>NC_046320.1:55119723-55719723 GCF_009819535.1 Lacerta agilis
CTTCTTTGGCGATCACTCTTAGCCGAGTAAAATTGTCTTCCATGTGACAATAAGAGTTGTGTCAAGATTACGGTTTGGTGATATGCTTTCAATTTATCATATGGCAGTTGCCGTTATTATGTGATAAAGATGACTGTGTAAATCAGCTGCATATTACTTTACAGAGCTGTCTGTGGAACAGCATATCCCAAGAAGCTGAAAACAACCGCTTCCTAGTAATATATCATAGTGTGGCTTTATTGATATGACCTCAGCTATATATTATTTTCTGAAAGAAACATTTTGAATTGAAGAGCCTTATTGTGATGTCAGAATACATTACACACTTTTTATTAATATTGCTTTTCCGTATGTGGTTCATGTGTCATCTTCATTAAATAATGCTTAAAACTTTATGTGTGTTCTGCTAGCTTCAGAAAATTATGATGCACTGCCATAAAGGGAGTGTGATGTATGATTTAAGTGGTAAAGCCCTTCAAACCAAGTTAGGCAGAGGATATATGTAGAGGATGCCATTTGATTCCCCTCCCCAAGAATTAGCAAAGCTTTGGCATGTTGTTCTTTTGTGTTTATCACGTTAGGACACTTGGAGCTGTTCTAATGAATCCTGCGGTTCAGTGATACATTTACACTAGTGTAGTCCCCCTTTTTTAACTGAGACTTGAGTGATGAGGTGAGTTGAGTCATTTTAGCTCTTAAATGGCGAAATTCATATTCTCGTCAATGGGCACCTTGCTGTACAGCAATTCATTGTTGAACAGGCAGCCCCCCCCCCCGGCCATTTGCATGCATTCAATATGTGCATGACCATGTATATGCGCAGTGTGTCAAACCCAGAAGTGGCCCAGAAATGTCATAAATACATTACTGAAACAACACTAAAAGGGCAGCATGGGGGCAGGGCAGGGTGGAGTGGAGGGTTTGCAGGCATTTTCAATGGGTTTCAATTATACATGATTTCATTGATGTGTGAAGTGCCTTGAAACGTAATGTAACCCATGTGTAAACGGGGTGCTGTCTGGAGGGCACCATGTTGGCTGTTCCTGTATTTGGTGGCCATATCAGATTATTCATGTATTTCTTACTGTTCTTACTGTTTAATGCAAGGAGGTATACATAGTGTCACCCAAGCAGTCTTCCTACCCGACAGTTACCTGATTCGGAGCTGTGTAGCTTAAGCAATGCAGTTGCATAATTTTTATTACGGCCATGTTCTTGAAAATCATGTACCTCTAGTTAAGCACTTAATTCGTTCCAGAGGTCCGTTCTTAACCTGAAATTGTTCTTAACCTGAAGCACCACTTTAGCTAATGGGGCCTCCCGCTGCCGCTGCGCCGCCAGAGCACGGTTTCTGTTCTTATCCTGAAGCAAAGTTCTTAACCTGAAGCATTATTTCTGGGTTAGCGGAATCTGTGACCTGAAGCGTATGTAACCTGAGGCGTATGTAACCCGAGGTACCACAGTAAAGGGGAGAAACTATACATAGGTAAAGCATATGCTTTGCATGGAGAAAGACCAGGACTTCAAAACTTGCAATGAAAATGATGTCATTAAGCAGGACTGGGAAAGACCTCTGGGAAAGACTTTGGAGAACTGCTGCCAGTCAGGGTAGACAGTACTGGGTAAGATGGGTCAATGGGGGATGAACTCTTGATCATAAAATATTTCTAAATATATAAGGGTAGCAGTTCCATTGGAAATGGCAGCAAGTTGCTTAGTCTATTCTCCAGTGACTATAGAACTAAGTCACCTAGCTCTGTGACTAATTAATGCTATATTTGCATCAATTTACTATGCAAATTTAGCTGTCCCAGGGATTGGGAGCCTGTCGAAGTGGTTACAGTATGGGGAATTTGAGGACCTCCAGATGTTGTTGGACTCCAGTTCTAATTAACCCTGCCAGCATGGCCAGTGTTGTAGTCACCTCAACTATATTAAGGGAAGCACTTCTAATTTCAGCTCAGCTGTTAGTTTCTTTTCCATATTGCCATATTCATTTTATTATTAAAACTGACTGTACTAGCTTTCGGTTGTAATTTGATTTTACAAAATAGGTAAATGTCCTTATAATTTAATCATATATGCTCTTTAAGCCTCCTGCCCTGCATAAACTTGGGCTTACCTTTTTCTACTAAATGAGCTGAATTGGGAGCTTGGGAACAATTAAACTGGCATTCTTCAACTGATTTCAACAGGATGATCACTGTGTGAGCCATCTGTGATTAAACCCCATTGTATAACATTCAGAAATCTTCCCACTCAGGCTCTTAAAGAAAAGTAATTCCATTTTAGTGCTCCATATTGTAGGCTTATGTCATCCTCAAAAGACATTGTCTTTGATCAAAGCAACAGCTCTGTTTTAAGGTCAGGCACGCTTCAGGCATCTCCATGTTTCTCAGCTGCTGAAAATTTGTTGTTGGGATAGTGGAACAAATTGAAAGGGAGTAATATTTCAATTCTTAAATCAAAATACCATGGGTGAAACTCAGTTGCATTATACCCAATGGGAGCTTTGGCATATCTTTGTAACATATGAACTGCACTCGTTTCTATCCACATTCCATGGATGGTAATGTTGCTGCTGCTGCTGTTTAATTTGTACCCTGCTCATCTGTCTGGGTTTCCCCAGCCATTCTGGGTGGCTTCCAACATATATAAAAACATAATAGAACATTAAAGATAAAAAAAAAACAAATGATTACTACAATGTGTTTTCATTTGTGTAAAGAAATAGTATGTCTTCGGATTTTTTTTTTATTTGATTCCATTTATGAGTCATTTCCAATAAAGTGATATTCGACTGAGAGTATGTACACCAGCAGAACATATTCTTTCTTTCTTAGAACCTAAGTTTTATATAGGGTACATTGCAAATGATAATAATATTGCTTATTTTAATGGTCTTTCCCAAATTGTTGGCTTCCGAAGAAAGGTTTGGCAAGAAGGAAGGTTTACCAATCTGATAGCTATACATTTGTAACTATGCCAAAAATACAGGTGGGTAGCCGTGTTGGTCTGCCATAGTCAAAACAAAATCAAAAATTCTTTCCAGTAGCACCTTAGAGACCAACTGAGTTTGTTCCTGGTATGAGCTTTCGTGTGCATGCACACTTCTTCAGATACACTGAAACAGAAGTCACCAGATCCTTAAATATAGTGAGGGAGTGGGGAGGGGTATTGCTCAGAAGGGTGGTGGGAATGGGTGATCAGCAGATAGGTGTGGAAAACCTGTTGACGACTCTTAACGGCTGTAATTAGTCTTGCAGGGAAAGGCAAGGGGTGAGATGGCTAAAGATAGCTTTGTTATGTATAATGAGATAAGAATCCAATGTCTTTGTTCAGACCAGGTTTCTCCGTGCCAAAAATGTTGTCTTTTGTTACTGGTTGCCATGGGTAAGAAAAAGCAACACACAACCCCTGAACAAAAATAAGACTCTCTACGAGAGGGTCTTCTGAGTCAAAGGTTGGGACCAGTGCTTTAAACAGGCACAAGTGTATTTTTCATTTTAACAAGTTGCTCTTCATTAATACTAAAGCAACATTTTTTCTTATCTTCTGTTATATTATCTATCAGAATGTTAAAGAGAGTGACATTGTTTGAGAGTAAGCTAACAAGTAAGTATTATATCAAATTTGCTCTGTCCTTGTGGCAAAGGTGAGAGATATGAGAAGAAACATATGTCAAGCTGCCAAGAGGGGCAAGCTGGAGTCTCTTAATAAAAGAGAGAGATGCAAAGAGCTCTAGTGTGTTTCAAAGCTAGACAGCTACCATTTGTATCATAAATCTTTATCATGACACTACCTACCCTTAATACAAAATTACATTCTATACTGTTTTCTGAAGCATTTCAAAAATTGTAATAACTGGGAATAGGCTGTAGGCTCCCTGTTTCCAAACAACCACTTCAAAAGAGCTATACTGATTTTTAAAGTTACCAACTATTCCATATTAGGCTTAATAATTAAATCCTTGAGATAACACAATAATAGAATTATGTGAACATGCAGTATTAAATACCCAGGCATTTCATTAATGACCATAACTCCTTACAGACCAACTCTAATTTTTTCAAGAGTACTGAGCAATTGTTGAAATTATAAAACTGTATGGACAGATTTCTTACATATATGGGGGGTGCGCCCCAAAATTAAAACTGTTTATAATGTAATGCAAACATTATGTTGGAAGAGTGATTACAGATTTTTGAACCTGCTTCAGAAACCACAACTCAGCAATTGTAGGTAGGTAGATGTCTTTAGTGCGAATGACCATAGACACTTTCCTGCCTCTGAGAAACCATTCAGAGCTTAGAAACAAAATAACTGGATATATAGGCTCTGATTTGAAGAATAGGGCCTACCTCTGGTACACAGATTTTAAAATATTAATTAACACGTTTGTTGGGCTCTGTAATATATCCTGTGGTGCAGTTGCCATGTTATTGATAATTCCCTTTTCCACGGTGTTCTCAGAATTGTCCACTTTATTTTGACTTCCTTTAAAAATGTATTAGTTTCTTCTGCTGCTGAAAATGGAAGTCAGTATTTATAACTACAACAATAGCTGACTTAAACTTATTTCAAACTACAACTTGCGTCTGTTTTAACAGTGACTTTGATCATCAACAACTCAGCTGTGCTGCACTTCATATCATGCTAGTGCAAACTTAGCATTCATATGAGTGTTTACTCTGGTGCAGAAATGTGCTGTTCAGTCAACGGCTATGCATCTGCATTCACACTATGTTCAGTTGATCTGCATTAGTGGCGTACAGAGCCGTTTTGCCGCCCAGAGCGGCAAATGTGGGGGCACCCCCCGGGGGCGGGGTGCCACTCCGTAGTGTGCGTGCATCGTGACGTCATACTGCACACGCACTACGGTGCGCAGTCCGTCCGGGCTGCGCGTGGGGGAGGCAGCTCCACCTTGCTGCTGCTGCTGCCGCCTCGCCGCCACTGGGAAAGGAGCGAAGCGGGCGGGGCGGACTTGCGGGCGGCTCTGAGCTGGTGGGGGCGCCGCCCCTCGACGGAGGCAGCTCTGCCGCCTCGCTGCCACCAGGAAAGGAGCAAAGCCGGGCACGAACAGAGAGTTGCTGTGCAAGCAGCCGCTGCACAGAAGTGGTGCCGGGCGGTGGCTTGGGAGTCGCGGGGGGTGGTGGCACTGAGTGTCAATCCCCCCTCCAGGCTGGAACCGGCTGGAACAGGGGGCGTGCCGCTCTCAACACCCCCACCTTCCTACTGATCTGCATAATCCACACAGGGTTTTTTTGAGTATTTGGTGCCTCAAGCACCCACCCAACCAACAGAATTGTGTTCACAGTATTGACTGGAGCAGGGACATAGAATGAGAACATCACTCAGACCCAGTAACTGAATAGCTGTGCTCCTGATAAATTGGGAACTGAGGAATGACTCTTTATCTGTTGCCATATGTCCTCTTTTTCCAGGACACATCCAGTCACCATAGAGATACAAAGTTAAAAGTGGAAGTCGGCAAATGTGTCCTCTTTTTTGCTCTTCAAAATCAGTGGGTTGCACAGGAAGTTCAAGCAGTGTGTTGTATCCTAGATTTGGCTTAGCTGAAGGCAAGAAATGGTTTCTATATGATTTCCCAGTCACTGACAAATCTTATTATTTTACTTACATAGACCTGCATTTGGCTATAATAATTCTAGATTAAATTCCACTGAATGGCTCTGTAGTGGCATGACAAATTATACAAAATATGCCACCCTCATTAGACATTGGCTTGAGTCCTATAACGTATAATGGACATGTTAGAAATAGCTAATCAGGAATCTAACATTTTAACTGCAAAGGCACTTAATGGACCATAATGCCTGATATTCTTCACTATATTATGGCTTTTCAACTCTATTCTACTGAAACAAGATAACTAGTTGGGTACACATGTCATCATTTTCATCCAACTGTCTCCATGCTCCTTGATTACTTTCTTTGACAAGATTCGTAGCAGACAATCCTTATCTCAGTGTGCCCCTGCCCGCCCATTTCTTAATTGTGTGCTGTCAAAGACAAATGGGTGCTTAAAGGATGTCTTAGTATTTACATACTCTTTTGTCACCTTTCTTAACTTTGCTGTCCGGGTGGAAGACTTCTAATAATTACAATAATAGTACATCAGAGAAGTTATGTCAGCCTTGTGCATACTATTAATGCATTAATGTGTCAAAACAGCAGTGAATGACACAGCTCCAGGCAGTCTTAAAAGCTACTAATGGTAGTCCCACTCCAAGGAATTGATTTGTAAGCAACCCTAAAGCTATAAAACTTTCCTACTGATATATGGTTTCACAAGCTTTGTACTTACCATCCAACTCATTTTTAGTATATGACTAACAGCTGTTTGAAGAAGAGAACCATATAGAAAGACAACATGTGCCATATTACTGTTTTAGAAAATTACTAATGAACGGTAATAAAGTAATCAGATAATTGAAACAACTCATTTGCCAAAGGTCCACATTCTGTTGTTAGATACCCCAGGACAAAGCAAGGTTTGTGGTGGAATTAATCATGCAATTGGTTTCTGTAGTTCTTTTGGTTCAGATCAGTTTCTTGGTTAATCAAAAAGAGTTTAACCATTTAGAAAAACAGCAAGACCATATATTTTGTCTTGGAACTATGGCAATGTAGCAATTCTCCACTGAAACCATTTTTGGAATGTGGCTTGCATTTCAGAGACAGCTTCAAAGACAGATCCAGAATTGTTTTTTAGAGCATATGCCTGCTGTGTAACTCAAAGCTCAGCATCAATCTGAGGTGCACATTTAATAAATTCCTTCTCTGAGTTGACTTTATTTCCTTCACCTGCAGATACAATAGAATTACTGTTCAAATGCTATGCTTCATTTTCACTTTTTTTGGGGGGGGGGAATGTGTACTCAAAATGCGTGGTCGAAACTTAATTGTCAAAACCAATTTTAAAATGCTAATTATTTTCCCACTATTCTCTTGGTGATAAATATGCTGATTGGAAAGATTACATCTTTGTAATTTTTTTAAGTGTCATTACCTGAATATATATTCTGGAACCTGAAACCTGCAATAAAATGACAAGCTTAGAGCAAAAGTAAATGATGGAATTAATGTAGATGATGAGACTTCTTTTTTGTATTTCAGAAATTGCTGACAGCTTGTAGATTCTTATCAGCACAGTTCATTCAACCTTTAAATTGCTTCTCATACTGTACATAGCTCATATACTGTGTGATCAGGAAAAATTATACTAGAGTTGTATGATAATGTTTTGGAGACAATATTATTTTATCCACTTCTGAATGCATTCATTGAGTCTATTGAAATGCATGTAATATAATAACATTATACTATGATTCTCCTGGGGTTTGCCATAGACCATGGAAGGACTGTATAAGCACACAGGAAACTATTTAGGTGTGAGAAGCAACTGAGGATTATGAATTACATTTTGAGTGCTCACTAAGCTTATTGCTATATTGTATGCTACTGCAGAGGTATTAGAAATCATCTCATCTTCTGTGAAAATAAATTCTACTCAGCGTGAAATAGGAGAAAATCTCTTAACCCCCGTTATTTCTTCGATTTATGCAGCCCCAGATTCTGTGGACCAGCTTTTGCACTAGCTTATAAAGCTGCTCATCAGAAAAGTCCTGTTATTATTACCATTCTCATTTACTACTGTTTATTATAGCATCTCTCTGTTTATCGACAGTGACAGTTTCCCAGATGCACATGAAACATAGGACAAGAAAAGAAATTAAGAGCAATTTCCATGCATGTGTGCTTGAATATAGTATGTGCAAGTGTGCATTGCTAATCTGTTATACTTCCATAATCCTAACTGGTATCCTAGAAAGCCTTATTGAATCACAACTGCACCCAGAGAAGAACCAGCATCTTTTTTTGACTGTTTTTATGGCAGTGATCTGAATATGCTGACTTTTTAAAGCATCGTGCTGCAGCCTCATTCCAGGATGTGAGAATTCAAAATATTTTAAGTACCGTATATACTCGAGTATAAGTCGACCCAAATATAAGCCGAGGCACCTAATTTCCCTACAAAAATGTGGGAAAGCTTATTGACTCAAGTATAAGCCGGTTCACCTTTGCCACTGTGGTAGAGGAGGAATGAGCAGCCCAAAGCAGCCATTTGGGCTGCTCCTTCCTCTTCCTCCTTTGCTGCTGTGGAGCTCACCCCGTCGCAGGGTTTCGAACCGCCATTCTTCTGATCAGCAAGCCCTAGGGCTCTGTGGTTTAACTCACAGCGCAATGTTCCCTTGTGTTATACAGAGAAGGCTGGGATCCTGTCCTGTTTAAGCAGGAGCCAGGGAAAGTGAGCACCTGTGGGGTTTTAATACTTCCTTAACTGATAGGCTTTCTGCCTTCTGGGGTCTAAAGTTTGCATTTATGTGAGCAGTTCAGGAATGGAACAAGCTGCCTGGGGAGAGTAAAGAACCGCCGTTCTTGTACACTTCTTAAGGAATGGTTGACTTGAGTATAAGCCGAGGGCAGCTTTTAAAGCACAAAAAGTGTGCTGAAAAACTAGGCTTATACTCAAGTATATAGGTATTTAATTTTTGTTTTCACTTTACTCAATTAACAATCAGTATATTTAAATAAAATGAAAAACACCCAGTTGAATGGGGTTCCTCAAAAGAAGCATCTTAGTCAACTTGCCTTCTAGCTCCTATATTGACGGATTTCTGCTCTTGTTGTCTCAGCTGTAACCAAAAACCTAATGTTTCTCTCCCCCCTCCTTTCTATTTGGAATACTTGATTGCCTGCAATTTTAATCTACAGGTGCTTTCAGGTCATTTGAATTGTAAATGAGAAATTTCATCCACTGCCTTTGTGTCCCCATTCTTGGAAATAATATGCATTGAAATCGGAGCTATTAGGAGGATTAGGCCTACTTAGCCAAATTACTACATGAAGAACTCTAGTTTTTAGTATTTACAGATGAGAAAATTATTTACTAGATGTTTATTTTATGCAAATACTTTCGTCAAGCTGCCTAATGAGCTACAGCACAAAAATTAACCTAATTACATAATGTGGTATCTGCTGGAAATATAGTGGGTGTTTTTTTCAATATGCTGCAAGATCCTCTTCAATGGCTTGCTATTATGGCTTCTCACAACAGTGGGTAAGTGGAATATATAAAGCTGGAGGAAGTATGAGGAAAACTAAAGCAGAAAATGCATTAATCAACAAATCACCACTATGTTTCCATTAATCCCTTGCAGGTCTGGTATTTTCATTTTTCGGCTGATAATATTGTTATAAAAAACAACAACACTGGGTGATACGCAATGTCCTACAAGTGAACATTCTCCCTACAGCCTCCTGCACCAAACACTTGGCAGACAAACATTGTTAGATTGCACCAGCGTAAGTTGGTTTATTGAGACAATTCATTTAACAATATTTGGGAGTTCAGTCTGAGCATTTAACATAATTTTAAAGATTTCAGGGAAATATATTGTAACATAAATTTAAGTGTATATATCGAATCAACATACAGTCATAACTTGTTTTGTGACCGGGATCTATTCCTGAGCCCCGGCCACTAGCTGAAAAGGACGCAGGGCAAAGCGTCGCATCTGTGCACGCGCACGGAGTGGTTTGCACTTCTGCACATGCGCGATTTAGCCTCTATGCGCATACATGAGCAGCAAACCCGGAAGTAACCTGTTCCGCTACTTCTAGGTTTGCCGCGGACATTCGCCGGAACGGACTCTAGACGAGGCGGATGCTTGCGGAGGTATTACTGTACTCTTTTTGGCATATCAGAGAATGAAAGAGATTTATACCGATACAGTCTGTGGCATAGAAGCTCCACAGCCACCAGGGAGCTGCTTCTCTGTGTTTCTGTACGTTGTGAAGAAATAATTCCAGGGAACTCTGTATCATTGTATGCTGAACTAGGTAAGAGAGTTGGGACCACAGACAGGGAGAGAAACTTAATGACTCAGGGAAGGCACAGATGAAGGGGACAGCCACCTTGAAGTGAGTCACACAAGCAGTGCAGAGAAAGAGCAGGAGGGACAGAGAAAATCAGGAGTTGAACGCAGCCTTGTTTAAATAAAGTTATTCTGCTTAGATTACTGCTGCTTGACTCTTAGTGATAGCTAACACCACTTTAAGCACACTCAAGTGAGTAAGGGCCAATTCAGACACACGTTCAAGAGGACAGCTCCCCTTTTCCAGGGGGCTGCATTGCAGGAGGAGTTTCAGGACCTCGGGCGGAGGAATTCTGCCCACGTCACTAGGATGCCCCCCCCCCGCAGACCAATCGGGTTAGCTGGGAGGCGTGGCCACTTGTCGTTTAAACTGTGGCGTGGCTGGGCGGCGCCCTCCATTCATCCCTGTACCTTCTGCCTGTCATATCCACATGGTAGCATATGACCTGGGGCATGCAAATGTACAATCAATTCCCACAATCAATCCTCTTCAAGGAGAGGGTGGAAGGATTTCGGAAATCCAGGGAATTGCATATATGACTGTACATAGATAAAGTCTGCTGCCATAAGTTTTTATTTATTCATTCATTTTAAAAATTGGTACTCAACTCCTTAATCACATTATCAGTTAATAAAATATTAACTCACACAGTAAAATAGCTAATACACAGATTTTTATTTATATCTTATGCATAGCAAGGTTGTGTGTTTGAGCCTGCTGCCTAAGCTCATATAGATCTAAGAAGTCCCAATGTGATGAGAAGCACATACAGCAGAAATTCAACAAGTCAATACTTTCTTTAATATACACAGATAACTAATACAACAAAATAATTGGAGGAAGAGAGAAATAAACTACTGCGCTAAATTCACCTATTGTACAATTCCAGAGAGAGAGAGAGAGAAATGGAAGCCTGTGGAAATTCATACATGCAATGGAAGTCTGGATTTTCCCCTTGTGACTAAAAGTACTACTGACAGAAAAATTAATATGTATGTGCTGCATTTCCCCCTTCCATTTTAAATAAAGCTCAATGAAAAAAATATTTTAAAACAATTTTAAATTCAAATGCCAAGCCATGTTACCTTTTTGCATCCACTAGAATTGCATAGCCTAAGGCTATAATCTCAGAGAGGTTACGTCTTGCATCCTTCTGAATTTTCATGAACTGTTTTTTGATTGGGTACCATTTAATAGGAATTTGGGATATTTTATTGATGAAAAGATCTTACTTTAGCTGCACAATTGTATGTATGTGCTACCATTAGGATCTTAGTGGGATTATATTTAACTAATAACTTTTATCTTAGGAAGGATGGATAAGGGAGAGAGATAAAATGCTTGTATATAAGAGAACTGTAATACAAACTTCAGTGGTCAGTTGTCTAGCAAGATGGTGTGTTGTGTGAATACATTAATTTGGTGGTCCTGGCTTTTAAATATATTGCATTTCAATCTCAGATTCCATATGTCTGCATTTTCCCCCATGTCTGTCTTCAAGCCTCCAGACATTAAATGAATAAATCATACGGCAAGAGACTCAAAACTTTGGGTTGTGTTGGCTGGCCTAGCTCACAATATTGACGCTTGCTTAGCAATTTATTGTTTCAGCAGGGTTTCCATTTGCTTTATGCATTTTCTGTGGAAGTAGGGGCAGGTTTTCAGTAGGGTCTCTGCTTCTGGGCTTTTAAAATATATTAGACAAAATTAACTGGAATTCCGTTGTACGTTTCATATATGGAAGGAACTGACTGGCCAAGGCTAGATGTACTGTTATTAGATTCATGGTTTGTATTGTTCAAAATCCATGGCTACCCTTGTTTTGGGCAGTGCTGCTGAGAGCTGGCACTGGGCCTAGGGGAAGATATGTGGAGGTCCCTTCCTAAATCTTCCTACAAATCAAATTTTAGTGCTTTCCTTAAACAAGTTCATAAGTGACTTAGGTTTAACTAAGGTAAGAGAAGCTAAACATAAATGAAAAGCATTTATCAGAACTGGATAGTTAATGTGATTATAAAAAATAACACCATTCACTCATATGCGCCAATCAGAGGTCATAAACATCGTTCTTCAGCTGATAGAAATGCACCTGGATCTGCGTTTCTTGTTTTGCTGCCTGCCTCATGGCATTAGTCCATGCCTGAGCTAATCTCTTCTTTTTGGACATGTAGCTACTGACCTTAGCCTCAGATCTATGTTGATCAGTACTTCCGAGAGCTTTTTGCTGGTGATTATTGATTTGTCTGATGTGTAGTCAAGTTGCTTGCTGCCTAGGTCAATATCTGTGCAGACTGATCAACAGTATTTTTACCCTTGGGTTGGTCTTATAGTCAGATCCAGGTCCCCACCACGGCCTTTTGCTCAAATAACAAGGACTGCAGCTGTTAAGCAAAGTGTTTCCAAATCTACCTTTCAGCTTACATGATGCATAAAGACAAACACTCTGTGCTCTACAGCAACATGGATCTTTTCACCTGCTGAGGAATTCATGTGTGTCTTCTACAAAACCTCTGCATGGCAAATCTTTAGAGTGTGCATTCAGTTTACACAGGCCTGTTGGACTTGTGTGAGGAGCCTCTGCACTGATGGTCTAGCTGTCTTTTTGGGACACATGTTTGCTATTACTAATTAGTTCAGTGAGGAAGGCCCGATAATCTCCCAAGGAATCCTGCAATTCCTTGGCACATAGTTCAAAAACCAATGTCATAGAAGAATGGGTCCATTTGTTTCACATAGCCCATTGTTCCACGACACTTTATTCTAGACTTAGTTATTTTTTTAGGTTTGAAATGCTAGATTCAGGATCTGATGGCCCAACACATTGTGAAAAACAGGGATGCATCTCAATAGAATTTATGGCATTATAAGAAGGAAATTAAATCCTACATTTTCAGTAAATTCTAATGGGTTGGGTTGATGACTATGACTGTCTTGCTCTGCAAACAAAAGGACTCCTTCCATTCAGAGATGGAGCTCTAACTCTTTATAGGCTGCCAATCCATTAACTGCCTAGAGCAGGCATAGGCAAACTTCAGCCCTCCAGATGTTTGGGACTACAATTCCCACCATCCCTAGCTAACAGGACCAGTGGTCAGGGATGATGGGAATTGTAGTCCCAAACACCTGGAGGGCCAGAGTTTGCCTATGCCTGGCCTAGAGATAATTCCTTCTCCTTCTTGTACCACTTTGCACACTGTTCCTGAGGGTTCCCCAACCCTCATGAGCAGAATTGTAGAGAGCATAGGGGGCAGCAGGGGGAAGAAGGAAAGGCTGTAAATAACATCCTCATCCTTCTGCCCACGGAGTGTCCAGTAAGTGAAGTTCCACCAAAGACATATCCGGAGTCAAGTTTTTAAATAGAAATTTATGCCAGCATTCCTGTTTTGCGCAATGCACATTTTGATGAAATCAAAGACAGGATTTAAAATCACTTTTGATACAGAACCGCTCCTTTGATATTTTAAGGAAGAACAGCATTTCTCTGCTGCCAGTGGCTTGTGAAATCAAGCAGGAAAGCTGTAGTAAACTGGTGTAATGTGTGTTGTTGTAAGATTGATATTTACTTTTTCTCAGCGTTTTATGTTTGTGTATACCTGCTTTGACAAACTGAAAAGCAATAAGTAAAGAAGGGGCAGGAGAGCAAGGACAGTAGAGTGGGAAATCAAGTCAGGGGTTAACGGTTTAATACATCTCAGTCAGATGTATATATATCTCTCTTTCTCTCCCTCCCTCCCTCTCTTCTACCTGATAGTTTCCCATGACACTCAAACCTGACATTATGATTCATCTCATCAGTGGGTGGATTTGGGTTGGGATTTTGAAGTTCATTTTGCACTTATTCTCAGTGTGCCTCAGCAAGTATTGAAAAATGTGTACTTATATTTAAATAAAAGACTTGCTGTGCCATCACACCTCAGATGTACTTGGGTCTCTCTAAAAGATTGTCTCCTTGTAGGATATGTCTAAAGTGTGAAGTGGCCCTTGGCCTCAACCATTCACTGAGATCATATTATTTTGCTGCTACTTCACTGAGAAGAGGAAAGTTGAGTAGCAGAGGAATCCTCATACTATTCCCAGAGGTGAAGTGCAGAGGTGGCTAAGGAAACCTTCATAAATTTCATTTCCTAGCAGCTATATTTCCCCCCAAACTATTTCTCAAATCAGTTTGTTACCTCTTAGTTGATCTGCAAGATAAAACCATAATATGATATTATATGTTTCTGTTTTCATAGCTGAGTCCACTTCTGAAAGATACAGTCCTGAAGAGAACATTCAATGCAACATTGAATAATCCAGTTGTGATTGAAGTGGGCAATTCCATTTACAGACCTATGACAGAGAAAGATATTTTCTGTGTGTCGAATGAACTAGTCTCAAAAAAGTGAGTATGATAACTTAATTCTTCCTGCCTTTGTATTTACTAAGAAATGCAGGCTGGTAAACAGGGAATTTACAGGTGTATTTTGCTAAGATTTTCTGTGCTTTGAATTAAAGCAAACAGTTTTAACCTGAAGAGTTTATGTCTGAAGATTTAAAAACTACTAATAAATTAGATGGCAACTTTTCTATAGCTCATCTTCTTAAACTAAAGACCAAGCTATGCAAGTCTTATAATGCAAAGGCTAGACTGTATTTTACTTAGTCATAAATACAAGATTCTGGGACCATAGGATGATGATGATGATTTTATTTATATCCCACCCATCTGGCTGGGTTTCCCCAGCCACTCTGGGCTGCTTACAGCATATATAAAAACATAATAAAACACCAAACATTTTAAAGAAGAATACTGGAAATACAGATACTGGAAGGATTTTTTTTTATTTTTTTTTTGCCAACCCCAACCAAACATTTAACCAACTCCAAGCCAACAAAAACAAAGCAGAGGAACCAAAATTAAATAATTAAAAACATTTTAAAACATTTTAGCCAGTTGCCCCAACCCAAGAGTTGTTCCAGCAATGTCCCTTAGGCCTCCCAGGATCCTCTTTAGTCTTTCAGCTGTTCAGGCTGAGTCTGGGCCTTGCCCCCTGGGCTAGGTGGAAATGGGCCTTGCAGCAGGGAGCAGTCTTCCTTCCAGTACTCACAGAAGCAGCAATAGATGGACAGAGTCAGGCAGAAATTATTATTCTGAGAATCAAAGTTATAAGAGCATATGCACAGAGCTTTTCTGGAGGATTGGATGGACTAATTTTGGTGTCTGCTTCCCTCAGTTCAAATGTATACAGGCCAGGTGGTCTCCTACCAATCATTCACATATAATAAGGAAGAGGATGAAGGGACGTGATGAATGGGAATGTTCACCCACACCTACATTAAGCAGGGACAATTGGGAAAACCTAATTAAATGCACCCCCTCTCTTTCCATACAGACAAAATGAAACCACAGTAGCTGGGTCCCTTTGAAGGTTGTCCTGTGAAGAAATGTCAACAGTTTGATGACGTCCTCATATCATTTGTTTGTTTTGTCTTCCGGGATATAAAAACTGCTCTTGCAATTTATCTTCTTTATTTTTCTTCTTTGTGAAGTTTTCTTCCTTGTGTCTGGTCTTTTGCAATGTATTCCTCTTTTATACCATAACCATTAATAAAGTTATTTGGCAAATTAATATATTGTTCTTTGCAAGACAACACCTTGTTTAGCACACACATGTCCATACATTTGGATGAATGTATGAAAGCCAGAATATGTTAATGGCATATTTGAATATAGTGTATGTATTTAGGCCTGAGCTATCAGTCACCAGGAGTGGCAAACATAATGGCTTTTGCAACATTATAGACATCCCTAAATTCATGTAGATTGCAGAAACAGGCAGAAGAAATACAAGTATGTGCATGAGATTCTTTGCTATTAAAAAGTGAATTGTATTCTACTAAGTTACACTTAGAGACGACTCATTAAAGGTAATGAACCTAAGTTAGTCATGCCTATAATTTAAATAGGTCTATTCTGGGAAGGTCTAATATTTTATACAACCTTGTATTGCATCTTGGTTTTCAGCCGTTCTGGTTAGAGGTCTGTAAACATATTTTTACACATCTCAAATACTTCATAAGTTGCTGCAGGTTTCTTAAGACCCAGCTCTATGAGAATATACAAACAACATGCATGACAAGTGGGATCTGCAATAAATGATCAGGCTTCTCAATTGTCATTGGCTCTTACCCAAGTAGAAATAGTGCCTTGCAACAGAAGTCCAACCCCCAAGTGGGGACTGCAAGAGCAGAAAACAGTGATATGACAAAGGAATGGGGCAAAGAAGTGAGTCCCCATGTTCCCCACTCATGCAATAGCAAATGTTTTAATTTAAAACAGGGCTTTTGAGCAATATACCTCCATTCTCTGCCTCTCCCCCAATGGTAACCATGTGAGAAAGAACACTTAGGTAAGGCTCAAATCAGCATGTACATTGATCCTGCACTTGGGATCAGTGGAGTAGCTAATACAAATTCACCCAGTATGAAGGGAAACCAGTTTAGGGTTGTCTAAAAGAACCAACACTGTTGAAGACATGGTCCAAACATTAGAGATAAGGCTTTGTTTAGCACACGCAATGCTAAAACCAATTGACCACTAGATGATGCAACTAATTTGACACAAATTAACAGTTTTAATCTCATATGCTTTCCAAATATATTTGCAGCCCTGCTCATATAATGCAGGCTGTCATCCTCAGCCCTCCTACACAGTCTTATAGACTCTATATAGTGCTTTTAGAGTGTTTAAAGCTCTTTACTAACATTATTAAAACAAAAAAGAATCAGTTTTGTTGAAAACTAAAAACTTTTTGCCACAATGTGGCCACAGAAATGTGTGATTCACAGGAGATTGCCCCACAATCTCTTAGAGTTTAATGATGACTAAAGCCTAATATTTAAGCAGGCTGCCAATGGCCAAAGAAGCCAGAATCATTAAAGAATAACTTGAAACTGGAAAATGTGCATAATTTGTACTCCGGAGTGTAGGCTCAAATCTAATTTTATGTGGGTGGTATATGGATGCAAAGTGCTGGTCTTAGCAAAACACTGAAAGCTAACTACCAATTAAAAAGCATTCTGTAATATATCATTGCTATATTCAGCAATAAAGTATCTTAAATTCATTGTAACCATTGATAACTTCTTTTATCACACCCTAATAAAGACTGCGTAGAGCTACTAGATCACATCCTATTATGGAGTCATTCACAGCAATATTAGCTGTGTGGTATACAGTGAGCGGCATGATTCATAGCCATCTTCATACAACTCACACTTTTAAAATGTTAACAGAAATTTGCAGCTGGTGAAAATGTATTTAAGCCTGCTACTTTATCAAACATTTAAGAAAAGAGCACAAAGAGTGCCATTTTTATTTTATTTTTGCAGCTATGAACAGGATTATCTAAGGAAACTAACCAACATCCAGCAAAACAGAATGCTGTTTAATTGCTAAACATGCTCAATATTTCCAAAAGAAAATTACCTGGTGCAAATGCCACAGAAATAAATGGGACTTGCATTTGAGCATATGTGTGCTCCACAGGAAAACGAGAAATCATGTTATGATCCTATCTCCCACGTCTGTGAATAACTTGCCTTTACTTTGTTGTCATTTTGATTTTACCTGCATGTGATACACATTAGTTGCCAGAGGCTAAACCATCATGAAATTGATTGGATCAATTTATTTTCCAAAGAGCAACTCAAACTATGCAGTAGTAACTAACTGTAAAACTATGGATATTGACATAAAAGTAATCCCCATTGGACTGGGACTTACTCCTTTGTAAGAACATTTAGGATTGCTGCCTAAGCCTCCCTAATTCAATCTCTCTCTCTTTCTCTCTCCATTCAGCTGTGATCCCCACCACTACAGTGTTCATATAACTGATCTGAAAAATTTATGCTTTCCTTTAAGAAGGGGAGAGCCCTTTACTTATGTTTTGATGCAAACAACCAAAAGCTTGGCAGCAGGGGACTCGCCCTACCATTTTTATGTGTTTTCAAACAATACTGTGGCATTTGAATGATGACCATGGTTAAACAAGATGCCAACCTCAACTGGATTTAAATGGGCATTTTTATAGTTCCATGTTCAACCTTGAGTAAAATATTGGATTACTATATGGGTAGACAGAAGATTCACCCATAATTTTGTTGTCTCTCACTAACTATTAGTCAATATTATGTGATTGGGTTAGGGCTAAGAGATTTGATGACCATGACCCTATTGGATGAAATCCTACACCTACAGGTATTTGGTTTTCCTTAGTTTCTTTCCCATTAAAATGTTACTCGCAACACCTAGAGTATAAAACATGTAATCTTATGTATATCCTAGCTCAGTTGGTTAGAGAGTGGTGCAGATAACACCAAGGTCACAGGTTTGATTCCTGTATGGATACATATTCCTGCATTGCAGGAGGTTGGACTAGTTGATCCTTCCAACTCCTTCCTGATTCAATGGCTCCTTCCTTCATGCAGAATAGTCTTTAGGATGGCCAATAGCTTGACTGTAATAGAATCTATACACTCACATACACACACACACACACACACACACACACACACACACACATGCACTCCATTCATTCTCCCCACCACCACCCTTTAAATAGGAGATACTATTCATAAAAACCATAGCAAGAAAGATTGTGACATTACTAAGTGGAATGGCAGGGAATGATGCCAGCGCGCTATTTATTTCAATAACAGTTGGTGTCATTGCAAAAATGGCGAGGAAGTACTGTGTTTAATTAGCAACTAATTTTAAACATTCCACTACTCAATTATTTAACATTTTCCAAGCTAAGCACACATTTTGAAAAGTGACACAAAAGCTGCGTTCATCATGCTCGTTCTAGGGTTATAATTATGAATTACAGCAGGTAAGCACATCATAGCATTTACTGCACCAAGAAGCATTTTTTTTTAAGTCCAGACCTGCCCTTGCGTATAACAGTAAGCCAAACCTTTTTATATCAGTCGTATATTTGAACAATGCAAGTGTCAGCCTTAAACTGTTCTCTGTACAAAGTTTAACTTGTAAAAAGCCTTGTGGATCACCTTATTTCAGCAATGGGTGATAACAATAATGTAACCCTTGCTTTTCTCCATCGCTAACATGTTCAGTTCTTGCGGAGAAATCACCTTTTAAAATGTGTCTACTGAGACAGGGTTGTTTTATATACAGTGTATAAGAATTTATTGTGTATGTGGGGTTGCATGAATAGTTAAGTTTCTGTTGGTGAATGGCAGGTGGCAGTTACTAAGCTAAATGAGGTTGGCATGGCAAAGGCTGGGTTATTTTTATGCTGTGTGAGAGGATTGTAAAATTTCACTTCTTATTGGCTAACTGGGTTGTTGGTTGCTTATTGGATGGACAGAGTGGTCTGACTGTGGTGAGACTGACTGAGGAGGAGAGTAATTGGCAGACAAGTAAGAAAAAGGAGGAACAACTGAACTTTGCAAGCCAGTCCTGTGTAAGCTTCTGTATTTGTAAGCAACTGCAATTTAAAGTAATAGTTTATAAGAGCAAAAATAAGTCTTAAATAAATTTGTTGTTGTTCAGTCGTTCAGTCGTGTCCGACTGTTCGTGACCCCATGGACCAGAGCACGCCAGGCACACCTATCTTTCACTGCCTCCCGCAGTTTGGCCAAACTCATGCTAGTCGCTTCGAGAACACTGTCCAACCATCTCGTCCTCTGTCGTCCCCTTTCTCCTTGTGCCCTCCATCTTTCCCAACATCAGGGTCTTTTCTAGGGAGTCTTCTCTTCTCATGAGGTGGCCAAGGTACTGGAGCCTCAACTTCAGGATCTGTCCTTCCACTGAGTGAACACTCAGTGAGCACTTAAATAAATAGTAACCAATTTATTATTCTACCTTTATAATAATGAATAACTTGTTAATTTTTTAAAACTTATATTGCAAGTCTGGCCTGTTTTATACCACACCTAGAGTATCAGAGCTATTGGGTTATATATGTAAGGCGAACAGCAGACATAATAGAGATACGTGGTAGCAGTGGTTAGAAGGATTTTAAATATGAGTCCCTCCACAAATTTTGTAAACAGCAGTGATAAGTAGAAGCTGATACTTCACATATGTTATGAATGCTTTCATTATATGTCTTTAGGTACATTCCTCTATAACCAGGCCTTTGGCTGATTAAACATTCTATGGTCTTAAATGTGTTTGTGTGAAGGGGGGTGTTTGTTTTTGTTTATTATGTGTTTTGTATTCTCATTTTGTATTTTATGTTGTGAACTGCCCTGTGATCCATGGATGAAGGCCACTACTACTACTACTAATGATTGCTTCAGTGGCATCAGGAAGAACATTCCTGGTGAAAAGGATTTCTCTACAGTTCTCTAAGGATGCAATCCCATTGCATTAAATTTGGGGCAAGACCTATCGCCCTCAATTATTTTTACTAAGGACTGTGCTGCAAAACACACGATTTGCAGGACACTTGCTAAAATTACTAATAAGCTGGAATTCGTGAAATAGTGTAAAACATATCACTTTATTATGAACAGTTCTATATAGGCCTCAAAGCTTTAGGTATTATCTTCATATATTACTTTAGTTGTGTGTCCCACTTTCCCCTTGCATGCTTGTTTTTCCTTTACAAGAAAGCAACCAGATAGGGGTGGATGATCCGTATCAGGATCCAAGGCTGAAATTTAATAAATAAAAAAGAGCCTGCAATGGCCAATCACATGACTAAAATCAATCTAGTTTGCCCCTGAATCTGAGGATATTTTCAGTCTACATGAATATCTATGTCTAGGGAAGTCAAAATCAACTGAATGCAATGATAGTAACACCACTGTCAACTTTGCAAAGCTCCATCTCGTCTTAATTGCATGACCAAAGGTGGGATGTATACTCAGCTTATGGAACTGATGCTGTGGTGCTTATGAGCATCAATGATAAATCTCTCCTCAGTGCTCCTAGTTATGGCAGCCAAAGGTGTAACCACCATGTTCAGTATACCTCAAATTATAGGAATAAACAGCAGAGGGTAGATATATTGCCATCATTGCCTTCTTGCAAATTTCCCTAAGGCATCTTTTCGCACACTATATCTATAGTTAGAAAGCTGAACTAGATCAACCTTTGTTCTGACACAACATGACAGTTCTTTCTTTCTTACATACATGATCACTGCTGTGATCCCCCCTCTGGTCCCACTTCCAGGGTTGCAGAGTAGAAGTTCCCTGCACTTTCTTCCCCTTACCCACCCAAATGTTATCTGGAGGTTTCAGGAGAGGAACCCAGAGCTCGAAGGTAAGGGGAGGGCACTTGGACACAGAGCTTTAAAACATGGGCTGTTCCTGGAAAGAACGGAGGAAAGGTAAGTGTGGATAAACCCTTTGTTGGATATAATTCACACTGTGGTTGCTGCTGAATAAATTCAGCACCATAGATGAGATGGGGTAAAATGGTCTGTTTAGGGATTGACTAATAAGTGTTTAATAAATCATTTAATAAAGGGACATGGGTGGTGCTGTGGGTTAAACCACAGAGCCTAGGACTTGCCGATCAGAAGGTCGGCGGTTCGAATCCCCGCGACGGGGTGAGCTCCCTTTGTTCGGTCCCAGCTCCTGCCCACTTAGCAGTTCGAAAGCACGTCAAAGTGCAAGTAGATAAATAGGTACCACTCCGGCGGGAAGGTAAACGGCGTTTCCATGCGCTGCTCTGGTTCACCAGAAAGCGGCTTAGTCATGCTGGCCACATGACCCGGAAGCTGTACTCCGGCTCCCTCGGCCAGTAACGCGAGATGAGCGCTGCAACCCCAGAGTCGTCCGCAACTGGACCTAATGGTCAGGGGTCTCTTTACCTTACCTTTAATAAGTGTTAGAGATAGGAAAGCTTCAGAAAAGACATGCCAGTTGTGATGGGGATCAGTTAACTCTGACTAGTTTGTGAATCTAATCTGTTTTGTTCCTAGGTATATCACCAGCTATAATAATATGTGTATAATGCTGCAGAGGCTGGTCCATTAGGGCAAATGGGACACTGCCCCACCAGCCTTCTTATTGCATATAACCAGTCCAGAGGGTGGTCCTGGCTGCCTGCTTTCTCCTCCTTAGCCTCACTTTTGCCCTAGTAGAACTCAGCAAGGAGGAGGATGTGGAATTAGTTGGCTCTGCCTTCCTCCTCAACAGTCCCAATCAGGGGTCAGCAAACTTTTTCAGCAGGGGGCCGGTCCACTGTCCCTCAGACCTTGTGGGTGGGCCGGACTATATTTTGAGGGGGGGAAATGAACGAATTCCTATGCCCCACAAATAACCCAGAGATGCATTTTAAATGTGTATCCCGCCCTCCCTGGCCAAAGCCAGGCTCAGAGCGGCTAATAACAAGTAAAAATAGCACAGTGTATATAAAATCACACAGTCAATTAATTAAAATACATTCTAAAATCAATTCAGAATCAAATTACTGGCAACCATTGGGTTAGAGTTCTATGAGGATTACAGAAACAGAGAGGGGGGGGGTCAGGCTGTGCCTTGGCCAAAGGCCTGGCGGAACAGCTCCGTCTTGCAGGCCCTGCGGAAAGAAGTCAAGTCCCGCAGGGCCCTAGTCTCTTGTGACAGAGCGTTCTACCGGATCAGGGCCACGGCCGAAAAAGCCCACATTCTACTCATGTAAAAAACCCGCTGATTCCTGGACTGTCAGCGGGCCGGATTTAGAAGGCGATTGTGCCGAATCCGGCCCCCGGGCTTTAGTTTGCCTACCCATGGTCCCCATGGGCACCATCCACCAACAGTCACATTCAAGTTACAGGTGGGTAGCCGTGTTGGTCTGCCATAGTCGAAACAAAATAGAAAATTCTTTCCAGTAGCACCTTAGAGACCAACTGAGTTTGTTCTTGGTATGAGCTTTCGTGTGCATGCACACGAAAGCTCATACCAAGAACAAACTCAGTTGGTCTCTAAGGTGCTACTGGAAAGAATTTTCTAGTCACATTCAAGTAAGAGTATTGAAATGGAAGGAAAGGTGAATGAAAAGGAAGTGGGTTGCAATCCTTATATACACCTTATCTTACTCTCATAGGACTTAAGCACCTATAATTAGGTGCAGAGTTTTGAAGTCAGCAAATGGGAGAATGCAAGGGCATCTTTCTGGGGAAAGGACCATTGCTGTGGCCTTGCTCTCCAGTTGCTTTCACTTTGTTTCCATTTTTAGGAGTTCTTTTCTGGTTTCATGGTGACTGAGATTTGGCCAGTCTACAGATGTAAGCTTGTTAGCATTTGTCCTGATTTTCTGCTCACAGTGACAGAAAGGCTGAGTGGTTGTTTAAAAGGTAATCCCTAAGCACTTATCTTTGGCCTCCAGGTACTAGAGTGCTGCTGAGCAAGCATGCAGCTAGGATATGTAAAACATATTCATTATAAATACAAATTAATTCTGACCTTATGATTTACTGTGGAAGAGGGCTGAGTGGGAGGAGTAAATTTTCAATCAATCTTAAGGAGTTGCTTGCCGCAATCATTTAATAAATAACATGATTTAAGCTAATAAGTCCTACGCACACTTGGAAGTTGCCCCATTTAATGTTTCACACTAGCATCAGGCCAAAATGTGCCTCGGTATGAAAGAGAATGACATTTGTGTCACATTTCATTGCCTGAATGAATTGTGTCTAGAGATTAGAGCCTCTGCCCCTTTCATATTATTTCAGAAGTATATTAATTCTAGGAAAGGTAAGCTTCTATGTGAGTAGTGATAAATGGTTTTTTTTAAATAAAAAGTGTATTGATTTATTAATATTATAGTTATCTTTAACATATTTTACTGTTGTTACTGTGTGTAATTGTTGTTGTTGTTGTTGTTGTTGTTGTTGTTGTTGTCTTTTAGCTTCCCTAGGCATCTTTTGTGGAATGTCAGGGTACAAATATTTTAAATATATAAAACTGTCTTGGCAGCCCAATATGGTAGCATCCACCAAAGAAATAATTTTGGAATGGGAAATCAATGTCAATTTTCATGGCCATATTTCTATAACAAAGTAAAAAATGTAGCTTTCCCCCCAGTGTAGAAGGTTTCAATGATTGTTTAGCTTTCTGTAAGCCTAATAATTACTTATGATATATTGAAACACCACTTCAGTGAATTAGAAATATTTCCTGCCTTCATTGAATGGTCTATTTTATTTAAACTAATTTCACGTGCTTGAGGTACAGTTGATCCCAAGACACATATTAATTTTTGCGTTGCTTTGGATTTGAGAATGCAGAAGGAAGTGTCATATTTTATATTACTTAAATGTTTTGAATGTTAAATTATCAGGCAGCCACCTGCCTCGCCTATGCTAAGAAGTTGCAAGTATTTACTTAGGTCAGAGGAGACAACAACTAGCAGGCAGCTAGCATGTAGGGAATCAGTCTAGCAACGCAGAAGTCCCTCCATCACAAATCATTCAGAAAATAGGAGTGGAGCAAATCTTGGAGCTTCATAGCAAACTGTGGCATAGGACAGGCTCACTCAGATCACCTGACCTCTGACCCAGGAAGATTATGGCCTATGATGTCAGTATCTTGGCTACAGTTGAACTGTGCACACATTCTCTGCTCAGTAGTTCTGGTGCTGTTGGGAGGAGGGAATACCCAGCACCCCCTAAAGTACAGTTCCCAGGATTCCTTGAGGGCAGTCATTGCTTTGAATGCATAGTGTGCATGCAGTGAAATTCATGGGGAGAAACTTGCACGTGTTTAATTTATTCAGGTTAGACTGTTGTTAAAGGCACAGTAACAGTAGAAAGGGAGGAGCTCATCTAGGTAGTCAAGTTGAGGGTGACGGCTGTTTTGTAACAACTGTCAAAGCGTTTAGTGAGGGCAGTTCACTCTGGCACTTGGTCCTTTCACCTTAGGGCCAGAAGATCTCTCCCTCTCTTGTGCTGAACTCCGGGTGAAGAGGAAAGAGTTCTCTCTTCACACCAGGGGTGAGTTACTAGAAAGAGCCCATGAGTAAAAGTAGCATCTATCCATGTCACATTAATCTTCACCATCTCCGCTTCAGGTTACCCCCTACCAGTCTCTGAATTGCGTAAGGCAGTCTAATGGACACTTATGCTAATTGCAGGCTGTAATCGTTTCTCAAGTACCCGCTTTATCCACCCACTAGTTGATTAGCAAGGATTGATTTTGTTTTTTGAATGACACAAGGCACACGGCCCATTTTTAGTTGTGGTGCTGGAAACATAGAATACGGAAAATTCGAACAAAGAATGTTTACACATTGTGCTCAATACGAAACTATGGTGTGAGCGTTGAGCTCCTGAAATGCAGCATCCAGCCAGTTGATGCGTTTGCCTGGTCCCTGTGACAGGATATCTGTTTGCAATGCATATACATAATATTATGGGTGTGTTCAAAGGTGTTGTGTGTATCCAAACTCAAATCCAATCTCTTCTTCTACCTGTAAAGGTGATTTGTGCATTACCTGCCCCCTTCTTCCAACCTCATTCTTGAACCAAGTAACTGGAGGAAGAGGCTGCAGTTATGCGATACCCTAAACATTCTTGAACAGTGAAAGAAGTTTGCTTTGGGAAGTATGTGATATTAACAGCAAAGGAGGGATAAAAATATGGCCATATGAAGGCTGTGGTGCATGGCTCTGATAGGACATGTACAGAATAACTGCATTTGGCCTGTGTTACAGCAGAAAGATGAAACTGCAGGAGGGGAGAATGTAGTTACGCTTACATCTTACTTGTAGGCTTCCCATAGGTATCTGATAGGTCACTGTGAGAACAGGATGCTGGACTAGCTGGGCCACTGGCTGTACTTATGTGGCAGCAGTACTTGGTTCAGAGACTAGCTGCCATCTTCCCTCTGAACTGTTTCCATTGCAGATGAAAATTCTAAGAACTTCGTAACTTCAACAAGGTGCCTGAGTTTTCCTGTCAACCTCACCAACCTGTGTGCGTGTGTTTGGTGTCTCTGTTAGGTTGTAATCCTGCAGGCAGGCTGTTTTGTGTCTTTACCTGTCTGCAATGCGTTCTAAATTTCTTTATAAAAGGATAAACAACAGAAATGGTTTTTAGATTTTTTTTTTTAAAAAAATCAGTTAAATTGTCATAGTTTCCCCCAAGGAGGCCAGGAATCATAGTTTGCTGGGACTGCTGACAATTCTCTCATTGAGTGGTATTCAATAAAGGTTTTCTCAGAGTAGACCTGTAAGATTAATAGACCTAACTTAAACATGTTCATTAAATTCAGTGAGTCTACTCTGAGTAAAACCCTCCAAGATTCCTAACTGAAGTGCCATTCAGAGACAGGTAGGTAGCCGTGTTGGTCTGCCACAGTCAAAACAAAATAAAAAATATCCTAGAAGGATATTGTCAATCACTAAATAATACTGCATGAAAGGCAAGTGAATGTCAAAACTGAGATAGATCAAACACAGTGTAGTTACATGTTTTGGCTTCCACCTTCCACAGCAAAACATTAGGGATTTATTACAGGTAGGTATCTGTGTTGGTCTGTCATAGTCGAAACAAACAAACAAAAATTCCTTCCAGTAGCACCTTAGAGACCAACTAAGTTTGTTCTTGGTATGAGCTTTCGTGTGCATGCACACTTCTTCAGATACACTGAAACAGAAACTTCTGAAGAAGTGTGCATGCACACGAAAGCTCATACCAAGAAAAACTTAGTTGGTCTCTAAGGTGCTACTGGAAGGAATTTTTTAAATTTTTTATTTTGTTTTGCCATTCAGAGAGTTCCCTGAGGAGAAGGAATGACTGTTTAAGTCTGTGGTGTGAAGGCTGCCATTATACATTTTTGCCATTCCTGTTATGAAACTCCCTTCATAAATACAGGTTTTGCTTCCAGCCTTTTACTTCGGGTGTATGATTAATCTAATAACAACAATAATAATTAATACAAGATAGGATCAATATAACACATTTTCTATTATGACCCTTATTTTTTAAACAAAATTAAGTGTGAAAATTTTCAGCTGTGCCTACTCTTTTGTTTCTCCTCTGCAGTGAAGTGCATTCATAATGAGTTTAATTAAGTGGAAATGGATGTTAGCCTATAATGTTACAAAAGGTTGCTATGCACCGATAAATCATAATTAAATGTATTTAGGGTAATAGTAGGAGTCGTTTACAGTGAGGTTGCTTCCAACAAACGTTAATTGTTGCCTTAAATGACAAGTACTCCCAATTAAAAGGCAAACAAATCTAAACCCCACTTTTGCTAACCACCAGGGTATTTACTTTTTGCAGGAACAGCATGTACTTTATTCACCAGGAGCTATTCAAAACAAGGGGAAATGCTAGATGGCAGCTTGCCCGGGGTTTAGTTTGAATAGACTGAATTCTGATGTGACAAGATTGCTGGTTGCTTCGGTGAAAGGTATTTTATGAGAAGTTGTGATTAAGACGCGGACATCTCCTGGATTGTTATGGAAAGATGCCCCCTGGAAAATGGAGCCAGCCCTATAGACGTGCAAGTCAAGTAGGGTGGTTTAAATATAAATATAAATCAAGGTTCATGAAAAGGCAATGCAGTCCCCAAAGTCAGCTTGTTGTATATTAGATGGTGAGGAGTCACAGTGAATTGCTGTGTCTATAAAATCTTTTAATCTTTTTTTATTAATCAGTCATGTAGCTGTCCTTACTGTTTCTCTGGCTTGAAATGTTGTAATCTTGAAACTTTTTGTGCTTCTTCGAGGCGCTGACACACAACAGTGAAATACACAAATAACACCAACAGTGACTCATTGTGAATAATAATAATAAAATGCATGGCTGATGTCAGTCACACCTTTGGGTATCTGTGAGGTAGGACCCACTGCTGATGCCTACCTTGGGCCCACCTTAAATTATTTTTTCTGGTCTGGCACTCCAAGCAATTCCAAGTAGTGAATGTCACCACCCTATTAATATTCCAGAATACCCACTATCTGGCATTGTGGTGGGGCCTCATGAGGAATCAAACAGGGACTAGACCCTGCTACCAAGTCCTGTTTGGAGTACTGCTATCACAGGATAGAGGCTCATAGGAAGCTGCTTTTCATGTGCTTGAGAGAAGTTCAGATACAGGGAGGCTGTGAAGAAGAAATCAGAAAAATATATATTATTTATTGGCACGGTGCACCATAAAAGGTTATTGATTTCTGCAAAAGAATCATGCTATTCATTTCTGGTATCTATCACAATTCCCTCCTGAGACGCTTTTGGCTTATGGATGGACATGCCATCCAGTTTTTTAGACAGTCTTTCCCAGCCCTACCTGGAGATACCAGGGATTGAAATCAGGACCTTCTGCATACAAACCACTAAGCTATGGCCAACACTCCACTAACTTTCATAACAACTCGCCCCTTCTTATTCTGCATCCAGATTCTTTGTCCAGGTTATCACTGGTTCTGTTGACAACCCGTATTTCTCAAGCTGGTTGGAAATCCGCTTACCGTATTACAGCTCCATGATGAGTTCAGGCTCCAGCAGGTCCACATTCTGCAAGTATTGATAGTGGTCCGAATCCTGTTAATGCTCTATGGGAAATCCATCTTGGGTATTAGATATTGAAAAGCTGTTTGCTATCTCTCTCATTTTAGCTCAATCCAATTGTTCCTATAAATTATTTCCTTTGAATACTATGGGAATTGCAGTGTTGTTGTTTTCTTGCTTAGATCAATTTAAACTAGATCTGATGCTCTTGCAGCTTGTTTTGAAAAAAGAAGAAGTTGATTTTATTTCTTTTGTAGGCTGCTCAGAACTCTTGGGTTCTTAAATAATAAATTAGCATTGTAAGTAAATGGGAAGTTGACAAATCTCAAATTCTCCCCCTTCAGTTTTGTGAGTTGAAGTTTTAATGTAGAATGCCCTAATTCCATTTGTTTTTCAGCCTTTCCAGTTGTTTTTATCGGATTAAGGCTGTCACCCCAAACACACTAAGTGGGGAGTAAGCTCAGCTGAGTGCAGTAAGGGTTACTTCTAAGGAGACATTCATTCATTTATTTATTTAATAAATATTCATGCCAGTTGGTTTTTTTTAAAAAAAAATCTTCCCAAAATCAATTTACAAGCCACATATCAAATACACAATACAATTTAAAAACATAAAATACCACCAAAATCTCAAAGCAATATTTTGAAACATTACTGAAAACCAAGAGCACCATTCCTGATCCAGCATTATACACTATTCTCAAAATCAGTGCACTGTTTAGTGCTTGAAGAAAACATGTACAAGTGTTGTGCAAACTTTAATTAATTAACAGTATCGATTATTATTTTCTGGCTGAATTTTGAACTGATATGAAAATGTGTCTTTACCTTACTGAAATAAGACCACACTCCCTTGGTTCAGCTCTTGTCTGAATTTAAGCTACGTGCAAATGATCTCTGAGGGCAGAGAAATTAAGAGAACCGTTCCACAGATGTATTTATTTAAAAGCATTTCTATACTGCTTAATTAAATAATAATAATCTCCAAGCAGTGTACAATCTGAAATATAAAGAATATATCATTAAAACAAAATCATTACCCAAGCCAGTAAAACAATATAAAAACATATAAAATTATAGAAAGGTGAATAAAGCACCCTCAGTTCAGAAGCCAACTGTCTTTTTCTTTTCTTTCATGAGTAGTATCACACTGGAAACTCTTCAGGGCTTGGTCCCAATGCCACTTCACCAGGAAACAAACTCTCGTATCTATCTATCTATCTATCTATCTATCTATCTATCTATCTATTGATTGCATTTATAATACAGAAACAAAACACACACATCCCACATCCCCTTCCCTCTACCCACCAATTGTACAACTTTCATACCAATCTCGACATACAACTAAATACCTAGTGACTCCCCTTCCACCCTTTTCCAGGAAACTTCTTGGCATTCTGGAAATGGGTGGGGCAACCAGGGCCCTCAAGCCACTGCAGTGACTTTGATTCATTAACTTTATAAACTTTATAACTAACTAAACAGCATAGGAGAGTCAAGCAGGAGGCAGGTAAGTGATGTGTGGAAGCAGGAAGTCCGTGGCACCAAGTGTTATGAGGGATCAAGTCAGGCCCTGTTTCCAGGGGAGATGGGCAGTGGGAAGGGGGCATGGAGCTAGAAGCTCAAAGGGCTCATAAGGTCAGAAGGTAGTCTGACATCTAGGCAGCTTGATCTGAGAAGCTTCCACAGTAGAACCATTTCATATGCCTTCTTAGCATTTTTTCTGACACTGGTTACATGGAGATCTACCCAACAAAAGCTTCAGACAAGGATGTTCTTGCCTGGAACATGCCATCATGGTGTGAGGTTAGTAGCAGGATCCAGCAAATTGACCCAGGGTATGTCATCCTCTTATGTAGGTGCTTGGTGAATTGTATGTGATCAAGGCCGAGTTCATTTTGACTGAATGCCTCATTAGCTGTAAACTTCTCTGAGTGGTGTGGACAATACTTGGCAGTGGGCAGCATGGATCAAAGGCAGAAAAACATGGGGCACACCACTGTTAATGAAGATTTATTCTGTAGTGACATTTGATCAGATCTTCTGGGTGAATGATAAGATTTCATTACTTAAAGACAGAGAGGCGTCTTGTCTGATTAAAAAGTGGGAAAACAGTAGGGAGCTCCCATAAATTACTGCAGCTCAATTAGGTGCAGACAGTTTAGTGAGTGTTTATTACCGGCAGAAAGGAAGATTTTTCCAATTAGATTAAAAGGTTTGGAAAACAACAATTCTAGTGCTCAGTGATTTAGACCCTTTGCTAGAATAATGCATCGTGAGAAGCAGCATTGATTAAAAGCAAACTGATAGGTTATTTGCTGTGCCTCGTTGTTTAGCAATGGACCCCCCTCCCTGCTGCCGAGGTACAATTTACCTCACATGATCAATGTGTGGACTTGGCTAATTTTCTCCTTGGCCTGAAGATTTATATGAATGTAAAGGGCAGCTAAATCACTGTGGAAAATACCAACATGATTTATTTGGGGTAATCATCAAGGAAGCGGAGCTGCATAAATCATTGGCAATGTATCCCTGCCATGCAGAGCCCTTCAGGCTGGCATCTCTGCCCTGGAGCTGGGTGGGTGGGGGGTGGAATTAATCAGGAATGGACTTCATTCCTTGCACTCATACTGAGAAACCAAGAAAGGCATTCAAGCAAAAGTGGCTGTCTATTGGATACTTCAGAAGGAGGCAGTCACTGTTTCTAATAGGGAACTGAAGTTATTTATTGTATTATTGTACGAAGGAAGTCCATTGGCAGGGTTGTTCTCTGATTATTAACTTAAGTCCTGGGGATTGCATTGACTCTATACTTTAGTATACCCAATGTAATTAAATATGCTGATCCCCCCCCATCTGACTTACCCTGTTACATACAGGGATATTTTAATCCCCATATTTTAAAAACCAAATGCCAAGGATTAGTAATGAGGCTATCTCCACAGAATACCCATGGAACACCCTCATATTTCTTGGGAGACTGAGTCATTGCGCATTGACATTATCTGTATGAAATGTTTACACACAGGAGAGTCACTCCTGTGTTGTAGAACTGCATCCAGGGAAATGATCCAGAATTATCAATGTGTCAAAACACTTCATGTTTCTGCCAGCTATTCTTATGGGCAATTCAAATGCCTATTAGTCATAGACTGAAGTCAGCTCGCACATGGTTTTTGAGGAGATGTTGTAAAAAAGGAACTGGATTTGCAAATGTTCTGTGATCAGTTGAAATCATCACTCATTATGTGCTGGTATTTGGAGACAAGGTGAATTGGGATCTAATAATGTGCTGCAGAATTTGCAAGACCAAGGTGCCCATGACAAAAATCACCAGAAAAAGTCAGCATGGTTTTGTTTTGTAGTACATCAGCTTGTCTGAACTGACTCATTGGATATTGCTTCAGTGAGGCTGAATGGATGAATCATTTAGAAAACCTATTTGTAATTAGTTGATTACATTTATATGCCAGCTTTCCTCCAAGGAGCTCAAGATGACTGCTCCCCCCCCCCCACTGCATTTTATTGTTGCAACAAACCTCAGGTTAGATTAAACGACAGTAACTTAACCAAATTTAAGGATGGATCAAATTTATCCATTCTTAAAGAAATCAGCCCTGAGTGCTCACTGGAAGGACAGATCCTGAAGTTGAGGCTCCAGTACTTTGGCCACCTAATGAGAAGAGAAGACTCCCTAGAAAAAACCCTGATGTTGGGAAAGATGGAGGGCACAAGGAGAAGGGGACGACAGAGGATGAGATGGTTGGACAGTGTTCTCAAAGCGACTAGCATGAGTTTGGCCAAACTGCGGGAGGCAGGGAAAGATAGGCGTGCCTGGCTTGCTCTGGTCCATGGGGTCACGAAGAGTCAGACACGACTGAACAACAACAACAACTTAACCAAGGTCACTCAATGAACCTCGTGGTTGAGTAGGAATTTGAACCCTGGTCCCTCAGGTTGTAGCCCAACACTCCAACCACTACACCAGAATGGCATAAGATTGAGAACCTTTTGATTAATTAGGAAGGTTTCTTGTGTTTAACTTATGAAAGCATAGGTAGCTTTCTTTAAGGTAATCTCCTACCCAGGCCCTGACCTGGCACCTAACTGCTTTGCTTCAGCAAGGCTGTTGCACCATGTGCCTTCAGAGATCATGCCTTGCTCTCATATGTAGATTTATGAAGAAGGGCAGAACAATCCTACTGAGGTTAGGGCAGAAGTGGCATCTGTAGTGGCAGAACCACCGTTTTCTAACCCCTGCCAGGCCAAATGTGGAGCTGTATGCTTTTTGCCTCTTTTTATTTCAGTTTTATTTATCAGTTTTTAATTCCCCCTTTTGATTGATTCCAAATAGGAAGGGGACTGTTAGAGGGCTGTTAGAGTCTCTCCTGCGCGTAGGGCTGTGTCCCAGAAAAAGGATGGGGTTTTGGATCTGGCAGATATGTCCCGAAAGTCTCCACCGCTTTCACTGCTTCCAGTGTGCCATAGTTGTGGAGAAGAAGGCTTGATCTTTAACAGAAGGTCAGGGGTGCGGCCTTGTTGCTTGTTAGCTGGTTCCGACAGTTCAGTTCCATTATGTGCGTGACTTTTCCTTTCACAGCCTGTTCTCTGCCACGGGAACCTCTGGGTCAGTGGCACTTTTAAATTTCTCTCTCCAGCACCAGGTTGGAGGCAAAGCCTTTTATATTTTTTATTATGCTGATACAAAGGCATTCTTCCACTGCTGCTCCTTGATATACCTTTCTTGGTAATCTAAATGTGGTAATAAATCACATTTCCTTTTTGGTACGTTTCTCGATGTCAGTGCACAGCATACTCCATGGCTCGGGAGCTTTATTATTTTATTTCAATAAAAAGGCCTGTGAATATGCCGCAGCCAGCTTATCTGATTGTTTGTTCTGCTCAGCTAAGCAAACTAAGCAAGGGTGGCTTCAGCTAGGCAATTTGCTGGAAAACCTGGTTCTGCTTTCCTTATCGGCAAGGCAGCTCTCTCGTCGCTTCCTTTTGTTCTCCTTGTGGCTCTTTCCCTTTTTGTTCTTTGCAGTCAACTGTCTCCCCAAACGTTCCAGTAAACTTTGAGATCTGAGCCCTGCAATTTTGATTTCCTAATGTAACCTCCACTTCCTATAGCCCCTAACAGCCCTGGCTTGAAGACATTTGTGCCTTCAGATTCACTCCCTGATAAATATTCCTTACCCCTGATCCATATCATAGAATTGCCTGGTTGTAATATACTGGGAATGAGAATTTGCCAGGATACTGCGATTGAAAACTCTTTTAAGTAGGGTGAAACTATTGAGACTGGGAGGGATTCCTCATAAAGAGTTAAGGCTCTGCTGCTAGCACGGGTGGACTGTTGTTTTTCAAATTTCAGCAGTGCTCTGTGAGAGGCCAAAATTTGGCACCCCCTATCTTTCTCCTATCTTTCTCTCAAGAGGAGACTCTTGAGAGTCCCATGGACTGCAAGAAGATCAAACCTATCCATTCTCAAAGAAATCAGCCCTGAGTGCTCACTAGAAGGACAGATCCTGAAGTTGAGGCTCCAGTACTTTGGCCACCTCATGAGAAGAGAAGACTCCCTAGAAAAGACCCTGATGTTGGGAAAGATGGAGGGCACAAGGAGAAGGGGACGACAGAGGATGAGATGGTTGGACAGTGTTCTCGAAGCTACTAACATGAGTTTGGCCAAACTACGAGAGGCAGTGAAGGATAGGCGTGCCTGGCGTGCTCTGGTCCATGGGGTCACGAAGAGTCGGACACGACTGAACAACAACAACACAACAACAACATCTTTCTCCTTCTGTTCTGCTCCATTCACTACATCACAGTTGTGATGCCCTGCAGTGCCATCCGGGCTTAGCACCCAGTGCTGCAGAACTGGTCACACTGCCCTAAACCCACTTCTGCTAAAGAGCACCAGTGTGTCTACATGGCAATGAATTACTGACCAGAGAAGAATTCATGTGTAAACAATGGGGTGGTGTACAGTAGAGGCTATGAGGATGAGCTGTGAGCTGGGAAATCGTCTTCTTAGCAGGATATGTGAACTGGATAATCCCTATATAATGCACCCTAAGCCTAGGTTGCTGTGATTCACCAGCCAAATCTTCTGAATGTGTCAAATTTAAGTGATTTAACAGAGCTGTTAAAGGACACTCCAGAGATGAGCCAAGGATTCTGTTGATGCTTGAGACAGAAAATTCCCAATGCCTCTCAGAAAAATACATTAATAAACTGAAATAAAATGCAGTATATTTGATGGCATCTCCGAAACGACCACCTCGGGTGTCACATCTCACCCTGCTTAATGGAATGGTAAAGGTGGGCTCACTATTATAGCTCACTTCATTTTGATAACATAGCGGAGCCTCTGAGTTGTTCTTACCTCATTTTTTGACTGCTGTACAGTATATGGGAAGGTGACCTCAGCTGAAAGCTACGTGACAACATCCAGCCTTCTAGAGTTCCCCCTTTGAAGCCTAGGAGATTGCAGAGGTTGCAGCAGCGATTTCCCGGCTCATGTGTCATTGTTCACATTAACAGACAAGTCCCATAAGTGAGGGAAGCAGCTTGGAGTTAGTTCTGAACCACCCCTTGATCAAAGGGCTGATTCCACCGTTTCCCAGTGAGCTTGAGTGAAAGTCAAAACTGCTTAATTTCTCCTCAGACATCAACTCTGTACTAAGGAGAGTAGTCATTTTTACAATGAGACACTACAGCAGTGAGGGAATATGTCTCTTTGCTTTATGTTTACACCATTATAATTCATATTACACCCTAAATAACCCCATTAAGTGGAAGTAGAAAAATGTGACAAGCCATTTATGGATCATGTGAATGTAATTGAAGAGGGCGATGGGACGGCTCCTTATATAATCTAGCTTTAATCAATACCAGGGGAAAATATTTCCCAGGCCATTTAAACTGTACGGCATAAATAGTGTTTGACATAGAAAATGAATTTTTGTTTCAGCCTAAGCACTGATTTATTTGAGAGGAATATGCCTGCGTTTTTATTTCTTAGTTGTTCAAGGGTTTGACTCACCAGCAGGAGTTCAAATGTTCAGATAGGCACTATAATTCAGATTTCAAACGGGGCTTTCAGTGGGGATATAACCCTAACCTGGCAAGTTTGTGAACCCCAAATTCACCCCAGAGTAGCTGGGGGAACTCAGTCAGATGGGCGGGGTATTATTATTATTATTATTATTATTATTATTATTATTATTATTAACAAAAAAGATGACAGGCTCAGTAAACTAAATGTGATGGCCTGGGAGTCAGACTCTGATGCTGAACCTGAGGGATCCCAGCCTGCACAGGATTCCCCGCCTCCAGAACCAGCTGAGCCGGGGCCAGGGCTTGAGCCTGAAGGATCCCCACCTGTGCTGGATCCCCAGGTGCAGGCATCAGCAGAGTCTGCTCTGGCTCCTGATGGGAGGGAGGACCCATTGCCTGCAGGTGCTCCACTCCCAGCCCCTTCAGAGGAAGCTGAGGCGTCCCCTGGGTCCAGTAACCCACCAGCCTCTCCTGAGCTACAGAGGCTCAGGGCAGAGAGGCGAAGGGAGTTAAGTGTCTGCAGGAGGAGTGCTCGCCTCCAGGCCCGGAGGAGAGGCGAGTCTCCGGAGGATTGGGACCGCCCTAAGCATAGGGCCAGATAAAAGCCAGCCAGACCCAGCCCAAGTTGCGTGAGCAACTTAGTTGCAAGCGTGTGCTCAACCTGCAACCTTGTGCCTGAACCTGCCTTGGACCTTGACCTGCTCCCTGCCTTGCTCCCCGCCGGATTGACCTCCTTTGGACCCCTAGACCCAGGACTGGACTTGGACCTCGCTTCATGGACAAACCCTTGGGGCCAGCACAGTTTGCTCACGCCACACCCGCACTCCCCCTTCGCTGGGGTGCGTTCGGGAGGAACTAGTAGCCATGGCTGACCAGGCGGCTGCGCTAGTGGCATTGGCCCAGGAGAACCAGGCCTTGACCCACACCGTGCAGCAGCTAAGCAATGCGGTTACGGCGCTTCAGCAGCGTTTGGATGCCCTACCGGCTCCTGGGGCCGCCGCCCCAGCTCCTGGCAAGTACCCAGTGGCCCTGCCAGAGAAATTTGATGGGTCCCCAGCCAGCTTTCCCATGTTTCTCGCCCAGGCCAAGCTGTATATTCAGGGGCGAGCTCGGGATTTCCCTGACGACCGCACCAAGGTGCACTTCCTGATCAGCTTGCTGAAGGACCAGGCGGCCAAGTGGGCGTTGCCGCTGCTCCGGCAAGACTCCCCCTTGCTGACAGACTATACGGGGTTTTGCAATCATCTGGAAACCACGTTCGCCAACCCTCAGAAGGGGAGTCAAGCCAATCGGGCAATTCGGCGGTTGAAACAGGGCAAGTCCACAGTGGCCACCTACGCCACGGAATTTCGGCTGCTGGCGCAGGACTTGACCTGGAACGACTCTGCCCTGCGGGACCAGTATCTCGAGGGACTTTCAGACGAGATACTGGATCAGCTGGCCACGTTGGATCGCCCTGCCACACTGGATGCCCTCATCCAACGGAGTCTGCAGATAGACGATCGGTTGGAGGACCGTCGCCAGGCCCGGGGCCGCCGGCACTCCGGGCTCCCGGCGCCGGTGCTTCCCTGCAGTTCCGTGGCCAGAGCTGAGTCATTGGAGGAGCCGATGCAGCTCGGGGCAGCACGGCCTCGCCTCTCCCCCTCGGAAAAGACTCGGCGTCGGGAGGGGAACCTGTGTCTCTACTGCGGTGGGAGTGGACACTACGCCCGAACCTGCCCTGAGAAACGCCAGCCGCAGGGAAAACTGCCAACCCCAGTAGCCGATGGCCCAGGCTACCTGGGGACCCAAGCATCGCATGATGGGCCCTCACCAGTGGAATTGCAACACCTCATGATACCGGTGCGTCTATACCCCCCCGGTGGGCCCTGGATTCTCACCCACGCTCTGGTGGATTCGGGGGCAACCCGCTCCTATATGGACTCTGCCTTCGCCACTCAGCATCAGGTGCCGCTTCAGAACAAGCCGGAACCAGTACAGGTGGAGGCAATTGACGGACGGCTCCTACGCTCGGGCGCTGTTACTCGGGAGACCCAGCCCTTGGTCCTGTGCTACCAGCAGCACCGGGAGGTGCGAACCCTGGACATTGCCACCATGCCCCGGTTTCCCCTGGTGCTTGGGATGGACTGGCTGGAGTCACACAATGTTCAGATCGACTGGGTCAATCGGACTGTACGCTTCCCAGACCCGGGTTCCCGTGCTCAGTCCGAGTTAGTTGCAGCTGCCCCCATGGGGCAGGCTGTGTCAACGCTCCCTGCCGTGTACCAGGACTATTTAGACGTGTTCGAGGAACAGGGAGCAGACAAGCTGCCGCCTCATGGGTCCTTCGACTGCGGCATAGACCTACAGCCTGGGGCGCCCCTGCCTGTGAGCCGCCTATATTCTCTTTCGGAGCCAGAGCGTGAAGCCTTGCAGGACTTCCTTCGCAAGAACCTGGAACGTGGGTTCATTAGACCCTCTACCTCACCCACTGCCGCTCCTGTACTCTTCGTTAAGAAGAAGTGTGGGGAGCTTCGCCTCTGCCATGACTACCGGGCCCTGAATAAGATCACCATCCCAGACCGGTACCCCTTGCCCCTTATTGCAGAATTGCTGGAGCGGGTGCAGGGGGCGCAGATGTTCACCAAACTGGACCTCCGAGGGGCCTACAACTTGATTCGGATCCGTGCTGGGGACGAGTGGAAGACTGCATTCGGGACCCGGTATGGGCAGTTTGAATACCTGGTTATGCCGTTCGGATTATGCAACGCGCCCGCCGTGTTTCAACGGTACATCAACCACGTGTTCCAGGACTTGCTAGACAAATACGTGGTGGTGTACCTAGATGATATTCTGATTTATTCCCGTGACCCAGCCCGTCACGAGAGTCATGTTCGGTCCGTGTTGCAGCGCTTGCGGGAGCACCGCCTGTACGCCAAGCTCAGCAAGTGCGAGTTCCACCAGCGGTCAGTGGACTTCCTTGGACACCGACTCTCCCCTGACGGGGTGCAGATGGACCCTGGGAGGTGGCTGCGGTTCGAGAGTGGGCAGCGCCCCGGAACCGCAAGGACTTACAGCGGTTCCTAGGGTTCGCCAACTATTACCGGACCTTCATTGCAGATTATGCTCATCGCACCACCCCATTAACCCGACTGCTGCGCCCCAAGACGCCCTTCTCCTGGGATGAGGAGGCTGAAGTGGCATTTCAGGGGTTGAAAGCCTGTTTCCAGAGGGCGCCGATTTTACAGCACCCTGATCCCTCTCGTCCCTTCGTGGTGGAGACTGATGCCTCCAGTACGGCTCTCGGTGCCATCCTGTCTCAGCAACACGGACCCGATGCGCCACTGTTACCCTGTGCTTACTACTCCCGGCAGCTCCTTCCGGCGGAGCGTAACTATACCGTGTGGGAGCGGGAACTACTGGCCATCAAGGTGGCCTTTGAGGTCTGGCGCCATCATCTGGAGGGGGCACGACACCCGGTGGAAGTGAGAACGGACCACCGGAATCTGGAGTACCTCCAGACCACCCGCAAGTTGAACCAAAGGCAGATCCGGTGGGCGCTGTTTTTCTCCCGGTTCCAGTTCCGGATCCGCTACATCCCTAGCTCCCAAAACCGGAAAGCGGATGCCCTGTCCCGGAAACCTGAGGACGTCGCAGACACTGTACAGCAGGCAGTACCAACGACTATCTTACCACCAGCCGCATTCCTGGCCACTCAGGAGGCCAAGCCGCTGCAGGCTCGGGTGCGAGAACAGCAACGGGTCGATGTTTGGGCACAGGAACGGCTCCGGGAACTGTCTGACGGGTCATGCCCTCGATATCCGGGGCTGGCCCTGCACCAGGGCCTACTGCTGCACCAGGGTCGTCTATACATCCCACCAGGACCATTGCGGGCTGAGGTTCTCCAGATGTCCCACGATGCCCCAGCAGCAGGGCACTTTGGGCGGTACCGGACCACCCATCTGGTAAGCCGGGAGTTCTGGTGGCCCCGCCTGAAGGCTGATGTGGCACGCTATGTTGCTGGTTGCGACGTCTGCCGGCGGGCCAAGGGTCCTACCGGGCGACCCCCCGGTCTGCTCCAGCCATTACCAGTCCCACCGCGTCCCTGGCACACGGTCTCGCTGGACTTTGTGGTGGACTTGCCCCCATCTCGTCACTGTACCTGTCTCCTGGTTTTCACGGACCATTTCACTAAGATGGTGCACTGTGCCCCCTGCCCGTCCATACCCACAGCTAAGGAAACGGCTCAGCTGTACTTGCAGCACATCTTCCGCCTGCATGGCCTGCCCGAGCGTGTGGTTTCTGACCGCGGCGTCCAGTTCACATCCCACTTCTGGCGAGCCCTGCACCAGACCCTTGGGACGGAGGTCTGTCTATCTTCGGCCCACCACCCGCAGACCGATGGCCAGACGGAAAGGGCAAATGCGGTGCTGGAGCAGTACCTCCGGTGTTACTGCAGCTTTCAGCAGGATGACTGGGTCGATCACTTGCCATTGGCGGAGTTCGCCTACAACAATGCAGTGAACGCCTCCACCCAGCAGACCCCGTTCCAGGCCTCCTACGGCTACCATCCACGTTTGTTCCCGGACGTGCTGCCAGCTTCCGCGGTCCCCGCAGTGACAGACTGGCTTCAGGAGCTTCAGTCCCAGCAACAATTATTGATGGAGCAACTGCGCCAGGCCAAGGACGCATACAAGGCCCAGGCTGACCGACATCGTCAGGAGGGGCCAGAACTCCATGTTGGCAATCGGGTGTGGCTCTCTACCCGTCACCTGCATCCTTCTCGGCCCTCACGAAAGCTGGATGCACGGTTTGCCGGCCCATTCACCATCACTGCGCAGGTGTCGCCGGTGGCGTTTCACCTCCAGTTACCTCCATCGCTCAAGGTTCACCCAGTATTCCACCGGTCCCTACTTAGTCCAGTCGCCCCGCCCGACGAGTTCCACCCGGACAATCCACGACCGCAGCCAGTTTTGGTTGAGGGGGAGCCTGAGTACGAGGTGGAGCGCATTCTCGACTCACGATACCGCAGGGGGAAGCTCCAATACCTCATCGACTGGAAGGGGTATGGGCCTGAGGATCGTTCATGGGAACCAGCGGGAAACGTCCACGCACCTGCCTGCCTCCGTGATTTCCATGCAACTTACCCCAGCAAGCCTGGTCCGGCCCCTCGGTTGAGGGGGAGGCCTGGGAGGGGGGATGGTGTGATGGCCTGGGAGTCAGACTCTGATGCTGAACCTGAGGGATCCCAGCCTGCACAGGATTCCCCGCCTCCAGAACCAGCTGAGCCGGGGCCAGGGCTTGAGCCTGAAGGATCCCCACCTGTGCTGGATCCCCAGGTGCAGGCATCAGCAGAGTCTGCTCTGGCTCCTGATGGGAGGGAGGACCCATTGCCTGCAGGTGCTCCACTCCCAGCCCCTTCAGAGGAAGCTGAGGCGTCCCCTGGGTCCAGTAACCCACCAGCCTCTCCTGAGCTACAGAGGCTCAGGGCAGAGAGGCGAAGGGAGTTAAGTGTCTGCAGGAGGAGTGCTCGCCTCCAGGCCCGGAGGAGAGGCGAGTCTCCGGAGGATCGGGACCGCCCTAAGCATAGGGCCAGATAAAAGCCAGCCAGACCCAGCCCAAGTTGCGTGAGCAACTTAGTTGCAAGCGTGTGCTCAACCTGCAACCTTGTGCCTGAACCTGCCTTGGACCTTGACCTGCTCCCTGCCTTGCTCCCCGCCGGATTGACCTCCTTTGGACCCCTAGACCCAGGACTGGACTTGGACCTCGCTTCATGGACAAACCCTTGGGGCCAGCACACTAAAAGCAATAGTACAATTAATATTCCATAAAACTACTGGGTTATACTTGGGGAGAAGCCTTGTCTAATTAGGCACTTTTCTAATTTCGGTTGCTAGCTGACTCCAGAGGGCTGGAGCTGCAATCCTAAAAACCTGGTTTCTAGTACATGCATACTAAGCACATCCCTGGGGCAAGTGGTACTCTTAGCAATACCCAGCCGAGCAGAGTGGTATGACACAGTCCTTGGGTAACCTGTTCCCAAGTTGTTTGGGGCTTTAAATGCTAAAGGAAAAAAACTTGAACTGCATGCGGTAGCAGTTAAGGTAATGTGTATCATGAAAAGAAATGATAAATGAGACACACACCGTGGAGGAGCTTTTACTGGTCAGACACACAAGCAACTGTGGGCAGCAGTCTGAGGAGAGCTAGAAGCTGGGACCCAGAAGTGATAGGGCAAACCAGTATTCATGAACAAACAAAAATTCTGGCCTGAAGACTAAATAGGAGGCTAGGTTGAGGAACAAGCAGCACTCAGGAGCAAAGAATAGGGAAGGATTCAGGCTCGCCCTAGAGCTCAGCAATGCTTTACAGTATTTCTCAAACTAAGTGCAGCTGGAACCAGCACATTGCTGCTGCTTACCAAGAGGGAGATTGGGAAGGACAAGGCAGTGGGGAGCGTAATGCGCTGTGAATGCTGTGGCAGGGAGCCAATACAATGCTCCCCAAGGAGGCTTAAGGGAACCTCCAGTTTTGCAGAACTACAAAAAGTCAGGGATCGAGAGTGAATCAGAAACAGTTCAGCAGGCATGGAATGCTGACTGTCTGGGACAGGGACGTCTTAGCCATTGAGGCTACTGGTGCAAGGTGCCATGGCACCACAGCCTGAGCAGGGTGCCTGCGCCCTCCAGCCCCACCGGCAGCACAGATCTCGCCCACCTCTTCTTGGGCTGCAGATGCGGGGAGGCTGTCGCCGAGCCTCCCATCGGCGCTGCAGCCAGGGCTCCCTGGACGGCAGCACCGTGCCGCCACTTCGGCCGAGCAGGCCGAGGCGGAGGTGGGGCACAGCTGGCAGCGTCCCCACCCGCCCCTCCGCGCCCTCCGACTGCCCGCCGTGCCTGGCCCTGCCCGGCGGAGCACGAGTTCGGCATCCCTGCCCACCACGCCCTCCGGCTGCCCTGCCTGGCGGAGCGTGTGGGGTGCCAGAGGGATCTTTGCGCCAGGGCACCGGATTTACTTAAGATGGCCCTGTCTGGGAGAACAGGTGGAAAACTGGGAAGTGGATGGAATGGAATATTTGGGGAAAGGGCATGGCCAGCTGCCTAGAATCCAGAAGAGGAGCATACCACATTGCAGCATTTCCTCGCAGCTCCCACTTGTAGTATGTCATTCTCAAAACACTAGAACCAGTGCTTTTTTTCTGGGGGTACTCAACAGTACACAGTACTGGCATCCCCCACCGATGTTAAAAGTGTGGCACTTACTGTAACAAATTCATGCTGAGTACCGGCACCTCTTTTTTTTTTTTTTTTTTTGCTTTAAAATAAGCATTGACTAGAACCCAGAATCATTCAGTGAAATTGTTTGGCAGACGTTACGGGAGAAATGTAAGTACCTTGGTACCTTGGTTCTTGAACGGCTTAGTTGTTGAAAAAATTGGCTCCCGGACGCCACAAACCTGGAAGTAAGTGTTCCAGTTTGCAAATGTTTTTCAGAAGCCAAACATCCAGCACGGCTTCCGCTTGAGTGCAGGAAGAACCTGCAGCCAATCAGAAGCCGCCCCTTGGTTTCTGAACGGTTTCGGGAGTCGAACAGACTCCCGGAACGGATTAAGTTTGAGAACCAAGGTACCACTATTTTTCTCCACACAAAACCCCTGATCAACTAACAGAGTCCATCATAGCCACTGAGTTGCGCCCAACGGGTGTGTGTGTGTCACATGTGCATGATGTCACATACGCGAAACCCTCCCAACCCAGCCAGGCTGACTTGGCCTGCCATCCCCCACCCACCCACTGCCAGACACTTTACCTTTGTGTAAGGGACGCATGGACCCTGCCCATCCCTGGTGGAGATCGCCAGCGCACCTTCCAGGAAGGTACTCTAGTGATCATCAAAAAGATGTGTGGGGCAAAGATGCTTTATCCTGCTGTGTCCCTTGGCAGGGCCAAGCATCTTTGTCCTGGCACATCCTTTTGAGAATTGCTTTAGAATTTTGGGGGGAGCCCAAAATATTTAAAAGGTGAGCAATCAAGTCCCACCGTTTGACTAAGGCCCTGGCCTTACTGATTTGCTTCTAACATGTTGTGGTTCTGCATATCATGCCCCTTAGTTCATATATTAGATTGAGCCTTGTTCCTGCTCACAGACTGCTGCTACAAAATTTTCGTTTCTGTATGAGCTTTAGTTCTTCCAGATTTACCATTTTTCTAGATGTTGGTGTCATCTGCATATAGATAAAATTTAGCCTGTGAGGAAAATAGAAGCCTTTTGATATATGATATAATAAATATAGAAGGGGACATAAATATAAAATGGAGAAAATTTACTAGGTAAGTATAAGGCTTCAATTTTTATGCTCTCACATTATGTCATTACAATTCAACCCAGCTGTTCATTCCTTTAAAGTTGGGTAAAGTCCTATATTTATGGACTCTCAGGCTGTTTTCGTTATCGGTGTGATCTGTGGATTATCTGTGATTTATCTATAGAAGACAGGAAAAGGAAACCACTCATTTATGCCTTGCAATTAGAACATCATGGGGAAATAAACTTTATGAAAAATGGGTACCAAAGCATCCAGCCACCTTTGCAGACCAATGCAACTCTTGATTTTTTGGCTTGGACTAGCAATCCAGGTGCTAAACGAAAGGAGGATGCTTTAGTGCTAATTTGAGTGGCATGGGGTTGAGGATATTGCATGTTCTCTGGTACACCTGAACCTGAATCTCTGGATGACAGAGCAAGAGATGACCCTCTGTCAGCTGAGAAACTAGGGACCCAGTGAGCAGTCCAAATTGAGGGGTAAGGTTTTAAAAGAACCAGCAGATTGCCAAAAAAAGAAAGCAACATATTTTATTCAATTTGGTTTGATTTTACTAAATTTATTAATGAAGAATCAGAAACACCAGCAGCCCCCATGAGATACGCAACAATCCATAGAGGACCAGATTCCTAGTACTCATTGAAATTACCAGCCATTTTCGATTAACTCTGCAAACAGATCAGAAGAATTAGAATAGACTCTGAAACTGGTGCATGTTTATTTTCTTTTTCTTTCTGTCTTTCTGTTTTTGTTCTCCTTTCTTTGATTTTCTTAGATGCTTTAAGAATATGTATGCCCTTTGTTTCTTTGTAATTTAAACAATAATTTATTGCATATTTAGTAAAACCAATAACAGTGTTGATGACGACGACGATGATGAAAAAGAACCAGTAATTGAACTTGAAAGCTAATAAGAAACCAGAGCGGATGCTTCAAAACGAGTTTTCTGCAGCAAAAGTTAAAGTAGATGGTTGTGTAAAAGCCACTTCCAGAATCTAGTGGAATCTAGTGGACGTTGAGCACTCGTATCCTGTGTTAAGTACTTCCAGAAAATAAATCTGTAAGCCAAAGACTCACAGGGGTAAAGCGGAAAAATTTGGGGCAGCATTATACTGACATACAGTTATTTCCTATTGTTTTTATGGGTGAATCATAGGGGGACAGAAGCACACAGGTGTAGAAAGGGAGGGGGAGTAGATAGGTTGTCCAAGGTCATTGGTTGCTGTATTACACAACGCCCACTGGGGTGAAGGAAATTTAGTGTGACATGCCAGTATATCTGCCCAAAAGCAAAATTTCATAACACAACAGCTACTTAAGTGTAAAAGGAATGCTAGAATACAGGGCAGAAGCACTAGCATTATAATCAGTAAAACTGATGCAATATTCCCCATGTTGGAATGCCTCCCAAATTTCCCCTCTTTGTTTCTGCACAATGTCTCACCAGCTTGGCTAACGGATGTTATATTCCATAGATTAACATGTAGCTCCCAACTTTTGTTTACTTGCCTCAGACAGATTTTCAGTGGGCTATATAACCTTCCCCTGCAAAAATAGCATCTGTTTGCTCAGATGCAGGCCCCCGTCGCTCTTCTTGTCTATCATCTTCAGGAACTCCAGGCTCTCGTGTCCTGCTTGTGGGCTTCCCACAGGTACCAGGTTTCTCATTGTGAGAAACAGAATATTAAGCACTGGATGAGGACTTTTGGTCTGATCCAGCATGGCTCTTCTTATGTTCTTATACTATCTGCGCTCAAAAACCTCTGAACTGTGTCCTTCAATTCCTATGGGGGTAGGTGGGCTGTGCCAGCTGCAGGTAGCTACCAGTGATCAAAGTTCATCAGTAATAACTATGCAAGCATCTTTTTGGCTACTAGCCCAGAGAGATGCCTATTTGCATGGTCACCACAATATATCTGGCCAGTAAAAGCTTGACAATCTTGCCATTAAAAATCTGCATTGCACTCTCTCTCTCTCTCTCTCTCTCTCTCTCTCTCTCTCTCTCACTCGCTCTCTTTCTCGTGCTCTCTTGGTGGATTTGTGCTTTGAAATTCTTAGCTGGATTCCCAGATCTATTTAGCAGGTGTCCTAGAAAAAGCGTCTTTAATCCAAGCCATTTCCCCCCGCCCTCTTCTTCCATCTGAACACAGCCTGAGGATAACTCCCCATTGGTTGTCAGTTTTGAGGCTTTCGCTGAAAATGTTCTGAAGAGGAAAGCTTTGCGAAAGACAGATGGCTCTTATTACACATCTTTGCATTACAAATAGAGGGGAAATTGGCTAATAACACGACAAGGGAGCCGTGTATATGTTTTAGGAGAGAGCTTATTCAGTCTTTTCTGATTCGGGCAGGTGTTTTCTGCAAGGCAATTGCCTCTCATGAACTTTCCATGTTCACTAGTCTTCAAAAGTTGGATTGACCCTGTGTTTGGAGCAAATCCCCTGCGAGGAAAGGGTGCAGCACTTGGGACTTCTTAGTTTAGAGAAAAGGTGACTGAGAGGTGACATGATCAAATTTTATAAAACGATGGATGGCATGGAGAAAGTGATCAGAGAAAAGTTTTTCTCCCTCTCTCGTAACGCTAAAACTTGTGGGCATCCCAGAAAAGCTGAATGTTGGGCGATTCAGGACCGATAAAAGAAAGTACTTCATATAGCACTTTAAACTATGGTGCTTGTTCCCATAGAAGGCAGTAATAGCTACCAAGTTGGATGGCTGTAAAAACGGGTTTGGACAAATTCATAATACATAGGTCTATTGATGGCTAGTAGCCATGATGGTTATGTTCTGTTTCCATGGCCAAAAGCACCAATACTTCTGAAACCAGAGCATTGGGGTTGAGGGCATGCTCTTATGTTTGGGTCCTGCCTGTGGGTTTTCCACAGACATCTGGTTGGCTACTGTGAAAACAGGATGCTGGAGTAGATGGGCCACTGGCCTGATCCAGCAGGCTCCTCTTCTGTTTGTTTCGCCTTCTGATTCAGCCAGCCTCCATATTTCCATGTGCCTCAGAAAGGACATAGAATAATAGCCAGTCTCCAAGAAACTTAAAAATAAAGTGAGTGATAGGAATGGGGATAAATTCAATTCAGTTCACAATTAAATCAACCTAATTCACAGTTTCCAAAAGGTCACAAGAACTGAAACATAGCCATCTTTCAAAATCCACACTTCCCTGAATTGTCCAGGCAAGTATTCTCTACAAAATGCACAGACTGGGGTAAAGTGTGCATAAAATACATATATTAGTGAGAATAACATACATTATATTAGGGGGAAATGCTTGCAAAATGTACACGAAAAATGCTTGTACATTAGGGGAAATTGCACCCAAACATGTATACTGTATATGAGAAATTCACGACAAAATGCTGATGAATTTTCATGTGCATTTTTAAAATAAAAAATTCAAAAACTGCTGTGGAAATGTGGGGAACTAAGCTTAGGAATAGCAAATGAGAAGGTGAGAGAGCTCCAGACTGACAAATTCACCCTTCTCTTGTGAGAGAAAGGGCAGTGCAGCTATTAAATGAGAGGAGATTGGGCAATACATACTCCTTATGATTGGTTCTCAGCAATAAACGGACAAAGAGGAAATGCTCATAACACTTCCCCAGCTACTCCCACTTCAGCAACATTTTCACCATGTGCAGTTACTGTGTTTTCCCCAAAATCTTTAATATACAAATGCACACTGACTCGAGGGTTTTTAGAATTTATTTTAAGGATGTTAAAGTGAAGCACTGCAAAGCACATATCATTTTTATGCAGCTGCAGAACTCATTAAGCAATTGATCATCTCTCTTGTGGCACACTTTTTCTTTCTCCTCCTTTCCCTTTTTGTTTCCACTTGATGTTCAATTAAAGCAAAGAGACCAACAGAAGGAGCAATGCCAGCACACCCTGCGATCATGTTGCCGCAATGGCTTTGCCATATGAAATGTCACCGGAAGCTTCCAAATCAATACATCACGTGCATAAAGACACTTTCTAGATCTTAATTTAGACAGTCACCAAGTCAATCTTTCTAGTCTTTTTCTCTCTCACATTTCTGGACAAACTAGCCCTGGTTTTCCTCCTGGTGATGGGTGGCACATGCTTTTGGGTTCCCCAACAGCTGAAAATGTTGTCAGCCATTAGAGATTAGGGCTGGGTGGAGTTTGACAGAAATGAATGGAAAAGATGAGTTATGGACTGTATGCCACCCACAGGAAGGGCAAAGCATGCTGAGTGATTTATGAGGCAACTGTGATGTAGATAGGTGGCAGCTGGGATCTTTTCTCAGAGTCTCCCCCCTATGGGATGCATGATGGCATTCAACAACCCATTGTGACTCATATTTCTTGCCAAGGTCCTAAAGGAACACTAAGACAAGTCATTATGATTGTAGGACATCACTGCAATTTCATCAAGCTCTCTCATCAGCTGGAATCTTTTGGGATTGTTGTGGTCAGGAATTCGTTGCAAATTTAAAATAACTGCAAGAGCAGGAACTTGGTTGGCATACCACTTCCCTTCATTCAACCCTATCAGCTGATAACTCTCTCTTGATCTGATTGCACACGAGAGAGAAATATTGCTACCTGGCCGGCCTTGGAGGTGTTCTCCCAAACTCATGGATTGCACTTCATTTCTAAAATAGGAGGTGGTAGGGCTCACACCTACCTGGGATTTATCTGATCTCTGTCCAGGAAGCCCTGACTACTTATTTTGGGGTCTCATCACAGGCAAGAGATGGGAACAAATTGAGGAAGTTCAGAATATGACTCTCCTCCATTTGAAAACTCTACCCCATTATGAGTCAGACAAGTCCCTCTAAATTTGGGCCTGGGTCATAATGGGCTTTGTTCTGCCTCCACAGTTGGAAGCAGCAATACTTCTGAATGCTAGTTTCTGGAAAATGCAGGAGGGGAGAGGGCTCTTGATCGCGGGTCTTGCTTGCGAGTTTCCCACAGGCATCTGGTTGGCCTCTGTGAGAACAGGATGCTGGACTAGATGAGCCATTGACCTTATCAAGTGGGGGCTCTACTTATGTTCTTATCTGATTAAAATGGCTGGAGAACTTGTAGACTTGCTGGTGCGGCCTTGCAGGCCTACCTCATAAGTGAAAATGCTGCTTCTGAATGTGGTCAGGAATCGTTGCCAACATTTCCCCTTCAGTGTTGCAACAGCAGCAGCACCCATCCCTTGGGCTGGGTTCCTTGCTGAACAGAACTCCTCTCTCCCCAAATGCTGTCCCTAATACAGAGCATGAACATGGCAGAGGCACAAATGTGAAGTACATGTGTCATGTCATAGTAGCCGGGTTTGACAACGTGTGCATGTGGTGCCAAAGCACACATTTGGCAGCAGGCTGGGCTTTGGGGAAGAACAAAGTTCAAATTCCTACTCATCTTTGAGACTGTCACTGATGATGACTGTTACCTCTTAGTCACATTCACCTCACAGGGTTGTTGTGAGAGTAAGAGGCAGAGGGTGAAACTATCTTCCACCCTGAGCTCCCCTGAGGAAGGGTGAGATAAAATGTAAATCCTTTTTTAAAAACCATATGGGTGGGAGTTGGAGGGGATAGGTCGCTCTCCACAGTGCTGAAATGTCTTGCATCAATGGTGATTTCAGGTAACGGTTATAATATCTGATATAATTTTGAATAGTCCTCCAAGCCTGGTTCTTTTGTACATCCACTTGTTACTGCCTTGTTTCCCTTGTGTCTTTATAAAGCCCATCTCTCGTGTTTCACACCAGATGCACACAGCATCTTTTTTTTCACTACAGTAACAAGCTGCTGTTGTTGTGGCCGGACGTGCTGGGGGATGCTCTGCACAGCTGCCCAAACAGTTTTGTTTGCTTTTTATGCTCTTTCCTTGATTATAATGAAACAAATAAAAGGAGGACAAAGAGTAAGTCTCCAAGTGGCTGCATCATTCTTTTCAGAAAGCAGCCAATATGATTAGCAAGCCATAACCTTTTATTTAATGGTGCTGGTTCATACTGTATTGCTATACTAGGTAGCACTGCATCAGAAATTCATCCTTTTTTTAAAATTAACAATCCATCGATGAATAATAAAAGAAATTGCTTTCAAGAATGACCAGAACGGATAGAAAATTTTGGTGAAAGTGGCTGGGGTACAGAGTTTTCACTGAACTCGCTGTACTTTCGAGATGTACATTTGTGAGTGTTCTTCTTTAATTTTACAAATTATCTCACCAGTGGTTTGCACTGGGCAAGATGTCACAAGCTAACTCCTCCTATGGGCCTTTTTGAGATTGGGAAGTGCAGGCAGCTCGGGAGGCTGCAGAGGGCCAGAGAAAGGTTTACTGAAAAAGAAAAACACATGCAGCATCCTAAGGCACCTTGCAAAGCCCCAAAACATGAGAGACTGTTTGCGGAAGTGGAACTGGAGGGCTAGGCACAGGAGGAAGACTGTTTTGTTTATTACCGATGCGCCGATAAAGACAATTGCTTTCTAATGTGAAAAGCTGCTTTGAATGCCCTGCCTTTGTAAATGGGCCTCGTGAGTCAATCTCCAGCGGTGATGTATCATCCTCATTTAGGGAAATGATGTGCTGTGAAAATGCATTATTTTAAAGAGCACAAAGAGTGGCTTGAAACAAGCCTGGTACGTGGATGTGTGGCAGAAGGCAGCTCACGTCTTGCCTGATGTCTGCTGATGTCTGGGTGTTCCCCGTTTGCTTGGCTGTTTAAGCAAGCATTCTAAATGGAAATGCACTTGACATTTTTGTGACTAGCTGTAATCAAACAGCATTAGGAGTCAGCCGCTCTTGTGGAGGATGATTAAACAAATTTCTCACTCAGTCAAATTTCTTCTTAATAGGAAAACAGAGGGAAAAGTCATGTTGATGAAAATGATCCCCAGATGGAAAACGATGTCTTGAAACAAGTATAGAAAAGTCATCGTTTTTTACTTTCTCTCCACCCCGGCTTATGAACTTACTGCAAGCGTTTATGATGGATCCATTCCTTGATCATAGCCAGGATTTCAGAAAACCCCAATTGCAGATTAAGCCACCTCATGTCTTCCTTTGGACAAGCAAGGTAGAGGGAACCTTGCAATTGAAAAGCCAGGAAGCAATAATACTGTGCAGAACTGGAGACTTTGAAAATGATACAGCGCTCATTGGTTGCTGAAAACTTCAAGCCTTGAGATTTTCCCGCCTCTAGGTGTTAAAATTCCCATGTGACTCAAGACAGGGTGCACTGAGTAGCCCTGTCCCCAGGCATCCATGTGAACGGTGTGACCACCTGTAGCAACGGAGCATTTTTGTATACACAGCTGTGTGCACAAAGGTTTCCACATAACCCAGAACTCGGAATGTGGAGAATTTAGTTCCCAAATTCCCTATTCCAGAACTTGGGCCCTTTTTGTTTTATAAATAAAAGTGGATCACACTTGTATTTTTAAATATAAATTGATCCCACAAAGAGCCATTAGCATTTATCTGCTAATTTTATAAATTCTCCTGTTCCTGGAGAATTTGGCCTTTATTTTCATTCTGCTATAACCTTCAGGGCTGTTGAAAGGTATGAGTTAAATTCTTCCTGCCTTGATACCTTGGCAGCTCCCAGTGAAACTGCCAAGGTGCAAACAGACCAGGGTTGTGGTTGAGTGGGTGTAAGTGAAGGTTGAATGTGGCCCTCAAGTGACTCTAGGTAAATGTGCTGCGTACCCAGAAGACCTGAATGAGTCCATCAGGTAATTACGTGCTTGGGTAGTTTTTTGATTCTTGTATTATGTACCCACTAGACAGGAATTCCCCCACAGGAGCTGTTCCAGTCAAGGACGTGGTTACACAGTGTAGTCTCTGTGTATAATGAGGAAAACAGAGATGAAAAGCCACACTGTTTGTGTCACCAAACCAGAATATCACAATCCAGAAACATGTAAAGGAGACTGAGGGGACAGCCAGAACAGATAAGAAAAAATTGCAAAAAAGTCAACATATGCAGTCATTGCTAACATCAATTGGAAATCTGCTATGTCCTGTGGTTGCTGATTGTGGAAATCACATAATCTCTCTCTCTCTCTCTCTCTCTCTCTCTCTCTCTCTCTCTCACACACACACACGTTTCTGTAAAATAAAATTGGAGAGCATTACTCAGTACCAGAAAAAATATACAAGATGGCCACACTATACTTACTCTCTCATGCCAACAGACACACAGAAATGTATCTCACACTCACCCACATTTCCTCCCCCTCTCTTTGCCCAAGTGCACCGCTCCCTCTCACAGACCACACAGGCCATATGCCTATCTACCTATGTCTTTCCCTCACACAACTACCCCCTTCCCTCAGAGAAACCTGTGGCCCTCCAGATGTTTTCGGACTCCAACTCCCATTAGCTCCAGCTACCATGGACAGGGGCCAGAGATGGTGGGATCTGCAGTTCAATAGGCCACAGCTTTCCGATCCCTGTTGTAAATGCTGCTGGAGCAAGACTGAGCAGAGATGATGTGTGTATGAGCTCAGATAAAGAAGTAGTTTGTGGTTCACAAGAATAATAGCGGCTACTTCAGCTTTGTGGTGGAAGTATTCTGCAGAATGGATGTGATGGATGATTGCTCAGTTTCAATGTCTAGAGTGGTAGCTGCTTGCTTGCCACTTACACAGGGTGTACTACATGATAAGGAAATGCAAATGCAATAGCACACATTTTATTTATTTGTCGTTTATCAGGAATATATGGGGTGGGTATACAGACAGTTTGGAAGAAGTTATGCATCTCCCTGTCTGGCTGGGATGTTACTTTGGCACTGGGAAGGTTAGCAGAGACGCGTGGGCAATTTTTCAAACCATCACATTGGAAAAACTACCCAAGCCAATCCAAGAAAATGCTCAGGTAATTTCTGAGTTAATTGGAGACGAGCTTTGGAAAAAGCTCCCGCCCTCTTTATCTTCTCCCTGCTGTGAACAGGCTGTAGTGGAAACAAAGTCCACAGGCATCCAGCCCTCCGTAGCACAGAGCAGCTAACAGTGTGTGTCACCTCAGCGTCCGTTTCATTTGCTTTGTGCAGAGAGAGGCTGGCACTGCTAATTTCGTTCCTCCTGGTGGGGGAGATGGTGAGAGAACATGATTGGATGTGCCAGCAATGCACTGAGCTCGCTGTCACCACCCGCTCTTGGCCTCAATCTCTTGCAGTCCGAGAGCCCACCCCAAATCCCCATTTACTTGCAATGCTGAACTTCCTGGCAACTTAACTAGGACATTGGTGTTTGTTAACAAATCTGTCTTGTTTTTGCACTTGGGTATCAGCTGCTTGCTTCGTTCGTACTTCTCTTATTATAGTGTTCTGGCTGCTGCTGTTTCTTTTTTTTTTTGAGAGTGGAACTGCTGGAAAAAAAATATCTATGCAGAAACAGAATGCCATGTAGATTTGGAATATGTCTGTTTAAAAACACACAGAGAAAGGGAGCACACACTTTAATTAAAACCAACTTCTGCAGACTTCCATGGTGTACATACCAAATGTATATACTAAAGGCATATTTCCCCAGTCAGACTAAGCTATTGTATCCTTGCCAGTGTATGAAATATCCTGATAGAGGGTGTTTGTGCTTTATTTTAATGCTTCAAAAATGGGTCAACTTTGCCTTTCCTTTGTTTTTGGATCTCAAGACCCTGCTTGATGTCAAGCTATTTTCTTTAAAGAAAGAAAGAAAAAAATAAGAATGCTATACTCTAATGTGCTCTAATGAGAACCTTGTTCTCTAATGACGCTTGTGTTTTAGATCAAATCCCGTGATATTTTATAGCCGAAAGGGATAATGTTGCACAGCATATATGACACCTTACATCTTGGCGTTTCTTCTGCAAAATGTGAGAATCTCTAAATGCCACAGTGAGGAGGGAAAAGGCGAGAAGCTCTGGATTGACCAAGGATAGCTACAGAGTTATTTATATCCCACCTTTCCAATTCAGGGGCAGAAATGCTCAGGTTGGATTACATCATTATCATATAACAATAAAAAGACTTGTATCCAGTCAAGTAACCTGGTTTCAGTCATTGCTACAGCCAGATGCAGCCTGAGAAAGGAAGTTTTGAACTCTGAAAAGCAAAGAGCATCTTGGGGTTCCGTCTCTGGATTTTGTTGAAGTTTTTAATATATGTGCTCAATCTGTATCTTTGTAAAACCAAAGCTCAGAGAACATTGCATTTACTGTTGTTGTTTTTCATGGTCCAAGAAGAACCACCCGTTTTAGTTCCATCACCCTTCCCCACTTTGGTCATCTGTTGAGCTTTTGGCTGATGGCTCACTGGTGTCCAAAATCTGCTTTGTGTGACATTTGAACAAATGCTAACTTCTCCCATCTGCCAGTGTGACTGTCAGGAAGGGCGGAAATAGAGAGGGACCCTGTTTCCAATAGCTCATCTATGAGTGGCACAAGGAAGGGTGGGTGGGTATCGCTATGAGAATTCATCATCTCAGGAGAATGCCAGCAAAATAATGGCCAATCACTACCATTGGCATTACAACCAGAACCTGGGAAGGAGACAAAAACAGGGAAAACAAAGCTTTGGATTTGACATTCACCATGCGGAGAAGCATCAGTGACTAACATGCTCCAGCTGTATTTTTTTGAATAATTTTGGCGTGCAAATGGCTGTGTTGCCCTAGGAACAAAAGGCAGAATATGGAACTCTTCAGAAGAATTTTTGGCTCTTTAGTTAAGAGAAAGGCAAGTAAGAGGAGGCACAATAGACATATGTAAAAGTATGCAGGGTATAGAGAAAGTGGATAGAAAAAAAAAATCTTCTCCCTAACACTAGAACTGAGGGACATCCAGTGAAACAATGTTGGAAGATTCAGGGCAAAGTAAAGTTCTTCTGCACACGATGCAGTGAAGGTCACCAATTTGGATGGCTTTTTAAAAAAAGACTAGACAATTTTTTGGAGGATAAGGCTACCAGTGGCTACTAACCCTGTTCACTCTCAGAGGCAGTATGCTGTGGAAGGGATGAATTTTGTTGCACCCACATTCTGTTTGTATGCATCCCACAGGCATGGTTGGCCACTGTGAGAACAGGATACTGGACTAGACATGCCAGTGGCCTGATCCAACAACCTCTTCTTATATTTTTATGCTTTTAACGTAAATGAGACCTGCAACAAAATATTGCAATGTGGAGTAGTCCTGTTCACTGTTCTAACTGGTTAGCCATGCCCTGATGTCTAGGGTCCAGCTTCCAACTTTGAGGAATGAAGAAATAGTGGGACCACATCAGCAAAACAGTGAAACGTGAAACAAATCCCCATCTGAAAATAAAAAATTGCTTTGTAGCTGATATATATATCAACTCTTTTATTTCTGCACCATGGAACTTAATGGTGAAATACAGCATAGACTTTTATGGGTCTGCCTGGTCTTTGCTTTCTGCATTGTCTCCTGTGCCCCCGTTCAGCCTGTCATCGCCTCTCTCCCGTTTTCTCCTCTGGCTCAGAGTTCTCTTATTGCTGTCTCGCCTTGTCTGTCTCATTAAGTACATCTCACTCTTTGCACTTATTCAGCCCATCATTACTCATTTCCAAAGGCATTATTGAGCCATGGGAAATGAATGAATGAATGAATGAAAAAAAAGAGAGGAGAAAGTTATGGGAGCCAGGGGAGGCAGGAAGACACTTTTGGCTGGCTCTCTGCTTTTTCATTAACAAATATCCTTTGGTAATGAAGACTTCAAGAAGGCTTCATTTGGGTTTTCAGAAGGAAACTGTGTGAAAGTTAATTACCTGGAGCCATGAAGCTGCATTCCCCCTTCAGCAGCCCAGGACTGTGCTCCAAAGGCAATCAATGCTTTGTCGTCTGGCACAGATTCTGCCTTCCTTTGCAGTGTTCCTTGGCAATTAGGGCCTCTCCAGTCTGTCATTAGAAGACAAATTGTTTGCAAACCCTTAGCCTTAGAGTACTGTACTCTGTCTTCAACCTTTTTATCATAATTGTAATTCCAAGATTCAAGGAAACATCCCAAACTGAGAAATGGGAGCTAATTACGCCGCTAATTGCTTGATAATGAATTGCTGCTGCTCATGAAGGAACACACTATTTATTGTTTTCTCCTTCACTTTCTTTGGAGGACTCGGGTTTTTGCAATGCAAGGGGTTTAGGAGAAGCCTTCCTCTGAAAAGCAGCAGCCAGCTTGTGTTGCTAGTGAAATTTCTCATCTTCATTTGGGGCTATGAACTGCATCATGGATTAAAAGGGTAGTTTTTTGTTTTGTTTTTAAAATGATGATGATGACAACATAGGCATGTCCCATTTCAGCTGCATTGAAAGGTGGAAATAGAGGTCACTTGCCTGAGCGAATGTCCCATTGGCTGTTTCAAGGCTGCAGGGTGTTCTGCTGCTATTGGTTGTGTGAATGCCCTTTTCATCACTCTCGGCTGACACAACTGTCTGACTGATAGAAGGTTGCTGCAATGGAGTGATGTGGGGAGGGGACCCAAACAGGAGCTGCAGTAGCTAAATCCAGGACTATGTGAGGAGTTTACAGACTGGCCAACTTTCCTAGACCTGTTTTACGCAACACACTCTAGCCTTATTTCATGCCCTCCAACATTTTCACCCCCAAAATCGGGATGCCAGGAGGGGCGCACCTTCTGGTACAGTGCTCTGCTGATCGTCAGCAGGGTTGTCCCAGAGCACCTTCTGGTCCAGCACTCTGGCGCTCATCAGCAGGGTCACACCAGAGTTCTGACTCGCTTTGGAGTGAGTAACTTGTGGTCTGGCGCTCTGGACTTGTGCCAGAGTGCTAGACCAGAAAATGGCACATTCCAAGATGCACTCAGAAGCTGGGTTGATTCTGGATGTCCTGCTTGAAATGGTACACTTGGGGGGGTATGCTTATTTTCATGCTCTGTCCATGCACTGATTGTACAGGTACAGGCACTCTGTGTTCACTGCATAAACATTCAGATCCTACACACATCACCTGTTGAATGCACAGAGGCTAGAATGAGGTCAAAAGCCATGCTCCTCCTCCTCCTCATGAGTATTATTCAACTTAGTTTTACTCAGAGCAGGTATATTAAATTTAATGGGTCTAAACAAAATAAAAAATAAAAAAATCCTTCCAGTAGCACCTTAGAGACCAACTAAGTTTGTTCTTGGTATGAGCTTTCATGTGGGTCTAAGTTAGTCGTGCTCATTCATTTCCATGGGTCTACTCTGAGGAAACCTTACTTGAATATATTTACTCGGTTCATGGATGGAACATGAGAAAGGGCTAGAGCGGGTGTTCCTAATTAGGTAGAGCACTGAGCAGGCTACATCAGATTCTAATTTAGGCTGGTTCTGCAATGGCTTCCTAACACCCAAACACCACTTGCCTTGAATCAGAGTTGATTTAGTATTTGTGAATGTTCTTGGAGAATTCTCAGGAATAGGGAACACAAGATGAAGGTGCCAAAAGTTGTGCCTTATTATATTGCTTCCTGGGAATTGCAATTCCCAGAACCAACCATGGTGGAGAGCCATGTGGAAATTCAACCACGTTCCTCCCAAAACAAATATACTGAGGACTCTAACATGTGTGAACATTGGGGGCCCTATGTTTGCAAGGAACAATCAAGGTAACTGACCTATATAAGAGAAGACAATCACTGCTGAAAGACGTCTTATTCGAATGGTCTGCTTATCAGGTTGATAGCAAACAAGGAGTGTTTCATTTGGGGTAGGGTTTTTTCTCTGTATTCTCCTACAAAGCAGACTGCATTAGTTGGTCTAATCCAGGCTTCCTCAAACTCAGCCCTCCAGATGTTTTGAGACTACAATTCCCATCATCCCTGACCACTAGTCCTGCTAGCTAGGGATCATGGGAGTTGTAGACCAAAAACATCTGGAGGGCCGAGTTTGAGGAAGCCTGGTCTAATCTGCTGAATGCTGCCCATGTTGAAACTGTGTGTTGTTCTTTTAATGGGAATAATTTGGGAGTGGCACAGGAAGAGGCCTAAGATAAGGGGTATCTTTTTCTGTAACTCCAGTTGAGTATTATGAAAGTGAAAGCATCTAGGTGTTTACTTATTTCTTCTATTTACAGTTTGTGAATGTAGAGAGTTTACTTTATTGGTAAGCACAGATTGCCAGTTATTAAAAGCAATCTGTGTTGAAGAAGTCAAGGCTCCAAAAACCATCATTCTTGTTAAGGAGAACTTGGCTATTGCAATAGACCACATGTGTGCTGGATTGCCAACATCTAATTTTACTTCCTGAGTCCAAGCAATTTGGATGTATGTGAAATGATGCTCAATTCATAAGGCAGCTGAGCATGACAAACTGGACAAGTTTGTACTCTGGAACAGATCATTTAAAACTGACATCACTAGTTTGTGGTAGTAAAATAAATTACTTCTTCATTTTGCTTTGATTGTATAGTTTTGCAGTGCTTTTGCAGGACAAAATAAAAGTTCAATTAAAATTAAAGTTTGATTAAAATTAAAAGCACATTCATGTAATAATACTGGTTGTGGAAAATGTTTAGAGTGATAGCTCAATTCTCAATTTGCTAGCTCACAATTTCAAGCTATCTGTTCTCACTGGTCATTGAGTCATTGTTTGATGAGCAGTTGTGAGTGGAGGAGATTCATGATACTGAAACCTAGCTGGATGGATTACAGAAGTCTCTGCTTGCCAGGGTGCTCTATAGGTTTGGAGACAAAGGAAATTACATGCCTAGGGCAACGTTACTTTGGAGTTTCTGGAGTGAATGCTGCACATGCTACTGGAGTATTTCTCCAACTCTTAACACTTGGGGTAACCCCTTCAGAACTTTCTCTGCCTTCTGCCCCCTCAACCAAACATCTGTTCCCCAGGTAAGCATGGAAACGTCTTGGTTGTTTTCATATCACCTGTTGCATTATGCAAAGGTTGGGGTACTAACACCCATACTGGCATTATAAGTAGATTTATCTGATATCATCCTAAAACAATACACAGGAAGACACAAGAGTGCATTCTGAAGCCAACATGTAAGGGGTGCTGGAACGTGTGGTTTCCATTTCCAAGGCACATGACCACCATACTAAATATTCAGGTGAGCTGGAAGAATTATGGCTATGTTCACGTGACATTTTTTTCCATTTCCCAAACTACGTTACCAGATTATATTTGAAATTTCACAAGATGCAAGCCACTTCCAAAAATCTAGCAGGATGTAGTGGAAGTTTAGTGTTTATTTTCATGTTAATTGCTTCCAGAAAAAAAATCTGTTTGCAACCCACTAGCCCAGAAAATCATGGGAGTAAATTGATGACATTTGGGGCAGTACCCGAGCATACAGTTCATTCCTGCTGTTTTCATAGGTGAATCACTGGGGGACAGAAGCATGCATGTGCAGAAAGCGGGAAGTGTGTGATGTTGCCTAATGGCATTCATAGCTGTGTGACACCACACCCACTGGTGTGAATAAAATTTAGTGTGACATGCCAATAGTATCAGTAAAAAAGCTACAGTTTCGGAATGCAACAGGTCCTGCAGTGTGAAAGGAACATTAGAAAACAGGATGAAAGTACTAGCATTATAATCAGGAAAACTAGCACAGATTATGAAGATGATGAGTAATCACTACAACCACAACACTTTGCTGCAGGGAGCACTTTACAGTCCTTAAGTCAGTTATCTTCACAACAACTATGTGTGGGAGATCCTTAATATTTTTGTTTTACAATGGGACTGAGGCAGAGAGATGTGCTTGTTGTGCAGGATTATGGGAAATCCCTTTCTAACACAATTCTTCATGCTGCTCCTCTGTTCAGATCATTATGCCAGCCTAAAGATAGAAAGGGGCTTATAATCAGTGGGGTAATGCGATCATGCCCTGCTTAGGAGCTTCCCATTGGCATCTGGTTGGCTCCTGTGAGAATGCTGGACTTGATGGGCCTTTGGCCTTATCCAAAAGGGCTCTTATGTTGTTGTATTATTTTTCTGCTTCTGAGTTGTTGAGTTTTCCATATTCTGTTTAGCAAAACTTTTGAGTTTGTACACAGAAGAGATGCACATAGCCTAAATCAGGCATCCCCAGACTCGGCCCTCCAGCTGTTTTGGGACTACAACTCCCAGCATCCCTAGCTAACAGGACCAGTGGTCAGGGATGATGGGAATTGTAGTCCCAAAACAGCTGGACGGCCGAGTTTGGGGATGCCTGGCCTAAATGCCAGGTGCTATGTTAGACATGACTCCTGTGCCTTTAATTATTGCACAGGCAAGTATTGGACTAGTCCTGTGTTTGGAGAGGCAGGTGGGAGAAGCCATAAGAACATAAGCTGTGGGGATAGTTGAAGGCAACGGCAGTGGATGAAGCTTTTTTTATTAATCTTCTCAGAAGGTACCCATATAACCATAGGTGGTGGTGGTAGTGGTCGTTATTTTGCTCCCCCCCCTCCCCTTGGCTCAGCACCCACATACATTGAATTGTTAAAAACTGGGAAAATGGGTAACTGAGTGAAACTGAATATTTCTAGATTCACCCATCTCTCTTAAAATGGAATAACAAATCAAACTGAACTATGAATGAAGCCACCCCAGATTATCCCTGAGCCTCTACTGGAACACTCCTCACACCATTGACTTATGCAACTTGTACACTTCTCTGTTGGCTGGAAAGAAACTATCTTAAGCAGCATGTGTTGGTTTTTGTCTTGCCTCACTTAATGATCAGTCATTTGCTAAATATGGAAGCACTGGCTTTTGTTTGATATTATGTTCAGAGAAGTTGGAGTGGCATACCTAGGAGACATAATTAAAATGTTTAGCTACAGTATGTCTCCCTTCAATTGAGCTGGTCTTTTGCATGTTGTGCGCTACAGATAATGCTTGCTCTCTCCTTGTCTTGGGAAATGAAAAGTTTCCTGCTTGCACATCATCAAGGTATCCCTATAGTAGGAGATTCAAAGCAGCATCTTAAAGGTTACTCCTACTGTTTAGCTAAATGTTACCAGCTCTCTTGGGAGATCTGGCAAGGATAGTGCCTGGTGAGGGGCTGGAATCCTTCAAATGAAGAAATGCGTCTGTTAATATATTAACAACTCTTTGCTGCTAATATTTCCTTTTAGTTTTCCTTTTTCTTTTTAATATAATGCAGCTATCTTGCCTGCACTCCTTAAGTAAAATCCATCAGCTGTAACTTGTTTTTTTGTGCAAAGTTATTTTTATTTAAGGTAACTGATTTGAAGCATGTTGTGCTTGTCTGAGGTTAATCTCCAGTTTGTGTTCATAACTGGACCAGGAATTTGCATAACCAGAGGTGCACCCTGGGTAATCACTTCCTCTGCCCATTTCTTTTGTGAGCCTTGTTCTAGCAAGTTATTATATGACACTGGGTGGCAGTCAACCAAGTTTTTTGCAGAGCGATGCCACTCAAATTAATGAACACGAGTAAGTTAGGTTCATGAATTTCAATGGAGCTGCTCTTAGTAAAGCTTAGTTGAATACTTCCCAGAAACTTTAATGAGGGAATTCCTAAAGATGCTGCCTTGTAATGATAATTGTGAAATACATTGGCAATGGAAATATAACTGGATTCAGATTTCAAAGCTTGAGGCCCTTGTCTAAATCTCTATAGACAGGCCCATAGACAAATACAGATTCCATAGTCACATGGGGTGATAGCCAACAAAGTCATAACAGTTGAAATTAAGTGCAGCCCATGAAGTCGAATGTTGTATGACAACCTCGGAAGGTGGTGGACTCTCCTTCATTAGAGCTTTTTAAACAGGAGTTGGATTGTCACCTGTCAGGGATTCTTTAGCTGTGATTCCTGCATTGTAGGGAGTTGGACTGGATGGCCCTTGAGATCCCTTCCAACCCTATGATTTAGGCTAGACAAAAATGAAAGTACTACTTCACCCAGTGTATATGTCATTTGCCCCCAAAAGAGGAGTGACGGCCACCAACTTGGATGACTTTAACATACCAGTTGCTGGGAATGACAGGTGGGCAGAGTGCTATTGTGCTCAGGTCCTGCTTGCATAGGCATCTGGTTGGTCACTGTGAGAACAGGATGCTAGACTAGATGGGCCACTGGCCTGATCCAGTAGGACTCTTCTTATGTTCTTACTCTGAGTATGACTAACATTGGGCACCGCCCACAGTTCATAGATTAATGGGTTAACATTAAATAACTGAGGCTCACTTCTGTACAGAGTATCTGGCTTTTTGAGCATGTGGCCTCCTGAACTCTGACAGTTCATGCTCAGAATCTCATTTAGCATTCCAAGCCAGAGAGGTTCTCAGAGAAATTGCACTTGACTGGCAATTCCACCAAGCATTGCACAAACTGGACAAATTAGTAAATCCAACCTGATGACAGTGAATTATGGCAACTGCACAACTAAGGACAGCTATTAATTAGGAATAATTCTCCACCCTTGCGAAAAGCATGGTCCTTTCAAGCAGGCCTGAGCATCGAAAGCTCCTCCACTATTCAGCACCAGAAATCCCTCCTGGAGAGAGGTCAGATCACTTCAAGAATGAGAGAAGTGATTTTCAGAATGTTCCCTGCTAAACAGTTTGACAACTGACCCCTGCCGTACATTCGTATATATTATTCAAATAAAGACGAAAAAGGTTACAGGTTATTCCTGTGCTGCCTTGCAGTCAACTGTCTGTCAAACATTCACACCCCATCTCTCCCCCACACCAAAGATCACAGACCTTTCTTAAGTGGAGAACTTCCTTCATGGTTTGGAATGCTCTTCAGCACTTTGACGCCAATATCCCGGGAAAAGTCTCTGAACTTCAAGTCCACAATTTGCTTCTTATGCTGTCAGGATGGAGAGCAAATTTCCCCATTGCATTGCATAATAGCAGATGTGAGGAAACTTTTGTCCCAGTTTGACCCACCTGCCCAACATCTCACACCTCACTTCATACATGATGTTGTGTAGCGAGCATATAAGGATGTGGCTTCCAAGGATCAATTGGGAGCTCAAAGTGAATTCATGATTTGCAAGCACTTGCAAACAGGCCTCACTAATGGAAAACCCCACAGGGATCAGCTGCGCTAGGGAAGTCCCCACCAGTGACTGACTGGCAGATTAGTCCATGGAGGTAGGGAAGATCTCACAGGATCCAGGTCCCCACTCTTGCTTGATATCTTTGAAATGACACCACATAGACACCAACCTACAAGAGCTGGTTTCTTGTAGAAAATACGTTGAAACCACTCCTTCTGCACCCATTTCATAGCTGGCAAAACCAGACAAGCATTTGTAAATTCTACTTTTTCCTCACTTAGCTTTTTGGTGTCTACTTAAAGAATATACGAAGGACTGCTTTGATCACAGGTAACCAAGCTGTTTGTGTGAAGGAGTGCACACTTGTTGATCTGTGCAGCTTAACTATTTCTATACACAGGTACAGAGCTAACAGACATGTCGGATGTAATGTGTGAACACTTGTCAGCTGTTACTGGTCCTTGGATCAGTGTCTGGAAACAACAACAACCGCACTCTTACTATCATAGAAGATCACCCACCACTGATGGTTATCAGAAAGAAATAATAATGAGATATTGCACAATGGAAATATTTAAGATAAACACAAAAGCACAAACTCTTTCATCCTCAAGTCATACACCATTTAAAAAACCAGAGCGTGGAGATATTTGGTGCCAGATTGAACTGTGTATAAATATTTATAGGGAACTTTCGCGTAAAAGAGACAGGTAAGGAAGAGAAAAGAGGCACTTAAAGCAAGAGGCTTCACACTAAGAGATGCTCCCAGCTCACATCTCTCTGGCACGAAGTGATTTTGAGGTAGCAGCTCTTTCAATCACACACACAATATTATTATTAGATGGTTTACGCATAGCGGAGCAGGAAGACGGGGGAAAGGCCCTTGGGTTATGCTGCACTGCATGGTGAGTCGCAGTTCATTTAAATTACCTTAATAAGTTTGGTGACTTCTGATCCACAGAAGAGGGGGTGAGAGGGAGAGCTTTCCACACGCCTCTCGAAAGGTCAAAGTCATCATCATCATCATAAAAAGAGGTGGGGGGGGGACAACTCTGGAATGAAATATTTCCTCACCAGAATATTTACGATACCTATTTAATAATGTAAGAGCCTAATGACTCTTATAACTTATTTCATTTATGTTTGTTAATTTTGCAACAAGCACATATTATTATTATTATTATTATTATTATTATTATTATTATTATGGTTGTAACAATGAGCAATACCAAGCAAAGTCTCATAATCCAAGAGGCACGTGGGGGGGGGGGTGTCATGCGCCAGGAGTCTCACTCTCAATCTTGACACTTGAGGAAATGGTAAAGGGAGAGGCAAAGGTAACTTTGAGCTAAAGTGAATGGCAAATGGCAAATGGCAAATTGGGTTTTTAAAACAGGAAGAAGAAGAAGAAGAAGAAGAAGAAGAAGAAGAAGAAGAAGAAGAATGCCTTATTTCCATCTGAAGAGGAGTCAGGTCATTTATCCACCTCGCTTAGCACTATCTCTGCTCTGGCCCTGGAATCTTAATCTATGGCTCTGCTGGGGAAAAAGTTGAGGGTCATGTTTTCTTGGTGGGGAGTCAGACTCTGTTGGGGAGCATGAGACAGTGGGGGCAGAGTCAAAGCCAGCAGGGGGTGGGCTCAGAACCAAGTATGAGTGGGGATACCAATTTTCTCTCTTCCTACCACCTACCTCCCTTTCACTCAGTCTCCATCCCCTCTCTATTCCTCTGTCTGTGCTCCCATTGGGGTGGCAGGAGAGCAGCAGCAGACTGTTCTTGCCAGAGGTATGAACTAATTGCTTGAAGAGGTGTTTGGAAATTAGGCTAAGGGAAACAGGTTGTCTAGCCCTCGTCTGTCACTTCTCTCGACATTTTCTAAGGTACACACATTAGATACCAGCCCCACCCTTGCTCGGCTGCATAGAAGAAACAAAGTTCTATGAGTTTGGGAGGTCAGTTTGGATTATATCTGTGGCTCCCATACAGGCCTGTGATTCTGTTACAAGGCAGTTTAGAAGAGGCAGCAGAAGAGGCTGCTGAACACATCAGACAAGTTTATTTGGCAGATAATCACCTTTGGATGGCGGTTAAGTACAGTGCCACCACTGTCATTAGAAACAGGTTGCCATAGAGACAAATGGGTGGGCCTTTTTCCACCTCACCTGCCTGTATGCTACACCATACTAGTGTGAAGGACAATAGGCCAAGGGGGCTGGGTGTGGGTGAGTGAGGTGGGCTAAAGCTGGAAGCTGGAGAAACAGAGCTATGTCTTGCTCTGTGCTGCACCCAGCTGTGGCTCGGGGCTTCCTTTGAAATCAATGGGGAAGCAAGATCTGTTGGGTTGTCAATGCTGTGATCCCCTCCATTCTAATGCAGAATGTGGCAGCTAGACTGGTGACTGGGAGTGGCCACCGAGACCATTATAACACCCGTCCTGAAAGACCTACATTGGCTCCCAGTACGTTTCCGAGCACAATTCAAAGTGTGGTGCTGACCTTTAAAGCCCTAAACGGCCTCAGCCCAGTATACCCGAAGGAGCATCTCCACCCCCATCGTTCAGCCCAGACACTGAAGTCCAGCGCCGAGGGCCTTCTGGCGGTTCCCTCACTGCGAGATGTGAGGTTACAGGGAACCAGGCAGAGGGCCTTCTCGGTAGTGGCACCTGCCCTGTGGAACGCCCTCCCATCAGATGTCAAGGAAATAAACAGCTGACTTTTAGAAGACACCTGAAGGCAGTCCTGTTTAGGGAAGTTTTTAATGTTTTATGTTTTATCATGTTTTTAATATTTTGTTGGGAACCGCCCACAGTGGCTGGGGAAACCCAGCCAGTTGGGTGGGGTGTAAATAAATAAATAATATTTATTTATTTACAGTGGTACCTCAGGTTACAGACACTTCAGGTTACAGACTCCGCTAACCTAGAAATAGTACCTCGGGTTAAGAACTTTGCTTCAGGATGAGAACAGAAATCGTGCAGCGGTGGCGCGGCAGCATCGGGAGGCCCCATTAGCTAAAGTGGTACCTCAGGTTAAGAACAGTTTCAGGTTCAGAACAGACCTCCAGAACGAATTAAGTTCTTAACCCAAAGTACCACTGTATGTATGTATGTATGTATGTATGTATGTATGTATGTATATTATTCCCAGGTTGTACATATGTGCAGATAAAACCAAGTAGCCTAAAGACTCCACAGTCTCCACCGATCTTCATTTGAAGGAAACTGAACCCTGAGCATCCTTGGATTCTCTAGCTGCTCAGAGACTTGGGTAACACATAACAACAAGAATAGGCAAAGGACCCCTGGATGGTTAAAGGTAAAGGTAAAGGGACCCCTGATCATTAGGTCCCGTCATGTCCGACTCTGGGATTGCGGCGCTCATCTTGCATTACTGGCCGAGGGAGCCGGCGTACAGCTTACGGGTCATGTGGCCAGCACGACAAAGCTGCTTCTGGTGAATCAGAGCAGCACACGGAAATGCCGTTTACCTTCCCGCTGGAGTGGTACCTTTTTATCTACTTGCACTTTGATGTGCTTTTGAACTGCTAGGTGGGCAGGAGCTGGGACCGAGCAATGGGAGCTCACCCCGTCACGGGGATTCGAACCGCTGACCTTCTGATCTGCAAGCCCTAGGCTCTGTTGTTTAACCCACAGCGCCACCTGGATGGTTAAGTCCTGTCAAATTTGATTATGGGTGCAGCGCTTATCTCCTCTCTGCTTTCAGGCCGAAGGAATTGGCATTTGTCCGCAGAAGCTTTTCCCGGTTGTGTGGCCAGCATGACTAAAATGCTTCTGGCACAAGGGTTACCGTGACAAGTGCCAGAACGCATGGAATCACTGTTTACTTTCCCGCCGCAGCGGTACCTAATTACCGTATATACTCGAGTATAAGTCGACCCAAATATAAGCCGAGGCACCTAATTTCCCTACAAAAATGTGGGAAAGCTTATTGACTCAAGTATAAGCCGGTTCACCTTTGCCACTGTGGCAGAGGAGGAACGAGCAGCCCAAAGCAGCCCTTTGGGCTGCTCCTTCCTCTTCCTCCTTTGCTGCTGTGGAGCTCACCCCGTCGCAGGGTTTCGAACCGCCATTCTTCTGATCAGCAAGCCCTAGGGCTCTGTGGTTTAACCCACAGCGCAATGTTCCCTTGTGTTATACAGAGAAGGCTGGGATCCTGTCCTGTTTAAGCAGGAGCCAGGGAAAGTGAGCACCTGTGGGGTTTTAATACTTCCTTAACTGATAGGCTTTCTGCCTTCTGGGGTCTAAAGTTTGCATTTATGTGAGCAGTTCAGGAATGGAACAAGCTGCTTGGGGAGAGTAAAGAACCACCGTTCTTGTACACTTCTTAAGGAATGGTTGACTTGAGTATAAGCCGAGGGCAGCTTTTAAAGCACAAAAAGTGTGCTGAAAAACTAGGCTTATACTCAAGTATATACGGTATCTGCTCACATTGGTATGCTTTCGAACTGCTAGGTTGGCCGGAGCTGGGACAAAGCAATGGGAGCTCACCCCATTGGGCAGAATCCAACTGCTGACTTTATGATTAGCAAGCCCAAGAAGCTTGGTGGTTTAGGCTCCAGCGCCACCTGTGTCCCTAAGAAGAAAAGCACCTGCTCATTTGAGGAGGAAGACAGCAAGAGGGCTTGTTTGATTTTGTGATGAGCAAACATTCAGTGCTAGTTATCGCTTGCTAGTTATTGACCGAAAGGGAGGAGACTGCTATGGAAAGCATTTCAATTATGAGAACAGGTTGAGAAAGTTAATCTGCTTTGAATTGCTAGTAAGGTCTTACAACAAGGCTTTCATTAAGGGTTTTAACATCATATACAGGCACACATTTCACCAGATTCTCCTTGACAGGATAAAATGGAAAACAAGAGGTATAATTCAGTGGGACGGGGGGTGGGGTGGGGGTGGGAATGGACAGGGGGAAGCACAAAGAAAATAATTTGATTCCAAAATAGTTGGTTTGAACCTTGCCTTCTTAAATGAAAAATTACATATTGAGTCCAGAAACACTGTCATTTCCTACTGTGCAATGTATTAGCAGATTCATTGGTGATCCACACACCCTTTTCCAATTCAATTGTGTTGCAATTTGCAAAGTTAGCATAAGTGACAGTGGAGCTGAGTATTTTCAATGTATTTATTAATGCACAGAAAAACAGGTAAGTATCTGTACAGTCTTTCTTGGTACAATGCATTTCTTTAGATTTCACTATTCCATCAGGGCACCCCTAGGAATGTTTGGAAAAGGTCCCATATCCCCATGTTTCATAAAAACAAACCACAGTCCCATCACAATAGCACACCTGAAAAGCAAATTTAGAGGCTAGTAAAGCAAGAGCTGAATTCACATCCAGGGATTCAGTCTTTCTTCCAAACCTGCAGATAAATTGTGGATGTCAGTCTGAAAGTCAGTCTTGTTTTCATAAGAAATAAAACTGTTCGTAATAGTGTAAAAGGAGTCTGTCGTTTCTTGATGTGTGATTTTCTCCATTCTAGCAATGTTCTACAAATAATTATACCACAATATAACAGATATGTCCTGAGCAGTTTTCCAATAATGGAAATAGTTAGCCTAGCAGCCACAATCATAGATAAATAGCTAACTCTTTACACTTAATGGTTTTAGTTTCTCCCTTAAATATGCTCAGCTGCATTAATGACGGGGAATAAGACCACTGTTTTGTGTTGGTATATTTGACATTTCCAGGTGGACATTTTCCCAATAGGAGGCCACTTTCTCAGACGGCTGCAAAAGGTGGAAATATCTCCCCATTTCACTTCATCCTCTCTTGTCCTCAGGTGCTGTTCCACCAATGTCCTACTTTTAGTGAATTTTCATGGATATGTGTTGATACTGACCGTAGAGGTTTAGAACCCCAAATATCAGTCCAATATTCCATTCCTAGATCATTTTCCTAGATCACTTATGTCTTGCCAGTGGCAGATCAAGATAGTATATATTTTGGAACATCAATCATGTTGCCCTCCAGATCTTGCTGGACTACAACTTTCAGACAAGAATTGGCCTTCTTGTCTGGTGCTCATGGGAGCTGGATTCCAACATCTGGAGAGCACACTTTGGCAACCACCCTTTTAGAGACTGGCCATTTGTACTGCTTTCAGATTCCTCTCTTAAGTAAAGGAAAGGTAAGGTAAAGGATCCCTGGATGGTTAAGTCCGGTCAAAGGTGACTATGGGGTGCGACACTCATTTGCTTTTCAGACCGAGGGAGCCAGCATTTGTCTACAGGCAGCTTTCCGGGTCATGTGGCCAGCATGACTAAACTGCTTCTGACACAACGGTACCTATTTATCTACTTGCACTGGTATGCTTTCAAACTGCTAGGTTGGCAGAAGTTGGGACAGAGCAATAGGAGCTCACCCCATTGCATGGATTCAGATTTCAATTCCTCTCTTAAGTGCCCTGACTGAGTTAGTGGTTTTGAAGGGGACAGTTCCATATGTCAATTCCCTGTTGTGAAATGCTTTTAATGTTTAATGCCTTTAAATGCGTTTAAATAACCTGTTTAAATATATTTTTCTGTATTGCTTAATATTACAAGCCTCTGAAAGAGAAACATCTTTGAATTGTCTTAGAGGCCTCTTTTTCTGGGAAACCAGCCAAGGTTAAGATAAGGTGTCTGGGCTAGAAACAAAGAACCTTAGAGTCTATTAATAGTACCCTCCCTGTAGAGACAGAGGAAGAGGCCCCTTTGAAGAGACCTTGAAGCTGGAATGTGCCATTAATATTAAGCCTTAAGAGCTAGTCTTATTAATTAATCGTATTAGAAGCATCAAGCTTGTTAGAGCTATGTACCCTTGCTATGTATTGCTTATTGATTTATACCCTTTGTATTCTAAAAGCCTAATGCAATAATTATTGCCAGTTAATTGATGTTATGCTTTCTTGTTGATTAGGCAGTCACACATGTCCTATGGATAGATTCAACCTTCAATAGACAATGGGGATCTGTTTGTTTGCTTGCTAGGTTTTATGTTGCCATATTTCTGGGAAGCTTGCCAGGTACACATTCCCAGACTGGATGGTGAAGAGGGAGGATTGGGAGGCTGCACTCCTAGAGAACACGTGAACACTGAGCCGCATAGGTTTTTATTTTCGGTTAAGTTTCGAATTCCTGTTATCGTCTATATAAGCAATGCACGCTAGTCTCTCCGTGTGCAGTTGGCGAAATTAATTCCCCTGCACCACTTCATTTCATTCCTTTTGCTTTGCATATGCAACTCAAAATAAAACCTGTTGTATCCTGCATGGTGTTTACCTCTTTGTGTTCATGATCCAGCACTCAGGAGCTCAAGAGCCCTTAATGGTCTTACAGTTTGATGACTTGTTCTTTAATATAAAAAGTTGTTATGCATGTGTAAGTCTGGTTAGTTTGTAACCAATTAGTCTTTATCATCATAAAGCCCAACCTCAGCTGCTCTTTAGTAATGGGATTGTCTATAAAAATCACATAACCGATATGAATACTAGCCCTCCCACCGTTTAAGTGGCCCAAGTCTTTCTTATAACAGACCAGGTGGTGTGCTAGAGGTATTAGATGGGAGGTAATGGCTACCAACTTCCCTTGCCATGTTTTTCATACGTGAACGCACATCTTGAAGAAGTTATTTCTTTTAAGATAATAGGAAGAGCTCTACTGGATCGGATTAAAGGCCTGCTACAGTTTGGTGTTCTCACAGTGACCAACTAGATACCTGTGGGAAGCCTGCAAGCAGCACCTGAGCACAACAGCAGTTTCCCCACTTGCAATACTGTCGGTAGAACATAGTCATTGTGGCTAGTAGCTGTCCATAACTTTACCCTCCACAAATATTTTAATATGTGTTGATTAGGTTGTAGAAACATTAGGCCTCTCAGTTGGCATTATTTTAGGCCCCTCTAATTCCACATCCACCCACTGCTTGCGTTTCACTCCAGTTTTAATATACCGTACTTTTCCCTGTATAAGACGAGGGTTTTATGTCAGAAATTGGGGGTCGTGTTATACATGTGTAGTGGATAGGGGGCACATGTGATTGGTTGGTGCCACGACCCTGAGATTGTCAGTGGCTATTTGGTGCGTTATTGGTGACTGCGGCAAGGGTTGTAGTTGATTAGCTGTCGCTGCGGCAAATGGGCAGGCGATTGTCTTCTTCTGCCAGCGAGAGGACAGATGATAGGTTGCTTATGCTACGTGTGTTAGAGCTGAACAACTCTGGGCAATCCTTCCCCCCAAAAGCTCAACAACTCTTGGCAATCTCCCCCCATTATTTAAATATGGAGTACCACAAAATAAGGGGTGTATTATACTTGGAAAAATACGGTAAATTGTCCAAAGTCGATATCGTTCGACAAACTTGTCCCCAACTCCTATCTTTGAATTTCTGTGAAGCAAATTCTTGTTGATTCCTGTCTTCTTTCTTTTGAAAACCAACCAACCAACCAACCAACCAACCGATAAACACTTATATGACAGGACATTAGAACGTTTTTGGGGGGAATAGCGATTGGGAGGACTTGAAAGAAGGGGGGAAACTACATTTAAGGAGAAATGTCCTTTGCACTGTGGCTTTTCTGCCCACGTTTGAAAGATTTTACTTACATTATTGCCTCAAGTCAGTTTGCAGCTTTCTAATGGCAGGGTTTTCATTTAGATAATATAATCTCCTCAAGTCTTTGGATGCTTGTGCCCTAAATATTGAAAAAATGTAAAACAAATGGAAATCACAGTAACTTCTTTCATTGCATTCTGTACAGTTTTTTTTTGGGGGGGGGGCTCCCTTGATGGAATGGCACATGGCAGGTCCGTCTGGTTTGGTTTTAAGAAGGTAAAAACAGCCTGCTGGATTGGACCAATGGCCCATCTTGTCCAACATCCATTTCACAGTGTCCAACCAGTTGCCTGTGGGAAACTAGCAAGCAGAACATGAGCACAAGAGCACTCTCCCCTCCCATGGTTTTCTGTTTGTTTTTGCTAAACATCTAAACAGATTGCATTTGGGGCAATTTTAAGCTGCGCCCCTGCCCAGCACAGGTATTGGTCCTGAACCGGGCCCAGTGCTGCCACTAGGCAGCAAGGAACCAAATTTGGTTCCAATACAGATCCTAGGCCAGCTTAGGCCCCCCTTTCCCTTGGAGCATCATGTTTGGGGGCTTTCTACTGGCTGATGCTGGTGAGAATCCTTCTGGTGGCTCATCTGCCCATTCAGGGGATTGAAGGGCAAGTTCTGTGCCATTGCAATGATGGTGGGAGGCCAGTCAGAGGGATATCTCTGGTTAATCCACCCCCATTGGTCCAAATGTGGTTTGGATTGCTCTGTAGGTCAATCAGTACTACCTTATTATTTCTGAGAGGCCAGCACAATGTTGGTTGCTGTAAGTCCAATCATTCATGACCATTATTTCTGGTAAAGATTTTCCTTTGTTCTCATGCAAGCTTCTGTTCAATAGAAATAAAGAAGGGCACTATTTTGGAAGGAGAAGAATTGAGTCTTAGTCACAGACCTTCCTACTAAAAACTCATTCGGCTGAAGAGAAATGTAAAATACCTACATTGTATCTATTGATCTTTCGAAATGGCTTCAGCGATTTCACTTTTAAGCCACTGGGCAAGTGAGCATCTCCCCCCCCCCCCAGTAACCCCTTTGGCTCTTTCAAGTCAGGGGAATTGAGATTTCCCCCCCCTTTATAAAAAGAATTCTCATTAAAAGATGTGTCACGGTTCACATGCCAGACAGGTGTGGACAGGATCAATTTACAGCAGGGGTCCAAAGAGCAGAAATTGATGGAGGATATGGAAATGCAATACCTTTGAAAATATATGTGCTCTTTATGATGATAAGGTGATGCCAAAGAGGTGCGTGGATTAAAGAGGACCCCCCCCCAACCAGGAGAGAGATTCTATCTCGTATTTGGAATCTACAAATATAGATGATGTTTTAATCACTGCAGTGGAGATTAGACGCCCACCTGCCAAAAGGCAATAATCTGAAATCTGAAAACAAAATGGGAAAACTGCTCAGCTGAAATCAATCAGCTGTCCCATCTATATGTGAAGAATTAGATATGATGGGCTTTTGAATTGAGAGCTTAGAAATGGTGGAAGAAAAGAACTTTGCGCACACACACACACACACACACACACACACACACACAGAGGTCTTTGTATGTTTTATTGAATAGCGTTTGTCACTAAAAGGGGTTTTGGTTAGAAGCTGTGCATAGACTTTAGTCATCTCTCTTTTATAAGCAGCACTGTCTCAAAACACTTCCCTGCCTGCGAGAGTGGATTTCCAATTCTGCTTCTAGAAGCTGGCAGCCCAAGAACTGGCTGGTTTGTTAAAGTCTGGAAATGAGATGGCTTCAGATCATGTTCTCTTCTCTCTTTTCTGAAGTCTCCTTCTAATTCATCACTGCTCTTTCCTCAGGTTCCTGTTTCTCACCCTCTTGTTTATTTTACTCCCCTCCTTTTGCTGTACCCTGCCAGATGCTTCTTTTAAAATAATAAACCCCCATCCTGTCTTCTGGGATTTCTTCCCAGTTCTCATTCTGCAGATACTACAGTTTCTAAGGCTTATTTCCAGCCAAACTGACCATTTCCCTTTTCCTCAGAGGATTTGGACAGCAAACGTCTTAGCAGCTTGCTACCCAAGCAGTTGCACTGTTTGTGGACATCCTGTGCCACAGCACCAGTTCAGCCAATGTCAAGAACTTCACAACCATTGCCTACACAGTTTTAGATGGACTTCATCAAGAAATCACCTGTATTTTATTTTAATCCATGTAAGCAATCTTTTGTTCTTTTCAGTGAAGGCTTGTCCAAGGGTTACTTAGATGACATCACCAAGAACTAGAGTAGCTCTGGAACACCACTGAAACAGATTTGGTGGCACATGTCCTCAGCTTTTTGAGTAGTTTGTGAAGGACTGAAGCAACTTCTACAAAACTAAAGCAAACATCAGAAAATAATTGTTTCTCCTCCCACTGTGTGAACTGAGTGCACCCCAGAATCCTCTGTGGTGGCTAAAGGAGGTTTGGCAGGAGGTGTTTTTTCTTTCTTTCCAGGAATGGCAGTCCTCTCCCTAAAAGAGCAGTATGAAAAATGGCATATGAGTCACTTGCTCAGAGTTTTTTGTGGGTTGTTTTTTTGCCATGAACATGGCTGGAAATAAAGCAAGTGGCTGAGGAGTCAAGGCGAAGCAGATTTTCATAAGGAGATTGGTTGGGTAAGCTGGTCCAAGGGCTGCAGATCTGAACATACATGAATCCATACTTCAAGCAAGGTTTCTTCAAAGGAACTCACCCATCAGCTGATTGCCACTGAGAGGAGCCTCATCAACTGCACCAGTGGGGAACTCCCTAGTGCATCTGATCATGGTAATTTCTTCACCTGCCCTACACCAAATATCATATGTCATCAAATGTGGCATGGGAAGGTGTAGTTTGGGGAAAACAACCTCAAATCAGGTCTGTGGGCCAGGTGAGGAGTCCGTTTAGCACCTAAGTTGCTCAGAGTGAAGACAAAACTTGAAGGAGTTCTTATATAAAGACAGAAGGGCCCCTATTGACTCACCAGACCACCGGACTCCTGCTTGTCTGACTGGCTGCAGCTTGCATTCCTGCTGCCACCCAGGAGACACAATGGAGCAGCAAGACTCTGCCAATCTTTCCCTCCACCTGTTGACTGTCCCTGTAGCCAGAAGAATCTTAGCCATAGAGGCTACTGGCGCAAGGTGCCAGGGTGCCACGGCCTGGAGGGCGCCTCTGCCATGCCACGCCATGCCACGAGCCTCCTTCCTGCTGCCAGAGGAGCCGTCCTCTAACCCCGCCGGCAGCGCCGCTCTCGCCCACCTCTTATCAGGCTGCGGACGCCATCGCGGGGAGGCTGTCGGCAGCGCCGCTTCGGCCGAGCAGGTGGAGGCAGAGCGGAGCACAGCTGGCAGCATCCCCGCCCACCACTCCACGCCCTCCAGCTGCCCGCTGCGCCTGGCCCTCTTGCGTGGGAAACAGGGGGGGGGGCGCCGGAGGGATCTTCGTGCCACGGTGCCAGATATGCTTAAGATGGCCCTGCCTGTAGCACAGAGAATAAAGCCACTTGGAAATTCTTGCTGTAGTTCGGCACCTCCCACCTATCCTGGCACTGCAAACAAACTTGCCCTGTAACGACAGTAGTGCAGTGGGTGGCCATTCGCCATATCCCTGGGCTTTGCACATGGTACCACATGGATTTTTGTGCTAATGATTGAATGGCACTTGTACTGCTAAGAGAGAACAGTTGCTCGCAGCAGAAGCGGTGGTGACTAACAATGCCACCGCAGTCCATCACCCTTCAAAGGAAACACGTGCATTAGCTGTAAATGCCTCAGAGAGCCCCACTAACAGGCACTGAATCATAAAGGTTGTGACACTCAGATGATGTACTCACATTGATTGCTTGATGGTGGCTTAGGAAAAAGCATTTTCTCCCCCGCCTCCCTGTGCTCTTTCTTTCGCTGGCCATTGTCAAGAAAGAGCTATGAGGCACCAGAATTTGCGATGTTGTCCCGTTCCAGAGTCTTTCCTTTTCTAAATTGAACGAAGCCAAAGCACACACTAAGGAGGAGGACTGCAGCATTGTTGTTGTTTTTTCCCCTTACAAAACATTTCTCACCCATTGCTGCCCTGTGGCAAGGAGCAAAATAGCTTTTGCTTGTCTTGGGCATGTGTGTCACCTTTGCATCATTTGCGACTATTGCAGATAACCTTCTGTGTTAGGCCTCTGACCTTGTGATTATTATGACATTTCATATCCTCCTAATGGGCTTCCCGAGAGCATTTTTGCAATGCAGCCGGTCGACATGACGGGCCCCAGACAGTTCCAGATATTGAATTTCGGCGTATCGATGTCAACAGGTGTGATGAAACCCAAGAGAGATGTGTGATATGTCACAATGTGCCATATTAGTCACGCCGGGAAGCCTTCTCGGAGGAAACACACCTCTTTCAATAGCACCGGCTGCCCAACTGAACCCATCCATTTTGCGGCAAAGCTGATAGATGACCTTTCAGCATAGCTGTGGCCATCCATAATACATGACTTGCAGAGGCCAACCAGCCATGGCTATGTAGTGATGTACTTTCCGTGTGGCTATGGAAGGTTAGATTTTCAGCAAGAGGGGTCAATGAAATACCACGCTTTGATCCCCACTCTCTTGTTTTCTGGGTGCAGGTTGGTCACATGATACACTTTCAATAAACAAATAGAAGACATAGAACACATATCCATCAAGTGAACCACCATCGCCCATGCCTGAAAGCAGGAAGCACATTCCATAAAGAATGTCTGGCCATTTGCCATTTAATCAAAGTAGGTTCTGAGAACTTGGTGCATTGACTTTATAAAGGCATTTCATACCTTCCTTCCTTCCTTCCTTCCTTCCTTCCTTCCTTCCTTCCTTCCTTCCTCTTTAAAGATTTTTGCAATGATTAGTCAGCTATGGTTCAATATCTATAAGGAACACATAGAGAAAAGAAAAAATGAAGCTGCCTCACATTTTGGGTCTTTTTGTACCTAAGCCTTAAATGCTTGGCTAAGAAAACAACTCAAAAGGCAACCGACCTTCTGCCAGAGGAACCATGTCAGCCTTCGCTCTGTGGTCTCTGCTTTTCTGGGTGAATAATGCATCAGCACATGGTACAGATGCAGGTAGTTCATAAATGTTCCCTCTCCAGAGACTTGAGCATAAACCATGTGGTCTGGGGCTGCCATAGCCATTATCATTTTTTATTGAAAGTTGCAGTAAGCTGATCCTTAGAGCAGGGGTCAGCAAACCTTTTCAGCAGGGGGCCGGTCCACTGTCCCTCAGACCTTGTGGGGGGCCGGACTATATTTTTTTGGGGAAATGAATGAATTCCTATGCCCCACAAATAACCCAGAGATGCATTTTAAATAAAAGCACACATTCTACTCATGATTCCCAGACTACACACTGATTCCCAGACTGACCACAGGCCGGATTTAGAAGGCGATTGGGCCGCACCCGGCCCCCGGGCCTTAGTTTGCCTACCCATGCCTTAGAGCCTCCACAAGACTGTAAGTTAATGACACAAGGATTACAACTGTACCCAAAGCTTCGATGAAGGTTTTTCCTTTAAAAAGAGCATTCACATGGCACTTATTTCACAGACTGTAGGAAGAACGCAATGAAATACCAATAAACAAATTACGAAACTATTAGGGCCATTCCGTGAAAAATGAGCCTGATAAGAATGCTAGATGAGCGCTGGACTTTGGTGAGGAAGATTCCAAACGTGCAGTCCAACCATTTTTTAAAAGCTAAAGACAAAAGAAGTTTATTTTATGGACCTTCTTTTCAAAAGTCCACCCATGTAGTCTTCACAGAAGTGTTCAAGTTAAAAGTTTTCTGATGATTGTCCCACCCGTGACAGCATTTTTTCCTTAATTTTGTATCGTTAAATTTCTTAAACTTAATTCCTGATTGCATAGTTGTAACCAATAAACATTGATTTAAACAGATATGCTGAGTTTATCATTGATTCACCTCCCAACTCACAGAGTTTTTCCATAAATCAAAATTATCTCAAGCTCCATGTCCTTTTTTTGTCCCACCCATGACAACACTTTTAACATTTAATAAAATTGTCAAAAATATCCGTAAAAATAATAATAAATTAGTAAAATGTTCAGTATCTTATTAAGAACATAGTTTAAATTTTGGTTGTTAATTTTTAGGTATATTTACATTGTTACACATGTGCGAATACCAAAAAACATGGTCAAAGTGTCCCACCCGTGACAATGGCCCATTAAATAAATGCTATATTGCAATCAAAACCAGTTGGGCATTTAGAACGAGCTACAACATTCAGCAGCATCATGGCAAAAATATTGCAGCCAATGGAAGTGACAAGAAGTCATCCTAAGGACTGGAATCTTGCAAAACCAAGAAGCGTTGTTTCCAGGAGCTCTTCAGGTTGCACTAGTGACTATCAGAGTGGGGGAAGCTGCGGCCCTGCAACTCTCACTGTCAGGATCATATGCCTCCATTCTTGAGGGCAACCAGAATGCAAACTTATAATTCATTCTGATTGAGGAAGCAATGTAGAATCTACTTTGTATAAAGTTGCAAAGAAACCGCTACTGGCAAATCCAGCTGTCAAAAGAACCATAGGGTACAAGGCTTTCAAAATAACTATTAATGATGATTATGCTTGATGCAATAATAGCATAATTAAAATAATATTAATGAATAATTATCACCGCCATCATTATTATTTTATTATTTATTTCATTTCTATACCGCCCTATACCCCAAGATCTCAGGGTGGTTCACATAAAATATAAAATACATACAAAATACATAAAATCAAAACAAAACCAGCAAACCAATAATAAATAAATAAAAAACCCCAAAGAGCCAGCATTTTTAAACTATACAGGCTATAGGACGTAGATCAAGTCAGGCAAAGGCCTGGTGGAAAAGGAACGTTTTTGCCTGGCGCCTAAAGGTGTATAATGAAGGCGCCAGACGAACTTCCCTGGGGAGAGCATTGCACAGACAGGGAGCCACTGCTAAGAAGGCCCGTTCTCGTTTTGCCACCCACCTGACCTCTTGTGGAGGAGGCACATGAAGAAGGGCCTCAGAAGATGATCTCAGGGTCCAGGTAGGTTCATATGGGAAGAGGCAATTCTTGAGATATTGCGGTCCTGAGCCATTTAAGGCTTTATAGGTCCAAACCAGCACTTTGAATTGGGCCCGGAAACTAATCGGTAGCCAGTAATAATAATAATAATAATAATAATAATAATAATAATAATAATAATAATATTGTTAATGCTTTAATATTCTTCATGGAACATTTATATGTGACAGAAGCCTACTGTATATTTGAATCTGTGACAAATCAGTCAGTTAGTCTGTCTGTCTGTCGCAAACCTCATGTAGCAAATTTGCCCATCACTATTCTAAGTGATGTGTGCATATATTAATTAGAACAGAAAAGTTCACAGAATCGTAGAGTTGGAAGGGACCCTGAGGATCATCTAGTCCAAACCCCTGCAATGCAAGAAGCTGCAGCTGTTCCATACGGTGATCGAAACTGCAACCTTGGCATTATCAGCACCACGTTCTAAGCAACTGAGCTATCAGTTGTGGTTGCATTGCTATATTGTCTTCCTCTGTACATCCACTCCCCAGAGCAACCATTGTCACCATGTCTCTTTCTGCCCTGACTCTCTTGGCTCGATGAAGGAGAACTCTCAACACTGTTTCTCCCAAAGGCTTTAATGTATAGTCAGTTTGGTACATAAATCATATTGCAAGGCATGGATTAAGCAGGTACATCAGAGGTACATCAGAAATGACACCCCTGCTGCATCTTCCTTTTGAAGAGCAGGGTGCCAGAGGCAGATTTAGGGCAGTGGGACGGTTCAGCTGCACTGAGCTGAGGGGGTGCTGCAGGGCACCACAACTGTGACATAGTGAATTGAGCAGAACAGAAAGCGAGACAACCCCCTTGAATTTTGACCTCCTGAAGGGTGCCGCTGAAATTTGAAAGACTGGAGTCCACCCCTGAGGGTGACCATAGGTAGTTGCATGGCAAACAGCTGGAGTCCTAAGACTGGGCAATTAAACAGGAACTCATTCAAGTGGGTTGGCTTTACAAGGCTTGTTTGTGTGAGCACTGGCAACTCCATGCAGATGGAGGTAAATTAACTGGCTCAGCATCAGTGGGGAGAGGACTGGAAAGTCCATTGACCTAGTCTAGCAGACTCTTCATATGTTTTTATGTTCCGTTCCATGCCTTTGCTGTCTCTTCCACCTCCTGAGCTGTTTTTGCACTATTATGTTTGGTCAAAGATGGCAGGTTAGGTTAGGGAAAACCTCCCTTGCACCTTGCTGTATATACATACTAGGAGTTTCTGTTCTGCCTACAATGTTATTTCTGTTTAACTTCTTATACATTCCATGAACTACACATGACTAGATTGAGTACCGCACACGTATATTTTCCCAAGTTCACATCTTAGGAGATAATATTGTTCTCAAAAGGTTGCCTTTACCAGGTGTGTGAGTGTGTATGACAAGTCTTTGAATCTGTCTTGGCTAAAGTTGATTTGCTAGGCAGGAGAATATAGTCCCTAAGGCCCTGTTGGGAAGTAGATTGGTACCCCAGAATTTGACAGTGGATATGTCTTTGTAGATCCAGGTTTGATATGTCAAGAAGCACAGAGGAGTAATTGCCTGAGAAATAACATCCCCATCCCCATCTCCTATCCCTTGATAAAACAGGTGAAAGTGTTGTAAACACAAGAAAATCTGTGCTTAATGAAAAAGCTGTGTATTTGCAATTTACAAAATGTCGCAGGTCTTTTATTTTAAATCAGTGCTTATGACATATTTTCATTTAATTTTGTTCTTTATTGCTAAGGGACCAAGATGAGGTAAAGTTCTGCAGATATCATAGGTACAACATTTTCACCTGACAAAAGACGCAGTCCTAATTTATTTTAATTTGCAAACTTTTGCTAGTGAGGTATCACTATGGTAGGCAGATGTACATGCATATTGTCATTTTGAACTATTACTTTTCCAGGAATCCCTCCCTAATAAACTTATCATACTGGAACCCTTGGGTCACTCAAGATGTGAGGTCATACATTTATTTCTCCCTTGTCTAAATGGAAGCAAACATCAGTTCGGGTGTAGGGAGCAGTGGGAGGGGTGCTCTAGGAGTCTGAGGCTGGCAAAGGCACACATCCCAGCTCCCTCGCTGGCCAGGTGGGCCTTGCTAGCTCTGGGAGAAGGCGTGTGATTCCTGAGCTGGACAAGGCTTGGAACAGGTGAAGGTCACATGCCTTGTCAAGCCCAGATGCTGCAATCAACATGCAAAGTATAAAAGGAAAGCAGAGCTGAGGTGCTGTGTCAATCTCCAGGCCCCCCCAAACTATGTCTGAAGCTCAACATAAAAAAAACTAAGATCATGGCCACTGGTCCCATCACCTAACAAATGGAAGGGGAAGAAATGGAGGCAGTGAGAGATTTTAATTTTTTGGGCTCCATGATCACTTCAGGTGGTGACAGCAGTCACGAAATTAAAAAAACCGCCTGCTTCTTGGGAGAAAAGTGATGACAAACTTAGATAGCATCTTAAAAAGCAGAGACATCACCTTGCTGACAAAGGCCCGTATGGTTAAAGATATGGTTTTCCCAGTAATAATGTATGGAAGTGAGAGCTTGACCATAAAGAAGACTGATCGCCAAAGAATTGATGCTTTTGAATTATGGTGCTGGAGGAGACTCTTGAGAGTCCCATGGATGGCAAAAAGATCAAACTTATCCATCCTTAAAGAAATCAGCCCTGAGTGCTCACTGGAAGGACAGACCCTGAAGTTGAAGCTCCAGTACTTTGGCCACCTCATGAGAAGAGAAGACTCCCTGGAAAAGACCCTGATGTTGGGAAAGATGGAGGGCACAAGGAGAAGGAGACGACAGAGGATGAGATGGTTGGACAGTGTTCTCGAAGCGACTGGCATGAGTTTGGCCAAACTGTGGGAGGCAGTGGAGGATAGGGGTGCCTGGCGTGCTCTGGTCCATGGGGTCACAAAGAGTCGGACACGACTGAACGACTGAACAACAACAACATGTGTTGTATATGCTATATAACACTATGGCACGAGATGGCGCTGTGCATGAGTTTGGCCAAACTGTGGGAGGCAGTGAAAGATAGGCGTGCCTGGCATGCGCTGGTCTATAGGGTCACGAAGAGTTGGACATGACTAAAAGACTAAACAACAACTGGTGCAGATGTAGCCAGAGTTGCTCTGATGTAAGTGAGTGTGAGGGAGGAACTCGGACTTCTGGAGGGAAGTCCCATCACACTTATTATGATGCAGAGAAGGAGTTGAATGCTATTTTCCCTATTGCCCTGGAATGTGTTCAGGACAAGCGTTAGCTCAGTTTGAGAATCCAGTTAAATATATATGAAATATGTTGTCAAAGCACCCAAGACCAGGTCTTAGTCTCCAAAGTGTGTGTGTATATATGTGTATAATATCTAAGTTCTTGGAACTTTCAGCTTTCCGTTTCACCACAAATTAACAATAGCAGCAGTAACTGCCTGGCATCATATTCTACAGCCAGCTTCTATCTCCAGAAAATGATTTATTAACCAGAGTTCAGCTGCTTTGTGCTTTTGTTGCGCTTGACAAAAGGCATGTTTAAGCATGTTAAATTGGCTTAATGCGGTAGACAGAAATGATGGCCAAGAGGAGCAGAACTTGCTGCCAACACATACTACTTCTTTGTGCTGTGTGTAAGGAATAGTTAATCTGACCTAAAAGAAAAGAAACATATGCTCCAGAAGATAAGGTGCTCCAGATGAATGAATCTGTCTGCTGTGTTGTATTTGTTGAGGGTGAGAAGGAGGGAAAAAAGAAAGAGGGGTGTTTTGTTTTTACAAAAAGTACTAGAATGGGGCGGGGTGGAAGAAAAACTTACAACCCATGTGGTTCCCAAAGGAAAAGAGAAGCAGACTTTGGAAATTGCACAATGAGAAACAAGTGAATAGGAGAATGTTGGGCAGGGTGGGGTGGGGTGGGGTGGGAAGTAGAAGGGAGGAAGGGAAGCCATCGCTTGACATTTTCTCCAAAACAACATTTGTCATTTGCTCTTTAGGGCAATGCTGACACTAGGAGATGTGGAGTGAAACATTTCAAAAGTGCCAATGCACTGGATTGAAAAATTAGCAAGCCCAGACTTTTATACTGGGGTGGGGAACCTGTGGTGCTGCAAAAGTTCTTGGGCTCCAGCCTCCATCAGTCCCAGCCCACTTGGCCAATAGTCAAGAATGATGGGAGTTGAAATCCAGCAGTATTTAGAAGTCTAAAGGCTGAACTGAGTGGACAAGGACTAGTACTGCCAAACTGCCAAACGGTCTTTGCAAGTTCACTTTACACACGTGTGTGTGTTGGGGTGTCGGAATACGTTTCACGGATCCGCCATGGATTCATATTTATTTGGTTATTTTATGAGTTTTTCGAGGTCTACTTTTGGTATAACTGCGCGTAAAAGCGAAAATGAAAGCATGAATGAATAGTGTGGTTCACTTACGAGATTAATCCGCCTTTATTTTATAGTTCCGGTCATGTTCAAAGTTGTTAATGAGCGTTAAACTTGCTTCCCGCCCTTTTGGAGGGCAGCAACAGTGATTTTATTGGTTAAGGCATTATTGATGATGTCACGTTTGTTCCCTAATAAAAGGCAGAGGCACCCCGTTTAGGCACGTTCTTCTTATGTTCTTTTAGTTGGGTTTTAGTTGAAGTCAAGTTTAGTTTAAGGGATTAGGAGCGGGCTGGATGGGTTGGATGGGTTTTTCTTTAGTTAGAGTTAGATCGCGGAAGATCATTCGGTTTTAGTTTTAGATAGGTTCTTTTAGGTTAGCCTAGGGTTAGGCCCGCGGAAGATATTTCGGTTTTAGTTTATTTAGTTAGCCTCGCGGAAGATTGGGCGCGCAGGGACTTTAAGCTTAGGAGAACTTAGCTTAGGGGACGAGCCTATGCGGGTTCTGCCGAAGCCACTAAAGATACAACCGGTGTCTGTCTTCCTTTGGGGTTAAAGGGGGGAGTAAAGTAAAATTTTTAATTTCTTTAAACTGGTCCGTCTATTCAGAGTCAGGGTATATATTTTATTTCACGAGGCAACTATTCATTAAAGAAGGCAATTAGGAACTCACACTTCATCGGAGTCGTCAATTGGCTTACTCAACATCCTTCAGACTGTGAGACTTGGCCGGCGACCGTGCTCAAAAGCACGCGGAACGCTGGCCGCTTTCCCCGCAACTGGTACCTCGTGCATAACCAGTCCAAGGCCGTGCACGAGGAGCTCCAGCACCCAAACCCCGACAAGTGGTGCCCTCTCTGAGGCAAAGCGTAGTCGAAAATCGCTTCCACGAAGACTCCGGTTAAAGGCAACATATCGGAAGTGGCTCGGAAACAGACATTGAGAGGTGAGGTATAACGGCCCGGTTTATCCAGGATTTCGCTGCAGTAGCGCGAATCCACTGCTTGCCCAAAGTAGTGTAAATAGAAATTGCGCGCGTGTATTTTGCCCCAAGGGGTCCCCGGGTAGAGCGGCAAGGAGTTTAGTGTAAGCCTACGGGCAGGGTAAGGTCTTCCCTAAAGCTTACGGGTGGGAAGGGTTCTGGCAAAAGCCTACGGGTGCCAGGGTTTTCGGTCAAAGCCTACGGGTAGGGCCGGTGTCTCCCGAAAAAAGCCTACGGGTGGGAGGGAAAGGTTTTCTGGCTAAAGCCTACGGGTGCCAGGTTTTTCGGTCAAAGCCTACGGGTAGGGCCGGTAGCCCCTAGTAGAAGCCCACGGGTGGGGGTGGAGGTTTTCTGGCTAAAGCCTACGGGTGCCAGGTTTTTCGGTTAAAGCCTACGGGTAGGACCGGTGTCCCCTAGTAGAAGCCTACGGGTGGGGGAGGAAAAGTTTTGGAAAAGTGTTAAAAAATGGGCTCCTCACTCTCAACTGCTCAAGTTAAATTTTGTGAAGATTTATTGTACCTTTTGAAAAGAAATGGTCACCCTGTCTCTGAATCAGAAGTAGAGCTTTTAGTTAAAACTATTGGGGAAGTTTGCCCTTGGGTCCCTAGGGAGGGAACGAAAGATTTAGCTTCATGGGAAAGGATCGGGTTAGAATTTATGGCCAACCCGAAAATCGGAATTCCTGTACAATTAGTATGGAGCAAAGTAAGAAACTGCTTTCAACAAATCGCTCCAAGAAATGTTTTGCTTAATGGAACAGTGAATTTGGAAAATACTGCTTTTAATAGTGCCCCTGTGCTGCCGCTTGCGGTTGTGCCATTTTCGGCCCCCTCGCAGCAGCCAGTTCAGGCCCCGTTGTCGTACACGCACTCGCCCTTGTCCAATTTGTCATTGCCAGATTCATTGCCGCCTGTGCCGGTGCAGCAGACGCCGTCGGCCTTTCAAGCCCCGCCGCGGACTGCCCCACCGCCAGTCGCTCAGCAGTCATCGCAGGCCTTTTACCAGCCAGCGATCTCAAGTCAGCAGCAACCGCGGACCTCGCTCCAAGCAACGGTCCCGCTTCCTCCATCGCAAGCCGCGCTTTTGCCAGCGATCCAGCAGCAGCAGCAGCAAGCAGCCTTTTTGCCAGCAAAACCTGTTGCCCTGCAGGCCGCGCTCAAGCCAGCAGCTCCAGTTTTGCAGCAAGCTGATTTCCAATCAACAGCAATCCAAGCTTCAATGCAAGCAGCACAACAGCAATTTACCAACCCTTCAGCACCTCCAATGCCAATGCAGATTCCAAGACAAGAACAAAGCCAAACAATGATGATCCAGATGCCAGGACTTGCAGTACAGAGCCAACAACCTTATGCTCCAACTTCAAGTCAGCCATCTTGTCTTCATCCAACTTCAAGTCAGCCATCTTGTCTTCATCCAACTTCAAGTCAGCCATCTTGTCTTCATCCAACTTCAAGTCAGCCATCTTGTCTTCATAGTCAGCCATCTTCAAGGCACCCAGATGTCAAAGACTCTTTGGCACCATCTAGTGGCTCACCATTTGGAAAGCATCAAGAAGATTTAAACTCACTGATGCCACCTACAGATCCAACAGCAATGCAACCCATCTGCAGAACCCAAGCTTTGGAAGCAGCTTTGGGACAAATAGACTTTAGTGCTGATCCAATGCACATCTTTCCAGTGATTCGTGCCAATGGAGGACAACCTGCAAGATATCAAGCCATCCCTTTTGAAACACTACGTGAACTGCGAAAAGCCATACGCGAAAATGGACTTCAAGCTCCTTACACTAGAAGTTTACTTGAAGGACTGTCCACTAGTAGACTTCTGCCATCTGATTGGAAGTTGATTCTTCGCACCTTCCTGTCGCCTACAGATGCTCTTCTGTGCCTGCAAGAGTGGAAAGAAGTAGCAGCCAGACGTGCAACGCCACTCGCCACAGAAGATATGCTCACAGGATCAGGACATTACTCCAATCTCAATCAACAGCTAGCCATACCCGATGCTGCACTCGTCACCATAGCAGACATCGTAGTCAAAGCTTGGCGCAGATTACCCAATCGCACAGATGCCAGCTCAGTATCAGGATTCGCTGCAGTTAGGCAAGGTCCAAAAGAGCCTTATGGGGACTTCGTGGATCGCCTGATTGTTGCAGTGGAACGCCAAATAGAAGATCGTCATGCCAGAAACATGCTGACAAAACAACTCGCCTTTGAAAATGCCAATGATGACTGCAAGAATGCCCTAACAGCAGTTGCAGCTCGCCCAGATGCCACATTGACTGAGATGCTACGCGTCTGCCAGAATGTTGGTACCCACTCCTACAAAGCACAACTCTTGGCAGCTGCGGTACAGATGCCACGTCAAGACAGCTCTACGCCAGTCAAGAAGTGCTATGGGTGTGGAGGCGATGGGCATTTCAGGTCGCAGTGCACGGCAACACCAAGGCCTTCTGCCAAGCCACCAGAGAGATGTCCCATCTGTCAAAAAGGATTTCATTGGGCGAATGATTGTCGTTTAAATCCACAAAATACATCACCTACCTCATCTCCAGTTCAGGGAAACGGTTCTGCGGGCCGCGCCCCGGCCCCGGTAAAACAATAGGGTGCAAGTTCAAGAACATCATGAAGGTCAACCATCCCAGAAAGGTGAACAACGCTACTCCTTATCCAGGTCATCAGGAAAAAAGAGTGATCCAGAGAGATATCTACTCTTCAGATGTCCAGAGAAAAGATGTGACCTCATCAGACATTCAGGTTCCAGAGGTTTCATCGTCTGCCTTACCTATTCAAAGGGTTCCAGTAGAGAACACAGCATTCAGTTCACCTTCTGCTAACCGCCCTTCAGTTCCTGCTGATGTCACCCCCACTTCACAGCAAGCAATCACAGTCAAGTCTCTGATCGCAGAATTGCCTTCAACGTTGAGAAGACATCCTACTGAAGTCAACCTTGCAACACCTGAGCTTTATTCACCTTCAAATCAAGGTCAGCCTATCGTTGAAGAACATTTGCCCTTGGTGAAACAGCAGTGTTCAAGTTGCAACCCAGCTGATGATCACTTTCCATGTGGCCAAAGAATACAAGTGAGTGAGCCAGCTCCCTCTTGTGGAAGCTTCAACATCACTCCAGTTAACAATGTCCACACCTTTGTGTCACCTCCAGCTTCTAAGCTCAGCCCGCCACAATCAAGCAATTATCAGGAACAACAACTTCGACTGCCTTGTGTCAAAGAAGAAGTTCCATCCTGCCAGTTTGATGCACAACTGACTGAGTGCCAGCAGGTTCAACAGCATCAGCAACTTTTACTAACAGAAGAACCCCAAGTTTGCCAACTCAACGCCAAGCAGCTTCAGAGTTGCCAGCTTCAGCAGTGCAAAAAACCCGAAGCCAAAAAGATGTCTTCAGACACTGCCAACGAAGAACAAGAAGCTTCTTCTGTCCCAGGTATACCACTCTTCTTAACAGAGGACTGTTACTTTTCAAATCCATGGTTTGCTCAGCAATTGCCAACATCCATTCGTGGTCCATTCCCAGACACTTCGATTTGCCTTATCCTGCCTAGGATGGATCGCCTCCCTGCCACAGTCACACTGACTGCAGGCCTAGTTCGAATCACAGATTCATCGCAATTGCTGATTCCAGGATTTTCAACTGTTCCTTGTGTCCTAACAAAAGGTTTGGAAATTGCCAGACTCTATTTGCTTACTTCCACACCTACAGCTCCTGTAGACTCTCTGCCTCCTCAGGCAGCAATGGCGCTAATCAAGATTACAGAAGAACGCCCTCATCTCGTCTTAGAAATGGGTGGACGAAAGATCAAGGGTCTTCTTGATACAGGCGCAGATGTCACAGTGATCGCCAGAAAGGATTGGCCTGACCAGTGGGCAACGACTGTCACCCAGGAAGTCTTCGGAGTCGGAGGTTTCGAACCCGCCCACCAGAGCGTGCATCCGATTACCTTCCAGTCAGACTCAGGCTCCATGGTGCAGCTCCGTCCACTTGTTATGGATGTGCCTATCACCCTTTGGGGTAGAGACTTATTGTCTAAAGCAAGAACTGTTGTCCATACACATTTTTGATGTGGGCCTTTGCATCAGCGCCAGTACATGCTCTTCCACTCACATGGAAGGAAGGACCCCCTGTATGGGTCGACCAATGGGCGCTGACGTCAGAAAAGCTCGCTGCAGCAGAGGCCCTAATCAAAGAGCTGCTACACCAGGATCGCATGCAACCCTTTACTCTCCGTCAGTACCTCATGGATAAAGCTCCACAATCATTGACCTTAGAGCGTTCCCTTGATAGTCTTAAAACTGTCCTTTGCTATAAGCCTATTGCAAAGTCCCCCTGGAAAGTTTCACTGCTTGGTAAGGTGAATTCTCCTGTCTACAAGTTCTGTTCAGCAGCATCTTCAAGCGCTCTCACGCCGTTGAAACTTTCCTTTGTCTCAGTGATCCAATCATCAACCGTGGGACGCTCCTTGCTATGTTCCGTGCTGTCTTTTGCATGGGCATTCTGTTGGCTGGTTTTGAATGGTACTCACCGTGCCTACAGATTGCTGCCATCACTTCTTGCAGCATACCTGTTTCCAACCAAAACCGCAAACCCTTTTCACCTGCTTTCTGTTGCTCTCTACCTGATTGCAAATATGCTCCGCATCTCCCCAGGTATTCTTTTGGAGTATCTTTTCCTGCATCAACCAAGAACTCTACTACAGGCTCTTCAGGCGGTTCCTCCTTGTGCTCAGAAGTACTGTCTTCCGCAGGGAACTCTTCACCTGAAGATCAAGTCATGTAACCCTGCGTGGTACTTGCCAGCCTGCATCTTCAACGACAGCCCTTGTTGCTTAATCCTTCTCAGCGGAGGACTGTCCCTACTTCTGCGGAAAGAACCCCTATTTCCCACACCTGTTTGTGTGTTCAACTCCATTCTTCACTCAAGAAACACGCTGGACAAACTTTGCGTGAAATTCGATACTCCCTTTTCATCGCAAGCCGTGATGTCTAACTCTGGTTGTTAGCTATTCGCTAACTTCTCAACTTCCTGTCAAATGCAGCAACTCTTCAAAAGTGCTCAACAAATAGCACCAGTTGAGTTCTGGGCAGTTTGCCTTACCCTCCTACTGCCTAGGCCTTTTGTTTGCCTCTGGGCAGCCCTCTGATTCCTGGCTGCCTGGATTTGTTCCAGTTACTCTCTTACCTGCATTCATTAGCAGATCACCCTGATTTGCTTGCTTAACCTCCTTTCTTCTACAGGTATCGTTGTTTCTTCAGAACTCGATGTTTCAGTACTTTCCTGAGCTCCATGAACTTTTCCTGAGTTCCAGAACTATTTCTTCTACATGGTCGTGTGTAGTCGGAGAAGAAGACGACCGGCAACTCATTCATCGTCTTCATCCTCCTCTCCAACACCATTTTGCAGTTCTAAACCTGTCTTGTACTTTATATTGTACTTGTAAAAATTGCATATTTACCTTTGTATGCTTCTTGAAATATCCGCCTCGCATGTTACATGTGTTTTCAATATAGCTTGGTAATTAATGATATGGGTGTTTATATATATGAAACTTTTCTGAAATGGTTTCCATTTAGAGCGTCACAATTTTGATGATATGGAAATGTTTACGTAAGGTCAAAGCATCGTCTTTGTGCAGTTCTAGTCATAGACATATTCATGCATATATGTTTTATTTCAATAATCCTAAATCTCCACGTTGTGCTTGCAAAAGTTGTAGTTCAAAATGTGGTAACACTTATATACCTTATTTGAAATATTTCCTTTGGTCAAAGAATTGGTCATTCTCGGATTTGTTCAAAGTATATATGTCAAGTCTGGTGACATCCTACCCTATTGGTACCCCTTTTTCTTTGAAAAATCCCCCTCTATATGCTACCTTTGGCAGTAAACCAGGTTCCCAGCTTTTCCCTTCACTCTGTTTCCTGCTGTTGATGGGAGACCCTTATGTAGCTGGTTTAAATCCCATCTTGTTTCGCTGGAAACCCTTGCGTAGATGGCTTAAATCCTTCCTCATGGTTGGGAGACCTTTACTTAGGTGGCTTAAATCCCAACTCACGGCTGGAAAGCCATTACATAGGTGGCTTAAATCCCCTCTCTGGAATCGGACCCTAGTTCCCCGTTACCTGTGGTCGCTGTGGTAAGTCCAGAATCTACCTTCCTGAAAGTTCCCTCGATTCTGTAGCCTCAGTGCCACAACCCTTTTCTGTTACCTTATCCATTTTTCTTCAGTTTTCCAAATAAAAATTAAAAAAAATGGGGGAGGGGTCTGGGTAGGCTATGTAGCCCCAGCTCGAGTTATACTTTAATTTTGGGTCCCGGATCGGGACCTCTCTTATGTTTGGGCAGTCGTTATCCGTTATTTTTAATTTTGGACCTGTATCAGGTCCTCTCTTGTGTTTGGGGAGTAATTTGTTGTTTTACGCTGCACGCGAAAGTATACATGCTTATGAGGTGATTTGTTGTGTTACACTACATATTGAAGTATTTATATATGCCTAAAAGGTTTACAGTGTATCGGATCGATCACTTTTTATGTTCGGCTAGTGGTTTGTTATTTTCATGACTTTATTGCTACATTATTGTACAAGTATTTCCTCTTATGAAGGGGGTGGATGTTGATGGTTTTGCTGGTGTTTATATCACAGTTTTGATGTAGACTTTGGTGTGGACACTGTCGGCATTGTCGACGTTCGCCTTTTCATGTCGAGGTCTATATCAAAACAAATGGTAATGTTTGTGTCAGATGATATCTCTAACCTTCTTTTTTTATATAACTAAATCAAAATTAATTTAATTTAAAACAAAAAAAGAAAGATGATATGTCGGAATACGTTTCACGGATCCGCCATGGATTCATATTTATTTGGTTATTTTATGAGTTTTTCGAGGTCTACTTTTGGTATAACTGCGCGTAAAAGCGAAAGTGAAAGCATGAATGAATAGTGTGGTTCACTTACGAGATTAATCCGCCTTTATTTTATAGTTCCGGTCATGTTCAAAGTTGTTAATGAGCGTTAAACTTGCTTCCCGCCCTTTTGGAGGGCAGCAACAGTGATTTTATTGGTTAAGGCATTATTGATGATGTCACGTTTGTTCCCTAATAAAAGGCAGAGGCACCCCGTTTAGGCACGTTCTTCTTATGTTCTTTTAGTTGGGTTTTAGTTGAAGTCAAGTTTAGTTTAAGGGATTAGGAGCGGGCTGGATGGGTTGGATGGGTTTTTCTTTAGTTAGAGTTAGATCGCGGAAGATCATTCGGTTTTAGTTTTAGATAGGTTCTTTTAGGTTAGCCTAGGGTTAGGCCCGCGGAAGATATTTCGGTTTTAGTTTATTTAGTTAGCCTCGCGGAAGATTGGGCGCGCAGGGACTTTAAGCTTAGGAGAACTTAGCTTAGGGGACGAGCCTATGCGGGTTCTGCCGAAGCCACTAAAGATACAACCGGTGTCTGTCTTCCTTTGGGGTTAAAGGGGGGAGTAAAGTAAAATTTTTAATTTCTTTAAACTGGTCCGTCTATTCAGAGTCAGGGTATATATTTTATTTCACGAGGCAACTATTCATTAAAGAAGGCAATTAGGAACTCACACTTCATCGGAGTCGTCAATTGGCTTACTCAACATCCTTCAGACTGTGAGACTTAGCCGGCGACCGTGCTCAAAAGCACGCGGAACGCTGGCCGCTTTCCCCGCAACTGGTACCTCGTGCATAACCAGTCCAAGGCCGTGCACGAGGAGCTCCAGCACCCAAACCCCGACATTGGGGGGGGGGGAGTTAATGTGTGCAGCATCAGAACACCTGTACATGTTAGAACTTCTGTAGAGTTAGAACTTCTGCAGAATCCAGAATTATTGCACAATCCAGAAACAGGACCCGAGTGCATGAAAAGCATCCTCCCATATACATGGGGGCTCCCTGCAGATGTTCTATGGCAGTTAGGGATGTATGAATATGTCAGTTTCAGTTACAATCTGTTTCTCATTTTTCCAGTCTTACATTCAGTTCACCACATTTACCTGCAGTAGTTGTAATAATAATAATAATAATAATAATAATAATAATAATAATAATAATAATATGTCCTCATGTAAATTTCTCAGCATTTTAGTGGCATTTCTCTGGATAGGCACATTTTTGCTAGCGACTTTCCCCAATATAGTGCATTTTTGTATGTTATTTTCAATAATATAGGCATTTTAATGCATCTTTCGCTCAATTTACACATTTTGTGCACTGGTGGGAGAACTGCATTTCAAAATTCAAAGAGGTGCAAACTATGATGGATTTTGCTGCGTTTTGGTTTGCATCCTGTCTTGGGAAGAGCGAATTAGGTAGTTCATGCGTGAACCAAAATAATTTCCTCCTCCATCCCCAATGACAATCCTATGCAGGCTTACTTTTAGATGGTCTTTAGATGAACATGTAATTGAACAGTGCCCTTTTTTTAAATATCTGGGTGTTACATTTCAGGCTACATCTAGTTGGCTAGCCCACTTTAAGGCTGTAACCCTCCTAACACGAAGAACAATTGGTGTCCTGCTTAGCTTCTTCTATACCCGGGGAGGACAATTGGTGATCCCGGCAATAAGAGCTTTTGTTGGGAAAGCTATTCCCCAGATGTTATATGGGGTAGAGCTCTGGGGGTGGAACCAGAGGCTGTTGGAACGGCTTGAAATCTTGCAAAACTACTATCTCAAGAGGATCCTAGGCCTTCCTCAAGGAACTCCGGCAGCTTACTTGAGAGTGGAGGTAGGATTACCTTCTGTGTCTGCCAGGGCCCACTTGAGATTCTTACGTTTTTACATCAACCTTGCAAATACCTCGAACACCTTACTGGCCAGACAAACCTTTGTTTCTCTTCAAAAGAACACCACTTGGCGTCAAAACCTATCTGATATCCTGGTTAGATACACCCTACCGGAGTTTAATACACTCAAATTGTGGAGCCCGGACACAGTTCGGGAATGGATCTTGGAGAGAGACGCCCTGTTAGACATCACAAAAATACAGAACCCAGGGTCCTCCCACTGGTTTCCCCGACTGAAATCAGTTAAAACCTACTTGGCGAATATCACCGATCCCACACTTCGGAGAGCTTTCACCATGGCCCGTTTTCAAACTATCCCTACGTCCTATCTGTCAGGCAGATATGCAAAAATCCCGGTAGAGCACCGTTTATGTCCTTGCCACATGAGAACCAAAGAGGACCTCACGCATTACTTGTTGTACTGTCCCATTTACTCGGCCTTCAGGCATGCGATCTTACAAACTATTCCCAAGTCATTAGTCAATTCTGAGGACCAAGTAAAGTTTCTGCTGGTGGACGCTGACCCACGGATTACCCACGTGGTAGCGGTTTTCATGGCGAGGGCTATGAAAACCAGGGTGGGGTTCCTGAATGAAGTAGTGAAGGCCCTCCCATCGCTCTCCTAACCTGTTGAATCCTTTTCCTGTATGGGGGGGGGGTGTTGGGTTTCATTTTTTGCCTCTTTGTTTTTTGTTTGGTCTGGATTTGTTCCCTTTGCTGCGACAGCGTGGCACAGGCTTTTAAAATCTTAAACCTATTTTAATAATTTTATTGTTTACTTTTTAACGGTGTTGTATGGTGTTTTGTGTAAAGGCATGGACCTCACAAACCTAATAAATGTTGTTGTTGTTACTTAGAAGTAAATCCTACTGTGTTCATGTGATGTTTAATGCCAGGTAAATATGCACAGAACTGCAGTCTCAGGCCTCTAGCAACCTACAACTTTGACCTTCCAGTTTTAAAAAGCACTGCTCACAACTTTCCAGAGCTTTCAGAGCTCTTGCACTAAGCATGCAAATACTCCTGTGCACATCCCCCCACATCTGATATATGTGCTTAATTTTAAACACAAAGGAACTAAACAGAATAAGGCCCTAAATTTATTTTAACAAGTTTTTTTTTTTTAAAAAATCTATATTGGTTAGAACAAGAGCTGGCTATAGGGGATGGCTAAGAAGAGCCGAGCCCTGATTTTTCAAAATCCCGCTGCAAATCCATTAGACAAGGCATTTGTGAATGCAGACAACAGAATGTGTATTGTCAAAAACTATTTGTATTTTTGTTTTCCATACCCCTCCCACCCCATGGCTACAGGTCACCAACAATTTACAGACTGATGTTAATGGGAATGACAACATTCATCAAAACAAAAAGAGAGCAGCCAGCCTTCCGCTACCCTGTGATCAACAGAATGAAATCTGTTGATACCAGCACTGAACCATCAGCTTGCCTCCATCCCTGAGCAGAAAGTAGCCCAAGGCAAAGTTAGCATGTAACAATAATTTGGATTTTTAAATTTTATTTTAAAAACCAGATCTTTCCCCATTCATTTATGCTCCATGGGAAATTCCACCTTGGCACAAACTTGGCAGCTGCAAAACAAAATAGCATATTGATTTTTTTATATATATACAGGGGGGAAACATGCCTTGGAGATAGACACACGTGGGTAGATTCACTGACAGGCAGATGTCACCCAAAACACCTCTCATTCGCAGTCTGGCATCACCAGCTAAAACTGCCCAGAGCCAATTGATAAGTGGAAGGCTGGAGGAGAATGCCTGCTTATCAGTACGAGGCTGTACAGTATGGGTAGTTCAGGGCTGACTGTTCAGGAATAGAAGCATTTACTGCATCATATTATTAACTCCCTGTACTAGCATAAATAAAGTATAGCAAGGGGAAGTCGGCTGGTGACTTGCAACAGTGGTAAGGCAAAAAGAAAAAGAAATGCATATCCTGGCATTTATGTTATGGAATAAGAGTCTGCAAGCTACTAAATCATGCATGTCTATATATTAGCAGGATTAAAGGAAACCAAACCAAGAGTATATTATTTCTGGATATTCTTATCTTCTGTACAGGGCGCTCTCATTCTGCATTTGTAGCTGCTTCCAGTTGCATGACTAATCTTGATTTAGTAACCACTTGGGACTTGGATTTAAGCTGCTTTTGTCTCATAGAAGTCAATACTGTGCTGTTGCAACACTGCTGCCCTTTATCATTTTTATAGCGTGCAAAGCTTTGCATAGGACTGAGAATGTTTGCTAAATGGAAAGCTTGAAATCCAAAGCCTCACATACAAGAGCCAGCAGTTGTAACACTGATAAAAATAATACCATTCATGTTGCACATTCTGCTTGAGGAGCTCCATGGTTACTTGGGCACAGATTGAGGGGGCTGCAGGGGGAATGACTTGCGTCTACCTGCAGGAGTCGGAGATGGGATGGGTAAGGATATGAGCCAATGATGCCAGAATGGTGCAGAATCAGGAGCTGCCAGCTGTGTGGTGAGGGTGATTGCAACAGGATCACTGTGCAAAGTGATCCTTCCCCCTTGCATGTGGTGAGCCTTTTGGTCTGATGTGCTTCTGGCCTGTGACATTAGTGGAATGCCACAGGCCACATCCACACAATACATTTAAAGATCTGTGATACCACTTTGAACACTTATGGATTTCCCCAAAGAATAATGGAAGCTGTCTTTGTATAAAGGTGTTGAGAGTTATTAGGAGACCCCGATATTCCCCTCGCAGAGCTACTTTTCCCAGAGTTCCCAGTGAACAGGGATTGCTTGTTAAACCACACTGTGAATTGTAGTTCTTGGATTTTCCTAATCACTTTCAGCACCCAAAACAAACTACAGCTCCCAGAATTCTTTGGGGGAGGTCATGACTGTTGAAAGTGGTACCATAGAGCTTTAAATGTAAGGTGTGAATGTGGTCACAGGCTCTTATGTCCAGCCTCACATCCTCTCAAGTCTCAATAATTTGATACCTGAGTGCATAACTTACTCAGAATAGGGAAAGAAGGGTTTTTCCAAGGCCTGCTGACACCCACGGTTTTCATTGCATGAGTGGGAGAGCAGGAACTGGCCCATTGGTCTCAACTGCTCAACTGCTCTCTTGCATCATCATGCCCAATTCCACAGCCCTTTGCTTGTTGCCAGGTAGATTTCTGCAACAGGAAGCCTTCTTTTCCAATAGAGGCGCCCTGTATGATTCAGAACCCTGATTATGGATAGCCAAGCTAGGCAGCAACTGACATAGCTGTTGAACATTCAGAAGCTGGTGAAAGGCCTTCCTAGATACCATGGTCACTTGGGCCTCAAGTGGCAAAGATGAATCTATTTAGAGGCAATGCAAGCATGTACAGAATATGTACCTGGCTTTATCTCCCAGATATGGGGATCACTCACCCACAGAGCCAGAATTCAAGCTCAGCTGTGCACCCTAAGCTACCAGTGGCTGAGCAAACACTCTGTCTATATGCTTCCTCCTGAGCAGTGTTGAATGACTTTTCAGCCAAGCCTACAAAATTAAACCACTCTATCAGATGGTGTTTCCTAAGCAGAATTAGCTTTTAAGTGAAGCATCATTAACTGAAGTGTATTTAATTTAGGAAGCCTACACAGAAACATACATAGAGGTGCAGTGGTGGGCCCCATCCAAAGGCACAGTGGAGCATCTTTTTTTCAATAGGAACGGGCATACTTCAGGATCCCCACAAGCCATTTCTGCAGGAGAGAAGGGTCCAGAGCATCATTTTCCTCCCACAGATCCTTGGACTTGTAGCCTCAGTCCCTTTTGGGAAAAGATGAACCACCAGACCCATAGAGCCCATGTCTCCTCTGTCTCCAATGTCCTCTGCTCCAAGGCAAGTTTCTGGACAGAGGTAGTTCCCCCGTACTGGGTGCTGAGCAGAGAAGGGTGCCCAGTAAGCACTTACCAGGCTATGGGAAGGAGGTATAAGGGCTCTGACAGGGTCCTAGTCTCCCTCCTCCATCCCAAAGCCTAGTTAGCTTTTGCTCAACTTTGGAAAGGAGGATGGAGGGTTCTAGGACCCTGCTGGAACCCTTGCACCTCCTACCCAGCACTGCACTAGGGCTGGCGAGGGAAGCCAAATTCTGGCCTAGTTAAGGGTGCCATAGTAACAAAGTTTCTGGGCCTAGGTCAGGGGTGGGGAGCATCAGGTGCAGTGCCCAGTTGTGGCCCTCTAGGCATCCCTATCTGGTACTTGGGGAGAGGGATGTCAGAGAATTCTAATAAAACTGAAAACGGGAATGAAAATTGCCCATATTCATGTATTTGTCCCCTGTCCAGAGCAGAAATAAATCCAGCAAATATGATTGGAATTGTTTAATGCTCTGTACAGTTTTGTTTTTATTTACGCCACTTAGAAATGCTGATGATTAACCTGAACAGAAATGCCTCAAACCAATAAAATAATATATAAATGCTTGCAGACTGAGCTGCTGTTAAAAACAGAAGAGCGGCGTCTGCTGAAAAAGTTGGCGATCTCCATTGCAGCCCTTCCAAGGATCTCCATCTGTCTCTTTGCTCCCCCTGGGAACAAAGTTACTTCTTGGGAAGGGGGGAGGAGGCCCTGGGAAAATAGTGACGTCACATTCTGTTGTGTCCTGACCCTTACTGTAAATCTAAAAATGTTAATCAGAGCTGGGGTCTTGGTAATCCTATAAGAGGAACATATGGCTATCTAAACGTCTTCATTAATCCTATACCCTTTCAATAAATGATCTTGTGGGGTCATTTAGATCTCCAGAGGCTTGAAAGGGAAAAGATACCGGCTGCCTTTATTTTGGAAATGATTGGCGCGGGCTTAGGGGGTCAATGCTTTGGTGTTCCTCCCTTTGTCTTGACACAGAAGAGTCTGCACGAATTGCCAATAACACAGAAGACCGCGTATTTGCTCTTTGTCCAGAGCTTTTGTGCGTCTCTCTGTTGTTGTTTTGGCCCTTTCCTTGCTTGCTTGTTTGCATTTGTGAATGGCAGACGGGTCTTTTTCTTGGGGGGTGGGGGTGGGGAAAGGAGTGGGCACGAGAATAGATATTTTCCCTCATCAAAACTGCCCTTTTCTTTGGCTCCCCCCCTCCTCAGTTTCCCAGCTGGCGCGCCTGGCACTGTGACATGCTATGTCACATTGCATCAGTCACATTGTTCTACATGACATCACAGATCAGGAGGGGATGTGACTGATGAAAGGTGATCATGTCACCTCACAATACAAGGCCTCGGCTGGGGAATTCGGAACAAATTCTCAGAGCCATTGCTAAAGAGGACACAGATTGGGGCAGGGAGGGGGGAGGGTGCGCTCTCTGCCCCCCCTGCCCACGAGCCTCCCTCCCTTGTTTTTACATTTTTGAGAGTTTTGTCAGCTCTTCCTGCCCAGATTAGATTTGGTTCAAGTGTTTTCAATCTTCCGCCAAAGGACTGGATGACTTGTAAGCGCTGTCCTCCACCACGGCATGGATTTTGTCCTGTGGGCAAATGGAGTCATTCTGATCTGATGCGCCTCAGCGTTGTGTTTCCAGCTCTGTCCTGGCTCATTATAGCTACTGGATCGTGTGCTTCCAACCTCATATAGCCGGGCAAAGAAGTGAAACGAAGCAAAGCTGGTACCCAACAATTACCTGGAGCCCAGCGAGACCTTCCACTGCTGCTAAAGCATAAACACGCGCGACATTTCGATTGCATGAATTTCAGAAATAAAATTGTTCATTGTAGCACAGCCCTGCCCTACTGCAGCCTGTCACTTTAAGATTTACCCAGTTTCTCCGGTCCTCCATCATGCATAAGCAGCTGGAGGAGGAAAGTAGGCAGAGAGGAAAGAACTGAGTGGAGGGTTGCCCTGTTTGCCATCGTTTGGATCCCATCGGAAGCTCACCAAACCAAACTTGCTGTAGCTTGGAACTGGGTGTATGTGTGTGTGGAGGAGAGCAGCTGAGTAGGACATAGCAGTGGGCGGCTCCATCCTGCCCATAAAATTAAGCCTAGAAGGATGGGGTGCTGTTAGCAAGTTCTAGGAATCCTTCGTTGTGATATTTTGAGATTCGAACTGTGTGTTTGTTTTGGCACAGGGTGAGAGCTGTGGTTGGTGGATGGAGCCCTGGGTGGTGGTTCTGGTGCTTTTCATCCTCATCACGGCCCCATGCAGTAAGTTAGGCAGCAGGTTCAAGGTTGGAGACGATCTGAGCCCACGCCTCCTTGGGCCAAGTTTGAACTCTAGTCCATTATATTACATGGGCTCTCAGTGTTGCCCTAGAGCGGTTGTTCTGAAACTCCCCCACCCCCTCTACCACTTGGAAATTGCTGAGTGTTTTGGTGGACCGTAGAATAATAGAATCATGGACTTGTAGAGTTGGAAGGGATTCTCAAGGGTCATCTTGTCCAATCCCCTGCATGGCAGGGCCACTTCCTGATTTTTATGCTGGTTGCTTAGCAATTGTGAAGTGCCACGCTGTTTAAAAAGGAAAAGAAAGGAAGAAATCAAGTTCTTAATACAATAAAACACAGTAAGAAAGAAAAAGAAACAAGAGAATGCAATTAAAATCAATATGAACATTTTAATACGATGGATATGCAGGTTGTGTTTGATGCTTGGTGTAATATTTGTCAGCAGGAGTCTTAGGTCAGATTCAGCATTCATCTTGGTTCTATATTTGGATTGTGTATCAAGTAGAATCAAGGCAACTCCCACCTTGAGCAACTCTCTTTGTCTTGTACATACTCCTTCTTAGCTTGTCAGTGTCTTCTCGCTCACAACCTTCCCCCATCTTGCCACCAGCTGCAGCTTTATCCCCCTTAGGAAGGCAGAGTGTCCTCCCCCTTGTCATTTCTTGTCTGTCCAACTCACCTTCTGGGTGGACTGTCCAGTTCTATGAATGACTGAGCAGCCACTGTGCCTGCTGTTCCTCACACATACAGAAACACACTGTTACACACACACACACACACACACACACACACACACACACTGATGCTGCTCTGCAGTTGCTGCTGTGGACCACCTGAATGGAGCTCACAGACCATTGGTGGGCTACAGACCACACTTTGGGAACCCCTGCTGTAAATCAGAGGTAGAGTGCCGCCCATCACCTCTGACCAGTGGCCACATTGGCTGGGGCAGGATACCACATTGGCTATCCCTGCCCTACTTAGAGATAAACAGAACTCATAAAAGTCCTGCTGCCAATGTTCTGGCATAGCATTCAGCACAGTTGCTTAACATTGTTTTACAGCGCACAAGGAAAACCCCTTAGAACGTGTTTCCCGGTCACATCATTTCCGATCCATTATCTGCTTCCTTCTGTTGCGATGTCAGACTCTGCCTCTCAGCTGTACGCTTGCCAGGAATCTGCTAAACGCTTTTGCTTTTACCAAATCCCGGACTTAACGGAATGAGCCAGCAAACCATCTCTTTCCATCCTTTGCATTTCCTCCCGCCTCTGCCCTGCTGCTGTAATGATGTTTTATTATCACCATGCCTGAGCCTGTGTGATGGAGAGTGACAATCTATGATCGCTTTCTCCTTGCAGCATCTTCCACCGAGGATTCCCTGGAGAGCTGTAGAAAAAGCTGGGATTGCACTCCCGTCCTGAGCTTTCACTCCACTTGCGATTTGCTAAGGGTCAGCCGACATGTCGGGGAAGATGAATCCTTTAACCCCTTCCAACGTCCTTCCTGCGGACTGGAGGGCAAGAACGTGGGCGGGTTTCAACGCTTTGCCCTCCAGCTTCCCTCCCCTCCATCTCTTTCCTCCGCGGCTTCTGTTTTTCTGCTCGACTGCCTTTGCCGCCTTCCTACTGCCCCTGGGGGAATTGCCCTCTTATTACCACAATTACAATCTGTACACATTTCATTAAACTAATATTGCTTCGCACAGGCTTTCTCTGCTGAAGCACACAGCTGGAGGCCCATTCCTTTTCCTCAGCTTAAACACTTTGACAGGTTAAGAAAGCTATTATGGCTGAATAACAGGTGTTGCAAAACAATGTGCATTTGATGTTTAAATGAGAGAGCTTCTTTATTGACTGCCTTTATTGCAGCTAAGACTCTCCTTTTTCAAGATGACTGGATTTTTATTGGTTTTACTGCTTTTTAAAGTGTATTCTGTTGTTTCAGAATGGGTCCGGAGTGACTCTCCGCTGCTATTTGTTATTCCGATGGCTCTTTTTTATTTTTTATTTTTTGCTGTGCTAGCCAGGTGAAGTTTACCAGCATAGAGAGAAGGTTTTATTTAGCCTCGGACTCGTGTTGGCTCAAAGCACTTCCTGTTCAAGCACTGTTCCCCAATGGGTGATGAACGATGCCGGCCCCATTAGTTTTCTGCTGCTTATTATTTCTAACCAGATCTGATTCACTTCCAACCTCCCCAGAGTGACTTATGTCTATATATGTAGATTTATAGGCATGCCGTGCTAAAGATGTCGTGGGGCACGTGATCTACGGCACCACAGTGCAAGGAGGAGTCTGGTGACTCGGAAAGATCCAGGGGATAGCTATGCCACTGATAAATAGATGGCGTAGCAGAGAAGTAAGTTTAGGAAGGGTGGTTTCTTTCTGTGAAAAGAAGACGGAGGTGGAATATGTTGAGTATTTTTTTAAATATTCAGCTGGAATATTCAATTCAGGATCTGAGCAGCAGATGAACACAAGAAGAACACTGGGGGAAATGTTGATTTTCTTTTAAGTATGGTAGTAATATTGCTAATGAAAGACCCACCATCATTACAGCGGGACAGCATGTTTTCTGTTGCACCATCCTGGTACAGTACTGATAATTTTTCCTTCTTTGTCAATATTGGTGTACCATCAGTCATAACCAAGGGCAGAACTACCTTTCCTGTTTGGCAAAAAAACAACAACCCCATACTTATGCCAAGATTTTCTCATTCAGAGTTGAAGTGAACTTAAGGGACATGAATTTGTGGTGGATAAGGCTGACAATGGGTATGTTCTATCTCCATTTGTATGTTGACCCTTGTGCTCCCAACTCTACAATTCTAGTTGTTGGGAATTGCAGCTTCTGCTTATAGGCTTCCTGTGGGCAACTGGTTGGCCACTGTGAGTGTTCAGCTAGGTGGGCCCTTGGCCTGATCCAGAAGGGCTCTTCTTATATTCATAGTGAAGGAATATATGGAACTTGTGTGCTTTGCACGCTGAGATATTACCCACATTTGGTTGAGCAGTTCCTTTCTGGTGAACGTATTTATTAAGTTTCTACACTGCTCTTCATCTGAGTCTCACTGGGTGGTTTACAATATAAAAACTGAAAAATACATAACATAGTAACAAAAACAACAACAGCAACAAAAAAAACAATAACCCACCAACACACTCAATTTAAAAGACCACAGATTGTTTAATTAGCCAAAGGCCTGGGAGAAGAGGAATGTATTTGCCTGGCACTTAAAGATATGGAACGAAGGCACCAGACAAACCTCCCAGGGGCAAGCATTCCACAAATGTGGAGCCACCACAGAAAATTCTTGTGTTCTTGTGTTGCCCGTTCTTGTGTTGCCACCCTCCAGACTTCTTGAAAAGGAGGAACACAAAGAAAGACCACAGATGATGATCGCAGGGTCCTGGGCAGTTCATATGGGTGGAGGCAGTCTTTGTGTTATAGCAGTCCTGAGCCATTTAAGGCTTTATAAGTCAAAACCAGCACTTTGAAATCGGTCTGGAAACTAATTGGCAGTCAGTGCAGTCAGACCAGGATCAGTGTAATATGCTCAAACCGTCTTGCCCTGGCGAGCAAACTGGCCACTGAATTCTGCACCAGCTGAAGTTTCTGAACCGTCTTCAGGGGCAACCCCATGTAACCCCACACATTGCAGTAATCTAACCCAGAGGTTACCTGAACACAGACCACAGAAGTTAGGCTATCCCTGTCCAGGTAGGAGTGCAGCTGGGCCACCAGCCAAAGCTGATGGAAGGCACTCTGTGCCACCAAGGCTTCCCGAGCCTCGAGCAGCAGCAAAGGGAGCCACATGTGGAGGCCACATGCCTGTGGTGGGTGGGGCCAGAGGGAAAAGCAGGCAGGCCAATGAATGTGGATTTTACCTTTGTATAGCAGGATAGCTTCTACACACTCATAAACTCTTCTAGGGGAAGTGTAGCCTGAGGAGTGTGCTGAGGGTCAGATAAGAGGGCAATATTTAGCCCCTGAGCTTGAGATCCCTGACCTAGGGTGAGAGTGTGCTCTAGGAAGCATACTTCCTAATGGGCCTGGTGAGTTCGATTTGAATCACAGTCTGGAGGTTCCCCATCCCTAGAGTAGGCAATACCAGACAAAACAGCCAAATATTCTGACCTAGGAAAGTGCACTTTTCTGTTTGTGTGCTCTTTCTGTCTCTCCCCCCACCCTTGCTATTTGAAAATTCAATTTTTTTTTCTTTTCTCAATGGGCTTTTCCTTCTGTCACCTTTCCCTCAGTCACTGTCTTCCTTGAGTTCTGGAAATCTATCTTCTTGAAGGCACTCATGCTTTGCAGTGTAGCAAGGCCTGGTAATGGTGGTCATTACCGCTTCTTCGTTTACTTTTTTCCATCCATTTTCTGCCTGTCATTTCCTTTCTTGGCTCCTTGCCCCCCTCCTGCCACCGTGGCACATCTCATCAGAACCTGTCACACCCTAGCAGGAGGTCTTCTTCGCTAAGATGATGGATAGAGCATAAGGCGAATGATACATTTCTCTATGCTTGCTGCCTTTGTGGGCTTTTGTTCCCAGGAAGTCAGAAGAAGTAGTCATGGATGACCCTAATATAATTCCTTGGTCAGGAGGGATGACTTCTATAATGTCACTTGCAGAAGAAAATCAAGCAGCGATCTTTGGGAAGAGGGATTGTCTAAATTGTGCCATTTCAGCAAAGTGGATGCCATAAACTGGAAGAAGCAAGCTGGTTTCCCAGATGGTGAATGCCCGTAAAGTGGTCTGGGTATGAGGGCTGAATTCATTGTGTCCAAGACAACAGAAAGGAGGGCAATCTAGAAAAGCCTGAGGTCAATATTCCATATTATTGTATATTCTGCATAAAGGTAAAGGTAATAATAATAATAATTTATTATTTATACCCCGCCCATCTGGCCGGGTCTCCCCAGCCACTCTGGGCGGCCTCCAACAATCAAAATACAATACAGAGTCACAAATTAAAAACTTCCCTAAACAGGGCTGCCTTTAGGTGTTTTCTGAATGTCAGGTAGTTGTTTATTCCCTTGACTTCTGACGGGAGGGCGTTCCACAGGGCGGGCGCCACTACCGAGAAGGCCCTCTGCCTGGTTCCCTGTAGTTTTGCTTCTCGCAGTGAGGGAACCGCCAGAAGGCCCTCGGCGCTGGATCTCAGTGTCCGGGCTGAATGATGGGGGTGGAGACGCTCCTTCAGGTATACAGGACCGAGGCCGTTTAGGGCTTTAAAGGTCAACACCAACACTTTGAATTGTGCTCGGAAACGTACTGGGAGCCAATGCAGATCTCTCAGGACCGGTGTTATGTGGTCCCGGCGGCCACTCCCAGTCACCAGTCTAGCTGCCGCATTCTGGATTAATTGCAGTTTCCGGGTCACCTTCAAAGGTAGCCCCACGTAGAGCGCATTGCAGTAGTCCAAGCGGGAGATAACCAGAGCATGCACCACTCTGACAAGACAGTCTGCGGGCAGGTAGGGTCTCAGCCTGCGTACCAGATGGAGCTGGTAGACAGCTGCCCTGGACACAGAATTAACCTGCGCTTCCATGGACAGCTGTGAGTCCAAAATGACTCCCAGGCTGCGCACCTGGTCCTTCAGGGGCACAGTTACCCCATTCAGGACCAGGGAGTCCCCCACACCCGCCCGCCTCCTGTCCCCCCAAAACAGTACTTCTGTCTTGTCAGGATTCAACCTCAATCTGTTAGCCGCCATCCATCCTCCAACAGCCTCCAGGCACTCACACAGGACCTTCACCGCCTTCACTGGTTCTGATTTAAAAGAGAGGTAGAGCTGGGTGTCATCTGCATATTGATGAACACCCAACCCAAACCCCCTGATGATCTCTCCCAGCGGCTTCATATAGATATTAAAAAGCATGGGGGAGAGGACAGAACCCTGAGGCACCCCACAAGTGAGAGCCCAGGGGTCTGAACACTCATCCCCCACCACCACTTTCTGAACACGGCCCAGGAGGAAAGAGCGGAACCACTGTATAACAGTGCCCCCAGCTCCCAACCCCTCTAGCCGGTCCAGAAGGATGTTATGGTCGATGGTGTCAAAGGCCGCTGAGAGATCCAGCAGAACCAGGAAACAGCTCTCACCTTTGTCCCTAGCCCGCCGGAGATCATCAACCAGCGCGACCAAGGCAGTTTCAGTCCCATGATGAGGCCTGAATCCCGATTGGAAGGGATCCAAATGGTCCGCATCTTCCAGGCGTGCTTGGAGTTGTTCAGCAACCACCCGCTCAATCACCTTGCCCAAGAATGGTAAATTTGAGACTGGGCGATAGTTGGCCATATTGGCCGGGTCTAGAGATGTTTTTTTAAGAAGCGGTTTAATGACCGCCTCTTTCAGCGGGTCTGGAAAGATTCCCTCGCAGAGGGAAGCATTCACCACCGCGCAGAGCCCATCGCCCAGCCCTTCCCGGCTAGCTTTTATAAGCCAGGATGGGCAAGGATCTAGGAGACAGGTGGTCGGTTTCACTCGTCCAAGCAGCCTGTCCACATCCTCGGAGGTAACAGATTGGAATCGATCCCATGAAACATGACTAGACAGGGCTCTAGCACTCTCCCGCCCCGGCCCTGCTCCCACGGTGGAGTCTACCTCCTTCTGAATCTGAGCGACTTTATCTGCAAAAAACTGTCAGGTAAAGGACCCCTGACAGTTAAGTCCAGTTGTGGCCGACTCTGGGGTTGCGGTGCTCATCTCGCTTTAGAGGCTGAGGGAGCCGACGTTTGTCTGCAGACAGTTTTCCCGGGTCATGTGGCCAGCATGACTAAGCCACTTCTGGCGAAACCAGAGCAGCACACGGAAACGCCGTTTACCTTCCCACCAGAGCGCATAGCTGTCAACCCTCCCTGCTGTTCCCCACTGCTATATACCAGTACATAGCTGTCAACCCTCCCTGATGTTTCCCAATGCTATAATAAGGGAATTTCCTGCAAAAAAGGGAAAGGTTGACAGCTATGTGGAGCGGTACCTATTTCTTTACTTTCGAACTGCTAGGTTGGCAGGAGCTGGGAGTGAGCAACTGGAGCTCACCCCGTCGCGGGTATTCGAACCGCCGACCTTCTGATCGGCAAGCCCTAGGCTCAGTGGTTTAAACCACAGCGCCACCCGCCATTCCATATTATTGTATATTCTGCATACACCTTCCAATTCCACTTATTAGTTGGGGTCCAGGAGCTGGTATTGTGTTCAGCAGTGGAGGTGATTGTCAGTCTGACAGCAGACAATTTTGGGGAAGAGTGATGATTGTTGGATCCAGAATTCCAAAATACTGGAAACTTTTATATTATTGTTATGTTTTCTGCAATGTATGAAATGCTTCCACTGTGGCATTTATTTGTTCAAGTGCCCTTGCTCTCCAAAGAGTTTTCGTATATCTAATCCCAATATGAGAAAAGACACAAGTTTGAAGAAGTTGAACATTTTGATACAATGCAGAATAGTTGTTGGCCGTAGATGGAAGGGGAGAGTTTAAAATTGAAATCTCATATTGACAGTGTTGGCACTACAGCTAGGTCACTGTCCATATTTATTTTAAATTACAACTGAATAGGGAAACAAACCTGTAAGTCTTATTTTTTTCCCCCTGGAACAATGAAGGAAGGGATTGTATGTTTGTGTTAGCGAGAGAGGAAGGGGTGGGGGGGGGAGGGGGGAGGGATAAAGGGCCTGTTTTACAGGAAACTTGACAGACACAAAATGACATAAATAAAGGTTAGGTTACTGCTTCAGGTATGCTTTCTCAGTCAATTATTAGCCAGACCAATCAGCATAAGCCAATTAAGCCTCCTTCCTAGAAATTAATAGATTGATCTTGGTAGGCTTTCTACAAGGTAGAGTTCCACAATGAGGTGGCAACAACTGAAAAGGCCCTGCCTTCTCATCTCACTTCAGAAAGTGAAAAGGATCACGTTGAGTAAGATGTCCATGAAATACCTTAAAGCAGGGGTGGAGAAACTGGCTCTTCAGATGTTGCTGGACTCCAACTCTCATAAGCCCCAGCCAGCCAGGTTCCTCATCCCTTACTTAAAACGTGGCATATAGTGTATTCCTTAGGACAACCTGGTCCAAGTAAATTTGGCTTTCAAAACCTGATTCTTTTAATTGTGCCATGTTCTCTAACCTTGATCCCCTCTCTAATTCAAAGAAAAACATGGAAGGGGGCTCAGTGAATGAATGAATGAATGAATGAATGAATATTATTGGCTACCTAAAATAATCTGTCCGAAGGTTGGACTAGCTAGACTAATCCAGCAAGGCTCTTTTATGCTCTGAAAAAGTGATATTGTTGCTAATGGTCATTCTTGAGCCTGGGCACACAGCAAACCGTATGGCTAACCAGCATTAAAAATGTTGCCCTGATAGAAAAGAAAACCCACTGAGCAAGATTGCATGTACCATTAGGGAGAGTGGTGGGGAGAGAATGTCAAAGGAAGCCCTTGCAGATAAGACCGAGTGATACAGAAGTACGTTTGTGAAAAACCATCTCTGTGTCAAAGTGCAAGAGAAAAGCCCCAGGCCCTGTGCTTCTTTGCGGTCGCTGTGAGACAGAGTGCCCCAGTGACAAATTACATATGATAGATTTGTCAGGAAATTAAAATGCCAAGTAGTGGACATCAAAGTTGCTATCAAAGGGATCTCCCGTCCAGCGGGAATATTACCATGAGTGAAGGGGGGAGGAGAAAACTCGCAATGATATATAATTTTAATTGGACTCTGTCATGACAGGTTGACCAGATGCCAATAATCATCCAGGGGGGAGAAATAATATGAAGAGAAAGTGAGATAATGACTGTATATCTTGCCGTTTCTCTTAGACTGACTGTGACAGGTTTTAATCTTTTTTAGAATGTCTTTTTTGCCCTCAACTTTCATTTATTTTTTGAAAGGAGATGGCAGCACCGTGGCCTTGTATAGAAATGTCTCTGGTGCTGTAATGAGGACTGGCTATCATGAGGTCAGAGGGGAAGGCATTCCTCTTGTTCACCTGAAAGAAATGTGCCCCACTCTGCTCAAAGCCTTCACTACAATAATCTGATGGAGAAAATGTTTAGGACTGGAGGAGAAGGTATGTCCTTTAAAAACCAAAGTGTTACGCAGCTTGCTGGGTTATTTATATACTGCTTTGTGGCCCAATCTTTTTGATATTCTGGTTCTAAGCTGTATCTCTCATCTCGCCCCCTTTTCTCTACTGAGGAGGTAGAGCCAGGTACAGGCTCAAGGAGTTCCCTTCCCAATACTTGACCTTATTGACTTCCCACATCACTAGTTGTGTCCCAATGTGTTATTGATGTGCTCTAGTTATGCGCTAATGAGTATGGATCATAGCATCAGAAACTGTTATGTGGATGCACTTTCTCCTATGATCACTTGTACAGTAAATACTGTACAGACCTTTCTTCTTCAGTGTTGCCCTTTTTCCAGCCCTTGGCTATGATCCTTTCCTTTTCTTTCAGAAGAGAGTGCTAAATGTCAGTGTCTCACAAGACAATAACTGTCAGAACACACATGTGACTGACGTCCTGCTTTCTCATGCATAATTACACAGACTTTAATTAGGGTTTGTTAAGCTCCTTGATCAGCTATGAGATTCCCCAAGAACAATTAAGAGCCGGATCCTCAGCTGATGAAAAAGTTGGCTGGAACAGAGAAATGTGCAGGCTCCGTGATAGTTTACACCCAGCTGCCCCACCTCTGCCCACTTGTATTTGACTTAAATTAACTTCAAATTATTTCTGTTTAGATAATTTGTGCAGGCTTCCCTCCTCATTTTTAACTGAGCTTCTTTCCATAAGGTGCAAAATACACACACCGAATGGAAAGGAGTCACAATAATTGCTTGGTGCTATTGAAATGATAGGTTTGCAAAAATAAATATAAAACCTCTTTCTTTAGCATGGTGCATTTTTGTGTCAGAAGAGAAGTAGAATAAAGAAACCGAATATAAGCAATTACCATAAGCATGTTCTCTCTTCCACTCAGTAGTAAATGCGTGTAGGTTATCCTCAATAGCTGCCAGCCCTCTTGTCAGCCCAATTATTTTAAAACAATTGTTTCATTTGGAATAGATGCCGTCGCGCAAATGATTGTCCCTTGTCAGTGACACATTCAATTAAAACAACACAGAATAGGAGTTTTGGGGCCTACTGTGCCTTGTCCAATCATATCAGTCAACAAAGAACAACCTTGGAGACTCGAGTATGTCTTGGAACGACTGTCAGGTGGTTTGAACATGTTGCGCCTTCCCAGGGTTCCGCTGCGTCTTCATTTCCTGTGTCTTTTCCAGCCAATGACAGGCAGCATCTCCACAGTGCTCAAGTTTGCTCTTGCCAAGAAGGCTTATGGCTGTGGAATAAGATGGCAGCTGTCAGAGCACTGACAGTTGGTTGGAGCTCAGGGTGGCAAGCTGAACTGGACTTGTAGCAGTTGGGTTAGCGGTGAGGTATGGCCGCCATTACTGGCCGGCAGATGTCACTTTCCACGCTGGCAGTTCCTGCACTTGACAGACATCTAGTACTGCTGCACAGCCAGCTGGATCTTTAAACACACTCTTTGCATCCCCTCCGAAAGGCTTATGTGCCCTGTACCCTCACGAAGGGAATATGTAGCAGCTAGTTAAGCTGAAATAAGAGAGGAGGGAAGAAGTAGAGGGAAGGGGGGGGGGAATCCCTGGATGAATGTTTCTTCTTCTTGCCCTTATTTTCTGTTGGTTCTATAAGAAATGGTAGTAGATGCAGGAAGCTCTTGAAAGTAAAAGTTTACTAGCACACAAAAAAATGAGGGAGGGAGAGAGATGGAACATTGGCCCCTGTTCAGCTTTACGGAGAAAGGATGGGTGAGAGATTTGTTCACTTTGCATCTTATTTATTTATTTAATACATCTATATGCCACTTAATTATTTGCATTTCTACACAGTGCGCATAGAAAACAATCTACAGAGAATAGGACAATAAAACAATAAACGGTTATCATAAAATGAAATACTACATCAAAATGCTTGCTGGAGCAAAAAAAGACTTAGTCACGCACCTGGTGTTCAGCAAGGAGGACACCTGTCTAATCTCAGCTGGTTTGCTTTCTGCTTGAGGACTTCTCATTTTAACATTCCCTCCCCTTAAAGGTCTCACACCATTCGAATCTGGAAGTCATGGCAATCAAGCTGATGGGCATGATCAATGCTGACTTTTTTTTGGACTCACCCAAAGATTTTAGGATAGAAACAACAACAACAACAACAACAACAACAATTTTATTATTTATACCCCACCCTGGCTGAGTTTCCCCAGCGACTCTGGGCAGCTTACAACATTTTTAGGTAACATAATAAAAACATCAATCCTTAAAAACTTCCCTAAACAGGGCTGCTTTCAGAAATTACACGAAAGGTGTTTTTTTTTTGCAAGAGAGGAGTTGAAAAAGTCGTCAGTGTCCAATTGAGACTATTCCTTTAATTCTTATTTTACATGTTTCCATTAATAAACAAAATAAACCAAAGACAAAGAGCATAAAGAAATACTGTTGCAGCAGGTTGAAAACAGCAAAAGGTTGGACATTCTCGTTAAACTCGTTCCAAAACATTACAAAGAATATCATCCCCCCCCCCCCGCAACCTGTTGGGTTAGTTCATATGTATTCTTTTGTAATAAGTTAGCTTAATCATAGTTACTATGGGCCAAGTTTTCCTCAATCCATTCAGATATAGTGCTCCCCCCGCCCCAACTTTTAGCTGTTATAACCTTAGCAGCAGTTATGAAGCTAAACTTCATTTCTTCACCATTTTCCAGAATCACACACACACTTTAATACTATTTCATATTGACTAAGTAGCGAGAGAGGAAAAAAGGGGTGGAGGGAGGCCTATAAACCCCAATGAAGTTCTTGCTCCTCCACCTCTCCAGAAAGATTTCTGATCCAGCTTCCCTGAAATATGCATCGGCATCCCTATTAATATGCCAAAAACAAGTCAACTATTACACCACCAGCCCAAAGTGTTGCCATGATGAACGTACATGTAGCCATTCTGTTGTTTTCCATTTCCCCCTCTGAGCAGTCACTTTCATGTCTGGACATTTTTTTAAATGTGAACCACCCTGAGATCTTTGGGTATGGGGGGTATAGAAATAAAATAAATAATAAAATAAATAAATTCTTCAGTCCCTGCCGGTGTAGCTGCTACTTTACAGGTACCTGTAAAGTACTGTAGCAGCCACGCTGGCAGGGACTGAAAAATAATTCTCCTAACATTGGACAAAGCGTCATTTTGAACCGAAAGCAAAAAAGCCTTTCAGGTGCTTGTTGTTTCACCATACATATATATGTTTTTCCTTTTGGCACTGCAAGGAACAAATTGCAACGGGGAAATGCTTAATATTGTTTAATGGCATTAAAGGACATTGGGGCAAGCATCTGTCGTGTACCAAGGGTTGTCCAAGTCCACTTTTATCTCCCTCTTTTCTTCCATCTGCTCTTCTCTTTTTCTCTGGGCATCCTGTTGTCATTTCTCTGTCTGCAATAGTATGCCCCTTTCTGCCTCTGCCGTGTAAATAGGACTTTGAAGTAAATGATAGATTTTCAGAATGTGACACTTTGGGGAATAATTTTCACACTCATTTCCTATGGTCTTGGTTTGCTGAATGAGTGCTGCACAGGTCATAATGGAAAGATAATGATAAATGCACTTATCTGGAAAGGTGCTAGAAGACCCCTGGTCATTCTTGCTGCAACAGACTAATGTGTTGACACCTTTCGGAAAAGCAAACCCAAGCATTTTAAGGGAATCCCCATATCAGAGCGAGGATTTGCACTAGCAGTGCCGTCTCCGCCTTCCCTACAGGGAGTAGAAGTGAGACAACAGCTGCAATATGGCTGCATTCATAAGGCAATTTATTCCATTTCCCCAATGTTCTCCTAACTGTGAGTTTCCATATTATATATGGGCTTTCGCTTGATGTAGAAGCCACTTCTGGAAATCTAGCAGAATCTAATAGAAGTTTAACACTCCTTTCCATGTTAATTGGTTCAAGAAATAATCTGCTTGCAATCCTATCAATTCAGAAAACCGCAGCAGTAAAGTATGAAATTTAGGGTGGTATACTGGCATACAGTTCTTTCTTGCCACTTTCCTGGGGGGAATCATGGGGGAGCACAGATGTGTAGATAGGGTGAGTAGGCTGGTGACATTCTTTGCTGTGTCACACCATGTCCCCTGGTATGAATGAAATTTAGTGTGACATGCCAACGTCACACTAAATCCACAGGTCCACAGTGCAATTGGTATTGCAGTGTGAAAGTAGCAAATGGGAGAAAAGTGCTAGCTTTATAATCAGGAAAACTAATGCAATATTCCCCACATTTGAATGTACCCAATGTAAAGTGTGTGTATCAATATTTTGTTGTTGCTGTTGTTGCCTGAAGCAGCACCCAATGTAAAGGCCCACATTTAAAGTTGTACTGCATCATCAGATGCTAGTTCCTGCTTTCATCTATTCATGCCCCCTCCATAGTACTGCCTGAAGGATATCACTTCAGCCTACTGCAGGGATGGGGAAACAGTGGTCCTCCAGCTGTTACTGGGCTACAACTCTCATCATCCCTGACCATTGGCCATGTTGGATGGCACTGATGAAAGCTGGAGTCCAACAACATCTGGAGGACCACAGGTTTCCCATCCTTGTCGTCAACTGAGTCCTGCTCCTATTAAAAATTAATATAACTAAATCTGTAGTATCTATGGATTTCAATGGATCTACTCTGAGTAGGGCTAGCATTGGATTCAGTTTGTGCATGTGTTACAGGGCTTGGATGCATTGAATTAGCTTACCTGCTCCCTTATCCAAATGCACAATTTACAAATTCCATGGAGGCATAATTGTCTTTGGAAAGAGAATTGTTTCAGGTTTGAATGTTCCCCTATCACAGTTCTCGATCATGCCTGGCTTGAGAGGTTCTGGTGGAGTGGCAGTATTTCATGGAGTTTGGTTCCAAAGTAGGACATACCCTCTTGAGAACAAGATGATGGAGGCTGTAGAAGAAGATGGTGGCTAGAATAAATAGGTTCCCTGATATAATTGAGTGCAAGGTAAAAGAATCATCAAGTACTATTACTTTTCAAGATTTATGATGTGCCAGAAGCATATTAGGTGCTCTACAGACCCAGGAGTAACACATTCCATGCAGAGAGGGCTTACGGTCTAGGTGATTCATGGCTGTCCGTTATCATTTGTTGTGCAAGCGTGTCAGAGCTAGGCTGTGGGCAGTCAAAGCAGAGCCAAGCTTGCTTATCTACAGATTTGGGGAGCTGATGGGATTCTGAATTGCTAAGGAGCTCCTGTAGCCCCTAACCCAAGATTCAAGACATTACTCAGAAAGCAGCTGTCCCCAAAGCAAACTGTGCACTAGCTCATTGCAAAGGGAGCCAACAGAAAGAGAGGAGAACAAGCGGGAAGCGGGCAAGAAAGTAGCAAGCCTAATCCAGACTGCTGCTCAAGCAGAAAGCCATGAACAATATGAAAGCATTTCTAAGCAAGGACGTTCTGAGACCCAAGTCTTGGCTGATCCTCATAACAAGCTAGACTCCTTTGCCATCACATCCCCACTGCCCTTCCCTGTTGGGCGAAGGTCTGAAGCAGAGAGCCAGCTGTAGACACATGTAAGCTCCCCATATGATTCAGAACCCTGATCACAAAGGGTTCCAGATCAAGTGTGGGAGCCAATAGGACTACAGCAGGCTCTATGCTTCAGACTTTCTTCCCATATGTGGATGGTCAGGGAACAGGACTAGCAAGTGTGGCCCCTCTCTCTTCCAGATGTGCTTCTTAATTGCATGAGCAGAATGACTGAATTGAGAGAGAGAAACAGCACTTCAGTCTTAATGGGACTTGACTGAAGGTCAAATTGCATGTTGTACTTCAGAAAAGCCACGGTGGAGAAATGGTGCTTAGAGCAATTTGGACTGGGAAAATGGCAGGCAGGGAAAGTCTATGGCTACTTGCTATAATGACTATGCTTTGCTTCCATGACTGGAGGCTGTAATGCTTCTGAATACCAGTTGCTGGAAGTCACAGGAGGGGAGAGTGCTCTTGTGATCAAATCCCGTTTGTGGGTTTCCCACAGGCATCTGGTTGGCCACTGTGAGAACATCATACTGGACTATATGGACCATTGGCTTGATCCAGCAGGCTCTTCTTATATCCATATGCTTGAGCATCCCTGCTCCTTTCTTCCAATGTCCTCTGACAGCCCTGTAAATAAAGCTCTTTCCACTGTAAAGCCACCCTATGAGAAACTAATAAACAGAAATAGAAGAAAAAGTTTTTGAAAAAACAGGAAAAACTGGATGGGTGCTGAAATAAAGACCGAGAAGAAGAAGAAAAAAAAGAATAGAGCTATAATGCGTGCAGCATACATTTATTTATTTAAAAATCTCTCCCCGCTTCTGCTTGGAGAAGTCAGCCGAGAGCTAATGTCTTATTCCCAAGGTGTCCCCTGGGATGAATTGGGAGGGTTAAAGCTGCTGGGGGAAGTTTTAGAAGATGAAAGGGAAATACAAGAAGGGAGGCGAGGAAATGATCAAGAAAACCAAGATTGAAAATGAAAGGGAAATGTACGCAAGCGATGAAGATGAATAACAAATGCTTTTACAAAGGTAACGCGTAAGGAGCAAGGAGCTGATGAAAAAGATGGCAGGCCCTTTGGGAAAACAGTGATTGGGAAGGAAATTGATGACAGAAGAGTTGAACGGCTGCTGCAAAAGGGAACGGTTTCTTTACAGATGACTTCAAGTGGTTCAAGCGGGCAGGTCAAATTGGTGGAATTGAAAAATGAGGAAGAGGGTCCCAAACTCTAGGGGCTTGGTGGGCACCAGGGCTGTGGGGAACACATTGTGAGTTATTCATTTGTTGCAGAAATGTCTAAAATAGTGGAGATCAAACAAGTTCCCAGAGTGGTTTCCATAGAATCAAAATACAACTAAAAAACAAACAAACATAAAACATAAAATAAAAATGGAGTCATAGGTGCTTCCTGAGAGGTAGGGCTTATCAGGAAGGCCATCTCTGGATTCAGAAAAGAGCAGCAGCAGCAGCAGCAGCAGCAGCAGCAGCAGCAGCAGCAGAGACATCTGCTCCTAGGTGGAGGTATTGCCATTTAGCTCCCTTATGGGCGTAAACGCTGCTGAGGCACAGACAGAAGAAACATCAGCAGCAGAGGTCTGGAGGATCTGCCCTGTCCCATAAGTAAACTACCTGTTTTGTTGAGTCATGGATACTTCTCTCAGAGAGATGGAATAATTATTTCTTACAACCCACCCACCCCGCATCTGGCCGGGCCTCCCTAGCCACTCTGGGCGGCTTCCAACAGAATATTAAAAACCTCATCTGCAAGGCCATTGTTGATGGTGGATCACCATTGAAGGGGTGACACCAAAGCTTTACCCTTTGGGAGAGTCACTCTGGGATTATACAAGGAAGAGCATCACCAGGAACAGCCATTCCCTAAGGCTGCAGAGCCATAGAAGAAAAGAAGGGCTATTCTATTGGCTCTTTTGAGAGGCCAGCTACCGTTGGCTCTTCCGTAACTCTCTCTCCGTTGGGGTACCTGAACTGCTTTCATCACAGCTGGTCATTATAAGAACTGCAACTTTAAGAGCAGGTTCCCGGGTTTCATTTCCCCCCACTATCTCCCTATCCCATTTTCCTTTTGTGTCATGCCTTTGAGATTGTACCTGATCTGCAGTCTTTCCTGGGAGCCTTTAACAAGTGTGGTAAAAATGCTTTAAATTAAAAAACAACAACACTTCTTTATGTGTTTTATACATATCTCCCATCCAGGAACCTTCCAGCCCCAAACCTGCTTAGCTTCCACAAAGTGGCTGTGACTTAGACCCTCCTGAGACCTTGCCCACATCTTACTGAAGTATAAGCAATGCAGTGCCAGAGAAACCACTTTAACAACAAATATCAGGAACACAAGACCTGTGCTTACCTATAGTTCAGTTTCCTTGAAGACTGTGGAGTCTTTGGGATATAAACAGTTTCATTTACACATATATACAACCTGATCACAGTATGGAGGGGCTGACAGAATTAACACCACTTGCTTCCCAATTAGGTTCTCAGGGAGATGACCAAACCATAACTTTGGGTCCAGCACAGAGCAAGTCCAACCTGTAGGGATGACACGGTGCGAGGCACACCACCGCCCGCAGATAAGCCACAGCTTGACCACGGGTCTATTGTTCTCCATCCTAGGATGATGTTGCATGCAGCCAGGTGAGGTGGGAAAAGTCCCACCCATTTGTCTATATGGCAACAGAGCTCACTCTTTAAGATGCTGATGATGGGTACTTGGCTGAACAGCTAAGGCCATTACCTCAACAAAGAAGTTAGTTTACTGGTTTAGCAAGTTTCCCCTGATAGAGTCTAACCTTACAGATACAAGATCACTGGCCTGGAAGGAACTCATGGGTATCATCCAGATGGAACCCCCAAACCTATAAACTTTTATCTCATTCTAATTTCCATAAACATCTCTGGACTTAGAGAAGGGAGACTTCCCTGCTTCCCTGAACTTCTCTATCTCCTGGCCACCTTTACTCACATGTAAGGAGTTGCTGGTGCTGCCGCTGCTCCAACCAAAAGCTTACGGCTCCAGGGTGAGGCAGGCAAGTGATGAGGCACCAGGCCGGCTGTGGCACTGAGGCTCACAGCCTGCCCTGTGCCACCTATGAGTCCAAAGCTGTTTTTTTTAGAAGAAGAAGAAAAAGAAAAAGAAAAAGAAAAAGAAGAAGAAGAGTTTGGATTTGATATCCCACTTTATCACTACCCGAAGGAGTCTCAAAGCGGCTAACATTCTCCTTTCCCTTCCTCCCCCACAATAAACACTCTGTGAGGTGAGTGGGGCTGAGAGACTTCAAAGAAGTGTGACTAGCCCAAGGTCACCCAACACACTACACTACACTGCAACAATGGTAGGAACTGGTGAATACGTAGAGCACAGAGCACATGTAGGTAACATACCATTTTAGACCTGTTTGGCCCTTATGGACCTTCTTCATCATTGATGGAACCTTCTTGCAGTATCACTGAATCAGCTGTGTGGACTAGGCCTTTGAGTGCCTCTTACAATGGACATTTTTACATTTAACAGCCCAAGCCACGCACTGAGCAGGTGTCGATCAGGATAACCTCTTTGTTTGATCAGCTGAGTGCTGGGGTCTTCAGCTGACTTTGCACTGTGAGAGAGCAGTTGGAAGATATCCTGGGGAGAGAGAGAGAGAGAGAAAGAGAGAGAGAGAGAGAGAAAGAAAGAAAGAAAGAAAGAAACAGAACCTGCATGATGGCAAATTGGATGCTGGATTTCAAGCAGCAGCAAAGAACTTATTACTGATGGATGTCTCACACTGTCAGAAAAGCAAACACTGAAGCATTTTAATTGAATCCTACAGAGACCAGAATGCCTTTGTTTCTCAGTTCACTGAAGACATCTTGCTCCAGAAGAGAGATTTCCCTTTCTGCATTCAAGTCATTATTAGGCTGACTTCTTCTCTCTAACTGTTACCAAGTGGCCTAGTTTCCTTGTTCAGATCAGCATCCGCCAGTTGGTGTAGCGATGATGACTGTTCCATACCAGGCCTGAATGCCTTCTGGCTTTGCTCTCCTTGTTTCATACTGTGTTGGCAATTTCTCCCATCTGTGCCCTCTCTCCACGATGAGCCTGTTGTCTACAGAGCACTAAAATGTTACATGTTTTAAGGAAATAAAAAAAGACATAATATTTCCCCCCTGAAGGGCCTTTCCATTTCTGGTACAATTTTTGAACCATAAGCGATTGTGGCCTAGTTCTCACCAAGATGGTAAATCTGTGTCTTGAGGGGATCACTTCAGATCAAAGGGTGACACGCATGGCAGACTATTCCTTTGTTCAAAAACAAAATCACCTCTCTACATAGAAAACGGTGAGAGAGAAAATTGGCTAGAACCTTTGTCCCTGATACCTGATTTTCTATATGGATGGGTGACAAGCTTATTTATTTATTAATCTGGAGACGCATTCCATCATTGCAATCAGCAGTGCTACAGACCAGAAAAAACTTACAATCTCAATGTGAAGTGTAAGTTTAAAAGTAAGTGATTAGATGCTCAACCCTACCACTTTAGTGTTCTTAAGAACATGAGAGCATAAGTCCGCTCACCTTCAGTTCCGTTCGGTTTATTATGTCTTAGCAAACAGCCATCACACACCTTCATGGTGTGGTAGAATTGCGACCTAGTGACACCATCTAACACAGTGGTGGCGAACCTATGGCACGGGTGCCAGAGTGGGCACGCAGAGCCCTCTCTGTTGGCACGCGCCATCACGCCAGCAGTGCCGTTGTTTGGGGTTTTCAAATTGGCCAGCAGCTTCCCCCCACACCTCCTTATGAGTAAACTGCTCCCACCTGGCCGGCAGCAGCTTAGAGGCAGTTTATCTCCCCAAAGCAGCTATATTCCTGCCTCCCCGCCCCCCGCCCCTGGCCATTGGTGGGTTTTTTTTACAGCCAGCAGGCTGTAGTTTGTGTGATTGGTGGCTTTGTCAAGGGTTTTCGTTGATTGGTTGCTGCCTGCGATCCTTGAGACTATGTGTTGTTTCTGCTCCTTGTGCCATAGGAAGCGTTTATAATTCGTGTGAGTGTTATTCTCCCCACCAAAAAAAACTACTGTGATCCAAGCCCCTCAAAAAAGCTCTGGAAGTCTTGGCAACCCCCCCCCAAAAAAAACCTCTGGAAATGTCCCCCAAAACTCTATGTGTTGTTTCTGCTCCGCGTGCCATAGGAAGCGTTTATAAGGCGTGTGTGTTTCCCCCCCCAAAAAACAACTGTGTTCCAAGCCCCCCCTCAACAACTCAGGGCTGCCCCCCACTTATTTTATTATGGTATATTAATTATTATCCCATATTAAATTGCCGTGTTGGCACTTTGCGATAAATTAGTAGGTTTTGGGTTGCAGTTTGGGCACTCGGCCTCCAAAAGGTTTGCCACCACTGATCTAACATCACAATCTGGAAGGGCCCTGGATCTTCCTGGCTGGTGGGGTCACTTAGGTGCTTGCCTTGCTGGCCGGTGCTTTAAATCCAGGGCTGCCTGCAAATTGACCACTGGAAAAGAATATTTTTTATAAAAAATCTAAAATATACAGCATTTTATTGGAATGGGAAACAAAGGATGAGTTTGTGAAGGTGGCAACTATTCACTGGGTGTCAGATTTTGGATACAATATAGAGCTTTCAGCATGGGAAAAACTGTGGAATAACACGCTAAGCTTTTTGGCAACTTATACCAGGGCCCCTCAAACTAAGGCCCGGGGGCCAGATGCGGCCCAATAGCCTTCTCAATCCGGCCTGCGGACGGTCCGGGAATCAGCGTGTTTTTACATGAATAGAATGTGTCCTTTTATTAAAAATGAATCTCTGGGTTATTTGTGGGGCATAGGAATTCATTCATATATATTTTTTCAAAATATAGTCTGGCCCCCCACAAGGTCTGAGGGACAGTAGACCGGCCCACGGCTGAAAAAGTTTGCTGACCCCTGTCTTATACAATCAGGGTGAACATTAAAAAAATTATGTACAGGTGGTATCTGGACGCCCAGCAAGCTAGCCAAAATATACAAAAGAGGATCCAATTTATGCTGGAAATATTCAGATACAGAGGGCATGCTAATCCACATGTGGTGGCAATGCAAACTTATGATAAAATTCTGGGAAATGATATGCGAGGAATTAAAAAAGATGCTTAATTGTACTTTCTCCCTAAGAAACCACAAGTGTTCCTGTTAGCAATAATAGGACAAGAAATACCAGGCAAAGTTAAAAACCTTTTTCTATACACAACAGCAGCTACAATAATATTGTACGCTAAAATGTGGAAAGAGAAGGCCACCCCGATAAAGGACCAATGGCTGCTTAAACTAATAGAATATATAGAACCAGCAAGCATGGTGGCCAAGATAAGAAATAGAGATGGAAAGATAGTAACAAGTGAGTGGGAACAATTTGGAGAGTATTTAAATTGATGTGCTATTAAGAAAAATCTACAAGCAGGGATTAAGCTGTGAGCAGCAGCAAACAAAAGTAAGGGTCATTAACAGAAGGAGAAAAGAGTAGATAATAAATGGAGATGTAGCAAACTTAAGGATGTGTAATAGGACATCAAGGAAAGATAGGATGGGAAGTCCATATAAGACTTGATAGGATCTAAACATGAATGTATAAAGTACATTGGAAATGCATGCATGCATGCATGCATAAATAAATAAATAAATAAATAAATACAAATTGACCACTGGGGGCGAACTTAGAGACAGGCACTTATCTGGGGCGGGCCCAATGGAGCTTGAAGGCTTCCCCTGGGTCCACTCCCAGATAATGAAACCTGCCTACCCCTGCCGCAGCACTTTGTTCTTTGGCAGATCTCCCTCCCTCCCTCCTATTGTACTCTATGACCTGACCTTGCAGTGGACATAGTTGGCTGCTGTATTTGGGACTGGGCAGGAATTTCTCCGCCATGCCGATTGGCTCTGGTCTGGTGGTTTTTCCTACCTCATTGCATTCGTCACAACTTTGGCCGTTTAGGCATTGGGTAAGCCTTCGTCTTGGCTGGAGGGGAGGATACAGCTTCTGCCTGTCCCTCTGAATAAATGGTATCCTGCTAAAGGGAACCTGACGGAGTTGCTTCTGTCCAAATGCCCAGGTGGGGATTAGGGCCACAACACTCCTCAGGACATTAATCCTGCAGTGGCGGTCCTATCCGATGTATGTCATAGGAATGCCCCCAGCCACAGGTGGGCTGGAAGTCGATAGCTGTACCCAATGCCTATGCCAAACCTCTGACATCAGTAATCAGTAAAGGTATGACCTTATTTGTTCCCTAAACATTGTGTTATGTCTGGGTATTACTCTATTACTGTAAAGAAACCTGCTTTCTGTCAGAGGCCTGGTGCCTCCTTCCCCAAGCCTAGGAAGCTTCTGCAATGTCAGGGTGCCGTGAGTGACATCACATGTGCAACGTCCCCCTCCCCTCACATTGCCCTTGTAAGCTGATAACTCTGACCATAACTGCATAATTTCACCGCATGCCACTGGTGATGGATCAGGTTAATGGCCTATCTAGTCCAGCATCTTGTTCTCATAGAGGGCAACCTGGTGCCTATTGGAAGCATGAAAGCAGGACCCAAGGGTACCAGCACTTGTGATTGCCAGCAACTCGGATATTCAGGGATTCAAAGTGAATGCTGTCTTAAGATGTTTTCATACAAATATAAACATAAAGAAATCAGCCCTGAGTGCTCACTAGAAGGACAGATCCTGAAGTTGAGGCTCCAGTACTTTGGCCACCTCATGAGAAGAGAAGACTCCCTGGAAAAGACCCTGATGTTGGGAAAGATGGAGGGCACAAGGAGAAGGGGACGACAGAGGATGAGATGGTTGGTCAGTGTTCTCGAAGCGACTAGCATGAGTTTGGTCAAACTGCAAGAGGCAGTGAAGGATAGGCGTGCCTGGCGTGCTCTGGTCCATGGGGTCACGAAGAGTCGGACACGACTGAACGACTGAACAACAACAAATCTACTCCCTGCTTTAGAAATAGGATTATGAACATGGGGGGGGGGGATTGTCCAGATAATACCATCAACTTTTTTTTTTACCAGTGATCATGCCAATTAAATAATCACATTTTACCATGTATTTAATGAGTTAATCAGCCGAATGGTAGCAATTAATCAATTAAGGATTTCAGTCGTGGTGTTGTATGACCACATTAATTTTCTTGTGTAGAATGCCTTTAGATCTCCCATCAGAAGTTGTGCTCAAAAAGGCAGTCATTATAATTACTTTTGTATCTCGCCAATATTTACTCTGCAATTCTTAAGGGCATTCTGGTAATTCCCAGAGTCTCCTGGACGAACTGAAGGAAGACAGAAAAAAGAGAGCTGGGAAGAAAGTACAGCTGATAGCATGATGGCACTTTCTCATTTTAAGTTAATTATTAGAATTAATGAGCACATGAAAATAATTAACATTTTCCAGTTTTGCTGACTGCTCTGTGTGTCATGAGGGATTTGGGTGGCCTCAGCAACAGAAACTGCCAATTATAACTTTATTTATTTTCACAAGTTATGGATCAGCCTTTCCCATTATTGCCAGTGTGCATGCCCTGTGCGGCCGGATCCAGTGCATGTTTACTCAGAAGGATCAATGGGACCAAGTAAATGTGATCTGATAAAAGTCCTCCCCACCCTGATAATACTAGAACCAGAATTTATCCAATGAATCTGAATGCTGGGAGATTCAGTACAGGCAAAGCGAAGTTATTCTTGACACAGTGCGTCATGAAACTATGTCATTTGCTACCAACAAATGCAGTGAAAGCCTGCAACTTAGATTAGACCAATTAAAGAAGGATAAGGCTATGAATGGCTACTATCTTTCCCCTCCAGTACCAGTCTAATTTTGAATTTAGTGCCAGAGATCATCAGCAGGGGAGTGCTATTGTATCCTATTTGCAGGCATCTTGTCGGTCACTAGGAGGATAGAATGTCGGTCTAGATCAGGGTCCCCCAAACTTGGGTCTCCAGCTGTTTTTGGAGTACAACTCCCACCATCCCTAGCTAGCGGGACCACTGGTCGGGGGTGATGGGAATTGTAGTCCAAAAACAGCTGGAGACCCAAGTTTGGGAAACCCTGGTCTTGGTGGACTTTTGGTATGATGCAGCAGGGCTCTGCTTATGTTATTTTCTGATGAAAAACATTACCCTGCTCTCTCCAGAATGCCAACAAACGTGGCTTGAAGGCAATAGTTCAACAGTGGCTCCCCAGCAGCTAGTAAAACTACCAAATACTTCTTATATTACATTGGGTAGAATCAATTTGCAAAATTGCATTCAGTACTGCATCCTATATAAAGCTCAACCCCACATAATGTTATTCACAACTAAGGCCCACAGAGGTTTCTTTCTCCTATGCAGCAGGATTGAGGGATGGAAGCTGGTAGCCCTCCAGCAAACCGGTATTGCAGATATTAATATTGTGTTGCGTGAAGCAATAGGATGCATAAAAATGGTGTTCTCTTATAATAAAAATTGTCCAGACCCATAAATATGATTTGAAAGCTTTAGTAACCAGAACTCTCTTCGTTATAGGTACAAAAACAAATAATGATACACCCAAATGGTTCCAAAAGACATATGCTTGTCAAAGCATAGGTTCATCAACTTCTTAGTAATATTAGATTACTCCAAACAGACCTGAAATCAAAGGTCTTTCCCTCCCTACAGCCTCCATTAGCCCGGAGCTGTTTTCTCTCCCGGGGAGACTCATTTGCACATCTTTCTCCCACCATAGCTGGGAACAACAACAAAAATAACCCCAAATGAAGCTCCCTCCAAAATAGCAATTTACACTTAAAATACCTTACTCACATGATCTAAAGTAAAACACTATGTGAAAAAGCAGAGAACATCAACAGATAATCACCAAACCATTTAGAAGCTCAGAGAGCCCTACTTTGTTTTACTATACCCAATGAATTTTTCCTGTGTTAAACCCCTAGCAATACACATACATGTATTTTCCATTTCAGTATCAATTGTTGTTGTTGTTGTTTAGTCGTTTAGTCATGTCTGACTCTTCATGACCCCATGGACCAGAGCACGCCAGGCACTTCTGTCTTCCACTGCTTCCCGCAGTTTGGTCAGACTCATGTTGGTAGCTTCGAGAACACTGTCCAACCAACTCGTCCTATGTCGTCCCCTTCTCCTTGTGCCCTCCATCTTTCCCAACATCAGGGTCTTTTCCAGGGAGTCTTCTCTTCTTATGAGGTGGCCAAAGTATTGGAGCCCCAGCTTCAGGATCTGTCCTTCCAGTGAGCACTCAGGGCTGATTTCTTTAAGAATGGATAGGTTTGATCTTCTTGCAGTCCATGGGACTCTCAAGAGTCTCCTCCAGCAGTATCAATTAAACTATTATAATTAGCAACTGGAACACAAGGTGCCACAACTTGTCTGGATGTGCATTCTACACCTATGGCCCTCATTCTGTAGTACAAGGTGATGATGTAAAATGCAAAATGAGTGGTTCTTCTTATGTTATTAAATGTAGCTATAGTCTGCCACACTTTGTTGTATAAAACCTTTGCCTGATGGGAATCAACATCTTGCCCATGGTCCCCACTAACCAGATGCTGGCCTTGTGGGGTGCTTACCTACAGGTAGCAAGAAAGGCAACAGGAAGGTCTCACACGTCTGGATTTTGAGTGGTGCTAGGAGATGGCATTCAACATTATTTCACAGGAAATCTAGACCTTTTCTTTTGATTGATTGCTATCGGCAACTATTCCAAGTCTCTTAAAAAATCACACAGTGCTTTTGAAAAGTTGCCTGTGCTTGATTGCAAAGGAAATAAATGCCCACACCTTCTGCTGATGTCTAACATCACATCCACTCTTGGCAAAAAATACAACCCCCCCAACCCCTGTATTATTCTAGCTCACATTATTGGCCTCCTTTTTTTAATTTATCAAGGGCCTTCTTTGCCTACAGTAATCTTCTGCTCTGAAACACAAGATGACAGAGTGGCTAGTAAGACCACTGTGATGTATAATAAATAAGACTTAAATGATCAGCCTCAGAAGCCTGACAGAGTCAGCTGATGAAATGCATTAATAGAGAGAGCAAATGTGAAACTGCTATGATGACAACCATAAATACCTTCTCTGATCAGAAGGCATAGACTTCATATGGGAGCTTCTGCAGCAAGAGCAATGCAAGCTGCTATCTCCAATAAGGGGAAATATTCAACTTTTTCTGAACACACTGGACAATTGCAAACCGTCTATGAAAGAAATTTTCTGAAATGAATTGTCCCAATTTGTTTCCTTTTACAGAACACCCTTTTTCCAAAAACAAAAAAAACAGCTTCTGTTTAGTGGTCGGTTGCAGTGACTATGAAATTGCCTACAACATTCCTGTTGTATCTGAAGAAGTGTGCATGCACATGAAAGCTTATACTAAGAACAAACTTAGTTGGTCTCTAAGGTGCTACTGGACAATTTTTTAATTTTTTTTTAATATAGTTCAACATTCCTGTTTGTTCTCTTCATTTTTTCCCCTTTGATTTCATCAAGCTCCCGAACAAGGGCAAAACTGCTTTCTCTCCTCACCTCTCACACAGAGATTCCAAGGCCAAGTAGCTCAAGTGATGTGGGAGGCACGGCTGAGGAACCTGCAGCCCTCCAGATGTTGTTGGACTTTAACTCCTATCAGCTTCTGCCAGCAAAATGGTCAGCAATGAAGGGCAATGGAGTCCTACAGCATCAAGGGGAGCACAGGTTCTCCACGATTAGCTTTATGATACTGACAATTTAATTTTTCTTACCCCGTTCCTAATAATCTCTAGAATGGAATTTGCATTTTTCACAGTAACTGCACATTAGAATCATAGAATTCTGGAGCTAGAAGGTCCACCTCCTGCAATGCAGAAATCGTAGCCAACATTGAGAAGATGTTTTGATGGAAAAAGGGTTCTGGCATTTGGCCTCCACAATGTCTAATTTCAGCTCGAGAGGACCTCATCACATGAGTGCTTTCATATGGCACTTCCATTTGTCTGTGGACTTTCTGTGTGGTGGCCCAGGAGCTTCAGCAGCAATACCCAGCACATACATCTGGGGACATTTTCAGCTGACTTTAATAAGACTATTTTGCCAACGATGGCTTTGGGGTGATATTTGTGGTTGATGTCCAACCGTGTTTGCAGCAGGCATTAGGTATAAAATGTTGGAATCTGTGTAACTGCTGAAGGGAATACACTGGGAAAGAAAAGGAGTCTTATGTGATTGTTTCACTTGTGTTTTAAAGGAAACAAATAGCCCTGTTGAGGGGAATGGCTATAGCTTATGGTAGTCTTAAAGTAATTGCTTTGCATGCAGAATTGTCTAGCCCCCAGAATCTCCATGTAGGGCTGGGAAAGACTCATTGCCTGGATAGCTGCTGCCGGTCAGTGTAGACAGTACTGAGCTAGATGGACCAATGGTCTGACTCAGTGTAAGGCAACTTCCTGTGTGCTTTCCCTACCATTTTTATACTCACACACATCAGGCGTGTTTCCCGTCAGTAGTATCCTCAGGAGAGTGGTGATGAGACCACTTACATATAATTTTGTGGGAGGTTTTTTTTTGCATGTGGACATTTTACATTAATAACATTTCCCCACTTTTAATTATGTCAGCTAACCACACAAAGGAATTTCCATTATTTCAAAATACTTAACACTTTTTTATTATTATCAGCTGTCTTAATACAAAACGCTCTTTAAAAGTTGTTAGGAAATGTGTTGGTGAAAGCTGTTCGGCAGGGAGACCGAGTGGAACAAAGCGTCCTATTGCTTTTGTAAAGTGATAATGCACTGGCTTCCTTTTCTCCATTAATTCTATGAAGTGTGTTCACTGTATGAAAAGAAAAAGACAATTCAGCCAGCTTCTTTGAAGTGGTGCTTTACCTATGCACAAGTGGAGTGGAAGGTCCCCACACATAAACAATGACAAATCTGCCCAGATTTCTCATTCAAACAGGAATAGAAGGGGGACCAGGAAGATTTTATTGTATTGTGTTGGATAGGTAGATCAAGAAAATGCTACAATGGAACAGGTACATCACTCATCCTTAGTAATGATACCCTGATCTGACACCCCACTCGTCATTTTGAACAAAACATGTGAAATCTTACCATGACTTGTCCTCTAGCTTGTCCCTAGGAGTTTGGAAAAGTTCTAGATGATAATTTAAAGCAGCCTTCTCCAACCCGGAGCCCTCCAGGTGTTGTTATGCTACAGCTCATACCAGATGGGGCCAAGTTCAACTATAACTGGAGGGTACCAGGCTGAGGAAGACTCTTTCAAAACATTGCAGTGCTTTTATTTTCTACTGGAATAAATCATTCTTTTGCCCTGAAATATCAGCAAGCAGTTAAATAAGACAAATCCGTTTGTTTGTTTCTTTCTTTCTTTGTTTTTCATTAGGAGGTTAAGAAAATGCATTTTGGGTAATCTAGTAGGAGGCTCGAACTCTATCAAGATTGACATGCACCATTAACATTGACACTCAAGTCTATGACACTTGCTGTTACTGGATCAGAACAGGCCATTAGCCCTCTTAATTAAGCCACCTCTCCCCCCCCCCCAAGAACTCTTAACTTCAGCCTGGATACTCTCTATATAGCATAGAGAGAAACTGAAAAACTGGTCTAACAGTCATTTCATCTTCCCAGGGAACCTTTCAAATTCTAGGTCTTTAAATGGCCACTACAGTTCTCTAACAGAGAAGTCATAGCACCCTTATCTAATTCCATGTGCCATGGTTCTTAAGGAAGGTTGTGGCAGTTCTGAATTGCTATAAAACCAATAGAAGTTAATGAGGTAGATAATGTCCATGGTTTTCAGTCATGCTTTAATGATGGTCTCGGCTGCCAACACTAGTCACAATTGCACAACTTCTTCTATTAAATGGAATTAAAACAATGCTTATGTGATTATGTTTAGTTGTAGATTGATAAACAGAAATTGTAGGTTTCAGCACCAGCTTGGAAATTCAACCACCTTCCCAAAACACACACATTCGGCAAGAAGAGTTTTTAAATCTGGATGGGGAAGAACAACCATGTAACTTGTTTTCAAGAAAAAAATAAGGGCAATTGACTGAATCAGGGCATATATACACCAGATAAAAGATTGTGTGGATGGGCAGTCTGTTCATGGAGTCATGGTCATAGTCAGTTTATTTATATGCTGTGTTTTACACAGATACACAATCAAAGAGAGTTGCAAAAAAGCCCAGCATTAATATATTTATAGACCACACTTGCATAAAATTAAGGCAAGGCAGCATTCAACATACAAAATTACAATGATGTCAATAAAACAACAACAACAGAAACTGATTGGGGAAAAGTAAATGATGTTTCAAAAGCCTGTCTGAATAACACAGTTTTTGTTAAATGCAATATTTTTGCCCTAGGGAGAGCATCCCAGGGGCCATAGGAGGCATCAGAACTACTGCTCCAAGATATGACGTTGGGGAGGGAGATCTAATGTTGGATGCTGTCGCGGGCCCTTCGCCCTGTACAGCCCACCCCCGGACGTTTTACGGTCTATGAGTGCTGCACCAACGACAAACAGTCCCCAGCTGCCGCCCTTCAGACTACTAGCTGGATCCTGCTTACTTCATTCACCACAGACGAGGATATTGTGAACTAAAAAGATGTTTATTGCGTACAAAGCTTGTGGTTGCTGATAAATAAAAGGTTGTTCAATAAGCTTATAACAGTTGTCCTATACCGGCCTAATACCTCTAAATATTACCGGCCTAATACCTCTAATAGTAAACTAAATATCAATAACAATGCGTTTCACAATCTCTTTATCCTCTCTGCTAACATCCACCTAAGACTCTGAACTCCCAGCTCTATCTCTTGACTCACACTTCAACTCCCCGCACTTAACTGCCTCCTCCTGCCCACACTTCAACTGTCTTACTGACCACTGGGAGGGGTGTTTTATACCCAGGCTAAGCCCGCCCCCGAGGGTTCTAACTGTCAGAAAAGTTAACCCCTACCTGGCATTGGGTTAGTTCTCCACATACCTCCCTCCTTTTTAGGTTTGTATCAGAGGAGTTACTAGCCAAAGTATCCCTCTGATACAAACAACATTTTTAAACATTAACATAAACAATACATTTTATAACTCTTACCTATATTACCTAACTATGGCATAATATTACATTTTCAGTAAAATTACATATAGTTGTGAACATTATATACAATAGTTCATGCAGCATTAGGTCTTTATTGCAAGAAAAGCCGTAACTGTCCATTAACCTTTGTCTTTGGGTCTTCATTATAAGGCGTCTGCGATGATGTTTAGGATCCTTTCACGCTCCTTATTGTCCTTAACCGTCGCAAGAAGTATCTTTCTCGGGGCACCAGTCTTTTCTCTGCCAAACGTGATGGGATATAAGCTGTCTTCCCCGGCCAGATGACACAGTCCCATTCCGATCCCTGCACTCGAGGCGTCTGTAACGATTGTGGATCCCAAGCTGGGTAGAGTCCTTGTTTCTCAGGGTCAAAAGCTCTCTTAGTTCAACCTCTCCCTCCTTCAGGATCTCTGTTAAATGTTTAAGCTCGCAGACTTGTACACCCATCTCCAGGTCATCATAAGCTGCATAAACACTGGTTGTCTGGCTTTTAAATGCACTGGGAACTATTTGCAGAAGTTTGTGGATATCTTCTGTTTTAGTCAGCTTGCTGAAGCTTTCTAGGCAAGCATGATCTCTTAATGAAAGTAGGCTAACCAGCTCTGATTGCAGATTGCTCATAGCAATCTCCCTTGTTGTCAGTTCATCTTTGGTCTGTAGTGATTTATTAGTTCCCACTTCGAGCAATTTTAAGATTACTTTTGTATGCCTTTGACGTGGTAGCCCTGTTAATGCTGTGTAACTACATTCATTTTGGACATTTATTTGTGTTGCATGAGCAGCAGGGTACCCATCCTCCCACCACACAATCTCTAGTGTAGGAAACACTTTCACTTTCATAGAAAGTCGATGGGACCCCATGCCAGCTATAACTTCCAGTACGTCTTTCTTTCTATCTTTCCAACTGATGAATGGTTTATCGTAACTATGACTAGTTGTTTTAACTGATCTCACAGATAGGTCACTGGTCATATTGCAGGTAGACACTCCTTTACCAATATCACAGGCTTTTTCAACAACGTGACTACTGTAGTCTAGATTGGGTTCATGGTTTAGTGACTGGGTTGGGTTTATCATATTCTTATGCATGACCCGCCTCCCTTCACCATGCTGAATTATATTGTTTATATCATTCATTTTTGAAATGATCTTACAAGGACCTTCCCATGTCAGTTGTAACTTGTCACTGTTTACTGATCTGATTAATAAAATATCTTGTCCTGGCTCAAAAGATCTCTCATGTGCTTTTTTGTCATACCAAACTTTCTGTTTGTGTTGAGCAACCTTGCACTGTTCTCCTGCCAGTTCTAGTGATCGTTTGAGAGTGTTCTGCAATTTAGATAGGTAGGCAACTACATTAATTCGCGCTACAAGGCCATTGGTCTGTGGGTGGTCAAGGGTATTGGTGATATGTTTGATCCCACACCTCTCCCACAAATGCTGCATAAGTTTAGAGGTAAATGAGGCTCCAAGGTCTGTCACGATCTGTTCTGCAAACCCTAGCCGACACATATAACTTATTAGAGCTGAAGCCACTGTTTCAGTCTCTATGTTTCGTAACGTTATTTGCTTGCCCATCCCAGGCCAAAAGAAATTTTGGGATACCCTTTGTTTGGTTCTGGTGATTCCCAAGTGACCTCCAAATATACTGCCATGTGCATGTTGTGTTATTTTGGTTCTGAATTCAGTAGGTACTATCAGTTGCCTGTGGATCTCATTACCCCCTCTATTAGGCTTTAAAAGAATCTCCCTGTATAGCAACCCATTGTTGACTATAAACCGCTCCGGGCTTTCAGGGGTTAATACTGTATTCACGGCTGTGGCTTGAAAATATTTCTGTAAATCTGTATCTAGTTTCTGCTTGGCTGCAAAACTAGCTGCTTGACTATTTGTAACTGGCATTATACTTGTATCTTGTGTCAGTTCAGCAATTGTATCAGGCCTTTCCTCCTGAGGTAACTGTCGCAGTTTTTGTGCCCTAGTTATTACAAATGCACTCTGTACATGGTCAAGGAGATCCCACCCGATTAACATTGGAGCTGGGATTTCTGGTGAAACTGCTACTTGCCATTTTCCAGACCATTGTTTATATGTCAGATTAACTAATGCGACTGGCAAGATTTCTGGCTGTTTTGATATTCCTTTTAAACTGATTGTTTTGCCTTTAATAAAGTCTTCTGGCTTTAACAAATCAGGATGTACAATACTAATCTGAGACCCTGTGTCTTTTAAGCCTTTATATGGTTTACCATTCACCCAAATTTCTTCTCCTGTTTTGTGTAATAGCATGTCATCTTGTTGAATTATATAGCACCTCACAACTTGGGCCACTGGTAACTCATCAGCCTCTGACTGGGCCTCGGTTGCCGTGGCAACCATGTTGGCAGTTGGCTCTGTCTCCACAGTTTGGACACAATATGTCTGCTTCTGAGGGATAGTATTTGCACTCCTAGTTCTGAGTTCAGTTCTACAGTCCACCTGTCGATGGCCTTTTCTCCCACATTGCCAACAGATTAATTCAGGCCTTTTACCCTCACTATATTTATTTACTTTTCCCTCAGTCCCCCCCGTTGTCATAGGCGTGTTATGGGGAACATTTTCATTGGCGGGAAAAATTTTCTTGGCAGTTTCTGTGGTAAACTTTGTGGGCTGTTGCATTCTCTTAAACTTATTTGTTTCCCACTGTTTGTCCTTATATTTTGGGGCATCATAAGCGTGTTCTCGGATTTCATTTATTTCATCTGCCAGATTAGCAGCTTCCAGGATGGTTTTAGGTCGTCTTTCTTTAATTAAATACTTCAGATGACTATTAATCGTGTCATAAAATTGTTCCAATGCGATCACCTCTTTTATTTTTGCCACAGAATCAGCACCCTCCTGTTCTAGCCACTTGTTTAAATAATTTGTAGTTTTAGCTCCTAGTTGAGCAAATGTTTCCTCACACACTTTTTTTATTGTTCTAAACTTTTGTCTCAGTTGTTCTGCAGTAATTCCGAATCTCACATAAACCAACTGTTTAAATGCTTCAAAATCTTTAGATTGATCAGATGGCATTTGAGAATAAATCTCTGTTAATGTTCCACTAATACGAGCTCTCAGTATTTGCATTTTCTCCTCATCTTTTACTTCAAAATCTTCGCAAGCCCTCTCAAAAGAAATGATAAACGCTTCAGGGTCATCTTTATCTCTAAAGTCAGGGAATCTTTTTAAATCCACCCTGCTAGGATTTTGTGTGGAACTATTGTTGTTGTTTCTATTTTCTACAGCTGATAATTCAAGTCTTTTCATTTCTAGTAAATATTCTCTTTCCTCCCGTTCTCTTTCTCTCTCAATAGCTAAGGTCATTTCTTTCTCTTTCAGTTCTCTCTCTTTTGCCTCAGCTTGTAACTTTAAGGTCATTTCTTTCTCTTTCAGTTCTCTCTCTTTTGCCTCAGCTTGTAACTTTAAGGTCATTTCTTTCTCTTTCAGTGCCATTGCCTCTCTTTCTCTCTTTCTCTCTCTCTCAATATTTAATTCTCTCTCTTTTGCTTCAGCTTGTAATTTTTTCTCTCTTTCCTCAGCTTGCAATCTCATTTCTAATTCCTTCAGTTTATATTCTTGTTCTAGTTTCCATTTCTCAAATTCCTCTGAGGCTTTAAAACTCGTCCCCTCAGCAGGATTTTTGTTAACTGTTTCAGTACTGGTTTCCTCAATCTGGGAAACCCCATTTTCTTCTTCAGAGCTTTCTACTTGTGAGTCCCTAAGAGCTGTTTTAGTCTTTCTAGGTGGCATTTTCTATTTATTTGGTGGTATTATTTCTGTACTTAAAGCAAGGATGTTTCAGTTAAACTATTCCTTCAGGCTTAGTTTCCACAGCTTAGGTCCAAAGTCACGCCTAAAGTTACCTCAGTGCACTTTGTCCAGCGTACTTTTCCGACCTCTCACTATAAACCTTTCTGCCTGAAATAGTTTCAAACGCAAAGTATCTTTGTAACTCTCTCACAATCTCACAGTCTTAGGCGCTATCACACCACACCCTAGGGCCAGGTAATTCCTCTCTGAATTCCCCTTCTCCCTTTCCAGGTGTATGCGATCCCCTTCCTGACTAGATTGTAGAGTCTCACAGAAGTTTGCTTAAATCCTCTTTAAGCCTCACACTTCACACAATGCGTAACCCTTAAATCTTTCTTGTACCTTGGCACTTCTTGCCAACACTTTAGATCTTTGATCTCAACGTGACCACCACTTTATGACAATCTTTCGTCCCGACGCTGCCACCACTTTAATGTCGCGGGCCCTTCGCCCTGTACAGCCCACCCCCGGATGTTTTACGGTCTATGAGTGCTGCACCAACGACAAACAGTCCCCAGCTGCCGCCCTTCAGACTACTAGCTGGATCCTGCTTACTTCATTCACCACAGACGAGGATATTGTGAACTAAAAAGATGTTTATTGCGTACAAAGCTTGTGGTTGCTGATAAATAAAAGGTTGTTCAATAAGCTTATAACAGTTGTCCTATACCGGCCTAATACCTCTAAATATTACCGGCCTAATACCTCTAATAGTAAACTAAATATCAATAACAATGCGTTTCACAATCTCTTTATCCTCTCTGCTAACATCCACCTAAGACTCTAAACTCCCAGCTCTATCTCTTGACTCACACTTCAACTCCCCGCACTTAACTGCCTCCTCCTGCCCACACTTCAACTGTCTTACTGACCACTGGGAGGGGTGTTTTATACCCAGGCTAAGCCCGCCCCCGAGGGTTCTAACTGTCAGAAAAGTTAACCCCTACCTGGCATTGGGTTAGTTCTCCACAGATGCTCCTCCCAGTCAGTGGAGAAACTTCAATGGCTTTGCCCAACTACTGTAGGATTTCTGATGTTGGTAGGGGTCAAGAAGTGTACCAGAGTGGATCAAGGGTGTGCTGAGGTAGGAGGCTTGGGTCTGAAGAGCACAAACTCATCCCCTAGCTCAAGAGGTAACTCCAGCTGGTGTAGTTTGCTTCCCAATCAAGAAAAGAGAGAGAGAGAAAAGGAAAGAGGAGTTCAAGAGCTTTGTTTTGCCCTTATTTCTACTCTACCTGCTGCAAGGTAGAGATGAGGTGGTTCGTGATCATGCTCAGAGCATACCCTCCAACATCCCTTAGATGAACATAGGGACATTTTCATCTGAGGAATGTTGGAGGGTATGCTGCCCCTTCCGTGTCTGTGTTTCTGCCACCTCTTGGAATTCTCCCTCCCCAACTGATCGTCATTCACCCCCTTTTTTGCCCCCTTAGCCCTCATGCAGAGCATTTCCTACCAGATGAAGGCCAAATGCCACCATCACTATGCCAACAGGACCCAACACACATGCCCTCTACTGTCCTGAGAAAACCCCTTCATCCCAATTTTACTTTATTTTATTCTTTAGTAGATTTACAAAAAGAAAAACACACACCAATAAATACATAAATTTTAGAATGAAGCAGGTTTAGACATGAACACACAAATCATTTTTTGGGATCAACACTCCTAGGGCTCTGCTCGGCTCCCACTTTCTTCTCATCCAGAGTGGTCCTGCCCTGTGCCTGCCCCGCAGAGCCAGTGTGTCATGTGTGGCTAGGCCTTTTCTCCTCACTGCTCTGAGCTGCCCAAGGGAAGAGGCCAGCAGTGGATGGGATGCTCCTTCACTGCTGTTGCCCCCATTGTTGTCACCATTTGGGAGAAGTACCAGTTCATTCTCCTCCCTGAGATTCGCAGCAGCGAAGCTGGCAGGGAAAATTGTAACCTTCTGAGATCAAATCAGAAGCTGGGGTGGCCTTCATAGTTCCAGGGCTGTACCTGGAAAATAGGTACACTTGGAGGGTATGTCAGAGTTCAAGGACAAATTCTGGCCAGGCAAGAACATTAGTGGTGAAGCAGGGCCACTGAGAGGTGTGACCTAACATGAGAATTTAGTTTCTGGGTCTCAGGTTCCCTACCCTGAGAGTGAGACTTCCTCAGCTTTTAGACTATTGTACTCTCTTTACGAAGATGATTGAGATGCAAACTACATAACAACGACAACAACAAATGCAGTGAAATGATAAATAATTCCTGCGGAAAAGTGATATGAATGTGATTTAGGGATATGTCTTCACCTCCCATTGCTTAACTCACTGGATAAAAATTTACCGATTCAAGTCCAACTTGAAGTTGCAATTCAATCCACCATCGCTATTGATTGAATCTAAAGTTCCTTCTCACAAATAGGAGCATGTCTTTCGTTCCCAACAATTGACAACACTTTATGATCTATTTCATTGCATCGTAAATGTCGTAATGACCGAATGTTCCATGAAGCGTCATAAAATGGCATGAATTAAAGCGTGAGTTCTTTCGGTCTTTGACTGACAAACTGGCTCCAGCTCAAGTAGCGGCAATGCAATGCCTGCCAACTGCTCAGTGTTTCAGGAGCTGTGAGGAAATGCATGCCACTTTCCCCTCTGCTCCAAATAACTCATAGCTCATGCTTGGGAATGGATGCTTGGAAACTGATGCTTGTCCAGCCTTTACTGTACGACTCATAAACGTACATTTTCATGCACAGGCTGCCAATACCCGAGCTTTTTGAACATATTATGGGCTGTTCTAACTAAGAATTAAAGTGCTTTTGTGACACACAGCAATGCTTTACAGCTGGGACTTTTCACATATAAATTATAATAGTCCATATCGTTGCAGGAGAGTTAGAACTTGATGTAGTTTTGTAATGTGGTTAAATGAATCCCATAATGAGAGTAAGGTTCTGGTAGTCTTTTTTTTTGTTTCTTTGATCTGGAAGTCAAACAGACCTCTTCTGAAGAAGGAAAAGAATGCTGGAGAAATCGGAATATGGCATGAATGCAAACATTTGCCATATCAACTCTATTCAGCCAACCAAATCTGTGGTCAATTAATGCATGTTGATTGGAGAGGTCTTACTAGTGTTGTATTTGCTGCCCCAGCTACTGAGTAGGGATGCTTCAAGAATTTGATCTTTGCAAATATCACTATGAACTGATCTGATGCACATCTCCCTCTCGGGAACTGCTGGCTCTCTGTGTATGGTGCAAACTGCTGCCCATGACCTTATACTTCTTGACTAATCTGCAGATCAGAACACAGGGCACCATTCAAACCCCTGATCCACCAAGCTGAGAGGGGTATCCCTCTGTCCAGCCCAGACAGCCTCCACACGTAGAAAAACATTAACATCACTCTGTCAATGTGAAGAGCTTTGTTCCATCCATAGGTTTCCCGCTGTCAACAGCCTGCGGAAATCCCTGGATACCAGGCATATCTCAAGAAAGAGATATGAGCAATAGGGCTATGGATACAGTTGTGGCTCCATCGGTCCATCACACTTTGCTGCTACCTGGCCATGACTTGCTCTTCTGATCAAGTTTATAGTCCTCTCACGTTGCATAGAGCCCCATGCATGAACTGCCGTGAACATGCCTCACATGAACTTGATTTTGCCTATGTAAGCAGGCTCCGCTACTTTCCATGCTCAGTGGAAAAAAGTATGAAATGGTCCTCTTTCTCTGTGGTTCAAAGAATTGTATCTCATGCAGTGCATCTCTGTCCCACTTCTCTTTAATTTATGTGCACAGTGCACAGAGAAGCACAACACTGGTATTTTAACCACCTCTTGCTGCTCTGATACCCATTAGTTTGAGGCACTGGTACTTGGAGGCTTTGAGAGCTCAGTGCCTGACCCTGCTCTCTGCTGTTTCTGCTGCTGCACAGCAGGGCTTTGAGGCAAATTTAAGATGACTCGGTTGGGAGCTTTTGCTGTCATCCAGGGCATAGTTTTGTGGTATACACTTGTCCAGCCAAATCAATATCATGAACTGCCAAATAATATAGAAAACTATTATACGGGATTCTGTCTTCTAAAGATATGAAATGGCAGTTCATGATATTGATTTGGGTGGACGTGTGTATACCACTTCATTTTTGAGTCCATCCTTCCCTCTGTTTTTCTATTTTCAGGCTAGGGCACGCAGGTCCACAGACTCTGAGTTCCAGAGCAGGAAAATGAAGTTGGGCTCTCAAAGCTACCTTGTTTGATATCCTCTAATAGTTTGTCCAGCACGTTTTTAAGAAACCTCTCATGGCATTCTGACCAGTTTCATTTTCTCACTTCCCTTACTCATAAGCAGGCCTCTCACTATTAAGGGAAGAAGTGGCTGTGAGCTATCTGCACAGCAAGCCTTCCCCTTCCCCTGTGACTCCTTGTCCCTTGGCATGGATCCTTTCCAGCATTTGGAAGCAGCACTGCAACTGTGAACTTCCACAACTTGTATTCACAAAGCACTGATTCTAGTTGGGGCAGCAGCCTGTTAACTGTGGCAACTTTTTTAAAAAATAAAATAAAAGCAGCAACATTTTGCTCAGCTGCTATTTAAACAGCAGATAAAAATTATGCTTTCTTCTAAAGTTAAAATCCACCATGCTCCACCACTCAACAAAGCACATTTGTTCCATCCCTAGTTCCATTTCCTTGGGCACATCTTTTCATCTTCAAGGGATAATGCCATTTCTGATGTCACAGTTCCAACATGATGGAAGGATGAAAAGGAATGGAGATTTGGGCATGTGTGTCTTTGTGCAGCCCTGCTCCTGGGAAGAGTGTTCAGAACACAATTGCTGCTGTTTTCCCCTCAGCGCAGAGAAAATTGGGTATGGAGTGCATTTACTCTAGTTTCTGAATACTGCACCTGGAAAAAGAAACAGTGATTGTGTGGTGTGAGAATGAGTGTCACTATGGGAATGTTAGCATGTTTGGTGGGGCCAGCCCTACCATTTGGCAGAGTGAGGTGGTGATATGTTGGAAGACCAAGCTGTGAGCATTGCGAACCACACACTCTGCTTCTCCTAAGCTAGTGTGCTGCTATCAGATGTGTTAGAGGACACTGTCCTTTTGTCAGGATTGAACTAAGATTCAGTTTTCAGCCCAGCCGGCTTCTGTCGTAGAATTAGGAGCAGGCACCATATTGTGATGAATCACCTAGGCAGCAACATTCGTTGGCCTGGCTCTGCTGCCTGCTCAGCAATGGCAGCTCATTTGTCTGTCCCATCAAAGTCAAGATCTTCATTGGGTTGACCCTAGCAAAAGGGATATGGCAACCCCTAGGCTATTGATCTCCTTGCTTAGGGAGGCCTTCTTTTCCCTTCTCTGATGGCCTTCTGTCATGTAAAGACTAGGGCTGTACTAAACTGACACACACCAATTCTCAGACATTTCAGCCACCTTGAAATTGGCTGTTTTGTGTTGTTCATATTTTAGTGGTAAGGCAAAATTCTTTTGAGGTGGAGGAGAATAGGAGCAGTCACCATTTTGTTTTCCTGAGAAAGCTTTGTTTTAAGCTCTCTGAAGGCATCCCATCACTGGGCAAAGACATTCTTTTTGGAAAGGATTTTGTTCTATAGGTATTTAATCTTGTTCTATAGTTATTTTAACCTGTCTTTTGACTGATTTTCCTGATATTTTTGGCACTAAAGCTTCTCTCCACCTTTTCAAGTTCCTCGTCTCTTGCTACACTTTTGTTCTTATGCTGTTTGTTATTGAACTGTTATCTGCTGCATTTTCTTTTACTATTGTTGTCAACAGTGTCAGCACCAGGTTTTGGGAAGGCCCTTGGGCAAGATGCTTTCAGTACCCCCCCTCCCCGTGGGGACAGAAAATAATATTGTGGTAGCTAACATGGTGCCCGCTTGGTTTTGGGCACTTCAGTCCTCATCATCCCTGATCATTGGCTGTATTGGTTGGGGCTGATGGGACTTGTAGGCTAAAATATCTGGATGGCACCCAGTTGGCTGCCCATGACCTAATGGGTGCACATAAGATTGGCGCAAGCTGAAATTCACATAAATTAGGAGTGGATTATGTGCAATTTGCATGCCATTATATACACTTTGAAGGCTGATGCTGGTGTTTGATTAGATTTTGGTGGTGAATCCTGGTGGGAAACATCCTAAAATACTGATAGGGCAGTTCACAAACTAAAGAAGGTTACACAAAGTGGTGATTAAGCAGTTAAACAAAATAATTCTAGCTAAATACATTTTCATATTACAGAAGTGTTGTCTACCATAAATCAGTGTGAATAAAATGGGGGGAGGGTTTGCTTGCCAGGGGGGGGGCTATGTATGCTAACTTGAGCACCTTGAATAAAAAGTAGCATGTCGGTATTATTTACTTATAGTTTGTCTTTACTCTAAGGAACTAAAGTTGGCATACATAGCTTGTCTCTACGACGTGGGCTAAACTTTGAATGGAGTATGCAGTCCTGCATGTACCTGAGAATAATACCCATTGACTTCTGAATAGACTTGAATAGGATTGTTTTGTTAGTTATGATATGGTTCAGAATGTTCCATGTTTCCTTGGGCGGTTTGATACAGCCTCTTATGGTCAACATTTTTGCAGGTTACCTTCATTTCAGCCTGTCAAATTTCCCCTGCTCTATATGTAACTTGAAACATATTGGTAGCATCTGCCATTTCCCAAAATGTCAGACTCAACATTCTCACGTTACAGCCAAATCACAAGCATTTATGGGGAAATTACATGAAAATCAAATCTGAGAAATGAGCGGCAGACTGCACAATCTGAGTCCCAAAGTGTAACATTGCTACTAATGGGGTCCATTATGGAGTGTTTATTGTTAAATCTGGGGCATGAAATAAGATATTATGGTCTCCCCACATTCTTCATTCCTTTCCCAGTAGGTCAGAAGTTCCATTTACTGTGCTGTTGTGGTGCAGGGATTAAGTGAGGCCTGCTGTGAGGTGTCAATTGGCTCAGTTATGTAGTTGATATAAATATGGATTATTACTTTTTTGCTTATTAAATTACAGTTTGCGCATGAGATTGTTCCTAGGACAGTGGACGACTGTAATTCATAATTCTAGTTACAGTAGGTAGCTGTGGTGGTCTGCCATAGTCGAAACAAAACAAAACAAAAATCCTTCCAGTAGCACCTTAAAGGTAAAGGAACCCCTGACCATTAGGTCGAGTTGTGTCTGACTGTGGGGTTGCGGCGCTCATCTCGTGTTACTGGCCAAGGGAGCCGGCGTACAGCTTCCGGGTCATGTGGCCAGCATGACAAAGCTGCTTCTGGCGAACCAGAGCAGCGCACGGAAACGCTGTTTGCCTTATAGAACAACTAAGTTTGTTATTGAAGTGTGCATGCACACAAAAGCTCATACCAATAACAAACTTAGTTGGTCTCTAAGGTGCTACTGGAATGAATTTTTTTATTTTGTTTTGACATTTTCATAAGTAAGTCATGATGTCAGCATTAAAGGCAACGTGGAAATACCTGTGGTGCCTTATTCTCTATTTTAATCCAAACATCCTGAGAATGGGGCCTCAGGGAAGGTGAATCCTGTTGGGAGGTTGGGTCCTGGCAGCTGCCTGAAGGTGCTGGGAGTTGAAGGGGAGCTGGAAAACATGGAAGCAATCTATCCGTGAATTTTGGGAGCAAAGTGAGACAGAAAACAATTCTCAGCTTTTGGCACAATGCTTCAGCCTCATACATTGATGAAATAGCTGAAGTTCACATAACTGACCTCAGTACATCTTCTGTTCACCTTTGCCTCAGTGTTCTTTCCCATCTAGTGCTTTGTAAAATCTTGTTGCTTTATAACACGAAGGATACATGAGATCATCACCTGGCTGAAGCTAAGTAGGCCTGTGACCACTTGGTCTGCATGGATGACCTACGTTCATGTCCTGCCTGGTTGGCCACAGTGAGAGCAGGATTATAGCCTAGAAGGGCTACTAGCCTGATCCAACAGGCTCTTCTTGTGCTCTTATAGGTTCCATGTTAGAAAAAGGTAAGAAATCAATGTAAGGAAATAAAAATAAGCAAACCAAAACCAGCATCACAAAAAAGGGACTGAGCTCTTCACCGTATTGCTTTCTGGGTTACTATTTGAAGAGAGAAGTATTCCTTTCACTCGCTTCAATACCAGCTCCTTTGGTGCTGCTGTTGCAAAAGAATCTATATTTTTCATTTATTGACATTAGTGCTTTGGGTGCTATGATGTCAGCTCAAGAAATGCTGTTATGTATTTTTTGGGGAAACTTTCCGTTGTGAAACTTTCTGTAAGTTATTGGCCATACTTTCAGAGACTCAGCAGGCAGTCTTCAGGATTATTCCCAGCACAGCTGGCGAATTCTTGGTTATGTATTTTTAATTGTACTTGTTTGTCTCACCAAGTTAAAAAACAATCACACCTATTCTCCTTTCAAGTGGGACAATGCATGAAACAGGAGTTGACAGTTCAAAATTAGGTTTCTTTCCATTAGCATTGCTTTAATCAGAAATACCAACTAATATCAGGATCAAAGGTATTGTTTCTCCAGCACTTGAAAGGATAAAGTTCTCCTTCAGGATCTGAGATATTCTGCCCCACCTTTTAAAACTGTGAGTATTTGTAAGCTTGATGAAGAACAAACCTAAGTCTGGGAATATGAGTTACTGTTGAAGAGCTGCAAAGTAGTGAAAGCTGCTTAAATAGGGATGGGCAGATTTCCGGGCTGCAGTTTGTATCTAACAAAGGTGTCCCATGCATGCAGTATCCCCCCCCCAGGAGAATTCACCCTTCTTTTCTCCCCATACCCCTAAATGTTCTTCCAGAGGGTTGAGAGAAATCTCAGAACAGATCAGGGGTGGGAGTACGGGGTGAAGATAGGGATGGGAAATTCCATTCCATAAGTGTAAGTCCTTGTGCAAGCAGGTCAACTTTGTTCGATAGCACCAGTAGTTCCAGGTAAAACTGGAGAAATATTTTCAGCTGAACTGCTGTCAACCAATCTCAGGGGGAGGGACAAAAAGAATCCCCTCTCAAATTGGGATGGGTGGAAGAAACCTCTGAGAATGTTGGGACACTGTGTTGGCTAAGTACGATATTTTGCGGATAACATTAAGGTGGCCATGTGTCTTACTTTATAGAGGACAGTTCTCTGTTTGGAAGGGCTGTCAGTTTTCAATTCAAAGTGTTCTTCCGTCTGAGGGTTGCTCCGTGCAACTCTGCTTTAAATAGAAGGAACCATGTCCGTCAACAGTTACCGGTAGCTGCACCTGGTAAGCAGACTGTGCAAGGACACAAGACCTTGCGTTGTATTTATATTTAAAGCATTGTAATTACCTCTAAATTTGAATCTATACATTTAAAATTACCTTAGGCAAATGTTATGCAAATTGGTGTCATCTTTTGACCCCTCCTTTTTTGGGTGTTGCAAATCCTTTTTGGGGGGAGTACATAGCTGGTTACCCTAGATTAGGTCAAGGGAAGTCTGGGGAAGAGTATGGATTCAGTGTAAGATTGCTCTTGTCAATACACAGTGCAGCAAAAACTAGACAACGGAACAAGAAGCAATTTCATCACACAACGCTGTCTGCTTGTTTGTTTGTTTAAGAACATCTCTAAACCACTTAATATTTAAATATCTCTAAGCAGTAGACAAAAAATCAGTGATCCTGAAGAGCAGTGATAAAAAAACGGGAAGACAGTATTATAAAAACAGTAATTCACCAATAATAGGATCCAATCATATGGGTCAGGGAAAGCCAGGGCAAAAAGATATGTCTTTATAAGACCTCTGAAGCAACTGATGGATGATGCTTCCTGCAGAAGGAACAAAATAAAAAAATAAAAAGGAAGGACGGGCACCCCATAATACAGGGGCAATGGCAGAAAATGGCTGTTTTTGGGTCAGCAACCTATAATATTATTTTGCGGGGTGCAGTGCAATGAGTAGAACTTACAAGATGAAGTAAGAGGTCTTGCAGGTCTTAACAGCATTCTGACTTGTTCAAGGCTATCTATCTATCTGTCTATCTATCTATCTATCTATCTATCTATCTATGAATGATTTTATAGAGCCATTGAACATGATCCAGTAGCTGATCATAGTTCAATCCATCATTAACACGCAGAAGAAGTGGTCCACTGAAGCCACATTTATGAATGGTGTGTGTGGTCAGTATTTAGACAGGGCAATGATGAAAAATTTGGTTAGCATTGCTGATTAAGGATTTGGGGACTTTGCTGCACCATGTTTGATAAAATTACTCTCTGAGTCTTTATATCCTCAAATTAATTTCTTAATGTCTTCCTCCTCAGAGGAGGGTGCCTTCTTTTTTAATAGATCATTTATTTTAACGCTTCGTTCTGTGTCATACCCTTTTTCTATTAACAAAGAGTTCATTTCTATTTTATATGGTTTTAAAACCCAGCAAGCTTCTCTGTTAATCAGTCTTATTTAAGGCTGAAATGACATGTGACATGCAGTTGCAACTATAATTTGCTCCAGGTTGGGTTTTTATTTATTTATTTTTAAATCATAAGAACGAACCTTGCTGGAGGAGAACAATGATCATTCTAGTCCGACATCCTGTTTCCTGCAGTGGCCAACCAGATGCTTATGGAAAATCTCAGAACTCAAATCATCTTGAAAATGTTGCGTGGGTGGGTAGATTTGGCTTTCCTCAAAGTATTTCTCATGAGGAACAAGTATCTTTCACAGAGAGCTCATTGCAAACAAAAAAGCCATTACTGTGGTACTTGCAAGATTGCAAATGATCCACAGAGACTGGATTAGAAGGAACAAACTTTACTTAGAAGAGTGATGTTGCCAAACTGAAACTACTAGTCAGATCTTCTTAGCTTTCTTTCCCTGCTGGTCTCACCCAGCACTGCACTCTTCACATACTAACATTTCTAAATCACTTTAGTCCCTGCTCACATTACAGTTACTTCAAAATGCCACAAAGAAAAAGAATTAAAAGGGGGAAATGAAGAGTCTTAATGTGATGTTTTGACATGACATTTCACGTGACGCTGTCAAAATATACATGACATTTGTTTAATCTCGGAGATGGAACTATGACAAGAATGTAAAGAAAGGGGATAGGATGTAATAAAGACCAGCAAGGTTTTCCTAAGCAGCTGTTGTTGTTGAGAGGCAGTGTGGTGTAGTGGTTAGAGTGTTGAATTAGGGATAATAATAATAATAATAATAATAATAATAATAATAATATTTATTATTTGTACCCCGCCCATCTGGTTGGGCTTCCCCAGCCACTCTGGGCGGCTTCCAACAAAGATTAAAAATACATTAAAATGTCACACATTAAAAACTTCCCTGAATGGGGCTGCCTTCAGATGTCTTCTAAATGTCAGGTAGTTGTTTATCTCTTTGACATCTGATGGGAGGGCGTTACACAGGGTGGGTGCCACTGCCGAGAAGGCCCTCTGCCTGGTTCCCTGTAGCTTTGCTTCTCACAGTGAGGGAACCGCCAGAAGGCCCTCGGCGCTGGACCTCAGTGCATGCACACGAAAGCTCATACCAAGAACAAACTTAGTTGGTCTCTAAGGTGCTACTGGAAAGAATTTTATATTTTGTTTTGACTATGGCAGACCAACACGGCTACCCACCTGTAGATGGGGGTGGAGACGCTCCTTCAGGTATAATGGGCTGAGGCCGTTTAGGGCTTTAAAGGTCAGCACCAACACTTTGAATTGTGCTTGGAAACAGTAAGAGGGTGACAGGGATGGCACTGTCAACACTGTAACACCCCCCCCCCCCGATATATACATTTTTGCATGCAATTATGTTGAATGTATAAATTTTCCTACTAAATTTTGAAGAATAGCTGTGCTTTGTTTCATGTATTGTTTCAGGAATTACGAACTGAGTAGGCGTGTATTAAAATGCAAGTTGAGACAAGTTTCTCCCCTCACCTCTAGTCTAGGCAAGCTTATGTGAAAGGAAGGAAATCTTTCACGTAACCGAATCCCAAGTCATTTAGGACCTTAAAAATTATCACCAGAATTTTGAATTGGGCCCTTAATCATTTGTTTAAATGGTTAAACAAATGAATGCATTTAAAGGGGAAATGCTGAATAATGATGCAAAGTTTCTCAACTCCATCTCCACTTCTGGATTGTTGTGCCTTTGCTGTCTTTTCTCACTTTCTATTTCTTTCACATTCAGGAGAAACACTGAGTTAAAAAGAATATTGAACTTCAAGTGTAAACCATCAAGTGGGACTTCAAATGATGATGAATGAAAACTTTAATGACTTACAGGAAAATGAATGTTTGGTCAAGCTGGAATCCCTACTGCCTTCACTGTAGCAAGCTATTAAAAATATTGCTTCATAAATGGAGCTCTTGGAAGCAGGAACGGATTCTTCGGATCAATGATAAATCACAAACAGCTGCGTTTTCAGGAATACTTCCTTTTGTAAAAATGTAGACTTATAATCATTGTATATAGAGGGTTGTGCTGATATTTTTTAAAGGAAACTTTTTTGGTGCTAGAAAGGGGCAGGAGGTTGGAAGGAAGGGAAGGCATGGAGGGAGGTTTTCCAGAAGCCTACCACATGGCAAAAATATTTCAAGCCAGTTCACCTCACTAATTCAAAGCTGGGGAAGTGCTTCTTGACTAGACGTAGCCCTCCCTCTGAACTTTCTTTATTGGTCCCCACATATTCAAATCTGATGCATGCATTGCATTATGATTATGTGGTTACTAGGATGGAGAAGGAACATTTGTCACACTTAATTGGATTAAAGCTAAGAACATAAGAAGAGTCTGCTGGATAAGGCCAGTGGTTCATCTAGTCCAGCATCTTGTATTTCCAATGACCAATGCTTATGGGAAGCCAAAAGCGCTGTGGTCTAAACCACTGAGCCTCTTGGGCTTGCTGATCGGATGGTTGGCAGTTTGACTCCCCATGACGGGGTGAGCTCCCATTGCTCTGTCCCAGCTCCTGCCAACCTAGCAGTTTTAAAGCATGCCAGTGCAAGTAGACAAATAGGTACTGCTGTGGCAGGAAAGTAAACAGCATTTCCGTGCGATCTGGTTTCCGTCACAGTGTTCCATTGCGCCAGAAGCGGTTTAGTCATGCTGGCCACATGACCCAGAAAGCTGTCTGTGGACAAATGGTGGCTCCCTTGGCCTCAAAAGTGAGGTGAGTGCCGCAACCCCATAGTCACCTTTGTCTGGACTTAACTGTCCAGGGGTCCTTTACCTTTACCTTATGGAAGCCTGCAAGCAGGAGCTGAGTGCAACAGTGCTCTCCCCTTGTATTAGAGTTAGTAGCCATTGCTATGAGGGAGAAAAACTTTTCTCTATCAATTTTCTCCTTGCCATGCATTATTTTATACACTTTTATTCGTCGTTTCACTAATCTAAAAAGGAATAAAACAATTGCAGAAAGCTGAACAAATGCATAACAGTAGCCTTCCCCCCCTTTTATACAGATAAGCCATTCTTCTAGTTACAAATACAGAGCATGACCAATGTGGTTGTTAGACTACAATTCCCATCAGCCCCAGCAAATAAGTCCAATGGGCAATGGCGATGGGAATTGTGGTCAAACAACATCTCCCACCTGCGACTTGGGGAGAATATTGTTGATGGACTACAATTCTCATCAGCCCAAGCCAGCATAGCCTATAAGGGTAATGAGAGTTGTAGTCCAGAAACAACTGGAGAGCAGCATATTGCCCACCCCTGATATAACCAAAGTCAAATCCCATTTTTTTAATGGGAGGAAGCCCAGCCCATATAAACAATGTGACTTAAAAGTTCCTAATATTGTGTCCAAGGTTTGTGGCTCCATATCCAGTAGCCTGAGGTCCATTATGTAGCCGCATTGGTAAAAACCTCCTCCCAAGCAAAGGCTGTCAAGCAAAATCATTGTGGTGTTCTTTTAAAGAAAGATAACAAAAAATAATAATATGAAAAATTGCAGGGATTTTGTGGAGTAGCAGTGATGTTATTCTCTGCCAGTGATCATTTTTATTATTGCTCTTTTATGGTGATTTTATCATTCGTTTCTCATGTCTTCTGTTTATATTTTTGCCATTTCCCATTGGGAAGAGAAAGAGGGTCTCCATTAAAAAAAAGAAGATGATTCTGGGCAAAATGGCAGGGTGCCCATCAGCCGCAATGACACTTAAAAATAACTGGTGGATACTGGGGATGACCCTGTGTTCTTTATACCTTGATTGTGAAAAGGTAATTAAGTCTGAAGCAATAGGGAAGCTGGAAAGTGCGATACTTGCAACAATGGCTAATTAACATAAAGCAAGAAGGATTGGTAGGGACATAAAAGAGGCTGCCTGGGATGAGCTTTTAGCTCTTGCATTAGTGCCCCTTAAATCATGCAACCATTTACCTCCAGTGGCCCAGTTTAAACATCACCCTTCCCCTGAAGCATTAAAGCAGATGGATGGGCTACCGTGGAAGGGTGAGGATGGTAAATTCTGGGTTGAGACTGGGAATCAAATTGTGGGTTCAGGCACAGGCTGTCCTTTGCTGAATTTGCTGTAAGTAGCCAGTTCCACAATAGTCTCCACATGCCATTTCACTTCCCTAGCGTTGAAAAAATGGCATGCTTCAGATGGTCTTCTTAGGTGATCTTCGTACACAGTGGGGAAACCCATCTCAGGTCGGATATGTGTTGTCCCTGTATCATAGGAGACAACTTCTAGGGGCCAAGGTCACTTTGCCCTTACAACAGAATATTTGAGGGGGGCCAGGCCACTCCAAAGCTCATGGCCATTGCCAGTCAAATGCTGTTTGTGTGCCACATCTTGTGATCAATTACACAGGACAGGGTTTGCCTGGCTCCCCCAATATTTATTTTTCAAGTTGGCACCTCTGCCCTGTATGATTTTCACTCCACCTCCAAACAGCTGATAACAAACATTTCACAGCACCAATCAAACCTGGCAGTCTTTCAGTGAATGCATAGTTGCAGACAAGGTTTAGGCCTTAATTTTCAAATACAATATTCAGAGTAAATAATGGAAGATGTGTGGATTTTGGTAACAGTGCTGCAGAATAAATTCTTGGGGACTTTGAGCCCAACCTGACTCTAGCTATGCTTATAAATGATATTTAAGGCTGCAAGTTTATATACCCTTACCCGGGAGTAAGTCCCATTAAATTCAATTCTGCTGTAAGCTGAACTAGAGGTAGACATAGTTCACATCTGCACCAGATGCTTAAATCACTCTTATAGCACTTTAACAGCCATGGCTTCCCCAAAATAATGCTGGGTGTGGGTGTGAACATGGGATGGTGCAATGTGCTTTCCTATGCGCGCCCAATTTGTTCCTGATCCAGCAAGTGATGTGCATGCATAAACCACCTTTGACATGTGGATGTGAATTGCATTAGTAGGATGATTAGTAGGATAATATTAGTATATTATAGATGATTTGTTTATCATTTATATATCACATTTCAGTGCTCAAAGTGCTTTTAAACTTTTAATTAAAAAAGCATGTTAATAGGACACATCTCATGGAGCATCCCACCACATTTCTATATTGGGGACAGAAGAGGGAGATGAAGCCTGTCTTCTCTTTGCGGAAGAAAAAGAAGCACTTCATTTGGAAGGCCGGCCCAGATATTAGGCAGAGTGAGATGGCTGCCCAGGTGATAGATGCTGGGGACAGGGTGCCGCAGAACAAACTTGTGTATGCCCTGTCCAGCACCTAGTAAGCTAATCTGCTGCCCTCCAGTGCAGTGGAGGAGGCTGTCCTGTCACCAGTGTTGAAGTAAGATTGGGCCAGTTGGCTTTTGTACACAATATGGGAAGGAGCACCACCTTATCCTTCACCTCAGGCGGTAAAATGACTTGGGCTGGCACTATTCCTCTGCCAGCCTGCTCACTCACCTGCATGCAATTCATTGCCACCTCGGGTTACCAAGCTAGTACTTAAATGCAAGGCTGCAATAGACACATTATGCATCTATCCTCTGTTCTGAAATATGAAATGGGGAAGCAGATAAAACCCTGAAGAACTGACACATCAAGCAACTCACACTTCAACACGGCATTCCTAAAAAGGTACAATTTGGCATTAAATAGTGACAATGATTTACCAGGGACAGGTACTGTGCAAAAAATGCAGTGCCCTTGGAAAATTAGGACTGTTGTAAATGATTAAGAACTGTTCATTAATCCACTAAACACACACACACACACACACACACACACACACACACACACGGATTTGACAACCTGAGTACTAAAAACCATACTGTACAGCAAGAATTCAGCTGTCTTTCTCCCTCTTCCCCTGGGCTGAAAATATTTAAAATAACATTGAGAACTTAAAAAATCCAAGCTGGCAGAAAGTTGAGATCCAGCAGTAGGGATTTAAAAAAGAGACAATGAGCTGCACTTTAAAAGTGATTGGTGTTTAATTGGTAGTCTCTGTCAGTCTGTCCTATTGTGAAGTGAAGATAATTATGATATCTTGCAGGAGATTTCATCCATTGCAATGCCTTGTCAGGCGAGTGCAGGCTGGTAAGAATCGAGAAAACAGCTGTAATTTGGAACAGGATTAAATGAGGCGCTCTGGGCTTCTGCTTTAGGGCAAACAATAACAACAACACCCTGCAAAAAAACCCCTAAAATAAACAAGCAAAACTCCAAAGATTAACTCTATGTAGTGTATTAATTGTAGCATGGCTAGAAGCAAAGGAAGGCCGGGCTCTTGTACCTTTAAGAAATAATCTTGAAACGTGCACCATTGCCCTATATTTTGAGAGGGGAGATTTAACCTGGATGTGATGAAATCCTTGCTTCTGCACAGCCTTCAGAGATTTAGATTTATTGAACTTATGAATCACCTTCCATAACAACACAATCCTGAAACGATTGACAGCAAGAGCAAAATTCAGTAATAGAAAAGCATAAACATTTTCAGAGTAAAACATCTAGTCACCGGTGCTTCTCAAATGCCTGGGAAAAGGACACCATCTTTGCCTAGTGCCAACAAAGTGGATGCCAGATGGGCATCTCTAGGGAGATGACTCCATTGATGGGAAGGTACCACTTTCTCATCTCTTGGAGGTGGCACACAGGGAAGGGCCTCAGATGATGATCGCAGGGTCTGGGCAGGTTCATGTTACTCACCATAGCTCAGTGGTAGAAGAAGAAGAGTTTGGATTTGATATCCCGCTTTTCACTACCCGAAGGAGTCTCAAAGCGGCTAACATTCTCCTTTCCCTTCCTCCTCCACAACAAACACTCTGTGAGGTGAGTGGGGCTGAGAGACTTCAGAGAAGTGTGACTAGCCCAAGGTCACCCAGCAGCTGCATGTGGAGGAGTGGAGACACGAACCCGGTTCCCCAGATAATGAGTCTACCGCTCTTAACCACTACACCACACTGGCTCACACTGGTAGAGCATCTGCTTTGTGTGCTGAAAGTCCCAGGTTCAATCCCTGGCAATCCCCAATCTGAAATGTTCCTATATAGGGAAAGCTGGCTCTTTGGGTATAGGTGCAGTTGTTCAGTCTGATAAATAAACCCACAACAGATATTAACCTACAAGTTTTTATTTGTTTAACAAGCCTGCTAATGTGCTATGTTTCTATTCTGACCAGGGAGAATGAGCCAACATCGGAGCACAGGGAATATGCCTTACACTGAGTCAGACCATGTCTAGCATAGTAACTGGCAGTGGCTGTCCAGGGCTTCAAGTAGGAGACATTCTCAGCCCTACTGGTAGATGCTGGGGATTGAAACTGGGACCTTTTGCATGCACACCAGCATCTTTGTGAGCAGTTTCTATGGAAGCTCAGAATGCCGCAAAGCTGACAAAGTGACAAAGATGGTTCCAGGAGTAGCCCAGAACTACCTACATGCTCCTTCAGGAGGGAGGGCAACCCCATCCGGGTCAAGCAACTGCTGTATCTCCAAGGCTGCAGTAGCACCGTCCTCCTTTGCTAATCTATTCAACACAAAAGGCCTCAGTGTCTCTCCACTGATAAAGGACTTGCTTTTGCTCTGCAGAATTGTTGGCAATATATAGCTTTGCATATGACATTCTTCACTAGCGAGAAGGGCAAGGAACTAAAGAAATGGACCCAGAAGCGCAATATTTTTTAACAAGTGTTATATATTCATTAAACTGATGTAAGGACAAGGAAGGCTACTTAAGAGCACAAAAGAAAATAAAGCTGGTGTTTAAGGATTATTCCAAATATGATGCTGAATGAAGCTGTAGAATCCTGGACTGGGTCTTTTTGTATTGTAGCTGGGAACATTATTTTGGTGCCTTGCATGAAAACACCCCCTGCATATAATAAACTGGTGCCTTGTATGCCTCCTTCCAGTAATTCCTGCAGCCAAGCTGGTGCCAAACATATTGCTCTGTTTTCCTTTGGATCATATCAGCGAGACTGAGAGGCGGGGGGGGGCAGGTCTTGATATCTGGGCAGCCCAGGACCTCCATACACACTGCCCTTGGGGAGGTCACTTCTGTGCCGTTTGACTTCACCGCTGGAGGCATACTCCATTGTCTCTCAAGGCAGATGGATTCCAACAATTAACATGGGCAAATTATTTAGAGTGCTCTAATATCTTATTTCCAAGTGCCTTGAGTTGTGTTTTCCATGAAGTTCCATTGTATGTAACAAAGCTTGCACACCATTTTCTTGAAGCTGAAGCACCTTGTGTTTTCAATGTTCCTAAATGCTGAGCATACAGTGGCTAAAAAGCTCTCCTTCCATGTTGATTAGATGGCTTTAGGACATTGCAAGCAGGAGTCCTGAATTGACTCTGCTGCACTAATGGTTCTACGACCCCCTGAGACCCCAGGCTATCCCATCACTGGTGCTGAGAGTTGTTGGCAGAACCCTATTCCCTTCACAGAGTTACAGTTCTCAGAGTGGTTTAACAGTCAGTCCATGTTCCTACCGAACTCTTTATTAGCTTTGACTAGCAAGGTAGCTGTGGCCATCCCTGGACCGTGGCAGTGTAACCACTTTGGCCCAGGCATTGGCAACCTCAGTGCTACATTTCTGCCAGGGCTGGATTAACCATTAAGCAAAATAAACACATGCTTAGGGCATCAACGGAAGGGTGGCACCACAGAAATTTTCCACTGGACCATATGGTGCAGCTGAAACAGGTTCCACCCAAAAAAGGTTGCCACAGTAAATGAAAAAAATACACACATATAAATATATATGGCTTAATATTGTTTATGGTTTATTGTTGTTTCTATTTTTAATAAGATATATATGGGGGCACCAAAATCTCTTAAGTGCTTAGGTCCTCTAAAGGTCTTAATCCAGCCCTGATTTCTTGCAATCTTGCAAAATTACTATCTCAAGAGGATCCTAGGCCTTCCTCAAGGAACTCCGGCAGCTTACTTGAGAGTGGAGGTAGGATTACCTTCTGTGTCTGCCAGGGCCCACTTGAGATTCTTACGTTTTTACATCAACCTTGCAAATACCTCGAACACCTTACTGGCCAAACAAGCCTTTGTTTCTCTTCAAAAGAACACCACTTGGCGTCAAAACCTATCTGATATCCTGGTTAGATACACCCTACCGGAGTTTAATACACTCAAATTGTGGAGCCCGGACAAAGTTCGGGAATGGATCCTGGAGAGAGACGCCCTGTTAGACATCACAAAAATACAGAACCCAGGGTCCTCCCACTGGTTTCCCCGACTGAAATCAGTTAAAACCTGCGCCAATTACTTGGCGAATATCACCGATCCCACACTTCGGAGAGCTTTCACCATGGCCCGTTTTCAAACTATCCCTACGGCCTATCTGTCAGGCAGATATGCAAAAATCCCGGTAGAGCACCGTTTATGTCCTTGCCACATGAGAACCAAAGAGGACCTCATGCATTACTTGTTGTACTGTCCCATTTACTCGGCCTTCAGGGATGCGATCTTACAAACTATTCCCAAGTCAATAGTCAACTCTGAGGACCAAGTAAAGTTTCTGCTGGTGGACGCTGACCCACGGATTACCCACGTGGTAGCGGTTTTCGTGGCGAGGGCTATGAAAACCAGGGTGGGGTTCCTGAATGAGGTAGTGAAGGCCCTCCCATCGCTCTCCTAACCTGTTGAATCCTTTTTCCTGTATGGGGGGGTGTTGGGTTTCATTTTTTGCCTCTTTGTTTTTTGTTTGGTCTGGATTTGTCCCCTTTGCTGCGACAGCGCGGCACAGGCTTTTAAAATCTTAAACCTATTTTAATAATTTTATTGTTTACTTTTTAACGGTGTTGTATGGTGTTTTGTGTAAAGGCATGGACCTCACAAACCTAATAAATGTTGTTGTTGTTGTATTGCCCATTAAGCAAAATAAACACATGCTTAGGGCATCAACGGAAGGGTGGCACCACAGAAATTTTCCACTGGACCATATGGTGCAGCTGAAACAGGTTCCACCCAAAAAAGGTTGCCACAGTAAATGAAAAAAATACACACATATAAATATATATGGCTTAATATTGTTTATGGTTTATTGTTGTTTCTATTTTTAATAAGATATATATGGGGGCACCAAAATCTCTTAAGTGCTTAGGTCCTCTAAAGGTCTTAATCCAGCCCTGATTTCTGCTATAGGTTCACCCCACGCTGATTGTCTCTCCCAGAAACAGGAGCAATAATGAGAAAGAGCTATGCAGTGCACTCTTCCTATATGATCTCAGACTTCTGATGTAGCGAGAGAAACTGCAGCAGATTAGCCCTCTCACAAAGGCAATTTCAGCTCACCCAAACAATTAAGTTGCATCTTTCTCACTGGCACCAGTAAATAAAGTGCTTGTTTCAAAAACAGCAACAGGAAACACAGATAACAAATAACCCTACTTGCCTACATTCTGCCAAGGAGAGATGAATTAATTACAGGAGCCTGATGACTATGAAACAACAGTAGTTAAGTATGAACTTGTATGCAAATATACATTTGCAACAATGCAGTTTTGCAGAGAAACAAAGTAATGGCAGAAGTGAAAATGTAAGATTGTGGATTATATTTGCGATATTAGCTTTTCAAGGTGAGAGTGTTGCATGAAGGCAACCTTTGTGTCAAGATGATGACAAATGACTAGAGGACGATGGACAGAGCTGCTTAGAGGCAGCCAACCAATCACCTCAGTAGTTCATCTTCATGAAGACAGAGTGCCAACAACACAGTATGGCCTGAGGGAATACAGTCTGGAAATAAATTAATTAACCTCTTCCGTACAGATCCCCAGCTTTCCTCCTCAAAGTTCAGTGGGACCTCTGGAAGATTCTAAAGATTGGTCAACCATAGGTCTTGTCATTGCTGAACCCACAGACTGGCTAAGTCATGAGTGGTAAAATAAAATAATAAAACAATCTATTTGTAACTGTACTTACACCTAAATTCTAAGAAAATCTTCATGTCAAATTATACAACCTCTGGAACATCAGAATACCAATGTTTCACTCTGTCCCGTTAAAATCAGTACTACTACCAGTACTTAATTTGGGCTGGTTATACTATGTTATTGATTTGTTTTCCATATTTGTATAATTCCCAGTGACAAAGGTTCTCTGAGCAGATTGCATGTAACTGGTGACAGATGTGGAGGAAGAAATTTGGTTTGGTTCACATTTTAACAAGAGCCTTCCTAATTTGAACTTCCTAACACAATGCACAAACTGAAAGACAGTTCTGCTACAAAACAAACTCCCCCAATTTTGTGCTGCAGTTCTCCAAGTAAAAACCGTTCTCTCTCTCTCTCTCTCTCTCTCTCTCTCTCTCTCTCTCTCTCTGTGTGTGTGTGTGTGCTATTATGTAGGATATACAGCATTTTATGATGGTGGTACCTAAATGATGATCAGTTTGATTTTTGTTAATCACAAGCATTGGGAAATAACTTCAAAGTAGATATTTAAGTTAAGACTTCTGAAACTCTTGAGTTGGATGTGCTAACAAGTAGGGCCTTTATGGAAGCAACATACTCATATTGTGCATTATCTATGGCACAATTATGCATTTATCTTACATTTTTCTTTCCCCAAATGTATCTATGTGGAAATAAGTCCTATTGATTGCAATAAAAAATACTCTCAGATAAGCAAAACAATAACGTGAAGCATGGAGCCACTCAGATCAGCTTCTGTGTATGAATTAATGGGGACCATGATGAATATATTTTTCAAGCAGCTGTCTTAGAATGTTGTAGTAGAAAAAGGATGGTGAGGGCATCTTTGTAAGTTGATGGATATACTGGAAGTCAAGTTCCAGAATTCATGGTGTAGTAACAGAACACATTGTCAGGATCTTGGGTCAGTTGTTATTGATTGGGCTAACCTACCTTATAGAGCTGATGGGGAGACAAAGTAGGGGTGGGGTGGGGTGGGGAGGGAACTGTGTGCATTGCTCAGAGGTCCTTGGAAGAAGGAGAAGATATAAATGCATCGACTGAAATAATTAAATAAAGCTCTTCGAAGACTTTCAAAACTTGCGCCCACTCCTTAATGGCCAAACGTTAAGGACTCTTTTGAATGTTTGGTTATAAGGTTGCAGAGAAATGGTTCCAGAGGGTGAAGTTACGTTGAAAACACAGTTATTGGGGGCACGATTATTTATAGCTGAAAAGATGTCAAAATTCAAGACCAGCCTTATTAAATAGTAACAAAATGCATACAATTTAGGATGCAAAGAACAAAATATCAGCAGGGTGCTAAACTGTCCCTCCCTGATGCCTGAGTGAGGGAAATGAGGCAGGATGACAAATTTCTATAGAACTATGAAATTAAGATAGGCTGCGGCCCTAGTCCTACTTACCTGGAAGTAAGCCCCATTGGATCAAGGGCAACTCGCATATGAGTAAACATGGATAGAATATCCATGGTTAGAGTATTCCATGGTTAGACTATTCTTGAATACAAAACAAAGCATGAGTTTAGTAATGAATGCGGGAGGCTTTAAGGGGGCTCTTTTGCTTCCTTCCACGTATTCTGTTCAGCAGCGGTTCAAGGGCACAAGACTTGCAACGGAAAATATGAGTAGTGTAAGCTGAGAGGAGCAGCAAGGAGAGAATGCTAAGAGCCCCAAAGGGATGTATTCATATACATAGCAAGCATAGGAAACAACAAAATATTTATTAGCTATGCCTGTGGAAAAGAAAAGGAAGGACTCCAGATCCGCTCCCGCCCCCCGAGAAGCTCTCTGGCTGGAAAACAGGACTATGGTTCTTCTGTGCATTGGTCTGGCAATGGCAAGGAAAGTAGCAACATGTGCCAGCTGGAAAACCTGACCCTGACTCTCAAGGTTATTACACTTCCTTGGGGCTTAGAGGTATTTCCCCCTCTGGAATCCAGTGAGCTGAGAAAAAGACAGATGAAAGAAATGAGTAGTCTCTGATGGTTCTGCAGTTAATCTCGGGTGCATCAATTAATCTGGGTGTGCCTGTGTTTGCAGAGATCACGTTTGCTTACTATCAATTATCAAACTTTTCTTTCCTCCTGCCTCTCTCATCTATTTCTTTGCTTTTCGCTTTGGGTCACACATATAGGAAGGAAATGGCTCAGGTGGTCAGCAGGAATTTCCCCTTTAAAGGATCTGAGTAACTGAGGGTGGCTGTTATGAACATAGAATATTGTCCACCTCACACCACCTTGTCAGGACATGCACATTCTGAAAGCTTCCCCCGCTACCACATTGCAGGTTTTAGAAATCAGATGCTGGAGTCAGACCAAATGACGTGAATATTGCAGATATTAATATTGCACAGCTTGAAGCAATTGGATGCATAACAACTGACTCCTTTTGAAATAATAATCGTCCAGACCCATAAATTATTATGCAAGCTTTACTAGTCAGAGCTTCTTCAAAACAGGTACAAAAACTAATCAAAGATACATCCAAATAGTTCTATAAGACATATGTTTACCAAAGCATAGGTTCAGCATCTTCTTAGAAATATTATATAATTCTTAACAAACCTAGAATCAAAGGTCTCTCTCTTCCTACAGTCTTGGCCTGGAGTTGTTTTCTCTCCCAGACAGACTCATTTGCACATCTTTCTCTCACTGCAACTGGGAACAAAGGACCCAAAGGTCCTTTAAAATTGAGATTTTCAGTTGAATACCTTAATCATGTGGTCTAAGGTTAAACACTCATATGAAAGAGCAGAAAACATCAACAGTTAATTATTAACCCAGCTAGAAGTTCAGAGAGCTCTCTCTAGCTTTAGTATACTCCAATGGAATTTTCCAACATTAAACCCTTCAGCAATATACATACAGGCATTCTCCATTTCAGTGTGCAATTAAAGAATTATACTTAACAGTGAGGCCAAGATAATCACAAAATGAAGAGTGTATTTAATTCTCTCCTACTGAAATGGGATAACAGTTCTTAGTTTAGGCTGGATTGCACCCCTGGTGTTTCATGCACAGCCATGTACACTATCAGAGCACTCATGAGATTGCCCCAATTCTTGTTTTAAGCTACTTTGCCTGTAAGCTTCTGCATTCCTTTGAAAGAATGAAGAAAATGTGTATGTGCAAAGTGATGTGGACATGGAAGTGTTTTGCCAATTGCAATAAATGGGGCAATCCTTCTGGATGTGACCAGTGTTTGTATACTGAAGCTTATGAATCTGACCTTCTGGCCTCTGTTATCTGAGTGCAGATGAGAAGAAATTCTGATCCAGCAACCAGACCTTTTTGTAACCCTTCCTATTAGCTCTCAAAATAAATTTCTCAAACCAAGGCCCACATCATTATAAAGTCGTCAGACAGATTGCCCATTAACTATATATTCCACTTAAAATGATAGAATCTCCATACCATGCCTGCGTGTGAATGGTGGGAGATAGAGATGGCACTGAATCCTGCAGCAGAAGGGAAGAGCACAGGAGATTACTCTCCAGTTCACTTGATTTTTACCTGATGATTTACAAGGTATGTAAATTAAGAGACAACCACAGAAGGTACATTTAATGACATCTTAATGCATCACAGGATTTACGATGAGGCATGAATAGCTTGTGCACTCAACCGACGGCAGCAGATGCTGCAATAATTCTACTTAATACTTAGAAGCAAAGTAAAGCATATTGTTTTTCGTACAAATGTTTATGAAACATTAATAAGAATAATATGCACCATTCAGTGCCGAACATGCCATGTGAAATCTTCTCCTATAAATATTTATAAGGCAGACATTTTGGTCTTCTGTAGAAACTGATCTCTGGCTGCAGTTTCCAAGCTGTCCCCATCATTTCTCGGCCCTCCACCCACCCATTTCCTATGTATAACTTTTCCTTTAAAAAAGTAGCATGGAAGTAGGGCAATTACAGCTTATATCATACACAAACATGTCTAGGGAAGAAGTTCTCTTTTTTTGAACAGTAAAAGGTGCTGCTGTTTGCATAGCCAGCATTAGGGTATCGTGTATGAGGAAATTTTCTTTTTCTTCGTTTTCTTTTTGGTATGGTTGTGTAAGTTTGCTACTGTGGAGATGGACAGAATTAATGGGCTTCATTAAATTCAAGAGAGTATGTGGGCTTCCAACTTTTTACAGTACTCTTTGGTTTTCACAAAACAGACTACCGAAATTCCGCAGTTTCCCACACAGATAATTGAAATGTTTGAATTAGCTGTTTGCTGCAGCCAACTGTAGACCTTTGGGGAAATGCTGGTGCGTTTGCAACAAAAAATAAAAATAAAAATCTACACTCTAATTTTACTGTATATTTGATCTACCACTCAGGAACACTTACAGTCTTATTTTACTTGCTAAACAGAGTGGCAATGCTTTTCCATCATGTGATTTTCATTAAGGAAGTTTCATTTCCAATGACGCTTGTATAGTGTTTCTCTTAACGATTCTTACCAACCACTAAGTGATCTTTTCACAGGAGACTGGAGGTATATAGCTTTCTCCCTTGGCATTTTTTTTTTCAAACTATGCTTTTTCTTCCTCACTCTAATTGCTCTTTGTTATTAAAGTTTTGTCTCCAGCATTCTGAGTTATGTGGGAAGTGTCAAATTAATAATGCTGGCATGTTTACATTAGACAAAGCACTAATTCCTTGGAGAAACCCGACTCTGATGTTCCCATGAATGACTCAATAGATTCAGCAAATGTAGCCTAGTAGTAGATGTGACCTGTAAGTGCCTGCAATAACAAAAATATCTTTTTATCTCCTGGGAGACCCTGAGTTTTATACTACCAACTTAAAAGAAAAATATGCTAAAAGGAATCTGATAGCTTGAGTGAATGAAGGACTGGTGCATATAAGACTCCATCTTAAGGGAAGTGAATTTGCCATCTACAAGGACCTGTTCACAGAGAAACAAGCACTCTTCTGCCTGCTATTCCTGTTCCTGCCACAGCTCCCACTGAAACAGAACCCAATCTATGGTCGAAACAAAATAGAAAATTCTTTCCAGTAGCGCCTTAGAGACCAACTGAGTTTGTTCTTGGTATGAGCTTTCGTGTGCATGCACACTTCTTCAGATACACCCTGTGTATCTGAAGAAGTGTGCATGCACACGAAAGCTCATACCAAGAACAAACTCAGTTGGTCTCTAAGGTGCTACTGGAAAGAATTTTCTATTTTGTTTCGACTATGGCAGACCAACACGGCTACCCACCTGTAACCCAATCTATGATGCACATGATATATAAATTCTCCCTTAGAAGGAAGGCCAGAGCTTAGTGGCAGATCCCATGTTGTGCAGGTATGAATTCACAGGTTTAGTAATTTCCAGTGATTTTAGGCATTTGTTTGTTTGTTTGATTTCTTATGTGCCCTTCACCATAAATCCCAGGGTGGGTTACAACCTGTATAATCAATCACACAGTTATAAAAAAAAAAATCAAGTAAAAGAGTTACAAACAAACAAACAAACAAACAACAACAACAACAACACAAGTAAGGACTCCTCCAGATTACCTGATTAATGAGCATTCATCCTGGTTTGCTAGCACAAAGCTTATGTAGAAGTTAGGCTATATCTGGTCTAAGGTCACATTCACACCATACGTTTAAGGCATTATACCAGTTTAAACAGTCAAGGGCTTCCCTCAGAGAATTATGGGAGCTGCAGTTTGTTAAGGGTGCTGAGAGTTGTTAGTATACACCTATTCCTCTCACAGAGCTACAATCAGGGGCGTACCAAGCCACTCTCATCACCCGGGGTGGCAAACCCGAGGACCCAGAGGCGGTGTGTGTGCGCAGCATCACTGTGTCTGATGTATGCACCATGCGTCGTGCGTCCATAGTGGCGGTGCCAGGCGAGCCCCGAATGGGCCACGGGGCGGAGCGGCCTTGCCCCGCAGCCTGCTTGCAGGCCGCTGAGCAGGTTTGTGAGCAGGCTGCGGGGCAAGGCTGCTTCGCCCTGCGGCCCATCTGGGGGCCGCCGGCGGGGAGGGGTGGGGCGGGGTCAGCCCAAGTGTCACCCCCCCCGGAACACGGGGCTGCCCGACCCCTATGCCCCCCTCGCTCCGCCCCTGGCTACAATTCTCAGAGTTCCCTGGCAAGAGGGGTTGACTGTTAAACTACTGTGGGATTGTAGCTCTGGGAATTGTAGCTCTGGGAATTGTATTCTTTAAGAATGAAAATAAAAGGAGTTTCTGAGATTAGTGAGAAGGGCTATAACTTAGATCAGGGGTCGCCAACACTGAACCTGCAGGCACCCTGATCAGGGGCCCCAGACTTTGTACTTCCTTCCTTCCTGCCTACCTGCCTGACTAGGTATAACTTGTTGGCCACACTCTATTTTTTGGCCATCCACACTGTTGGCACATGTCCTCTTGAGGGGTTGTAATGGGGCAATGGGGTCCTTGGGCCCAAAATGTTTAGTCACTCCTGCAGTAAAGATGCAATGGGAAAAGGCAGCTCTTTAAACAAACAATCATTTATCTCCAGACCTGGTTCTTTCCCTCTTTTTATTCCCATGGATAGTCGACATATTGTTTCTCTCAATTCCATCCAAGAGTTTATATACATTCTAGTGCCTCCCATACATAACCCCAAATCCTTTTTTCCGAAAGCTCTATCTGGCTCTCCTTCAGCCTACCTTATCCAGAAAATATGACATTTAATATTAAATTTAATTTAATCCATTTCATAACTTTAAAAAAACTTAAAGCTTCAGAAAATAGCTTGGAAGTAGCTGAGTTGAAGGGTTAAGCAATGTAAATTAATTGATATTTTCTCTCTCTGATTGGGATGATTTAGCCAGTGATTTCATTAACCCCAACGCTGATCTAAGCATGCCTCTTAAAAACCTTTGCCTCACACTGAATGAAGATCTCTATCCTCCGGTGGCAGTAGAAGGAGATGAACAGGTCAGGGAGACTCAACAATCTGTGGTTATTTAGCTTCTCAGTAGCCATAGTAATGGAAGAGTGTAATTAAATTTAATTAAACAGGTTTAATGAACAAAATGTTAATATAGTACCAGTTTATTATTACGACCAGGCCTTAATGTGAATTTGGTCTAATTGATTCAAGGATGTTGTAAACCTTCATTCCTTCTGGTTATGTAGTGTGTGGGCTGGATTCTGATGGCCCCTGCCTTGCCATTCCTTCTCTTGATGCCCCTTGGGCTTGTTCCACATTTACACCAGTTCAACTCTCATCTCACTCTTAGATCCAGCTACAGAAAGCCGGCTGAACTATTCATCCAGACAATAAGATGTAGCACCAGGGCCTGCATGCATAGCATGCTCTTTATGACATCTTGGAAAGTAATCAGCATAATTCAATTACTGAGCCGTAGCCTTTATTTTGCTATTCTAAAGTGTCTAAAACAAAGGAAGACCAAAATATCAAAGAGGAGCCCAAAGCAACTTTTGCTGAAATAATAATTGTCCTCATTTATTTTTACAGAGTTCTGCAAATCGCTGGTGAGTCTAGTCTCATGCTAAAAGCCTGCATATTTTCTATTACCTGCTAATAAAGTGGTGGTGATGGGAATCTCTTCCAAGTGGAATTGCTTCTTAGCAGCTATTATTTCACAACACATACCTAAATGGTCTTTACTGTATAGTGTTTATTAGTAGCTTCACAATAAATTAAAAATGTTTTAAAGGCGATGGATAATTTTGTCTTCCACTTAAACTGGAATGTGCTTTTGTAGCTATATACGTTAAGAGGGCCAGCCTTTTGATCTCCAATGCATTATGCAGAATATAAATACCTAATGTTCACATGGATTTACTATTTAGCATTATAGACGTTTACATATACCCATTCAGTATTGTTATCTTGCATCCCTAACCACTTCAGTTCCAGTAACCAAGAGACCCCCTATTTTTTATATTTTCTGAATGGGAGAAATGCTTCTAAGCTTATGTAGTTTCATGAGACATCTTTTTGCAGCAATATAGGTGACATTCAGGAGTTTGTCTCTGCTGGTATTTACTTCAAGTTGTGCCAGACAAATCTGTTTATTTTAGTTTTTTCAAGTTTCTAATTTTTGCAGTATTAAGTTCAGTTTACCCCATTTCCACTGTGGTTTGCTTTAAAAAGAAAGTCAGCACAAAAATTCATACATATTCTTGTGTACATATTTCACAAGATCTGCACCTGTGCAAGCAAGTTCCCCTAACATAATGCACTTTTGTAATATGGGCGTGTTTGTACACACTTTCTCCGGATGCATACGTTTTAAAATCAGAGAACTGTGTTGCAAATTTCATAGAAGCACATATTCTGAAGCATAGCTGGGCTTTGCTTTGCTCATTGGCTTGAAAAATGGGAATGAATTCTACCCAACCCTCAATGCAAGAAACTAGGCTTGGATGCTGCATGTGACCAGTGAGAAACATCCTTCCTCTAGGCGGGGAGGGGACCACATTTGGAGCTAAGGAAGGCAGCATCATGAGTAAACTTGGCCTCATGAGCAGTGCCTGCCTACATCAATAAAACACAGCAATGCATCATAGGCTGGCTGTACTAATGAAGTCACATACAAAGATAGGCGAACACCAGCTTTGACTCAAAAAAGATTTTTTTTTACAACTCCCTTGCAGGCAAGTCTGTTTATGTATAATTCGCATTTGCACTAAAATTCATCGCCCTTGGAAATGTTTGGATTAACTGAATGCTCCAGGCAGTTGGATTTGATTCTGAATAATTGAAAGGTGACATATTGGCTCTCAGTGCTTGATGCTGCAAATGAAAAATCAAGAAGTAGGGGGAGCCTTTTGACCGTCATTTTGTTTGTACCGACACCACCTGTTATAATTACTTAGATCCTGTCAGAATCCGGTCCTGCCAAACTGAATCCTGCTGGAAAAATGTAATGAATTGCTACGACTGAGTGCTAATAGGCTGGAGAAGATTGTGACCCAAAACACATAACAGCCTGCAGAAAATTAAAAGGGAAATTCATTTGTTTGAATTTGCCTTTGAAGCCTTAGGATATGATGGCAATAATGTTCAGCAGTCTAATCCTGTGCATGTCTGCTTTGGACTCAATGAGTTCTGTGGGGATTACAGTGGTACCTCGAGTTACAAACTCCTCAGGTTACAAACGCTTCAGGTTACAAGCTCTGCTAACCTGAAAGAGTTACCTCGAGTTGAGAACTTTGCCCCAGGATGAGAACAGAAATTGTGTGCCGGCGGCACAGTGGCAGAAAGAGGCCCCATTAGCGAAAGCACGCCTCTAGTTAAGAACAGTTTCAGGTTAAGAATGGACCTCCAGAATGAATTAAGTTTGTAACTAGAGGTACCACTGTACTCCCAAGCAAACGAGTATAGGATTGCAGTTTAGATTTATTCTGTAGCTTTTGATGGAATGTGTTAACTATTGTTTGTTGTTTTTATTCTTAACAAAAGCTGATAATAATAATAATAATAATAATAATAATAATAATAATAATAATAATAGAAATTTCTATATCACCCTTCTTCCAAAGATCACAGTGTGGTTTACAATATAAAAAGACAAAAATACATAGCATAATAACAAACAAAAATAACAACCCCCACAGGTTAAAAGTCCATAGATTGTTTAATTAGCAGAAGGCCTAAGGAAAGAGGAATGTTTTTGCCTGGCACCTAAAGATATGGAATGAAGGTATCAGAAGAGCCTCTCTGGGGAGAGCATTCCACAAGCGGGGAGGCACTGCAGAAAAGACCCATCCTTGTGTTGCTGCCCTCTGGACATCTCATGATGAAGGAGACACATGAAGAAGAGCCTCAGATGATGATTGCACGGTCCAGGTTGATTCCTTCGGGATGAGATGAGCCTTGAGGCAGTACTTTAAAATTTTAATTTTTTGTTGCATACAGAAATTGAATTGTGGACGAAAGCACGTGAACATGTTTCCCCCCAGGATCCATCCATCCCTGCCTCTGATATTTTGGAAATAAATAACTCAGTCCATTTCTGTGGCAATCGGAGTTAAGCAGGAACAAGGTCACTGTTGCAGTGGAATCAAATGGGTAGTTTCAAGTCCTCTTTTTATGACTTCAGGTCTGGTAAGAAAGGATCCAGTATCAAACACATCCCAGTTCTCAGGGGTTGTTTTTTTTGTAATAATACGTATCTCAGCGGCAAAATGAGCAAGCACGAGTCTTTTGGCAGTTCTGAATCTGTTGGAAATGTTAAGCACGTGTCTCCTGCTTCAGTTCTCAATTTCCTCATCTCCTAAGATGCAGAGAGAGCAATTCCATTGTGCAATTTCTTTAAGACTTATAAATTTCCATGCCCCCTGCATGCTGGGTAAACTGTGTCACACTGAGAGTGGAAATGGGGAGGAGCAAAGACTGCATTTGAAATGACACGCTCTATTATGCAAATTGCAGGTGGTGGGTGGCAAAACCCAGACAAAATAGATGGGTTAGCCACCATCTCGCTATTATCTCTTTAAAATGCATGATAGGGAGAAGGAGGCATAAGAACCAGAGATTTCAGCTTTTGCCTCTGCATAAAATAGTCAAATTTGATTAGGAACGTGTGAGATTAAAAAGCCCTCTCCTACCTTCAATCTAACACATGAGGGGAGACATACTGAGGATTCAGAATTTTTTTAAAAGAAATATATTATTCTTTAATCCACAGCCCACTGAAAATGGGGGTGATGTGTTAGGAACCCTGTGCAAATTGATTTCATAGAGAGAAGGCTTCTGGCTATGAAGAAGGTCTTAAAAATTGTGTGCAGCAGCTAATGGACAGAATTCAGTGAAGTGAATGTGAATGCACGAAGGAAAAACTGCACAGAGATACAGCTTTGTTTGTTGGTTTTGGTGCATCTGTTTATCTTGTTAAGGAGACAAGCCATTTTTCAGTTTAGAGTGGGGCTTGTATCTTTGGCACTGAAAACTGCTATACCAAGTCTAGCAACACAAGAATTATCTGTGATTTTCTGTTTATATCCAATAACAATAATCCTTTGTTTAGTTGTGTCCGACTCTTCGTGAACCCATGGACCAGAGCACGCCAGGCACTCCTGTCTTCCACTGCCTCCCGCAGTTTAGTCAAACTCATCTTAGTAGCTTCGAGAACACTGTCCAGCCATCTCGTCCTCTGTCGTCTCCTTCTCCTTGTGCCCTCAATCTTTCCCAACATCTGGGTCTTTTCCAGGGAGTCTTCTCTTCTCATGAGGTATTGGAGCCTCAGCTTCAGGACCTGTCCTTCCAGTGAGCACTCAGGGCTGATTTCTTTAAGAATGAATAGGTTTGATCTTCTTGCAGTCCATGGGACTCTCAAGAGTCTCCTCCAGCACCATAATTCAAAAGCATCAATTATTCAGCAATCAGCCTTCTTTATGGTCCAGCTCTCACTTCCGTACATTACTACTGAGAAAACCATAGCTTTAACTATATGGACCTTTGTTGGCAAGGTGATGTCTCTGCTTTTTAAGATGCTGTCTAAGTTTATCATTGCTTTTCTCTTTTAATTTCGTGACTGCTGTCACCATCTGCAGTGATCATGGAGCCCAAGAAAGTAAAATCTCTCACTGCCTCCATTTCTTCCCCTTCTATTTGCCAGGAAATGATGGGACCAGTGGCCATGATCTTAGTTTTTAATAATCCTACTGTGTGCAATTATGGATAAGGGTCCCAACATTAAGTAGCAGGTTTCAAGATAGCTGTGGTCTATCTGCAGTCAGGTTTGGTATCAAATACCGGTACTTTGTTCACAGGCTGCAATAATGGATGTTTTAGCTTGGTCCAGTGTTCCTTGATGCTGTCAGGGAACTGTGAAAGCAGATGGTCCTTAAGAGTCATTTGGAAGCAATTCCGCTTAATAGATCTTGAAAGGCTTGAGTGTTCATTTTGCGCCTTGGTTTCCTTCCTTGAAGCCTGTGTTGAGGTATAATCTTGATAGCCATTGTGGAACATATTAATCAGCGATCTGTCCAACAGTTGTCGGCACTTGTCATAGCTCTGGTAAGGAGAACATCACGGCAGTCTTCAGCTCGGACAATTACATAGTCTAAGAGGTGCCAGTAGTTCTACCGAGGGTGTCTCCAAAGGTGTCATGGACTTTGAAGTTGCTTGAACTCAGGACGAAAGGGAGAAATGTGCTAAGAGGAAGACACGTTTGGCAAAGCCTCACCACAAACAACTCCTGTCCAGAAACCTATGTCCCCACTGTGGAAGGATGTGTGGATCCAGAATTCGCTTCCACAGTCGCTTATGGACTCACTGTTAAGAATGTGTTCATGGAAGACAATCTTACTTGGCTACAAGCGATCACCAAAGAAGAAGAAGCAGTCAGGTTAGGTTTACTGGGAACTATACATAATGAAACTACTTCATCCTCCCCTCCTCCAAACTCAGAATAGTCCTTTACAATTTTTTTTAAAAAAAAATTAAATTAATTTTTCCATTTAAACGTATATAATCACATCGTTATTATCCACTTTACTTCTTTGGCTCTTTAGAGCCTGTCAACTTCCTTGATACGATACTACACTGAAATGTTTAAATATTTATTTGATTGTCCTTGAATCTTCCCGGCACATTTGCCATCCTCTCCTGCCACACCGTTTGGGAACTACAGGTATGGACACTTACTTGGGAGTAAGCCCCATAGAAAAATAGGGATGGGCAAATATGCCAATTTTGGTTCTCCTCGGTTTCTCATTTTTCCAATCTTCAGTTCAGCTCTCCACATTTGTACACCATTTTGCTTAAAAAAAAAAGTCCTCATGAAATTTCACCAGCATTTTAGTGCAAATTTCTCCTAATGTACATATTTTTGTGCGCTGGTTTGACTAAAATACACATCTGGGAAACAATTTTTCTCTTAAACAATGCATGTGGGGGATGTTATTTCCACTAATATATGCATCTATATGCCTACTTTACCTTAATATATGCATTTTTGCATACACATTCCTTGGCTGCAGAACCGCACTGCAAAATTCAGAGTAATTTGCAATTCGAAGGATGGCTATATTTTGCTCTATGCAACCCCCCCCCCCCAATTCGTGCAAATTAAGTAGGATATCCTTTAAATGCAAACTGAATCAAATTCCTTCCCTATCCTTACTGAAAATATAGTGTTTATTTCTGAGTCAGCTTGTATAGGATTGTGCTGTTAGTGATGCATGCCCCTCCCCTCACTTTTTATCTAGGAGGTTATATTTTGAATTGCCCTATCTTGGGGGGAAATGGGGACCAGAGACCATTGTGTGGGCTGTGAAATGCTCCCCCTCACATTTGCTCTGAGTGTAATTGTTTTGTAATTTGTATTTATATTTTTCTCCTCACCAGTAATTAAATTTCAGAGACTATATGCATAAAGCTAATAAAATTATCACACCGAGCATATTTAAAGGCCTTTCTAACTACCCATTATCATACTGAATAAACTTCTGTCAGAATAAATGGGCAGTGATGATGAACTGTGACTACCCTGTGGCTCTGGAAGAAGGGGTGGGTGGGTGGGAAGCAGACTCTCATTTATACCAAAGGCATAGCTGATGAAGTGTCTGTACCTGTCCATGAACGGCTTTTCCTTTATGGTCTACTCCAAATATCATTCCATTCATTTTCATTACGGAGATGGCGAGGCCATCAAAACCAATTGTCCCAATTGAAATGCAGCAGTAAATCCAATTACACAAGAGAGCTAGATTCTGCTTTCACTCCGCTAGGGTATATTAAGGGTAGCCTAACAGAACCCTTAGCGGTTATTCCAGATTTACAGCAGCGCTAACTGAGATCAGCATTTTGCAGAGTGGAGGCAGCACAGGGTGTTTTGTGAGCAAGGATGTGGCGGAAACACACAAAACTATTACTGCTGGACTGACATGGAGAAATGTAGAGGAGGCTCCCCTGTAGGTGAAATGTCTCCCATTGCGTGGATCCCAGGAACACGCTATAGGACATGTTCTACCCAGAAAGGCTACTTCATCTGAAGCAGCAACAGTTTTGGTCTTTGCTGTCCATGCTCTGGGAACTTCTGGGTTAGGCTACCAGGGTTTGCAGCTGAAGACTGCTTAAAACTGAACTTGGTGCAGAATGTTGTGGCTAGATTACTAACTGGAACTGGGCATTGGCATAACATGGGTAAGATATGATAATAACTGCATTGGCTCCCCATCATGGATCCTGTTCAAAGTGCTTATCTTGACTTTTAAACCCTTCATTGCTTAGGAACAGGGTGCTTGAAGAACCACAAGTTTCATTATAGACTGAACTATGCAGTAAAATCTCATTCTGATGTGAGGTGGGTGGCTAGCAAAGAGAGGGACCTTCTTGTTGATCATGACCTAGTTGTGAAATACTTTCCCAAGAAACGTTCACCTGCCACCTGCCTTATTATCTTTTCAGTGCCTGGCAAAAAACAAACAAAACATTTTATTTCCTTAGGTTTTTTTGGGTGCACTTTTAATCTTGCCATTTTATGCTGCTTTGTGGACTTTTAGTTTTATTCTTTCTTATAAACCACCCTGAATATATGATTGAAGGGTGGCATAAAAATACCTCTAATAAATAGGTATTTCAATTGCCCTTGATGCTGCCCTGGCCTAAGACATTTTGCTGCCTGAGACAAAGGGCAAGATGCCCCCCTGGCCATTCCGGGTCTAGAAGCCAGCTGGACAGCAGTTGAATGTACTTCAACTCCAGCAACAGGAGAGGATCTTCTAACACAACCGAGGGCATCAGATTAATTTAGCAGGTGTAAGGAAGGGTATGTGGCATACACTGTTGTCCTCTAACAGGTTTGTGCTGCTGCCTGTCCCCTATCACCTGCTGTCTAAGGCAGTGGTTTAACCTCATGGTAGGGCTGGTCCCACTTGGATGAATATGCCTTGAATATGCCTTGATTATACCTTCCTTTGTGTGAAACCACTATCAATGTAAACGCAGAGAAACTCGGCTGTTTTCAGTAGGGCAGCCTCTTTCTATCAGATTAGTGCCTTGAAGTATTTCCACCATTTCACCCTTTCATATAACTTATCCCCACTCTGCCCCATCCACCTCTTCGGCCAATCACGTCACTAACCATCTCCCACCACTCACTGTATCAGAAGAGTATGCCTAGAAGTTCCCTACATATTAGACAATTAAAAACACACACAAACATTGAGAGTCAGCCCAGTGGTAGCAGGGCACATTCAAGTTAGACAGGGCAACACACGAGAAGATGCTCCTTCACTCCCAATGTACATGCTTCACATGTTTGGATTTATCCACGTTTCATGACTGATCTTTGCAGAAAACCAAGACGTAGCTACCTACTATGACCACTTGTTTGGCTCAAGGGGAAGGGGAAGGTAACACTCACCCACTCCATGTACAGATGCCAACAGGACTGGCACTTGTTTCAACATTGGTTATGGGAAAGCATCCTTTGCTGCACCTGAGGAGAGCAGGCTAGCATATGGGGTGCTCCTGAGGACTCCTAAGAGGGCACAGGACAATCTTGGGGGCTTGGGGGGGTGATGGGATGGGGCCTGCTGCCACTCCCTACACCAGCCACCTGAGGCAGGTGCCTCGCCCTGCTGAAAGCACATTCTCAATGCCAAACAAACAAACTCTTTGGTGAAGGTCAAGCTTAAACACAAGAGGCACACCAAATAATCTGGAGGATTTAAGTTGAAAACAAAGCAGAACAGCAAGCCGAGCCATTGCTAGCTTGTACTGCATTATTAATATGCCCACTGTATATTACTGAGTTCTGAATACAATGTGCCAAATTTGAAACAGTTGTTTAAGGATAACCAGCTGGTGTGTTGGCCCACAATGTACTGGATGACTCTGCTTACATATAATAAGCTTATAGCAGGAGACAGAAAAAATGAAGGGATTTGCATGATATGTACATGGAGGTTGCTGGATGGAGAGATTAACCTGAAGAATGGAATCTCACTAATACAATAAAATAATTGTTTCGGGGTTTCTTTCCTTCAGAAAAACACACACAAACACACAGAGAGGAGGTGGGGAGGAGATTTATCTAGGGAAAGTTAATCTCATACTAATCTGTTCTTTATTCCCCCCCCCCCAATAATTTGCAAGGTGAAGATTTATGTTAGCTTATTTTGTTCCTATGTTCTATGGCCATATCTCAGAATTATGTGTTGTGGGCTTTTGGGATATTTTTTTTTTAAAAAGAAGGCTGCCTATTACAACCAAAAGATGTGAGTTAAAGTTCAGAACTGGTTATCTCTGTTTGCTTCATTTGTTCCTTTTGTTTTTAATATTTCTGTTGTACACCCTTTCCTTTTGTGTATTGAATGGTGTATTAAGGGTAGGTACTACCCACAAGATTCAATTTGGAGTCCAGTTTGGCACTTCAGAAAATAAGCCTCCTTGATCTGATGCACTTCTCAGGCTGCCTATTCCATCTCAGGGTCTCTCCAAATCTGCTTTGTCCATCTTCACGATTGGGAAATTAAAAAATGACAATATTTTCCCCTTTGTCAGAAATGGATGAAATTTGCAGGCAATGTTGCCCCTCCAGAGTGAATAAAGCCTGCCAGCTAAAGTACAGATAATTAGATACAGGGACTTTGGTGCTGAGCGGTCCACTGACTGTGTGGACTTCCTGCACAAACGTATGCATGTTTTCTCCAAAGTAAACCCCAATAAGTTAAATTGGGATTGGTCCTAGGTAGGTGTATTTAGGACTGCAATCTAGACTCCTTTCTCCCTTCAATAGAGGGTTACATGCATTGTGCAGATGTCTCCCTTGAAGTGAATGGATGATGTCTATCTGGAATTAGATTACCCATATGCTGTAATTGCAGCAAAAGGCTGAATTAAGGTGCATGTACTGAGTACAATACAGCCACATATCCTATTTGGGCCTGAACCCCAGACCTATCTATCTCTCATTCCTCCACGAGGCTCAGGAATCAGCTCTTGGGGAGAAACCATAGTTCACATGCTTTCCATGCAGAAGGTCTCAGGTTCAATCCCAGGAATTCTCAGTTAAAAGAATCAGGCAGCAGTTGCTGGGTAAGTCCTTGGTGACCACGAAGAAGCTACTGCCAGTTAGTGTAGACAATACTGGCTTTGATGATCAAATAAATTGACCTGGTATAAAATAGGTTCCTAAATGCTTGAAAAGTCACATTTGTGGTGGTGTGTCTGCAGCTGAAGTTTCTGTATAATGGCAGGTGCACATGACTGGTTTTGCCAGAGTGTGGGAGGACATGCATGCCAGATTTTTGTTCTCCCAAATGATTGTGTGAAGAGGGCCTGAAAAAAAGGAAGATGAGAAAAATGACAGCATGAAGGGACAAGAGTGTATGAGTAGCAGTTGATGATTCAGGGTACCAAGATCAGCAGTCTGAGCGAGCTAGTGGGACTGTATTAAAGATGGATGAGAAATAGCAAGCCAAGTGGTGTTGGCTCATTATGTGTTCAGGCAGTGGAACAAGAGGTGCTTTTGGAAAGGTGCATGGTGTCCTTTATTTGACCTCACTTGGTTGTAGCACAACTTGGCTGTTTTCCACATGCCACTCGTAACTGCTTGATGACAGTCACAGCTAGAGACTCGCTAAAATGCTGCATTTGGAGGTATCCTCTTTAATGCTCTTTAATGCTCAAGAAGGATGTGACAGGTCTCTTGCCAAAACCAGACCTATAGGGTTAGAATCCTTTCTTTACACAAAGTAAACCCCTCCCTCCCCTTGTTTCCCCAGAACTCAGTCCTTTTCCCTGCAAATAATTATTTCATGGAATGCAACTTCATAGATTATTGGTGATATGAAAAAATATATTTTGGAAAAAACAGGGGGGAATGTAAGAATCATCATTGCGAGAAATGTATGAGGCTGTAGTTTTGACTGGCATGACTGTTTGAATTTCTATTTTAATGGATTTCAGTTGTCCCTGTAGATTTTTGCAGAATGATCACTCGCACCTGTCCACCAAACCATTGCCATTTTTCAGTGTAGTTGAAGAACAGACAGGTGGTAGCCAAGAGCAAATTTCAGCTGTATGAATGTGTTCTTTGAGTCTGTGAACTATAAATGAGCTCAACAGTTCAAGTAAAATGGATTTTGTAGTTAAAGGAGCAGTGAGGAACGAATGGAGTCAAGAAGTACCAGCCATCACCCTACTTACAAACTACAAGATAACAGTCAGGTTCCACTTCAGCTCAAGTCCATTTATTTGAATTACTTATTAAGTTGCTCTTCAACATATTTTCCTGTTCAATTTAGAAATCTGTTGCAGGTGCTAGGACTTCAGTGCATGTGAAGGATGCAGATCACCTATGAACTGGGCTTATTATTTGCTCTTAGTAAGTCCTACTGACATCATTGGGGGTTACTTGGTTGAAAGTCCCTAGTAGTGACTTCCATTGTTGATTAGGCAGATGGAGCTTATTGGAAGTGTAGCCCTTGTCTTGAAGATCAGAAGGATTGTAGCCCAAAGGTCTGTCTTGTCCAGCAACCCATTTTCCACAGTGGCCAACCAGTTGCCATTTGGAATCCCACCAACAGAACATGAGGGCATTCATCACTTCCTGTTATTGCTTCTCTCCTATCCCAGCCCAGCAAATGGTCTTCTGAAGCAGATTGCCTTGCAGCCTGGAATCTAGCCATCATGACTAGTAGCTATTGGTTGATCTGGCTTTTCTAGTAGAGGTCTCCCTGTGTCCATTGGATATTTCAGAATGCTGCAGTAGCTTTTGTTGTTTTCCTTTCTCCAAGCATGACTTTCAGAATCATCCAGGAGTGTGCCAATTTATTTATTTTTAACTGCCATGTGTTTGATCTGTTTTAACCTTTGGCTGTGACAATGTATTTTTCACAGAACCATATAATTGTAGAGTTGGAAGAGAACCTGAGGGTCATCTAGTCCAACCTCCTGCAATGCAGGATTCTCAACTAAACAGACAGGTAGCCACTCAACTTCTGTTTAAAAACCTCCAAGGAAGGAGAATCTACCACCTTCCAGTGGAGTCCGTTCCATTGTCAAACACCTCTCACCATCAGAAAGTTCTTCCTGATGTTTAGTTGCAATCTCCTTTCTTGTAACTTGAAGCCATTGGTTCGGGTCCTGCCCTCCACAGCAGGAGAAAACAAGCTTGCTCCATCTTCCATGTGACAGCCCTCCAGAGATTTGAAGATGGCTATCTTAACTCCTCTTAGTCGCCTACTTTTCCAGGATAAACATACACACCCAGATCCCTCAACTATTTCTCATAAGGCTTGGTTTCCATACCCTTGATCATTATAGCCAACCTGCTTTGCACATATTCCAGCTTGTCAATATCCTTCTTAAATTATGGCACCCAAACTTGGACGCAATACTCCATCTGGCTGGGTTGTGTAGGTTATGCCAAGTCACCACTGTAATGTACATATCAGATGTGATTAGTCCTTCAGGTGTTATTGAACTACAATTCCCATCATTCCAGGTGGCTTAACCATCAATTGCTTTTGCCAGGGAACTCTTGGGATTGTAGCTCTGTGAAGGGAATAGGGGTCTCCTAACAACTCTTGGCACCCATAACAAACTACAGTTCTCAGAATTCTTTAAGGCAGGAATCAGCAACCTTTTCCAGCCGTGGGCTGGTCCACCATCCCTCAGACCATGTGGTGGGCCGGACTATCTATATATCTATATCTATATCTATATCTATATCTATATCTATATCTATATCTATATCTATATCTATATCTATATCTATATCTATATCTATCTATTTGGGGGGGGGGGGTGTGAATGAATTCCTATGCTCCACAAATAACCCAGAGATGCATTTTAAATAAAAGCACACATTCTACTCATGTAAAAACACGCTGATTCCTGGACCGTCCGCGGGCCGGATTGAGAAGGCGATTGGGCCGCATCCAGCCCCCGTGCCTTAGGTTGCCTACCCCCACTTTAAGGGAAGGCACAAATGTTAAAAGTAGAATGATACTACTTTAAATGCATAGTGCAGATGGGGCCTAGATATTTGCAGAAGTGAGAGACCATTTCCTGACCGGAAACAGCCCATAGGGCTTATAGCCCTAACCTGGCAGGTGGACAAAAGGAAACTTTGATGCCATCCACCCAAAAGAGTCCTCTACTTAGAAGTGGCAACTGATGCTTGGGGGACAAAATGCATTATAGAAGATGCAGGGAGTAGAGGGGAGGTGGAAGCCTCTTGGGCACTGTGGCAAGTTTTCCTTGAGTGCTTTGGCTCCAGTGGGCACCATGTTGGGAAACAAATCATCTAACCACTAAACCATATCAGCTCTCTCTATTGCACAGTACATACAAACCCTCACAGATTTGAACTCTACCGCTTTTGGAAAATGCATAGCCACTTGCTCTCACCCTAGCATAGCTTGCCAAGCTTGGCTTTTTCTCTATCTCTAAAAAAAAATGAGGAAAACATGTTTGCCAAGCATATATCAATTAGCATGTGTTGCTCTGGCAAGTGGCTGGTATGTAAATGGATATGAGCTCATGGATCATTTTTGTAACTCTCTGAAATGTCAAATGGGGGAATGTTCCAAAGTGGACGCGGGGGCATATTGTATGTGTGCAGGGAGGGGGCTGCAGGATATCCAGAGTGCTGTTGCTGGGGTCTTTTCACCCTCCCTCCCCCCCCCTTTTAAAAAAAAAATCAATAATGATTTGGATATGGATATGTGCCTGTGAAGAGAAGATCCTGGCATAATTAAATACAAAGTCAGCCTTTCTGGCTAGTTCTCTATTCACAGAGGAAGCCACTGACTTTCGTATCGGAACAGATCTAGTCATTTTAAAAATCTCAATTTGGTTCCACTATGGAAGGACCTATGGCCCAGTTGTCAATTATATGCTGTGCCAGCATAAATTTCCAGGTTTTATATCCAGTTAAAGGATCTGAGTAGCAATAATGGGGGGGGGTATCTTTTCTGAAAGCCCTAAAAAGCAACTACATTCCTGTTTAGATGCCATTTGCCTGGCTCAGAATCAGGCAGTGTATGTTTATTTATGTTGATTTCACATGGCAGCTAGTCAGATATACAACCAAATTCACTAAGCCATTTGTTATGGGTTAGGCAGCAAGGACAACAGCCAGAGTTACACTGGCTTCGATTCAAGGACAGGTACCACCATTAGCTGCATATGGAACAGACAAAAGGTAGCCATCATATACTCAGGAGTGAGCATCAGGTCTCCAATGTGCACTTAATATCACTAGGAAATTTCTGTTCAACCCACTGGACGAAAAGGAGAAGCTAATGTGTGTGTTGAATCTCATATTTTCTAGCTTAGAAATATGAATCATGGTAGCTCAGAATTCTGGCCTGAAACTGAAAACCCTGGTTCATGCATTACACTTAAGGCAGGTGCAAGCAGTCTTCACACATGTACAAGTGTTGGTATGAAAGAGAATAAGCTTGTTGATTTGTACAGCTCAACTATTTGGGCTTGAAGGTGCACAGACTGCACATTTGTTGAATGTAATGTGAAAAACCCCTGGCGTTTTCAGATCAGTAGGTGGTTGAAAAGCAGCAGCTTTGGGAGCCCACCAGGGTTGGGTGCAGAGTAGGACTGGACTCCTAACAACATCAGCATTACACTCCTGGAGGTATCACTGAGGTGCGTGATGGGGGTCCAAATTTGGCTCAGAATAAACCAAACCAATCCTGAGTTTGGAGGGCAATATTGTAGGCTTTTGGGCCTGACCAGGAAAGTTTCCCAATCACCCTGCGGCTTGATGGAGGTAGAAACTGTCTCTCATGCCTTGTTACACTGCCATTTCTATGGGATTATACGCTTGGTATTTATTACCCCTGCTATGCAAAAATCTCCAAATGAATCTGAACTTCAGTGTCTAAAATCCCTGGTAGAGGATAAGGATCCTGAGATCACCTTAAGGGTAGCCAAATTCTGTGTGGTTGCCATAAAACCTAGGGAATAAGCTGTACTATCATAATGATTAAGGCCTTAAATGATAATTTTAGGTTATATTTTAGTGACTAAGTTTTAATTTATACATTTTAAAACTGTTGCTATATCTGTACTATCCCTGTTATACATAATTGCAAATCCAAATGTATCTCTATTGTGTTTTATGACTTCCTTGATATTGTACATGAGCGGGAACTGGTCTGTGACCAAAATAATAAAATTCAGACAGATTCCCCCATCACCAATACCCATGAAGCCCCTTGCATGTAACCAGGGCTGGCGCGTCCATTAAGGCGAACTAGGCAATTGCCTAGGGTGCCAAAATGGAGGGGGCGCTGGCCAGGCTTGGGTGGGGGGGGCGGGATGGGCTAGCAGCAGCTTCTCCGCTGTAGCGGAGAGGTGCTGCTTGCCCTCTACACCACATCTGGCTCCTGCTAAAGTAGGCTTTGGCGGGGGGTGGGGGGGTGGGATGAGGGACGGGCGAGCAGCAGCTTCTCCGCTACAGCGGAGAAACTGCTGCTTGCCTTTCCACCACCCCTACCTCCCGCTAAAGCAGGCTTTGATGGGGGGCGGGCGGCGGGGGCGCCAGAAGGTGGTATTGCCTAGGGTGCAAGAAACCCTAGCACCGGTCCTGCATGTAACAGAAACTTTCCTTCAGGCCATGTATGTTCAATGATCTCAGCAAAAGTGGTGTCATGTTTCCCAGACAGCTCCATGCAGTTCTGAGGCTTCATGAGAGCAGAGCTAAGAAGTTGCTTCAGCAGTGTTCATCTTCAAACTGACCCTTAAACAGGAGCTGCAACTCTGTCTCAGCAGCTAACTTGGCCTTCACTGAGAAAAGCTTCCTTATTCAAAGGGGATCAGTTCGTGTGGTGTCCTTAGTCAGGACAGGTGCTGATTCTTTTTTTTTTTTTTGCAGAAGTGCCTGCAGTTAGCTTGGTGCTTCTGGGGCTGGCCTTGAGGGAAATTCTCTCTCTCATGGTTACTCCCCAGCCTCATCCTCTGAAGAAGGGGAGTCTGAGCCCAGGGTCATGACAATATATGCCACACCATGCCTCACACACTGTTTGCCATAAACCCACAATTCCACCCACCGGGACGCTGCTGCCTATTATCTCATCTGGCCTCAAATTTAGCCTTATCTGAATTTCTCAAATGGCCCCTCTTCCTCTTTTTTAAAAAAATGTATCTTAAAGGGAAAGAAATCTGACACGTGACGTTTTATTTCTGCATCATTTTCTTCCATTGCTGATTAAAGCCTGTTGCTTTTGCAGCCGCACAGAACATTAATTCTGATCAAAAGGCTTCATAAAGCGCTTGAGACTGAGCACACATTTCCAGGAAGGATTAAGGTGTTTCTTTTGTCTAACTCATATGCATATTTTTAATGATCTGGAAGATAAACTGCTGTTTGGTGGATCTAGAAGCAGTCAGAGGAGGTTGAAAATAAAATGTTTATTTCCTCTTCTCCTTTGTATTTGTATTTGCAGTCAAATACCAGAAGTTTATTCTAACTGAAGTTGCTGGGAATTTTGCCAAACAGCCGGGGAGTAAAGAATCAAATTAAGGACACCAGAGCTTGGGATGTTAGTCAGAAATCCATTGTTATTAAGGTAGAAGTATGCATTGTTGCTGCAGATGAGTCTCTTTTCAGATTCACGGTTTCTTTGCTCATAGGATCCCAACAATGGGAATCACAATGCTGGCTTTGAATGGTTGGGGGAAATTCAAAATGATACTCCTATGCTTGGAACATGTGCTACTTTCAGCATGGCTTAATAGTTAATCCCGCTTCCCAGGGAACTCTGTAAATTGTAACTCTGTAAGGGGAATAGGGGTCTCCTAGCAACTCTCAGCAATCTCGACAAACTACAGCTCCCATAATTCTTTGGGTGAAGCCATGACTGTTTAAAGTGGCATGATACTGCTTTAAACAGACAGGGGCAAAGCCATATCAATAGGCAAAAGTCTGCGTGTATGGATGTGTTTTCAGCTTCTGTCAAGCAATAGACAAACCAGTGCCAGCCACAGCTCGAGAAGATCAGATTTACACAACTGAGGGGCCACTAATGAAAAGGCCCTTTCCCCGCTCCCTGCCCAGCAAGGATTAGGTAGTGGTAGTATCAGAAGCTTGTCTTCTACAAACCTACACATAATCAGGCTGATATGGGAGGAGACACTTCTTCTGGAATCTTTGTACTTTAATATTAACACCTAGAATTGGTCCTGGCAATGTTTTAGCCCATTCTTGTATCCTCTAAAAAAACAAAGGCCAGCATTCCTGTGTATTTTTCTTGATCAGGGCTACCCATGGCTTAGCCTCAGCACCTGTTTGAAAGCTCATCTTCCCCACTCATCCCTGGAAGACACAAAACATCTGCAAACTTTCCTTCACTACCAGATGATTACAAAGAGCACCATATGTCTAGGATTAGGAGGCAGATGACTGATTTTGTCGGAGCCCTGGGCACTAATGCCACCCATTTTGCAAAGTAAACTCTCCATCCACATCTTTCATTAAATTATTTGATCCTTTCATTCTTTCATCTATTTCTGTTTAACTTTAGGTACTGAATCAATTATATGAAAAACATAGCACTGGAATACTTTTGACAGGATTGTGTCCAAAGCTTTAAATTCTAATTTCTTTTATTCTCCCCCCTGAAAATGAAGATTACCAACTCTTGAGAGTTTGAGAAACAATCCAGCCAAAGCTAAGCGCTTAAAAGAAAAAAAGGAAAAGAAAAAAAAAACAATTTTCATTATCAGATTTATTTTTTAAAGAAGAAAATTACAGTAAAATCCAGGGGAAATAGCTTATTGGAAAGAAATTCTTGAAAGTGCTAATGGATTAACAGGAAACACAGGAATGTGTGGATAGTCTGCTTGCATAACCTGGCCAATGGTTGGAGACTGGCGCCCTCCCTGCCACTGCCTCCCCATTCCATCGGCACTCAATGTGCAGGCCTTGCCAACCAATCAGTGCCGACGGGGATGTGTCCGTGGGGAATTTAAACTCCAGTGCAGTGGGGAGGCCATCCTCTTGCGCCCTTCAGCGGATATCCCACCCACCTGGCCCTGTTTTTCTGCTTTGATGCATTACGACCTTGATATGGTCTAATCGTCGGTTGCCATATTGTTGGGACTGGGCAGGATTTTTTTTTTCCACTTTGCAAATTGGCTCTGCCATTTGGTTTTCACCTATCTCATAGCAATAATCACAACTCTGTAAGTTTAGGCATTGGGTAAGCCTTTGTTAGGGATGCAGGTGGCGCTGTGGGTTAAACCACAGAGCCTAGGGCTTGCCGATCAGAAGGTCGGCAGTTCAAATCCCTGTGATGGGGTGAGTTCCTGTTGGCTTCTGCCAACCTAGCAGTTCGAAAGCACATCAAAGTGCAAGTAGATAAATAGGACCGCTCCGGTGGGAAGGTAAACGGCGTTTCTGTGTGCTGCTCTGGTTCGCCAGAAGTGGCTTAGTCATGCTGGCCACATGACCCGGAAGCTGTACGGCTGCCTCGGCCAGTAAAGCGAGATGAGTGCCGCAACCCCAGAGTCATCTTCAACTGGACCTAATGGTCAGGGGTCCCTTTACCTTTACCTTTTTAAGCCTTTGTTTGGATGGAGGGGAGGTTGTAGCCTTTGCCTGCCCCTCCTCATTAAATGTTAAATGGATCTGGGGGTGTGGATTCTGTCTGATGCCTGGATGTTGGCTAGGGCCATACCACTATCCCAATGGGGACCCCTCAGGGTGCCCCTATTTGATGTAAGTCTTAGGGCTCGCCCTGTTGGTGGTTTACCCTTAGTTGGACTCATAAATCCTTGTTGGACAGGATCCTGTCAAAAGCATTTTACTGAAGGATTTAAGCATATGCTTGCTCAGAAGTAAACCCCACTTAGTTCACTCAGAGTTACTTTGAGTTTAGCGTGTATAGAACAGCAACCTTACAGTACAAACCTATGTGTGTCTGCTCAGAAGAAAGTCCTACTGCGGTCAATGGAACTTGATTCCATATAAGCATGAAATCAATGTGATTAAAAGTGCTTATCACTGATCTAAAAATGCTTTGCCTTGCAGGAGGTTGGACTAGATGAACCTTGGGATCCCTACCAACTCTACAATTCTATGACCAGACAATGCCCTTTCTTTGTTTTAGCTCTGCAGCTTGTCTTTGGTTAACAATTAGGTCATTTATTTATTTCCCCTCAGAAAGCTGAAACAATTCTGCTCTCACAGCCTGAAACCAAATATTGTCACATAATTCAAAATGTTTGCTTTGCCTCTTGTCTTCCAGGCATGCTCATGTAGTTCAAGGTGATTCCATCTGGAACAATGAAACACACACACAAAACACATACATATGCACAAGAGTGAGAAAGGCTTGCTGAAAACTGTGAACCATTAACCATGAATTTGACTTTTTAGAAGCCTAAGCAATACAAGAATCTCATTAACATCGAAAGCAAAAAAAATGTCTATCAGCCAAAGTCACAGAACCTTGCACAGAACCTTATTACCCAAGGAGCTAGTATAAATAGTGAGTTTTGTGACCTTTTTGTGTGCAAATTTCTTCATCTTGTGAGCCTCTGATTTCATCTCCTTCCCAAAAGTTGATGTCTTATGAAATGTTCAGGCTGGGAAGGAGGCTTATGGGTGGAGAGGGCATGGCTGACAATTCATTGCTTTGATAAATGTGATAATTAAGGAAAGTGAAGTTAGCTGTGCTCTAATGTTGAACTTCATCACACTGACATGAACCCAGAGTAACTCTGATAATGACTACACTGGAATTATTCAAGATTTATAAGGAGTGTGAGCATCCAATCACTTCTTTAATGCCACACAGCAATCAAGAACCATCAAAAGCCATTATCTTGATGTCATCTTGCTTCATCAGCCAATCACCTGTTCTCCCATCCTCTTCAGTCACTGGGAGAAAGCCAGGAAAAACTAGGCATGCATATACCTGCCTCTCTCCCTCAGTGGGAATTAAGGCACCAAGAATTCCTATGTGCATTTACTGATGTTAAGTTCCATTAATCTCAGTGATGCTTGCTTCTGAGTAAACATGTACAAGTTCAGGCTGTGCTCATTTAATTTTGAGCCTAACAAGCAATTCTAAGCACAATTCTAAGTACCGGTACATTAAATGCCTTGTGTAAGTCAGGCTTTAAGGCCAGTTGATTTCAATGGAAAACAAACCTCCTTGGATTGTAGCATCTGACTTAATACATGGCTAGTTGCATAAGAAGAACTCTGCCCTGGATGTACAACAATACACCTTTGGATTGGTACACTAAAAACGTAAAGACCCATCTATTCCAGCATCCTATTTGCACAGGGGCCAACCAGACGCCCATGGAAAGTCCACAAGCAGGACCCAAGTGCAACAGCACCCGTGATTGCCAGAAACTTGTATTAAGAGGCATACTGTCCTCAACAGTTGGGTAGAACATAACCTTCATGACTAGGTCCAGCTCCAAGGGCCTTCTGGTGGTTCCCTCACTGCGAAAAGTGAGGTTAAAGTGAACCAGGCAGAGAGCCTTCCTGGTAGTGGCACCCACCCTGTGGAATGGCCTTCCATTAGATGTCAAGGAAATAAACAACTAACTAACTTTTAGAAGAAATCTGAAGGCAGCCCTGCTTAGGGAAGTTTTTAATGTTTGATGTTTTATCGTGTTTTTAATATTCTGTTGGGAGCTGCCCAGAGTGGTTGGGGAAACCCAGTCAGATTGGGGGGGGGTGGTAATAATAATAATAATAATAATAATAATAATAATAATAAGCTGCAGTCTGAAGACTTGGCATAACTCTTTAACATATCTATTAGTGATGGATATCATTGCTTAATAACATGCCCATAGGCATAGGTCATGTGGGGATTTCAAATTGTTCTCAGATTTCATCAAAGACCTGCCGGAGCCTTTTCTCCTAAGCATTGCCCACCTTATTTTGAAGGTGTATTTGAAAGCAAATATCAATTACTAGCTGACCCGGCCACGCGTTGCTGTGGCTGAATTGTTGTAATTGAAAAGGAAATATAGTGGAAAAGAGGAAACACAAGGTTTGCCAGACCTTATTTTGCTGAAGTGTTGGATGTTTGCAGTCCGTGTCGATGTTTATTTCTGTCAGGCGGGGATTTGGAGGGGCCGCTGGAAAGTTGCTGCTTCTTGCGGTGGGAGAGGCCAGCTCGGAAATGCCTGATGGAGCTTTGCTGGTCTGCGTGTGGGTGGCAATGTTTTCGGACGATCTGCCTTTGATTTGGATGATGGCAGTGACATCCAAAGAAGAGGGGGAGGCTGCAGGGACGGCTATACTGTGTTATTGCTGCTAACGTCCGCTGGCGAGCACTTTTTTTGCACAATTCACAGATTTACCTGGGAAAGGTGTGATATTTTGCAATCTAGGTAGCAAAAACCTTCCCATATGGCCAAGGAATGTTGTGTCCAAATTTGAAGGCAATCAGTCAAGCGGTTACGGAGCAAGGCCTTCGCATCTGCGCACCCATCTTGAACATTTTCATATATATAGATTCCACAAAGGTTTGGTTATCAACACTGCCTGTTACTTGCTCACTTAATCAGAAATGTCTTAGAATGTTTTCAAAAATTTAAGAACAGAAGAATTGCTTGTCTCAGATTATTCAAGGAATGATGAACCACCAGTTGCTTCTGGAATAGCAGTCCCCTAATCTCACCATTGGCAATGTTGGCTGAGATTATGGGCTCTGGGTTCTCCAGTCTTGTATTATATCAAAAGTCTGTCTAGTTCAGCCACCACTCTCCAGGCATGGGCAGCCTCTTACTCCTGAGATATTATCAGCAAAGTGGATGGAGCTATCAGTTACTTCATATTGATGGGAGGTAGCATTTAACTCTTGGGGCTTGCAGTCTTTGAGGAGCAAGACTGTAGCTCAGTGGTAGAGCATCCACCTTGCATGCAAAAAGTCCTAGGTTCAATCCTTGGTGTCTCCAGGTAGGGCTGGGGCCTGAAACTGTGGGGAGATGCTCCCATTCTAGGCTTGAAAGACTAGTGATGTGACTTGGCATAAAGCGGCTGCCTATGGACTGATCCTCCATTCACTTGCCTGTGAAGAAGTCATAGCAGTGTCACAATCTCTTGCTCATGATCTGTTTCCAGGAGGTGTGTCCCATTGCAGAAGTCGACAAGCAGAGGTTCAGCAATGAAGAGTAAGTGTTATTCTCAGGCACTCAATGTTATTGTTGTTTTTAAGAGCCACATATATTTGGAAACCTATATTAGGAGGGATATGCTTTCCAGATACTTCACCGTGCTAATTAAGTATTTCTCAAGAACTGCACACCAGCTTGGCGAACACTTCTTTCCACCCACAGAGAGCTCTGTTTCATTTAATAGGTTGTGTCATCAATACTTTTTCATAATTCATTTCAGTTCTTCAATGTGTGGTTTTAACAAACAGATGACACTGTGGGAAATATCTCTCTGCTCTTCATAACTAAAATGAACAAAAAAATTGTTCCATCTCCCAATGCCCATAAATTCTTCTGTTCTCATTTCTGATTTTGTCATGGGAATAGGGGGGGGGGGGGAGAAATAACTTTTGGGGAAGAAAAAGAAGGAGGAGAGAGCCACAATAGTGTGATCCATTTAGAAACAGGTTGCCTCTGAAGGGATATGGAGAGCTTTTCAAACAGGAGCACCCAAATGACCTTATTTTCCTGCTGGTGACTGTATTCACTCTCCAGATTAAAAGCTGTATTCTTTTATTGAAATAAAAAAGGGCTAAACACAGAACCTCCTTTGTTCCAGATACATCAAGAGCAAAAATATTTCACCATAATGACACGACCTGATATGTGGAAGCAGATAACAGATGACATCTTGTCAGTGTCCCCAATTTATTATTCCTTCTCTTGTACCCTCCTTTTTCCCCACAGCAGGGTACTACATTCCTTTTAATCACTGGCCTGTGTTAAACAAATTTTTTTTACCAGCCAAGAATATAAAATGCCCTCACTTGTCCCTCTCTTCCCTCCGACCTCTCCGCTGCCCCCCTTTGCGACACAGAAAGACAAAGACCGTGTTAAATTTTTCATTATTTTATTCCATTTCTGATCCAATTACGTGAGGGTACTCCATCACTTTCATGAGTGTATGTGCTATAACATCAGCTGCCGCACATTAATCAGGTTTTCTTCCCCTCCTCTTTTTGCTCAGCAGACACTGGTGCTAAATCATATTGCTCCAAAAAAAAAGGGAGGGGAGCGGAACAAAAAATAGATGCAAATGAACACAGAGGAAGCTCCCTTTTGTGCAATTACAGCAGGAAATGATTAGAGTGGGTGGCCTTCCAATCTATCCCTCTTCCCCCTCCCCCAAAGGCCTGGAAGTGCATCAAGTGGCTGCCACACATCTCTCTTGGTTGCCTAACAAAAGGAGGCGAGACTATATACCTCATGCTGCTTTAATGTTCCATTGCCACTTTACATCACTGAATCAGCACCTTTGAACATTGCCCTGGGCACTGGCCTCCCCTTGTTGAACTATTGTAACTAATAGGCTAGTAAGTTGAGAAATGACTGTCTTGGCATTTCCAATTGCCTCGACAGAACTAAATGCCGGTGTCTCATTTCTCTATATCTTTCCCCCCTTCTTCTTTTTTTGAAAAGGCTAAACAAAACAAGACCATGAATAGTGGGTGCTTTCTACCTAATAGCATTTGATTTGTGAGGGCTGCCTGTGAAAATGCTTTGATTTTTATTGCTGGGAAAGCTTGGTATGCAGTTCGAAGAACATCCTCACACTGTTTACTTCACCCTTGTCCGTTGCCGTCATTCAGGACCACGCTGTTCCAGTTGCCCCATTCTCCTGATGCCCTTGTCATATTGTCATATTCAATTATTGCGTCTAATGAACAAAATGTATCCATGCAAATTAGCAGGAATGCAGAAGTGTGCTGGTCTCTGGAGAGGAGATCACGGACACATTGCTCTTTCTCCAGTCCTGCTGCTGCTAAGTAAGCTAAGTCTTTGTTTGGCTTTGTATTTTCTCAAACTGGCCTTGTGGTTGGTCTCATTCCAGGCAAACTATGGTTTATTCTTGACATGCTGTGCCAAACCATGGCTCAGTCCTGAGTAGCATGGGATCAGCAGGATCTGGGGAGGAACGAAACAACAGCCACTTTCTCTTCATCTTGCTTACTCACATTCACGATGTGGTTTGGAATTATGTTGAAATGAGCCATTTTGATTTTGACACTGACAAACTATATATCAGCTAGATCAAGAGTTCCTGTGAGCAGAACTCTGCTCATAGTGTGTTTCTGCTGGAGGAATTTTTTTCCTTAGGTTTATACTTCTCTCTGTAGCTCCTGCGTTCCCCGAAAAGTTCCTCTAGAAGGCCCTTTGGAGCAGACTGCGAGAGGTGAAATAGGGAGGGAGCTGTTTAAAATTGCCTCCCCTTTCCCCAAGTGGGGACCTCATCCCTTCTGCAAATGGAAATATCCTTTTAATATATGGCAGAAGAGACACTCTAGATCCAATCTGTTGTAAATTATACTTCCAATAAATTAAATGTCTGGCAACTCTGAAAGAGAATATGTAAGTGAAAATGGGTAGTTATGTCTGAAATGAGTGGTTAATGAAATGTTGGCTAATGTTAGGTTGTTCACTGGCCTTTTATCCGCTCTGGGGCCCCACTCCAGGACCCCTGGTTTGGGCAGATTCATCCCATCAATGCAAGGGGCAGGTTAGTAAAGGTATATTACTCTTGGATTTTGTGAGCATTCTTACCAATGCATTGAGCAGCTCACCTAGGGTGGCCATATGTCCAGTTTTCCCCAGACATGTCCTGGTTTTTGCAAACAGAGCCAATAAGTGTGCGCGTGAGTATCACTTTTTAGTTTTTCCTATCTCTATGGTGTGTCCACATGGTGCATGCTGGGATGGGGTGCATCATCAAGTGGCATGGTGGGATGGGGCAGATGGGCAGGTAGAATGACTCTCATGTAAGGCAAGGGAAAGTCCACAGGCTGTGCTATTTCACAGTGGGGGTGTCTGGGCATGAGCTGTCCTCTTTCTTGCTCTTCAAAATATGGCAACCCTAATCAGTCCTATTTAACAAGAAAACATTCCCTTAATTTATTTTGCCATCACTTTCCTTTTGTGACCTCGACTTCTAACTAAATCTGATTGGCCATAGGACATTGGGATGCCATCTCTGATTGGGTGGGATTGTTCATGTGACTAATCCAGGAAGTAGCAAGTCAGGAGGGAGAGACAGTGGTGAAGAACAAGCAAAAGAACAAGCAAAAACAAAAACTTTGTCTTAAACAACTTACAACTTATCACAACATTGTTGATAATAGTTAAATTGTGGATTGCCCCCAAATGGAGGAATAAGAAACCTGCATCTATAATGGAGCGGCTGAGGAAAACCTGGCAAGTTATGTCAGAGATAAAATTAGCACACAAGAGGAACACGATATGCAATAAACACGAAAATAAATTCATACAGAGATGGGGTGTATTTAGCCAACCCTGTAATGCCATTGTAAATGATGGTGCTTCAGTTTGTACCTGTGCACATAAATTTAATATTTTATTTTATAGATTTCCCCCTGGTTATCAGCCCCACTCTTTTTTGGGGGATAAAGATTGTTTTAGTATGTGTGTATGTAAAAGCAAAGATTTGCCATTCTTTTAAAGAACAAATGAAAACAAAAATAGTGTTTTTGTTCCTGTGGGATTTCTACTTCACCGAAATTGCTTAATTTATGCAAAAAGCAAAACTGCAATCTGTTTTACCCAGCTCTGATACGAAGGTCTGCTGGTTCTTTACAATAATAACACTGGATCATTTTTTTTTCCACAGAGGGGGGTGTTATATAGAATGGAAATCACTGAATGGCAAAATAATGTGTCGCCCCCCCCCCCCCCAACCACAGTGGGATATAGGCATGGAACTTCTGCTGGTGCAGATTGGTGCTGTTCTTTAGACAACAATGGAGTTACTTCAGTTTACATGGGCTCATGATGCCTCCCTGTTGTCTGAGAAACAATTCAAGCAGACGGAGAGGGGAAAGAAATACTCTATGTAAACTCTGAGGGAAAGGATAACATAGTGCTCCTCATTCTTCCTTTACCTCCTTAAATTGTATATGACAGAAGCAAATAAGCCACGCTCCAGCAAGTGTCTTAAATACTGTTGTTTCCCTAAAAGGATTATTACACAGTGTGAATTCCTATTTCCAGAGAGGTAAGTGCTTTCACGGTGACTGCAGCTTAATGTTCTACACTACAAAAAATCAGATATTAAAAATGCAAATACCCCCGTAAATAAGCAGGCTTGTGATAAACAAATACCTGTCTCCACTGAACTGATTAACTGAGCTGAATGATAAACCGTCGTCTACTAATGTGGTGTAACATGGTGTGAAAAAGCAGATAAGTGGTGGGTGATGCTATGGTGTGTTTTTTTTAAAGAAGAAGCCCAGAGGCTGTCAGATGAATGGTGAAGATGTAGCCAGGTGTCATGGCCAATGTAGCCATGTCTTATCACTGGGGAGCTTTTGCAGAAACAGATTCATTAGCCGCTATTGGCAGCTTATCTGGAAACTCAACAACAGTGCTGAATATGTGAATGGAACTAGCACAGTACTGCTGTAGCATTTTCTGATTTTTCCAGGGTGCAGGGGACCATTTGTATCACACACCTTGTTCCAAAGTTTTGCAGTTGTGTCCTATTAAGTTATAGTGGAGGAATAGTGCAGGATGCAGCATTAGTTATGGGATCATTCCACAAATCCTCCCCCCCCACCCCAAATATGAACACTAAGCAGGGCTCCTGGCCTGCTTAGACTCATGTGGAAGCCATGTATGATGCTTCCAGATGGTGATATAGGTGGATGCTGTGAGGAAATCATAGCTATGGAAGTATCGGTTCATACAATAAGCTTCCCATGTGATCTTGACTGGTTTGTGTATCTGGGTGGCAGTTCTGCATGTTCTTGGAGGTGATTGTGTAGAATCAGGGTCCCCCCCCCCCAGCTGGAGCTTTCCGGCACCTCTCAGGTGGGCGCCATTGCCATTATAACAGAAGCATTCATGGTGAGTTCCAGTACTGTACCTCATTTTCTAGAAAAATGGCACTGTGTAGAATCATACAATTATAGCATAAGAACAGATGTTGGAGATCATCTAGGGTAAGGTTACCAGACGTCCCAGTTTCCCGGGGACAGTCCCCGGATTTACAGATCAGTCCCCATACAAAATCCATTGAAGTTGAAAAATGTCCCCAGATTCATTGAAAAAAATCTGGTAACCTTAATCTAGGGGACCTAGGTCACTCAATGAGACCACAGAGGACACCCGCTGCTCAGTGCTGTATAAATTAGGCCTATGAAACCATACATAAAAGATGAACATGTATTCTGGCTGTTTAGAAATTTTGTCCTCCATCCCTCCCACAAACTCTTACATGCTCTTCACTGCCCTTAAATATCCCCTTCTTTCATCATCACTTGGCCTCTGCTCCAGGCTGAAACTGTTTTGGACTGAAACTGCTCTTCCTTTATGTTTCCCCCCCCCTCTCTCATTGTACGATAGTCTACTTATACTATGGTATGAATTCAAAGTGGCAGGCACCAAACAGAACTTGTTTCATCCAGTACTGGGCCTAGTTGAAGCCAAAGATAATTTAGATTGTTGCTTTAATGGAGTAACGGAGCTTAACTATTTTAAATTTTATGATAAAATAATCATTTGAAATATGTGGATCTCATTTTATGGCTATGGCTGTCATGTAATGTGATGTAATTTAACTGTTGCTTCTGTTCAAAGAACATTCCATATTTAAATGTACCAGAGCTTTTATAATGTAATTTATCATTTGCTGTTCCAGGATGGAGTATACAATTATATGTTTTGCATAATGCAAAACCTTTAACGCCCAGAGTAAACTTCAATAGCGTAGATTTATGGTGTGTTGGAATTTCAGTCATCTTTTCTGTACATTTCACTGTAGCCTGCATGCTACATTTGATTCTTCAAGTTCAAGGTCACAAGTTATGTAAAATATTCACTCTATGGAAAACCAGAAGTGAAATCTGTATTTAGGCAAATGTGAATGGCATACAAGAAGAGAAGACCTGCTAGGCTTGAGGGAAACAAAAGAGACCCATTTTGAATTTCTTTAGAAACTTGAGAACATTGTGTCTGTCAAAACACTCTAGCTTTTATTGAACTTCACAAGTCTTTTTCTTTAAAAACGTTCCCACTTACCAAGTTCCATCAGATTTACAAATGAAAAGTTTGTCAGAACTTGATGGAAGGACTTCACTAAAGGGTTGCCTGCCAGAATGGTGTAAGGGAGGAATCAAAGAACAGTGTCTATGCTTTCCCTGGATTATTTAAGGGAGGAATCAAAGAATAGAGCCTCTTTTTCTCCATTAGTTGTCAGGAGAGCTGCCCTTTCAGGTAGAAGACTTAGGGCACGTAGATTTCCATGGCTATATATGCATGTGCTACCAGGCCAGCTACACTGCTGGACAGGATGAGGTAGCCTACCACAAGTAACAAATTTAGGGGCACCATTTAGTGACTACAAATAGTCACTAATTTAGTTCATGGTATTTTTACCCTCATAGGGGACTTCATTTTTATTTTTGGCATCAGGCCCCAATATGTCACCAGCTGCATTTGATGAATGGCTGTATATCTAGACCCATTTGGGGGAAAGCCTGGGCAAAAGTTAAGTCTTTACAAGTTGTCTGAAACAACTGATGGATGATGCTCCATAGCTATATGGCAGGGGAAAGGTTGTTCCATAGTACATGGCAGAAACAGAAAGTACCTGTTTTCAGGTCACCTCTCTATTCTGTGAGTTGTGGTACTATGAGTAGTCTTAACCGCAAAAGATCTAGGGGAATCTTACACATCTTTACAGGTGGAGGTGGTCTTTCAAGTAAAAACATGCAAAAGCGATACAGAAGTAGATAAGTTTGTCCATCGCTTTTTGTAATTAGAGTTCCCGAAGAGGTTGTTGCATGTCGAGGTTACCGTCCCAGCTCCCCCCCAGTAATTCAGTCATGACACATTAATTTTGGTTTGGGTTTTTGGCATAATTTTGGCCACAACTTTATTTAAATACAGCCAATGTGAGTGGTTGCTTAGGCATTGGAACCGACTACTGTCCCCCCAGCCATGGGACAGCTGACATTCGCTTTTGAGGGCGAAGTCAGAAAAGGGTGAACACCTAAGGCAGAAGCGGAGTCGGGCAACGACCCAGGCTTCTCCCCCAAATGCTCCCTAGGACTCCGCTTGGCCCAAGCCTCCCACCATTGGGTATGGACAAAAGCAGAAAGAGTCCCTGGATTCTTTTAACAGAATACCCTTATTTTCAGGGGTAGGCCCAACCAATTTCCTACCCCTGCCCCGCGCATTCAGAGGTAGGCCCAGCCTATCCATACCTCTGAAGCAGCGTTTCTAGGGGCAGGCCCAGCCTATCCTGACCCCTAGTGCAAGCAAATTTATACCAATGCCTAACCGCCAACCTTACAAGTTGTGACGATTTGCTACGCAGTAGGCAAAACCAGTGACAAAAGCCAATCAGCCACCGGATAAATTCCTACCAGGCTCCCGCTTCAAAGCAGACAACCCCATGACAGGCATAGCAAGGTCAAGCAGCAAAAGCACCGTTCCCAAATTAGGGAGGGCGGGCGGGAGATCCGTTGCACACCGCAAAAGTGAAACCAAAGTTTCACAAACTTAGGTTTTAAAGGCAAGAGCTGTCAATCAACCAACTAGCAACATGCTAAACTCCCCAGCAACTTGCCTTAACCAATCCTAGCTGTGGCCAGCCCAAAACCTCCTCCCATTAACTTGGAGCTGCTCCTTTAACCCTTCTGCAACCCGTGCTCTCTTCGATGGGAGAACACGCTTTGCATGTCGAGGTTACCGTCCCAGCTCCCCCCCAGTAATTCAGTCATGACACATTAATTTTGGTTTGGGTTTTTGGCATAATTTTGGCCACAACTTTATTTAAATACAGCCAATGTGAGTGGTTGCTTAGGCATTGGAACCGACTACTGTCCCCCCAGCCATGGGACAGCTGACATTCGCTTTTGAGGGCGAAGTCAGAAAAGGGTGAACACCTAAGGCAGAAGCGGAGTCGGGCAACGACCCAGGCTTCTCCCCCAAATGCTCCCTAGGACTCCGCTTGGCCCAAGCCTCCCACCATTGGGTATGGACAAAAGCAGAAAGAGTCCCTGGATTCTTTTAACAGAATACCCTTATTTTCAGGGGTAGGCCCAACCAATTTCCTACCCCTGCCCCGCGCATTCAGAGGTAGGCCCAGCCTATCCATACCTCTGAAGCAGCGTTTCTAGGGGCAGGCCCAGCCTATCCTGACCCCTAGTGCAAGCAAATTTATACCAATGCCTAACCGCCACACGAGCTACCCCAAGCTCGCCGCCAACCGCTCACAGTCCCAATCCTACCTTTAGTCCCTCCGCAATATCCTCCAACCAGATATCGCTCCCCCGGGGAGAAAGGTGGACTCCATCAGCCCGATAGAGCTGACTTGCTCGAGCATAAATCCTGGGGTGCCTAATAGCAACCCCCCCCAATTCCAGGACCCTAGCCGAAGCTACCGCGTTGACGCGCTTCCTGGCCTTCTCCGTACCCTGCGGGCGGAAACTGCCCCGCCATTCCTGCCTCTGGAGCCAGTGAGACCAAAACAGCTTACAATCAGGTACCAGCGACCTCAAAACCCCCAGATCCCTTTGGATTGTGGAACGTAGAGTAAGGCAGTCCAAAGCTGGCAAATCGTTTTCCCCCAAGTGCACCACGATGGCGTCAGGGCGGGCCTCCCAATTCAAACGATGCTGGATTAAAGGCAACAGTTCACACCAGCGCATGCCCCGCCTGGCCATCCAAGAAACCTGCACATGTGGAGGGAAGCCAAGCCCTGCTCCGAGGCCAGATTCCTCTGCACGAACTCCAGCCCAGTGGGCAATGCTGTGCCCCACAATCCAAATCCGGGTGGCCGCTACACCTGGGGGGGTCAAAAGAAAAATGTAAGTTCCGGAATTAACGCCGCCCCCTCACGTAGCCTCTGTAAGCCTCCGACTTCCAGCGCCCCATGTTCTTAATACGCGCTACAGACAAACCCCAATGTGCGGCCGTGGTTGCGGCGCCAATGCGGAAAGAATGGGGGGCAAATCCGACTGCCGAAACGCCGCAGGCAGCGATTGTTTTGCGCATTACCCTAGAAAACTGCTGACGCGTCAAGGGCTGCCCGTCAGCATGGATCAGCAAGGGACCCTCGCCCGCGGGCCTGACGGCCAAATATCTGGCCAAGTCCTTCACTGGACAAGGCCCACGCTGCCCTGTGGCTGGCAATGCCATGACCGTACCCCTTCCCAACTGGTCGGTTTTTGAGCTACGAATTGTCAAGGTCACCTCAGCGTCAGATAGGCTGGCGTCCTGATAGAGCAAGCCCCTGTTAAGCCCAGTTGCGAATGTTTCCAAGAGCACTTCTCCAATACGCAACGCACCGAAAAAGGTCAGGGAGAAGGCCGCAGCAAAAAGTCGGGCCTCATATTTAGACCAGCAAATAGCACGCAAAGCAGAACGCATGCTGGTAAGCAGCTCAAATGAAATGGGCCGCCTCGCGGCCGCCTGGGGAGTGCGAAGCCTACCCCAGCCCTCTAACGCTCTGCGGACCACAAATTTCGCGCAAGGGTCCGAATCAAAAAGGGCCTTAGAGAAAAAGGAAATGGCAGCAGCCTGCAATTTTATGGTCCTGGCCGCTCTCCCCTGTTGGAAAAGGTGCGCCAGGTACTGCAGCACCTGGGAAGATGATGGGCGCAACTCTACCCCCACAGCCACCGACTCTCGGTGAAATGCCAGGAAGTCCTTCCAGGCCTTGTCGTATGACCGAAGGGTGGAAGGGGAAACAGACGCCGCTACTCCCTGCCAAACTACGTGCTGCCAATGGTCCACAGGTAAGCCGGGAAGGGTTCCGGGAGAAGCTGTGCGTCCGGGGCGAGCGACCTGAAGCGTTCCATCTGGAAACGGGACAGGGCGTCAGCTATCTCGTTAGTGACCCCAGGCACAAACCGTGCCGAAAATACAATATTGAACCTGAGACAGTGAAGCACGAAAGCCCTGAGGAGGGCCGATACCCTGGGCGAGCGCGAGGACTGCTTCGCGAGAATGGTCACAACCGCCTGGTTGTCAGACCAGAAGCAGACACGCCGGTCCCTGAAGTCCTCGACCCAAATATGCACGGCAACGGCTATGGGAAAAAACTCCAAAAAGGTTAGGTCACGCGTGACTGCCTCCCCTTGCCAGGTCGTAGGCCATGCCTGCGCGCACCAGCGCCCATTCCAGTAAAGGCCGAAGCCCAGGGACCCTGCTGCATCCGAATGCACCTGGAAGTCGGTGTGAAGGTTCCACACGTCCTGCCATAGTGACACTCCGTTGAATTCCTCCAGGAATTGCAACCATACCTTCAAATCAGCCTTCTCTTCTTTAGGCAGTCTGCGCCTATGGTGCGGGCTGCGCATTCCCGCTGTCAGCCGATACAATCGTGAACAGAACGGTCGGCCGGGGGCCACCACCCTACATGCGAAATTAAGGTGCCCCAGGAGGGACTGCAGCTGCCGAAGAGACACCTTCCTCAAGGGAAGGAGATCAAGAATGACCCCTCGCAACGCCGCCAACTTTTCCTCCGGTAAGCGTGATGTTTGGGCCACTGTATCCAATTGGATACCCAGGTAAGTCAGCTGAGTTGCGGGGCCCTCCGTTTTTCCAGCGGCGAGAGGCACTCCCAGTTCCTCTGTCAGGGCCTGAAAGGCCCTCATGAGTGACAAACAGTCTCCCGACTCCCCCGATGACACCAGCAAAAAGTCATCGAGATAATGAGTCACCCCAGATAAACCTGTTTTAAAGCGGAGGGCCCAGTCCAAAAAGGTGCTGAAGCACTCAAAGGCCGCGCACGCGACCGAACATCCCATTGGCATGGCCTTGTCAAAATAGTAAGCCCCTTCAAAACGAAACCCCAGGAGCCAGAAGTCCTGCGGGTGAATGGGCAATAGCCGAAATGCTGACTCAATGTCGCATTTAGCAAGCAAGGCCCCGGGGCCAAATTTTCTGATTAACTTAATAGCAAAGTCCAGCGAAGCATATTTTACTGAACACAGCTCGTGGGGAATTACGTCATTTACTGACGTGCCTCTGGGATGAGATAAATTGTGTATGAGGCGAAACTCCCCAGGGGCTTTCTTGGGCACAATCCCTAAAGGGGAAAGGTGCAAATTCTGAAACGGGGGGGCCTCAAAAGGGCCGCCCATGCGACTCAGCGCCAATTCCTTTGCAATCTTTTTTCTGGCCACCTCATGCATTTCACGCACCGACTTTTGGTTAGGGGGGTTCCGTGCCACGGGTAGCGCAGCCACCGGAACCCTAAATCCCTGGACAAAACCATCCCGCAGGTAGGCCGCTGCCACCGCGTTGGGGTAAACGTCCAGCCAACGCAGGAGCGCCGGTACCTTAATTGGGGAGAAGGCCAGGGAGGAAAGGACGCTACTTGCTGCCCCCGGCGACTGCGGGGGAGGGGGCAGGCTTGGCTGCCTGTGAGGCCCCCCCTCTCCCGCCCCGAAAGGGCCGCTTCCCACCAAAACAATTGGAGGCAGGGTGATTCCCCCCGCACTTGGAACACCCGTGCAAGTACTTGCATGACTGCCTTTGGCAGGACCCTTTATTAAAGTCCCAGCAGGATAGCCGGCGGGTCGCCTTCGATGCTCCCGCCTTTTGCTTAGGTTGTTCCGCCGGTGACTTTTCAATGGACGGGGCCACATGCGTGGTCCACAGATCCAGATCCCTGCGGTCCCAACGAGCAGTATGTATCCGATGGGCCCTGCGCCTAAACTTCTCATCGTAAGTGATTGCCGCAGCCTCGCCCGCCATGGAGTAGGCCGAGCGAACAATGGACTGATAAACTAGGAGGTGCAGAGCCCTACGGGGATAAGCAGCTGCCACTACGCCCGCGTATTCCTGAAAACAGTCCAGCCAGCGCTCAAAGGTCCGCTCCGCTCTGGCCGAGCTGGAGCGTTTCTTAGACGCTGAGTCTGACTTAGCCTGGCCAGGCGACTCGTCAGCCGGGGGGGCCAATCTGAAAATATCAACATAGCGGCCATCCAGGATCCTGGCACGAATTTTGGAGGATAAGTGGCATCCCGGCACTATGTCCCTAGCCTTTTTAGTGGACACCGTTACATCGGGTAACAGTACCCCATTCAGGCAGTCCTGGGTGGCACCATACCTTGCCCTGTGTGAGTTGGCCCTGCGCTGCCATGCCCATTTTGGCAAACCTGGCACCGATTCCCCGAAGCCCCAATAAAGGCCCAGTTGGGAGTCGGAATCATCATCCGAGCTGTCTGAAGACGTACCTGTTGAAGACGACGAGGAGTCCCCTTTGCGCCGCTTAGTACGCTTTCCGGCACGCCTGCCGCGTCGCCGCTTCCCGCCCGAGGAAACCTTAGTGGGGACCGGCAGACTGTCCTCAGCCGAGGAGTCGGACGACGGGTCCTGAGCCAACGTATCTGCGGCGGACTGAGAAAGAATCACAGGTGAGATAGCGGTGTCTGAAGCAGGCGCCGGAACAATCCGCGCCCCTCTACCTGCACGGGGCGTGGTGGATCTCCCCCGCTTTTTCCTCCCCTTCCTGGCCGCCGGCGAAGGCGACGCCCGTGCCGCTGCTCGGGTCACAGGGCGAGAAACCCCTGCTGACCGGCCACCTCGGGCAGCCCCTCCTTGCAACGAGGTGCCTTCGCCCTCCTCGCTGGACTCCTCAGAAGGAGGGGGGGAGGTCGCAGCCTGATGGGAAGGCCCCGCGCGGCCCCGACCCCTAGGGGCCGTGCGCTGCAGCAGACCATCCAACCCAGACGCCAGGCGGGCCAAAGCCTCGGGGTCACCCGCCAAGCCGGCGATGAAGGACTCCACACTCCCAGCTGCGCGGGGGGAAGACGGCGATCGCAGCGATTGAGATGGTCCCCTGATCACCCTCTTTGATGGAGTGGAGGTCGCTGGGCGAGCCGCCTTCTTTTTTGGCGCCATCCTTGCTGCAAGACAAGAAAGTTCAGCACGCACAAATGCCAACCAACCGCTAGCACTGGTTTGTCCAATAACTGAAGTGTGAAAAAGTGGACTGGGCCCAGTTACCACTAGGGGGCACCGCCTGCCTAGCCACCTAAAATGGCCGCCGCCACAAAATGGCCGCCCGATGAGTCGGGCCTCAGCCAGGCGTAGCACACTTAAGTAGGCCGCGGGTCGTAAATTGCAATTCAACAGAACATTAAATGTGCAAGGCCGCGCCCGGCCCGCACAGCACCGGCGTGCAAGTCAGGCCCAGGCCGCCCAGCAGCTGCTCGAGGCCAGACAGGACCGTGGCGTAGAACTAGGCCGCTCCCGTGCCAAGCAGGCCTCACCGCAGCGGCCAAGGGCCCTAGATGCAGGCCCACCCTCTCAGGCCGCGTGCAGTCCCGCGCCGGCGGGAGCGCACTGCCGAAATCGGGGTCGCGGCCCCACGCGCTCACCCCCGGCGCGGCCTACCGAGCCGGGGCGCAGCGGGAAACTCCCCCCCCCCTCCGCCAGCGGCCGGCGGTAGCGCTCCGGCTGGCAGCGCCGAAACGCTGCAAAAAACCTCCGCACACAGAGCCGCCGCCCTCCGCGGCCGGCTCGCAGCGGTGAGCCCCGCCCCGGCCCGCGCAGCGCTCGCCGATCCGGCGCGGAGCCGCTGCGGCCCGGGCGGCGAGCCCGGTGGCGGACCCCGCCCGGCGCTCCTGCGGCGCGGGCGAGAGAATCGGGGCGGCTGGGCTCTACCCTCTGGGGGGGGTGAGAAGCGCGCCGGCAAGGCTCCGCTCCGACGGCTCCGGACGCCGCCGGAGTCGCCGCCGCGGAAAAAAGGGGGGGGCGCTCCCGCAGCCCCGGCGCCGCCGCCGCAGCGACGCGAAGCCCGGCAGGGCCCCGCGGCGCTGGTCGCGGCGCGAGGCGCCGTCCGGCAGGCCCCCGGCCGGGTTCCGGACCGGCGGAAGAAGGGGCCCAGGCACCCAGGACACGCTCCCTGCCTTCGGCGCCGAGCGCTGCAGGGGAAGAGCTGGGAAGCCGCTCTCTCAACTAAGGGACGCGGCCCTTTGCCCCGAGCTCAAAATAGCTCACAGGCTTGCTAAGGCCGGGAAACGTCCGAGGCCGCGCTCCTCAACCGGGTGGTGAGTGCGCTGGCTCCGGCGGACGGGGGACGGGGCCACCCCGCACGGACGGGAACGGCCGATGCGGGGGGGGGGGGTGGAGGAGAAGGGACGGGAATAAGGGCTCTTTTTTTTTTTTTTTTTTAAACTAAACTGAAGGAAAGGATAGGAAGGGAATAGCCTAGCAGGCCAAATAAAGCAAGTATTCAATACAACCGTATCGAAGAGCTCCCTCTGCAGCGACAGCAAGCAGACCAAGATCCGTTGCACACCGCAAAAGTGAAACCAAAGTTTCACAAACTTAGGTTTTAAAGGCAAGAGCTGTCAATCAACCAACTAGCAACATGCTAAACTCCCCAGCAACTTGCCTTAACCAATCCTAGCTGTGGCCAGCCCAAAACCTCCTCCCATTAACTTGGAGCTGCTCCTTTAACCCTTCTGCAACCCGTGCTCTCTTCGATGGGAGAACACGCTTTGCAAAATTCACTGCAGCGCAAGCCTGCACAGGTTCTTTGCACACCCATGATCCCAAAGTTCTGCCGTGCTCCATATTTTACTGCGGCCTGTTTGCTACATGTGGTTGTTGGAACTCAGCAACATGAGTTATATAAGACATTCGCTCTGCAGAAAAAACAGTACTATAGAAAGGCAGAGTTGAAGACAAGAGTTATAAAACTTGTTAGGTTTGAGCGAGAGTTAATTCGTGACCCAGTAAGAATTCCTGCAAAAACTTTACACCTCTGTTACTATATCAAATACACTCTGGATTTTCACTGAACTTCACAAGCCTTTTCTTTAAATATTTAATCCTACAAGTTCCTTCTGATTTACAAATACAGCACAGAGTTTTGCATCCTGTCAGAACCTGGAACCTTCACCGAAAGGTTGCCTGCCAAAATGGTTTAAGGGAGGATTCAAAGGATAGTGCTGCTTTCCTCTGGGTAACTTGGGAGCCCCTCCTAAGCAGGATCAGTTCACATTTGCTTCTCAAAGCAAAGATAAAGCTTCACTGTGGATATATAGCAAGCATTCCTCAACACTGAAAAAATGAATGGGGGCAGCTCCTTCTTGCATAGAACTCCATGGGAACATCACCGCCCTGGGTAAGTGCCAGAGCTCCTGAGCTAAGATTAAGACTGAGAGGTACCATTTTTGTTCCTTTCTTCTTCCTCCGCTTTGCCCATTCCATTCTCCTTGAATTCTTGTTAAGAGTTTTGTATTTTGGACTTGAGGATGTTCAGTTTCCCTAAGCAATATTTTGTTCATGTTGGCCATTGGTCTACCTATCCCCATGTTGTCTTGCTCTGCAGCTGCTTGGCGAGATTTCTGGAGGGGGTATTTTCTGTCTCTGCTCCCTGAGATCCTTTAAGGAAGTGTGCTGATGGTACAACCTGGGACCTTTTTCATGTAAAGCACTACACCCGGTAATGTAGTGGTAAGGTTTGAGTGCAAGAGCTTCTCATGACAGCCCCCAAGGAAAACCCCCAAATGCAGGCAGCTGGGTAGATCATTATTACAGTGGTACCCCGTGTTACGCACGCGATCCATTCTGGATCGCGTTATGTAACATGGGCGTGCGTAACACGAATGCCCCCACAAAAGAAAAAACCCAGAAGTAGCGTGATTTGAGCGCTTCTGCACATGCGCGAAGTGCGCAGAACCGTTCTGTGCATCCGGGGGTTGCGCACACTCTGGAAACGCTTTCGGGTTGCGGGCGTTCTTAACTTGAACGTCTGCAACCCAGGGTGTGCGCAACCCAGGGTATGGCTGTACTTGCATGCATGCATGCACTCTCATGCACACACGCACACACAGACACAGACACACACAGAGACAGCAGTACAGAGCATAATGCCTAACTGATTAGGATCAATGTGACTGAAATTGCTTGCACACCCATAAGGAAGTTCCTACCTGATTGCATAGGCTATATTTGCAAAGTGCATTGTGCTTTAGCAAAAGATCTTCAGCTAGCTGTAATGCAAACTTTACCTTTCAATTAGAAACGCAAACACTCCTTGCAAAGGAGTGTCAGCATTTAAACTGCTAACATTCTTCTGCTTAATTATTTTCCTCATTCACTTACTTCCTCTCTGCCAACTCCCAGGTAGCATGGGCAATGGCCAGGGATGTTGCGAGTTGTAATGCAGCAACACCTCTAATGCTGGCTACCCCTGTTCTCTGCTAATTTATCACAAACAACTTGAAAACCTCATTATCAACATATCAGTGGCAGACCTTGGGGTCTAAAATTTCAGAGGTGCGCTGCGGAACACCAAAATTCAGTGCCCCACACCTCTCTGTTGGGTCATTCCTTTGGGCCAGTCCCATATAACACTTTGACCCACATCCGTAGATGTGAGCACGCATTAGCAGAGTTCAGCGAAAGCAAGATTGTGTCGGATATGTCACACCAGAGACTTTATTTACAGCAAAGAAAACAAAAGCATCACGATGAGCAGTGAGCTGCATCTTCTCACACAGACAGTTCCCTCAGAACTGAGAGACAGAGAACAAAGAATGGAAGTATCTCAGACTGACTTCCGTTCCCATACACAACAGTACAGAAAAGTAAACACAGGATCATATGACCCAGCAATGGAGAATGAAAATACTAACACTCTCATGCTCCATTCTAAATAATAGTTGTGGTGTCCCTAACGGCACTCCTGAGTCCAGTGTGACTGAACCAGTCATGCTTTCCTAAATCTGCTTCTGACCTCATTCAACTCCCAAAGCAAGGAATATCTGCTGTGGTGCTCTGGTAGAGAAAGTCTTCACTTCTGCTCTGGAAAGAATCCACAATCTGTGCTCCCCTGCGTTTCCTCTCCGCTACAGAGCCAGTGTGGTGTAGTGGTTACGGGTGGTAGACTCGTAATCTGGGGAACCGGGTTCGCGTCTCTGCTCCTCCACATGCAGCTGCTGGGTGACCTTGGGCTAGTCACACTTCTGTGAAGTCTCTCAGCCCCACTCACCTCACAGAGTGTTTGTTGTGGGGGAGGAAGGGAAAGGAGAATGTTAGCCGCTTTGAGACTCCTTCGGGTAGTGATAAAGCAGGATATCAAATCCAAAACTCTTCTTCTTCTCTTCTACATCAGTGATGCCACTAAGATATGTGCTTTTCCTAATGTAGATGTCAAAGTGCCACCATTCTAGTGGTCCTGCTCGTGCCGGCACAGATAGAAGATGAATCAGCTGCTCTCTGCGGAAGGAGCCCAGTTGGTATCTCCAACTCATGATCTCAGGCAATAAAGTTTGGAAAGACCTCTGTCTAGAGTTGGGCCAGGCAGCGGCAACTTCCACTAGTCTAATCACGATAAACACTTGAAGGGGGGGGGGCAGGCTTGTGTTTAAACTTTGTAGCAATTTGTGTCTATTCACTTGAGGATGTGCTATTATCCACTGAAGTGACAACGAAGAATGAAGCACACAATAAGAAATGATTTATTGAAGTTGGTAAAGTACCAAACAAGCATGCAATCACTTGAGTGTGAGGCAGCCCAGTCAGACACCACACACTCAAATGCGCAGAAACCAAGACCCCAGTGTTTATTGGACAAAACTTCCACTGGATTTGATGCAACATTTGCATGAGGGATTAAGGGCTACGAGTGCATATTTAGACTAAATATCTTACTTATATTTCCCAACAGAAAATGGCTTGCCTGTTTACTGCATGTTTTCCGTCACCCCCTACTTATGCCATTGATTTCAGAGGTTCACTATGAGATGATGGCCTAGCAGGAGGCATGGAAAGCAGTCGGTTTAAAAGCCTCTTGTAGGTGAAATGTAGCAAAAGTAAACACAACACTGATTGAAAACTGTGGGGGTGGGTTGCGAGGGTGGATGGCATGGGGTCTAACTGTACAGCAGCCATAATTTGGCTGTACGGAATGCTGTTCAATGCTGTTCCTGGCATCCACCCATTGACTTTTCCTGAATTAGTGTATTAGGGCATTTATCCTGTTTTATTCCTTTATTGTTGCATGGGTTCACTCTGCCGTGCCTTCGACTCTTCCCGGCTCATGGGTTCCTTAAGAAAAATGTCTCAGATTAATTACAGAATTCAGTTGTATACAATTTGCCATAGCTTCCCACCCCAACTTGTTTACATTCCTTTCCCTGTGTATCAGTGCAATACACTCACCCATAAAATTCTGTGTTAAATTCTCACGTGATTTTATTCAAACCTACTCACCAGAAGATCATGAGAGTGTCAGGGTACTCTTACATCTGAGCATATATGGTGGGGCACTTTCTACAAGAGGTCAGGAGCCATTTTCACCATCAGATCCCTCAGCCAGGATTGCCCTTATCTTAACACCACTCTCTTGTTTTAGACTCACTGTGGCTGGATCTAGAGATGTCAAAGAAGTGATTCAGTTAAATGAGTTGTAAATTCATACAGGGAAATCTGGTAAGGAAAAATGGGACTCCACAGCACCATCTGGTGTCACAGTGTTATATCACATATACAGTGCATGTGAAACACTTTTTCTTTACCAATCTAGCTGAGTTCTATGGGTTTTACAGTCCCAGATTCATTAATCCCCAGTTTCTGAACCTGGTTGTTTTCTGTAATACTGAGGCCACCACCCTCTTGGTCTTCTTATGGCCAATTTGTTGCTGCACTCCTAGGAATGAGGGCCCCACACACCTAATACCACCTGTCCTCTCACTGCTCTTTGACTACTGTAAAAAAATGATCTCCCTGCCTCTCTCTTCTAAGAGAATTAACAGAATTCAAAAAAGTTCTCCCTTTCCTACTTTCTCCCATGCTCCTTTGCCTGTCTCCTGGTGTCTCTGCTTTGCCTACGGATATCAGGAGGGAAGGCATGACCTTTGCTTCCAGCCCATTGCCATACTGACCAGCCCACAACTTGACTGTGTTTACTTCCAGTTGGTCTGTTGGCAGAGAAATGCAGATGTGGGACAGGATCCAAACACCCTGCAAAAAAAGGCTACTGTATGACTGAATCTAGATGCTTTTTGTCCAGTGCTCCAACTGCACATTGGTAAAACATGATACAGAGAATTTATTGAAATGGACAGGCATATTCGCACACCAAGATCACTTTTATTTTTATTTTTTGGGCAGTGCTTTTGGGCACAAGTTGGAGTTTGGTGAAGTTCTCTTGCAAAGTTGTGTAGCAAAGTTGTGTCAGAAATTTGAGAGCAAAGGTTTTACAGCAGCCTGGTGTGAATCTATCTGATCTAGTTGCAGCAGAGTTGTTGCTTTTGGTGCTGCTGCGGCCATTATTGTTGTTGTTGTTGTTCAGTCATTCAGTCATGTCCGACTCTTCGTGACCCCATGGACCTATTATTGTTGTTGTTGTTGTTGTTGTTGTTGTTGTTGTTGTTATTATATTTAAACAATTTATCTCTTGCTTGTCATTCAGAAATTCAAAGCACTTAACAACAAGGTAATCAAAGACAAATGGGGAAATGCCATGGTGTGTGTGTGTGTGTGTGTGTGTGTGAGAGAGAGAGAGAGAGAGAGAGAGAGAGATCCAGTGGTGTCTGCCTTGCAGTGGAATGGGGTTCCACTTATGCAGTGGGACTCCCCTTCCTCTCCTCCTCCTGCAACCCCTCCCCAAAATATGCTACAGAATATTGGGGGAACTTTGAGCAGATTTGGGGAGAGGCACAGGGAACTTCAGAAGAGAGGGGGAAAGGCAGAGTCTAGCTGGGTGAACATAATTCCACTTGCATGACAAGAGATATCACACAGGATCTTAAAACCCCCCCACAAATAAAGACAAAATATAACATTAGACTTTGATATTCTCCCAAGGGTGCTCAGGGTTACCCTGAAACCAACCTTTGCCTTCTCTGCCCATATTACTTCCCTGGGGATCTTAGCCATCTAGCCACCATTGGCATCTCAGCAGCAGATGTACAAAGTTTCCTCATCACATTGTAATAAAGTAATTCACTCTTGTATCCTGATCATAGACTTGCAAATGTTAATGGTCCCCTTGTCTCCAGTGGGGTTTTGATCTGTTCTTATATAGCACTTTGCTTCTGGAGTAGGCATATACTGTAACCACTTAAAATAATAAGACATTTTATTACTTGCGTGAAGTGGCCAACTGCCCTGATTAACTACGGCGATGAAGCAGTAGATCAATGGCGAAGCCAGACACAGGGTCTCTTAATGTAGAAAGAGGTGATCAGAAGCAAGGACATTGGTTGGATTGTACTCATGCAGGTTTCTGGCCCCCTTAAGTCACTTTATCTATCCTTCTGGAGCTTGAAAAAAAGAATCCGAAGCTCTATGGGAGGTATCTGTTACTGGACTTTGTCAGCAGGCAGATCAACAAAGGGAGCCCTGTGACGGACACAACATTCAAGAGTCATGCATTGTAGTCACGCAGGTCTGAAATGGGCAAGGAGATGACCTTAACCAACGAAACCTAGCAAAATAGTGTATTTATTTATGCAATTTTATACACTGCTACATATGCCACCAGTGTTCAGCTTCCCCTTCTGCCTGCCACATGTGAGGTGGGTGGAGTGCTGCTGGCAGAAAACTCTGAGCAGGGATGGAGGAAGGGGGTGCGGTGGGTGCGGGTTGCCCCATGTGTCACCACTGAGGGGGGTGACAAAATGCTGGGTGGCATTCACCGCGGGGCCTGCAGTGCGCCCGAACCACATGTCTCACCTGGGAGAGACGCAGTGGCTTGGGTGCACACAGGCTCTGCACTGCCCAAACGGTCTGCCCGCTGCCTCCCCACCAGCTGTAGGGTGGCTGAGTGGGAGGAGGCAGGCAGACTTCAGAGGCCCTGTGGGGTTTTACTGAGGTGGGGAAGGGCTGAGTGAGCCTAGGACCTGTTGGATCCTGAACTTGCTCCCCTGCCATTACCAGGGGAATTGGGCTGCCAGGGCAGTGAATGTGGCTGTGGCACTGCTGCTCTGGAAAGCCCCACTGCTCAGTGCCTGGGGTTTGAATTGCCCCCCAAATTATATACAAAAAGCACACACACATACACAAAGAGTCAAGCCCCATACAGTACAGGGGAATCACCACTTACGCAGGGGTTCTGTTCCCAGCTGCATTGTGTGTGTCCCACTGACACGTGTGAGTAGGAATTCCCTTGTTAAACACTGCCCCACCCCTGCTCTCGTCCTGCCCCCTTTCGGCACCGAAAATGGTGTGTGTGTCAGTAGGAGTGTGTGTGCTGATGGTGCCCAAGTGGTGAGACAACCGTACTAAATTACTGCAGCATGATTTGACAAGTATTAACATAAATATTTTCATACAGTTTCATGCATGGTTGTATGTATTTGTTTGTGTGCTGGTTACTTTAGGAAATCTGGAATGTCTGCACGACATGCATATAGTTTACATGTCATAATACTTATAATAATACTTATAATATACAATAATTGTATTTTTAGTGGAACACTTTGATATCAAGGGGCTAGATGGGAATTATAAAAAGTATGGGTTGATAAGCTCAAGATTTTCAGAAAATTCCATCCCTACTGTGAGATACATTAGGCTGAGAGCATCAGGATGAATGAAGGTGAGCTCAGTGAGGTCCATGGTTAAGCAAAGATTTGACCCCAGGACTCCTTGGTTGGCATCCAACACTCTCTTTATTACACCAGTGGAGAGTTATAGTTGCACATAATCACTCCATGAAAAATCATAACTCAGCCTGTAGAGAATAAGGTCATCTCACCTTCAGATGTCTTCAGCTTTGGTATGCAGAAATGTACAGAGATCGTGGCAAGTCACACTTCTCTTGTCACTAGAATGTACCTAGTCAATCTTGATTACCTGGTTCAAATTAATTAGGTGGGAGGTGGGCACTGGGAAGAGGCAAATAGAGGCTCTGTCCTTGAGAAGTCTTGAGGGATGTTGCAATCAGGATATTTGTATAAATGCTCAGCTGAAGAATGCTGAGAGGTGGGAAAAGCCACAGTAGCCTCTCTCAAATTTGCTTTATGATTTCATATGCGGCGGAGCTGTGAAAATGTAAAGGAATACTGGGAAAAGCATGTCTGTGAAGAATGATGGGAGCAGCAGCTGTGAATGGCAAGTGCAGGGGCTGCTCCATCATTCTTAGAACCTGGCAGTCCACCTTCCAGGTGAGCAGGACAGATCAGAAGTGATGAGTGAGGATAAGCAGCAGAGTTAATGGGAGACTTGAATTAAGAATCTTGATCCTGAGTCAATTAAAAATCATACTGCTTCTTGCAAAGTGCATTACAATTGCTACAACAAGGAGAACAATCATTAAGTGGTCTCCCAAGACCCTGAGCAGTTTTCAAATGGTCTGTGTGAAAAAGTTTTGGGAGGCACTGGTTTAGGGCTTTGTGAATTAACTCAGGGAACTTGAACCCAGCCCGATAGCAAATCAGCAACTAGTGCAGATCTCTCAGCAAAGGAAAAACCTGCTGCCTGTAACCTGCTGCTGTGAGCAGCTTGACAGCCGCACTCTGCACTAACTATAGCTTCCAGACCAAAGTAGCACCATCACTCGTTGCTGGGAGTCTACTAAAAGATCATGCACGTTGCTGCTTCTGTTCAGTGGCTCATATTTTCAGTGGGATGAATTGTTTTACTGATCAGAGTTTTATTATATTGTGTTTTAATGTTTTATGCTGTTTTAATATTGTATTGTAGATCGTAAAGTCTTACACTGCCCTGAAATGCATTTTTGGTTGAAAGCACAAGATGTAAAACACACATACATAAATTGAAATGGCAATGAGCAAAGTATTGGTGACTGATTGCATGTTATTTTTTAAAGTGGTGATTAAAAAAAACAACACATTTGCCAGCAGTTAAGAAATTAAAACTTGCATGCATGCTGAATTATTCAATGAAAATAAACAAAGCTATATATATATATTGTGTGTGTGTTTGTGCACGTTAAATTTCCACCACATTCTTCCATAGGCGACAATGTAACTTGTTGTGTTTAGAATTTGCAATAGGGAGTACATCAGCAAGAAGTGCTGAGCACACATGGCTGCAGCAGGAGCACAGAGAATATGTTCTAGGGATGCTGTGGAAATTGAGAATGTTCGAGTTTTGCAGCAATCAAAACCTGCTGTGAAATGTGGACCTACAGATTGAAAATCGGCGGCAGGCTGGCAAGTCCTGCTGAAATTGGCTGAGCAAGCGGCAGGGAAATAGAAGGCTTTCTTTATCTGAAGTGCCTCCACCACAGCCTTACCCACTGTCAGTGCAGCTGACTGATACCAGGCATGGGGGCAAACCATTAGCTGTGTTCCAATCACATCACACATGTCACTGGGCATGAGCAGGGAATTAGAATGGACCCTTATCTAATCTTAGCCATTCGAGTTCGAGCAAGACAGATTGGAATTCTGCCGTTCTACCACAACTGCCTGGACACCATGAGCAAAATTAGTTTTCTGTGACATCTGGCAAATCTACCAGCCTAGAAAGGCTGTGTTAGCACCAGATGGTGGACAGCAGGAATGGGACCTCTTCAGACTTTTGAAATAGGTAGGCAAAGAATTTCTAGTTAGTAGTATCAGCCTCAGGCTGCAATCATATGCATACTTGTGTTGGAACAAGCACCACTGAACTCAGGGGAATTACTTCTAGTCGGTCAACATACATTGGATTGGACTTCATGTGCTAGCATTGAAAGCGTTTGCAGAGAATCCATGACTCATAATCAGGCTTGGTTAACTACATCTCTGTTTTTTAAAATTTGGTTAATTACAAGTGAAAAGGGTGAGTGTTATTGGGACTACAGCATGCAAGGAGGTTTAGCCTTCACCTCTCCAGGTCTGATCAGGATGAAAATCCATCCCCTGCATAGCTATGAGATTTAGAAAAAAGATCCCATTGGTTTCCCCTAATCTTTGTGACTGAGTAGGAAAGGGATAAACCTTTAATTCCTTCATACTGTACTCCTTCCTACCTGTTATTTTTTTGATCCCCTGCAATTAGAAATTGCTTCCTATTTCTGTCCTTATAAAGACACCACACCGTGGGCATTTAGAGCAACTGAATACAACCTGCACATCTGCTTTCATACAAAACTGTGTCAGAAAATAAGCCCCTTTGGCAAAGGAGTGCAGAAAGGTGGGTTGACGAACTTTGGAGCCAAGGCAATTTTTCAGCTGGGAACTTTCTCAAACGGTTAAACACATAAACAGAAAAGAAGTAAGAGTCCAGCCAGAAATGTATTTGCGCATTCTTCACCAACCTGGTGCCCTCAAGATGTTCTGGACTAGAACTCCAATCAGCCCCAGCAACATAGCCAATGTTGAGGAATGATGAGAGAGTTGTAATCAAAAACCTCCAGTGTGTCTCTAGAGGACACTGGGTTAGTGAAGGCTGTCTTAGAGCACCACTTTGTGAGAGTTGTCTCAAGTGAGGGTGTCAACTTAGGTTTAGCACATGCACAAGACTATTGCCACATGGGAGAGGAATATGATGTATTAATGCAAGGTCTCATTTTGTCTTCTTTTACTAGATTTTGTGGGTTTGTTTCTAAAACTGGAATCTATCCTGGTCCTAAGAAAGCAGTGGACAAGGCACTGCAAGATTTGGTTGTCAGCCACTAAGGGTGAAGTATTTATACTCTTTTACTTAAGGCTTTAAAGATGTATTTTGGAATTTTGGAATTAAATACGATATTGTACCAAGTTCTAAAACCAACTATTTTGTAAACTAATTAGTTTAAATTTAGGTATAACTCCCTTGTGCTGAACTGAGTAGGCTAGAGTTAAATTTGAATCCATCAATTAACTGAAGGTGCAAACTAAATACCAATAATTCTTTATGCAAATTTGCGAATGGTGACAATTATCTAAATAACTGAGCTGCATTGATTACACACTGATTTGTGTCTCTGCTCTTTTAATTCTACTCCATTCCTTTACGCTCAAAGAATTCTAGAGTTAGAACCCATGGATACTTCTTAAAGTATTGCATCTTGGTAATCACAATTCTGTCACTTTAGTGTCTGAGGTGATTATTTTAATTAGATTACAAGGAACTCTCTAATGATAAAGGAATCACTAACAATTAACTGCCCTTGCGATCACAGGTACCAGTCCAATACATCAAAATCTCGTGTTTAAACACTAGATTTTAAGGTGGGAGAGCATTCAAACATACAATCCATCACTTGCATTCTGAAGCAGGATTGCCCCAGGGTAGCTATACCATATGCTTATGTGCAGAACCAACCCTTAGGCAAATCTTTATGAAGAATCTGAACCTATTGTACTAAAAGTTTTATCCATTGCTAGTACATAGAGGACAGGGAACAACCATAGCTCAGTGATATGCCTTGCACACAGAAGGCCTCAGATTGAATCACACCATCTTCCATGCTGTGGGCATGACCAAGCCAGAAAAGACAGGAGTGCGAATGTGCTAGGAATGCAGGCTTGGAAGAGCACATATTTGTTTGGAATCCTGTCCTGCTATTTGATACAAAAAATCCTCCTGGAAGACGCTTGTAAGTTGCCCATGACTCACTTCCATAAAGCAGCATGCTCAACATGCAAACCTGATAGACTTTCATCTTGGTGGTGGACATTAGCATCACATTCTCCCAAACCCCCTTGGAGAGCTGAGCCATTGCTGTAGCTGCCTTACCAACATGCTTGTCCAGCTTTAATGGCAAGATTGCTGGTTATGTTGGAACCCAGGTAGACAAAACTGTATACCTCATGCAGGTGACTGCAGTGCTTGGAAACAGGCGGTCATGTCATGTATCAATAGCAGTGACCAGAAGAGAAATGGCTGCTGGGAGGAGTGCAGAGAAAAGAGACGCCATGGTACATCTGCAGCAGCACATCTGGACGCCTTCATCTGCCCCAGCTGCAACAAAACATGTATCTCCCACATCGGTCTCTACAGCCACAGCAGGTGCTGCAAATAGCTTGACCTCGCCCCCAAAGGTGCACTCCACCATTGTCTCCCAAGACAGATGGATGCCAGCTAGCAGGTGATGGGAATGACTTCTGCCTGACACCCTGGAGAGAAGAGTAAACAACACCGGTCTAGATGGACTACTGGCCTGATCTGCTATAAAGCATTCTCACTTTTGACTTTCAGGTGTCTCTTGAAGAATTGGTCCAGTTGCAAGGCAATATTGGCACACACACACACACAAAGCTGAATATAAAACAATCCACGCTTGGATCACTGTTAATAGATTAAGATGAGCTCTGGCAGTGGACTCTTGGCTACTCAAAGAACATTTTAGATAGCTGCATAGGCCTGTTAGCATAGAAAAAGTGTATTATATGCAAAGCTACTCCAGACCATTCCCCTATCCCAGGCATAAGCGAACTCGGCCCTCCAGATGTTTTGAGACTACAATCCCCATCATCCCTGACCACTGGTCCTGTTAGCTAGGGATGATGGGAGTTGTAGTTGCAAAACATCTGGAGGGCTGAGTTTGCCTATGCCTGCCCTATCCCTTGAGAAGATTTTAGAAAAATCCAGCTTGTTCTTTCACAAGTTCCTGCACTCACATGAAGTCTGAACCTGCTCTTCCTGCACTTGAAATTGTCCTCGACCAACCAGTTATGCTCGATTTGCTCAAGGTAATGCACTATTCATTCCCAAGGTGACAGAGTCTTGATTTGAAACTGGTAGATTGTCTAGCTGCTTGGACGGTCCATGGATTCTTTAATTTCTTTAAGAGATGGTTCTAGGAAATGTTTGGGTAGCAACTAGAGGTCGGGTGTTTTTTGTTTTGTTTTTTAAATGCCACTCAAAGGAAAAGTCTATATTTATAGCTAGTGATAAATATGTGTAATTTTTATGTGGTGTTTTTCAAAAAAGATCTTTCATGACTTGTTTTATTGGAAGCTATTCTTTGAAAACTTCAATTCTTCATGAAAACAAGTTGTAGAGCTTATGGTATTGCTTTGGCAAAATGATTTCCATAAATAAAGCAAGATGCAATGGAAGGGAACATATATAAAGATTAATGCCTCCGACTTTTAGGTGTACAGTGACTAACTACAATTCTTGAGACTTAAGTTATTGGAAAGAAAATCTCTGTTAAGGAAAACAGGCAACAAATCCAAAGCTACCTGAGCAGCATGGGCAATTTACTTCCCCTTGATTTTAAAAAATGTAGCTTTATAGCCATTTCCCTCGGCTTATTGATTTCACGTGTCATTTTGTACAATGACATAATGCGGCTGAGTACATGCGCCCACACACATACATGCACAGAGGGTAGCAAAGGCTGGTGTCATTTGTCATCCTGAGCTCCAGCCACTGCTCTTAATGTGCAAAATTTCAAGGGGAGTGATCTTTTCGATCTAAATGCCAGGAGTGAAGAAAACAGGGGCAGGCAGAAAGGGGAGAGAAGAAGGTGCCTATTGATCCCAGTGCTTATTGTTAAGCTACCAATGTGGGGTGGATGCCTTTTGCATTCTTCTGCATTCTTTTGCAACAGATGTGCGTTCCATACAAATAACAATGGTGCAACAAGGGCTTAATTGGTTCAATGGGCAGATTTAGTAATGTATATGTATGTGCTCAAATCCAGAAGAGCATGTAAAGAGTGGGAAAAGCTGCATGTATGGGGGGGGGCACACCTGAAAAGAAACTGGCCAGGTAGTGTCTCTTTCAGCCACTGATAAAATGTGCTTTAGCATTGCGCCTTCTATGTAATACAATTTCATGGCTGGACAAGATGTAGTTGAGAAACTCTTTGCCCTGCAGCAAATGGTTTCCCCCAAGTCAGGGTGCATAATACAAGATGTAGCAATGGCCACCAATGTCAGGGCAGAGTCAGAACGCTCAGAGTTCCCTGACATGGAAGAGAGCATTGGGCAAGGGCCAGAAGCAGCAGAGGAATGTGTGTCTGGAGAGGAGAGGGGAGCAGGGCCCAGCAGTGAAGTGTTAAACACAGGGAACCAGGAAGAAGTGGCATGTGAGCCCACAGCCTCCCAGGCAAGGTTTAAGCTCTGAATCGGAGGGAGATTTGAGAGGGGAAAAGGCAGGGCCAAAGAAGAGTCCTAAAGTTTCCCCACTTTAGGTGCTGGAGGCGGGGGCAGAAGTCATTGGCAGTATCTGAATCAACGGACTCGGACTAATGGTGATTACCTTGTGGTGCCTTTTGTAAATACTTGTAAATAAAGACCATAAAAACGTCAATGGGCGTGAAGTGTTGATTACAGTGAAGAGAGAAACGTATTGCCCTGACAACCAACTTGGAAGGCTTTAAAATGTGTTCAGACAAATTTGTGGTGGATACAACTATCAACATTTACTAGTCATATTGGCTATGCACCTCCTGTGTCAGAAGCAGTATGCCTTTGAATACCTGTTACAGGAGAGTGCTCTTGTGTTCAAATTCTGCTTGTGGGCTTGCCACAGGCATCTCATTGGCCCCTGTGAGAGCAGGATACTGCATTAGAAGGGTCTTTCATCAGATCCAGCAGGGCTCGTTTGATGTTGTTATGTTCTTAAGCTACCCAGGCAGCTGAAGCAGAAAATCCCACCCCCGCCCTCTGTGGCAGTAAAGCAATAACAAATTAAATAATTTGCTGTCTTTTCATAACACCTCAAATCAGCTGCTAGGGTTGCCCTCTCACTATGGATAATGGTAATGTTAGCACTACCTTAGAAGATTGGTATCCAGCTGAAGTGGATCAAGAGGCTGTAACACCATGGTTGATATTGTTAACATTATACTGTACATTTATTTCAAGGACCTCAAAGCCACATGCACAGTTCTCCTTCCCTCCTCTATTTTATCCTCATAACAACCCTGTTAAGGAGGTTAGTGCCTGGCCCAGAGTGTTTTGCCGCTTGAGGCAGAATGTGGCACCTCCCTCCTCTTCCACCTTCCTGCCTCCTCCTCCACATCCCCTCTGCAGCCACAGCAACCACCACCACAACCTGAGAAGACTGGAGGTGGCGTGAAGGAGGTGGTGGGACATGGGTTGCAGACAAAGAGGAGGTGTCAAGTGGCACAATCCTTGGAGGCCGAACCTACCGCTCCTCCCAGCTGCTGTCCTAAAACAATGGCCTCACCCAGCCTCATGGTCCTGGCCTTGCCCAAGGTAGTCCAATGAGCTTTGCAGTTGCATCTGGATGGCAACTGAGATCTCCCCAGTTATAGTCCAATAATGATACCACATTTACTCCATGTTATGCCATGTAACATTAAAATGTGGGACATCACGAGTGATTCTGAAAGGGATTTCAGAATCCAGCGATCAAGTAGCGCTGTTAATGACAGCATAACCTAATATTATCAGCTGGGGTAAATAGAATACCAGAACCCTTAAAAATAAACAATAAATACATAATGATAAATCAATTGATTTTATACAATCAATTCCCAGCTCCCTTTTTGAGTGGATAACAGAACCAAAATAACCTTTAACTTTGTTGTTGTTCAGTCGTTCAGTCATGTCCGACTCTTCGTGACCCCATGGAACAGAGCACGCCAGGCATGCCTATCTTTCACTGTCTCCCGCAGTTTGGCCAAACTCATGCTAGTTGCTTCGAGAACACTGTCCAACCATCTCATCCTCTGTCGCTCCTTGTGCCCCCCATCTTTCCCAACAGCAGGGACTTCTCATGAGGTGGCAAAAGTACTGGAGTCTCCTTTAACTTACCTTTGCCTAAATGTAATGTGGATCCCTTTTTCTTTTAACAGCAAACTTTCTTTCTTTTTTTAAAAAATGTATCTGAAATATTTTCAAGCCTCTGGTAGTGTTTATTTCACATCAATAGTTATGATGTCATTTTTCATGTTAAGGACAATTGCTTGTTGGTATAATAATTCACTGCCTAATTTCATACCAACTTCTCCACATGATAAATGTTGTGTATGCAAAATCTGTCACTAAATAACAACAAAGCTATTGAGAGCAATTCAAGACACCCCAAAATGTTATTTAATTTCAATAGGAATTGACTATATAATTCCTTTATGCTTGCTGACAGAACCAGGTTCCCTTTGCTGCTAGTAAATCTTATCTGGATTTGCAAATTCACCATTGTATGGTAGCATTAGTGTCTGTTTGTTTTTTGTTTTATCTTCCCTTCCCCGTGATTCTAAATTTAATTGTGCTGCATCTGTAAAGAGATAGGTTTCCAGCATTTTCAATGTCAGCATAAACAAAATGTTTGAGATGGGCCTTTGACAGGATGAATGTATTTCTAGGTTGGCGGGGTAGATTCTAGCAGGCTTCCATCAGTTTGATTAAATTCTTTTCAGAGTAGTTTTCTGATTTCACCGGGACAAGGTGACACTATACAAATTTCCAATGGCAAAGAGTTGGCAGCAACAGAAGAGGTTTTCTTCTGCCTCAGTGAGGTTTTAAGGTGAGAGGAGAGGAGTTACTCAGGATGTTACAAATGTTGCTGATCTCTCTTCATCAACGTTTGGGTGGTGCTGAAAGTCTAGCACACATTTTGTTAAGAAGTTCGACATAACCAGAGAGCATTGCCATTATTCTGGGTTAGGGATGGAGGAGAAATTTGCTTTGATTAGCATTTTAATGCAAAACTCTTCTATTTGCGAGTCCTGAAACAATATAGGAACCCAAATGAAACTATCGTTTGAAATTCATACTTCTTTGAATTTTGCAATGAAGTTCTCCAGACAATTAACGAGCACACAGATGCATCTGTTGGGGGGAAATGTACGTTAAGGATCAAATATTAGTGAACATTACATGCACAAATGCATTATTTTAGGGAAAGTTGCTTGCAAAAATATGTATATCAGAAAAGCTTCACCCTAAAATGCTAAAAGTTGCATAGTGATATGGAAATGTGGAGAACTGGAACTAAGGCAGGAAAAAGGAAAAACCAAGATACTAAAATTGACAGATTTGCCCATCCCTATCCTAGATTTACTTCATTTTAGCAAGGCATAGAAGGATCAAGAAAGGCAAGATAAAACAAGCTCTGGGATCCAGTAATGTATAAGAAGATCTGCAAAGAAAGGCAGGGTAGGAGTTAAGAATTCAGATAGTACCATAGACAGCTCCAGATGTGCTCTAGCTAAAGAATCATAGAAGTCAGGCTCAAATGTTGCTTCAGCAACAGATACCGGTAATAACAGACTGAGTCTTAAACTATTTAAGGCAGGTAATCCCTTTAATTGGGTGACAGTCCTGATAACATTGCTTCATATATCTTACTTTAATGGTATGTCTTGGCCAAAGGGTGGCATTGCACAGGAATGGCAAAGGAAGATCATCTGATTAATCCCTCGAAAATTAAATAGTGCTTCCCTGAATGGGCACTCTGCTAGCGGTGGTATTCCTGTGTTTGGGCATGGCAGAAAAGAAAGAAGCAGCAGTTTGAATTTGGTCAGAGAGAAAGGAATATTTAAATTGAGAGCTGGGAGTTTAGCTGGAATTGGCTATGCAGGCTGCTGCAGCTGTGGATCTTCTGGAATCAGGTGCAGGACTGGAAGTTGCACTGCCTGCTTTAGAAGTCTACCTGCTGCCTTTGTATGCTCTGATTGTATGAAAAGGTCTTGCAAATACCTTCTTTTTCAGCACAGGGAAATAGCTTGGCAAAGTTGCCACTCCCAGAACTTTCCGGTTTAGTCTCTACCACTTTCAGATTCCTGTGTGTGAGAGTCTCAAATTGTGCAATGCATTCTGGGTGGGGTTCACAGAGCAGAAGGCAGTGTAGCTTGATCACAGGGTTCTGTCAAGTGGCTTCCAATGTTGGAATGAAGCCAGAGAACATATACTGTGCCTGAACCTAAAGGTAAGAAAGGAAATCCTTTGAAAAAGCACATCGACTGTGAACCACCATGGAAATTCAGAGTGAAGTTTAAGCATACAATAAACCCAGACATTTGAAATTCTCTGTTAGGGTTGTTAGATTGCCTTAACTCTGCCCCCTCAGCAATCCAACCTCCCATCTTGCTTCCTTCCTTCATTCTTTGATCTAAAAATAGCACTTCTTACTAAGTAGGTATAAAAGGAACAAATGGTTTTTTAATATTATTTCCAAGGGATCCAAGAAGCTCTCACTCTGTGGCTTAAATCTGAAAATGTACTTACTTATACTGCTTTCTGAAAAAATATTGGAAAATTTGCACCTTGCAACCTTGCTTTGCACTGGACTCTAATGGGGGACATCAAAGGGCTGGGGAACATCAGGAATTAAATGGAGCTCTGGGAGCACCCTTGGTCACACCATAAACTGTGCACACCCTGTGTCACGAACTTTTAGTGAGTGGGTGAGAGCCCAGAGCCCCCCAAAGGAGCAAGAAAAGCTTTTAATGCTCCATTTCAGAGACAAGGGTGAAATCTTTTGAGCGTGATCCAAGTTTTATTAAATTTAAATTTCCTACAGATCCCACCTTATCCCCCACACCCATTATAAATATCACACACAGAGAGACAGAAACATACCCACAAAATTAGAATCAATTAAGGCAAGTTTGACAATTAAACCAATTGTGGTGCATTGAAACATCAGACCCCCACAGCTTAAGTCTAAGTAATAATGCCTTATATGGCATCAAATGGATGTTCTGGCTTGGGCTTTGATAAGTCTCAAGGGAGCGGGAATTACACAATCTGCTGAAAGTGCCTCTCTGTGGGTGCATTCGGATGATTGGGAGCTGCAGAGGGGTGATAAAGCTTGATGCATTGCTGTAACTCATCATTACAATGCCCCTGGGTAGGCTTTTACTTTGCCCTGTGGCTGGGTGAACCAGCTGTGGGTGCAAGCTATCAATTTTTGTGCACCCTTAAAAATATGAGCACCCTTTCACTGCTCAGATCCTATTTTTGTAGGAAATGTGCATTATGCAATTTCCGTTGCTCAAAGGTTGCTGTGCAAAGGCCCTGCTGGCTGTAGCTGGCAAAGGTCACATGTTTCTCTGGTTTTCATTTTGTCCCCACTGCTGGGGATCAATGTAGCTCAATGGACTTTGCTGTGTTAGGCTGCTCTCTTGCATGTTTGGAGGTCATCAGTGTTTCCCCCACTTTTGAGAGTTTTTTTTTTTAAAAAATTCTGGTTTAAAACTGGAAGTATGTCATTTTTCAGACAATAAAACCTCCCACATGATTAGTAGGGTGGATAGTGTAGCCTAATCCCATTCCATTGCAGTTCTGCTGTTTCTGATTTGTAGGTCCATTCCATCCCATTTTGGTCAGTTTTCTTAAAAAAAAAAAAGTGCATGAAAAGTCCACATTTATAGTATATGTAATCCATTTGGAATGAACTTTTTACATTAAACGTGACCCCCCCCACCGTACATTTCAATGTTTTTCAGTGCCCTTCCTCTTAAAAATATGCATTTTGTATGCTTTTAAAAATAGAAAATATATATTTTGTCAGCAATTTCCCCCCACACCAAAACTGCATCACAAAATACCCAAAAGTGAATATTCTGACTTGGCATTGTCTTCTCATCCACAAGCAACTTTGAGAACACAAGTTTGGGTTGCTCTTTTTGAAAAGCAGACTAAATGAATACCCCATTCTCTCCTGATTATTAGAAAGCATGAAGGATTTTTTTTTTTGGGGGGGGGATGAGTAAGACCCAGCATGCACTTTAGGAATTATTGTGTTAAATGGATCCTGTGCTATCTTTCTAGCGCTTCCATCCTCTAGTGCAGCCTTTCCCAACCTGGTGCCCTCAATATGTTTTGAACGACAGCTCCCATCATCCCATTTGCCATTCTAGCTGAGGCTGATGGGAGTTCAAAATACCTGGAGGGCACCAAGTTGTGGAACAATGCTGTAGTAATAACCAGCTAGAGTAGGTATTTAATTCTGATCAAGCCCATTAGTCATACTTGTCTCTGCTTCCCAGTATGCTTTTTTTTTTTTTTAAGGCATATAATTTTAGTGAGTGACTTTGCTCCTTTGGGTCTTTGATGCTTTGTATGCACCACTTTGCTCCCTGAAAAGATTGATGTGTCCCTCCGCCCACCACAATAGGATAATGGGTAGTTTAAATGTAATTATGTAAAGCAAACTTTAGAAGCCACTGCTGCCATTTATTGATTAGGACTTTGCTAGTATGATGGGCTACAAATTATATGACAAAAAAAATCTATCTGTCTATTTGTCTGTCACCTTAGAAAATCACCATACTTCATGTTGGCTCATCTTCCTTGATAGGGAAATTGCCTTACCAATAAAGGGAAGATAGCTGATGCATTGACATCCTGAATGAGTGTTGTGCTACAGGATTGGGACATTTCCCCCCAATCTTGTTCTGAACCTGACCTGTTAAACCACTCACTGGGAAGGTTTGAGAGGAGTCTGTGTACCTTCTAGGAAGGTGCATCTCATAGTTTAAGAATTCAGGCTCCGATCCTATCTGCAAGAGCCTCAGTCCAAACCCTACTTTTTCCACCTGTATTTTGACAGTTGTTGTGGAAATCATACCCAAGAAGCCAAACGAATGTAGGAGGCAACTGTATGCAGGCTGGTCAATTGTGCTGCATTCCTGGCTTCCACGACTTATGCGCCCAGAACTGTTGCTCCAGGATTTTGCCTTCTTTCTTACTCTGCTTTTGGGTTTTAATTTGCTCCTTGGTTAGACATTGCCTATTGGACTGATCCACTGACTTGACTTATGGCCTACTTAGATATATAGTGTCTGATCTGCTCTATATTCTGTAGGGACTTGTCATTTTTTTTCTGAGTTACAGTCATACAAGGAACACAGTTTATTGAAGACACAACACTCAGAGCCTATAAATATGCAAAAATGATATTTTCTGATGCATAGTAATCCTCATGTTGTGCATGGTTGTCTTCAGATAAATTACAAGCCACAAGTACCTACTAGTGTGCAAGGGCTCCACATAACTGGAATGTCAGCTACTGTGATCCATAAAATCTGTGTTAGGCTCCACAGAATCAAGATGTCCCACTAAAGTGATCCATAGATTCTATGCTGCATTCAGGGACCATGAATAACTACTCTACAGCAAAGTTTCTTCTAGTCTAAGGGAAAAGAGGGAGAGAACAATCTAGAGACTGGACTATTTGTAAAGGCACAGAGTGCAGTTATTCATCATGCTTTTGCAGCTGCTTGTCTGAAGATGATAGCATTAGATTGCATTTATCCCCACGCTGCGAAAAGCTTCACTGGCTGGTTTCTGCAGATCAAGTTGCTATTAAAATCACATGAAGGATGCTTGGATATCATTTGGCAATGCTAGCCTCTTCAGTCAGACCTTATAAAATTTGTGGGTGATACTCAGCAAATGAATGGCAAAGAATGCCAATGCTTTGCGCTTCCAAATAATCTCTTTATGTTGATTTAGGAGGAATGTGAACAGTGGCTTCAGAGCTGTCAGGAAATGAAAGGTCTGTCCTTGGGAAGGCCTGTCAGTGAAACAGAAAGCTCCCAAAAGGAAATCTGGGTAAGTCCTGCCATCTTGTCTCTCTCCTGCTTCTCTTCATAGTGCAGGAGGTCTGATGTCCTCTTCACTGTGCCAAACCTGTGACCTTACTCAGTAAAAGTGATCATCTCAGTTATCACTGGAGAAGAAATATCTTGTCAAAATCACAGACCTGACTTTCCATCAATGTTGGGCTTTTGAAGAAGAACAAGATGTGTTCTTGTTTATCAAGTCCCATGAGGAAAGGCAACTGGATGTAATTAAGGAGCTGGCAGAGCTATTTTTAATTCCTCCTTGGGTAGGATGCTCCTCTCAGAAAAAAGGACAATGGGTCTAATCCTTTCTAGGACTTCCTCTGAATGTTAATGTACTGTGCATTAGCTGCTGTGATTATTACCCATGGAGCAGAACTTCTATCTTAATACCTCACAAAAGGAAAAAAAGCACTGCGTGTTTTACAGTAATTGAGCTAGGGTTTATAGTATAGCAGTGAATGGCCCATATGAACAAGCACATCTACAAGGTCTGGATTTTTGTGATTCAAATTCTTGACCCTCACTTCATGATAAGCTTTACAGTCCAATCCTAAGTGTGTCTACTTGAAAATTCTGTTGATTTCAGAGAAACTTACTTTCAAGTGAACAGGCTTAGAATTGCAGCACCTCAGAGTGATATTTGTGTACATTTTAATAGTCAGCCTATTGAAATTCATTTCATTAGTTTTGGCCCAGTCCTCCAATTTGTTAAGGTCATATTGAATCCCAATTCTGTCTTCTTTGGGCAGAAGAGAAGCTGTAGTGGAACTGAAACAATACTGCATGTGATGAATACAGGGCATAATGGAAAGCCTTCTTACATCCATACCTCCTGTATAGTTTTGGGGGAGGAGCTACCAGTGCATTATTTTACACCATTATTGCATCACAATATGGCAAAAGTCATCCTAATCCAATGCATGCCATTATATGCCAAAACATACTTTTATGAAAGTATGCACACACTCCCCTCCCCCATGTATCTTACAAGTCCACCCATTTGTCTTCAGCTTATGCCTCAAAAATAGCTCAGGGAGTTAATGTGTTGACCGAAACTGTGATTGACATGTTTAGTGTTAAACAGTGAATGCGAGAAATGATAGGATTGTGTTCTGCAAATACATCTGAGGGGCTGACAGCAAAGTAGGTGAACTTATTTAAATTTCAAGAAGCCTGGGGAGAAAAGAATGCCTGAATAAAAACCTGAGTTTATGCTAGAAATCCAAAACTCTTGTTTAGGCTATTATATGTATAAAACTCTGGGACAGGCTCCCTGGAGCACTTTGGAGGAGGAAAGAATTTTGCAGGGTTCAAGACATAGATTAACATGTGATAGATGGCTACTTCTGATGTGCCCCATTCCCAGAGCCTCAGTTGGTATTCCTGGTATGAGAAAAGATGTGATGCTACCTGACTCTTTTGTTTTTCTCCTCACCTCCCAGTCACCTTCCAACTATGGTACTGTCATGATGCTGTTAGCGGCTCCAGGCAGGTTGCCCAGGAAAGCATAAAGACAAGGAAAGGTTTCTTACAGTCCTTTTTTATTTCAATCTTTACAGAGAGAGGCTACAGAACACAACCTCTTGGATAATGGCATTGTCCCGAGTGAATCTCCACCCCCGTCTCTCCCACTTCCTCATTTGTCATTCTCATCATTTCTTCTACGGGTGCTGCCACATGTCCTCTGTCTTTGAGCTCTTTGGTCTCCTACTTTTAAGGCTCACCAGGTTCTGGGAGATGGAGGGTCTGGAATGTTTTGTAATGTCAATGTGTCAGTTGGGTGTTTTTCTGGCTCTTCCACAATTTCCTAGCTTTCCCTCTCATCTGCCTCTGAGCTGCGACCTCCCTCAAACCCATGTTGTAAATGCATACTGTCTTCCTCTTCCTCCTCCCTGAAAGGGCCATTCCTCCTCTGCCCAGTCACTGACAGGTACATGGCAATGTGAGTTACATACCCAAGCTGAGCAGGCTCTGATATTAAACTTTCCCATTCACAAAACGGGTCACACTGAACTCTGTTGCTATGTAATGTAGAACATTCAGTTTGTTTATAGAGAGGCAATGAAGCCACTTCATTACTAGAAGCCACTGGACATGGATAACACTACATGATGCTTTGATGTCATCCTGAGATAGGCAGAGGCGAGACAATGCAAATATCATTGGACCCCAACTCCCATCACCCCCAGCCAGCACTGCCACTGGTCCGTGATAATGACAGCAGTAGTCTAGCAACATTTGGAGAGCCACAGCCCCCTCCACCCCTGTGGAGCTACTGACCAATGGAATGCTAGGTAGTGCCATAGTTGAGAATGTTGTTGCCTCTATGTTTGAAAATTGCTGAAATGAAACTCTCCTCCCCAATTTGTGGTGTTAACCTTGGAGGTGGGAAGAGCCATTTCAGCAAAATCTCTGTTTGCCATTGTTGGGATGTGAATAGATGCTAGGAGAGGATATATTTATTAGATATTATCCTTCCTTCCTCACGTAGGTGAGTTCAGCAGTGTGTCATCCCTTTGCAGCTTAAAATGGAAGCTTAGATAGGCTAAGTAATCCAGGATGCTTTAAGGCAGACTGGATTTTCCTGCTATTTCTCCCTAAAACAATAATCACGCAGTCTTGTAAAAGATAAAAAATTAGCATTCACTCACTCGTAATACTGATACAGCAGCTTTGTTCTGGCAAGCTTGAAATGGTATTTCAATTACAAAGACATACTTAAGTCTAGCTTAAACTGGTGTATGAGTTTGGAGCACTGACATACATATGTTCTCACATTTCTGGCAGAGCAGAAAGAGGCAGAGCAAGAGTAAGAGGATGTGCCCAGACAGGCAGAATATATAGCCACACCTTTTCTCTGTCAGGGCACAGTGGGAGTGTCTCTCACAGAGTCCTCTCTAGCAAACCTAAAGGAAAACTCTGCGAGCTTCAGCTCCTATTATGTGCCTATCTATCAAAACATGAATTGTTGGTTTGACTGCATTTAATATAACACAGCAGGATGCTTTTCTCTTGCAAAGGGGAGTGCAACCACTTACAATACTATTATTATTGTTAATACTATTACAATTTATTACCCGTCCTTCACCCTGAGGTCCCAGGGTGGTGTACAAGTTACATGCACAGGTGCCTTTCACAGCTGATGTAGCGTGCATGTATTTGAACTCGAGTAGGCACCCAAATGCACTTTCCTGTTATTAAGAGCCCAATGAGTTTTGGAATAATTCATGATTGTAACAAGCCTGAGAAAAATATTAACATTCACCAAGTCAGCTCAGGCTTATGTTATAGTGGAAATTAAAAGAAATCCAAATGACATCCACTGTGCTAAGGAGACCAGATGATACAATTGAAGAAGGGAAGATGGGTTGCTTGGAGAATGGTGTGTTTGCAAGAGAACGATGACTGAACTGGAGCTCAAGTGGCTGCAAATAGATTTCTTATCATCCCTTGGAACTTTCTTTGTTTAATCTTCCTAATATGTGCATGAATATTTAGTTTCCAAGAGAATGGGAGAGAAGGGCGGGGGAGAATTGACTGGAGAAATTGTGACAGGTTTAATTACATTTAAGAGAATATCAGGGAGATCAAAGCTGAAGAGATAAAAGCTGAAGCTACTGTACGGGCTCAAAATATCTTCTGAATCATAAACACGATTAAGTACAGTTCTTCAGACTCAGCCACCCTGAAGCTGGGAGAGCGTCACTGTTGAAATCAAGTCCTCTAGTTACAGTATTTTATGACTCATGTTGACTGCCTTTGGCTAGCTTGGTACTTAGGCAGGCACCAAAATGTCTGGGAGCGTTCAGAAGAAAGCAGTAAACCAAACATTTCCGCCAAGGTCAGTGGCTCTTAAACAGCCCCCTGATGGGCTGAATGGTTTGTGGACTGTTCAGTAGAGATGGCTGTTGACTGTAGGCCAACAAAAACCATTCTTGTGTCAACAAACGTAATCAGGACCCCTGTGGTGGTAATGACTCTGTCACACTTTTCATTAGCTGGGAACTGTTTATTTTTTTGAGGGTAAGTAGCATTTCTTTTCCTCCCAGGTTTTAAGGGTGTTACACGATCTGTTACTAACAATGAGCACCACTCAATCTGTGTCTCTCACACAGTCACACATACCTGCTGCCTTGGTTGCACTGATGCAAATGGAGGAACCCAGTCTAAGTGGAATTCAGTGGTTTCAGGTGGAATTTCTGAAGTGCTGGAGTTTGGTAAGAATTTGGCTGTTTCACAGAATTTGCACTAGTATGCAAAAGCCAGCTTGTCTTAAGGCAACCTCATTTCATGTTCTGCAAAGGTTGAAGGAGTTGGAAAAGAAGAGGCCCAAGACTAGACTACAGGGCAACTGCTGCCATAGCAAAATAGGAAACTCTAACCCAGTCATACAGTCACATTCCCTTCCCTTCTATCGCTGCTTCCAGCTTGAGCCTAACCTCCTAAACTACATATGGGAGGTGTGCATGTATTCTCACATTAATCCTTACATGGCATGGAGCTAAAAGCACAGCATTGCTCCCTGGTGAACGTGGTATTGCCTTTTACATCAGTAATGTCTACAGCATAGAAATATATGAAGTCACCTTATACTAGGTCAGGCCACTGATTCAGTATTTTCTACATTGATTGGTAGTGGCTCTGCAGGGTTTCAGGCAGGGGTCTTCATGAGCCCTACCTGGTGATGTTGGGGAGCGAACTTAGTACCTTCTGCATGCAAATGAGATGCTCTACCACCAATGTACAGCCCTTCCCCATATGAGAAATGAACAGGGCAATTTTCATTGACAACAGAAATGCAGTGAAACTTCAGATGCTAAGGCCACTGACCAGGAGACCTTTCTTGCAATGCACCCCATTGACCCTTCCTCACTTGGTGCCCTCCAGATGTTTAAGACTACAACTGCAATGTAGTCCAAAGTATCTGGAGGACATTAACTTGAGGAAGTTGCCTTATGGGTTCCAATTAAATTACCTTAAAGAGAACAGATCACACACATACTGTAGGTAGCTTTGATGGTTATTGGCATAGCAACGCAAGATGCCATATCGTACCAAGCACAAAATGAATATCCCTATTCATTGTGAGAGCTGCTGGTCTGTTGAACAAAACATTCTATAGACATTCTGCTATGCCAGTATCCCCATAGTTATGTCCTTTTTTTAAAAAAAAAGACAGTCTATTTCAATCATGAGATACTTATCTGGTGTAAAAGAAATAATCTTCAACAATAGAAATCTAATACTTTTTCAGTGTTCAGAAGACTCAAACTTCACAGCCCTTTAAAGAAAGGTTTTGTGTTTTGCACCTTTGCAAAACAACAGCCCTTCCCTCCTGCAGCCAATTCAGTTACCGGCAACAGCAGGATCGCATAGCTTTGGACTGAAAATTGGGGGAGTCTTATCAGTTCTACAAAGGGTGTCCAAGGGGCTGGAAATTACATTTCAAGTCCACACCAATGCAAGAGATCCACTTTCACCAATAAACCTGGCGCTTTGTTAGGCTTGGAAGAGAGATAAGAGAATGCCTGGAGCTTCGAGCCTTTAGAGGTGGTGCCAAATTAAAACTCTGAAGGGCTGGATAAGCTCCATATTTGCAGTTCCCAAAGTCCACTGGGGCAGAGTGTCCAGTTTTAAGTCCAAAGCCCTTAAACCTCTTTGTGGCTCCCCAGCTGTTTTGCAGGGACTGGTTGAAAGACTTAAAAGTCCTGGTTAACAAAAGGGTTTTCAAAGCCAGGCTAGATCTGAGCAAAGCCTCCCTTAGTGCATCTAGGCATTCAAGCAACCAGAGATTCCCGAGGAGTTGTGCAAACTGCAGGGGATTTCTTGTAAAGGCATAACACTATGTAACAGCAGAATGTAATTTACCATGTACAGTGCTCCCAAGCTTTTCACCTCATCTCTGAGATCAGTTACCCTAAGTCTCAAAGAATAGAAATGCTTATTTTATTTGGATGTCAGCAGAATTAGGGGGATTCCTAAAGGGGCTGTTATGGCGACCATCCATCTGCTACAGGCAACCTTGTAATTATTATATTGCCTGTGAGAAAAACAATATTTTTTCATTCTCAAATTCCTTGAAATTGGGCCTTGACATGTAGGAAAATCTGTCTGGATTTCCTTGTGTCTCCAAGAGGTGCCATTATATCCTGCACTACTTCTATCATACAAAACCAAATACCTGGCTTATTGGTTGATTGATTTACTCAGTTAAAGGTTTAGTACCCCATTACTCAGCTTTCAACAGTTAAAATATTGCCATCTCATGATAAAACAACAGCATAAACACAAAGCTATGCAAGCTGGAAACATATTAAGCAGAGAAAAGCCCTAACAGGGTTCATACACAAAACATTGGATTGGATCCAGACGGTTAGCTGAACTTAGTTCACATTGGAAGCAATAGGACTCTGTAAATCAGAGCTTTCTAAACTTTTCATGTTGGTGACACACTTTTTAGCCATGCATAATTTTGCAACACGGTAATTCAGTTTTACTCACAAACTGGACCCCTTTCCAGCCCCAGGAAGAGCATAGGGAGCACCCACACACTGCAGCTGACACACTAATGATATACAGTTTAGGAAGGGTGTAAATGATGACTAACTTTGCCTTGACATTCATTTCAGTAAGAACTGAATTTCGTTCATGTTGTTTGGATCAAACCTATTATCTCCCCAGAAAGGCAAAACTTGGCAGAGCAGGAAAGTTTCCAACAACCTGGCAGAGTTGGCTCCAAGGTAATCTCCCCTGCAGAGAGAAATCCAAAAGTGGTGCCACGGCAGAAAAGGTCCTGTCATGAATGACTTCCTGCCTCACATCAGATGGCAGGGAACCTCCAATGGACCTTGGATGAGGATCTTATTTTATGGACAGGCTTGTGGCAGTCAGCTGATTGTCAGACTTGCGCCTTGTGAAGCCCCTTCCATAGTGCTGCATATGGATTATGCTTTACTTTGCATGGTTTGCAAAAATGGGTCACCTGATGTCAAACTTGGCCCATGGAGAGTGGGGAAGATAGCAATCTGGCCACAGCCAGTTCCTCTGGTGTAGGAAGAGGCATCCACTATTACTTGAACACAAATGTTTCCCAGATATATAATGAAAGTTCATTAAATGCCAATCAGTCGGTTCCAATAACGTATCAATCATTGGACTTTAATTTAATACTATTTGTGCTGCGTTATCATGCACAATGTGCATAACAATGGTCCCCCCCCCACTCCAATGTGTTTTAGAAACAGTTTACTGAGATTGGGAACAGGAAAAACAGCCCAACAAAATTGGGGAAGTTCAGCCACAAATTGGCACATTCTATTAAAGCAAAAGCAGGCTAGAAATGAACTTCCAACCTTGCCAAAATCCACACCTCCACAGCATGCTCATTAATTCAGGTAGTGTTTTCCAGTGCTATAGCAGCAATCAGTCTACATTCTTCTGGTAGGTTTGTTTTTTATACTTTCAGATATCCTTTTTTTACAGGACAAGGAATAAAATCCATGCTATTGTAGGAGATAGAAAATTGCTGAAATAGAATGATGAGAGTATAGCAAAACTCAAGTGCTTGAGGTAGCTTAAATAACATGTAAAGCTAACTTCAAGTATTGAATATAATAATTCAGTAAATTAAAATTATATTTTCCCTGTGAACTCTTTTTGCACTCTTTTTTTGGGGTGCTTTTTGTATGTATTTTGTACACAACAGTAATTGTGTACAATTGCATAGTACACAGTGACCTTTCCTGTCCTAAAGACCAATTTAATGTCATCCACACCCCCAGAATCCAGTAAGCTACCATGGACTGTACATGGTTGCACAGATCCCAGCCTTAATTCCAATTCCCTTGGAATTAAGGTCAATGGAAACTGTGGTGTATTTGGGATATATAGTTTTATTTCCACACGCATAAATAACCTGAGCATAGGATGCATGGTGATGGTGGGGGGCTCACAGCACTAACACTCCTCAGGTATTGCCTCTCCATTAAGTTCCCAGGGAGACACCCAAGCCACAGCTTTGAGTCCAGCACAGACCAAGGCCAGCCTATGTGTCTTCAGCTTCCAGTACCAGCCAAAACTCACCACAACACAGCCACCCTGTGGTTCTCCATTCTAGGATGATGGGGCATCCAGGCTGGTGAGGTGGGAAAAGGCCCACCTATTTGTCTCTATGGCAACAGAGCTCATTCTTTGGACTTATAAATGGCAGTACCTAACTGGCCAGCTAAGGCATTATCTTATAAAGAAACTAATTTGACTGATTCAGCAGGTTTCCACTTATGGATTATAACCTCTCAGATACAGATTTGGAAGAGACTCACATGTATCATCCAGACCAGGCATAGACAAACTTGGCCCTCCAGATGTTTTGGGACTACAACTCCCATCATCCCTGACCACCGGTCCTGTTAGCTAGGGATGATGGGAGTTGTAGTCCCAAAACATCCCTGATCCAGACTGACCCCACCCCTATTCTCATGTTCAAGTCTCCCTTACTCGGGGCACCAAAGATAATAGAGGTGTACTCATCTGAGTTGCATGAAGTATGAAAGCTTCTTGAATTTCAAGCTCCAAGCATCCAGCGCAAATCCTTTTAAGCTTAAATTCAGATATAGTCACCCAAGGCCTAGTCCGGCACTGTTGCAGCTGCACATTGCCACAAAGCTGATGCACAACTGATCTGAGCAGAGCCACCAGTGAAAGCTGCTAGTTGAAAAATGTAGGTGACAGGTGTTTGTGATTAAACACCAACCCTATTACAACCCACCTTTCAGTAATTGTAGGGAACTATCACTGTAGTAAACACAGAGACAAATATTGCTACCCCTCCCACCCAGCTTGGCAGGCCAGGGTGATTGTGGCAGTCTCTGTGGTTTAACTTTCAGGAAATTCTTCCTCTAGTTTTCCTCCAGGAGCCATAAGAATTCAGAGAAGTGATTAAACAAGATGTCTCATGCTGGTTAAGGCTCCTCTGTGATCTGTTTGGAGACTAAATTCCATTCTGTTTTTATATCTTAGGCAATTACATGGCAATACATTAAAACCCAAGGAATGCCATAACATGGAAATGAGGAAATGTAGCATTCCATCTGAAACAGAATAGGCTGAAGCCCCATCCCGCTTCCATCCCACAAGGCCTTTTCAGTGACAGTAGAAAATGATTAATTATGTTTAATATCAGAGAACTGACACACAGCCCTTCAAGTAGATGCTAAGGATTGCCACAAGGGCAGGTTGTGGTGGACAGCGAAAAAGACATATTAAAGTTGCTTCATAATTCCAAAAGTTAGATCAAGGATCATACTCTCTCACACAAAATCATTGAGAGCACAACTCTTTAATAGTTACCCATTTCCACCTTCCTTCCTAGTTCCACTCTGGTATCTAAAATGCATTTTAGTTCCTCGTTTTAGGTAGTAGGTTACCTGCAGCATCAACCGTGGTGATGTTTTGGAACCAAGAAGTCTTTTTCCCTGAAACGATATAAAAGGGAACACTTCGAGCTCCTTCCTCACAACTGAAGCACATAATAGTTTATGCAAATTTCATTCAATTTTGCTTCAATGGTGCTTATTTCCCTGGGAATTATATTAATGCATTGCCATGAAAATACATAACAATATATGGCATTTTTCATCTTCACGAATACTTGGCAGACAATTACAGAGGAAGAATAAGTGGGGTAAGTGTTGCCTAAGAAATAATTTTTAATTTTATTTTCTTTATATGCTGGTGTCGACTGTTTTTCAACAAAGGGAAAATCTAAGAAGACCTTTGATTTTCATTACTGGAAATGAGTCCAGTTTTGTATTGGCCTATTTTATTTTGATTGAACTATCAGATTCATACCTTTTAAATGAAAAAAAAACACCTAGGTTTTTCAAGAGAAAATTTCTTGTTTACCTTCTATAAAATTTATTATCCTAAATTTTAAATTTGGGAGAACCAGCTCTGTATATTCAACCCACCCAAGATCGCTATCACATGGGGGTGTTAGTGGGGCCTATTAACTGCCCCCTCCCCAACCCTTTAACTACTTTGGCAGCCCCATATATGCTGAGTGCTGAATGTGTCTGACTGCAGTGAGAACAACATGCTGGACTAGATGGGCCTTTGGCCTGATCCAGCCAGTGGCGAAGGAAAGAGAACTGGCACCTGGGGCGGTGTGTGTGTGTGGGGGGGGGGGGCAAACCGCCCACTGGCACATGCGCCACTACATACTGTGCATGCCGTACATATGGCGGCAGGATCCTCTGCTCATGTCTGCAGCAGTGTTGGAGGGATCCTACACTCGTGGCTGCAGGGGCGTCGGAGGGATCCTTCGCTCACAGCTGCAGCAGCAGTGGGGGGTCAGGGTATGCCGTACAGTGCTCGAGCAGCGCTGTGCATGTGCCACCGGGTGGTTTGCTGATGGCTTGGCTCGAGTGCTGTATGGACGACAGAGGGTGCAGCCATGAGCAGAGAATCCTCCGCATGCGGCTGCAGCGGCACTTTGGTGGCAGCTTGTGACTTCTTGTCACCCTTCCTCAGAGATGGCACCCGGCGTGTACTGTCCCCCTCACCCCCCTTTTTATGCCACTGGATCTAGCTAGGATCTTATGTACTAAATGCCTGGAACAGGGAGCTTGCTTGACTCAAATAGGATCTCGGCATGATTAGGGAGCCTGTGTTCTCAGGGTTCTAAGTTGGGCAGGGACAAAAAAATCAAAGCAGGAATGAAAGCAAGCAGAGAGGAAAATGGGGGGAAATAGAAATATATTTCAGAAGAAAAATTAATTCTTCAGGAACAGTATTTCAAATACTTGGGAGACAACAACTGCCTCACGCCTGCTGTCTCATTTGCATAATGGCAATGGAGAGGATGAATGAATAAGGCTGACGTCTTCTGAAAATCTATTTGGATAACGAATATCTCCCCAGCCACCCTCTGAGTCCCCGTGCCATCTGAGGGAAGGGAGTTGGTGGCTAACATGGGGTGCAGCCCTCTCCTCAGCCAGAGGTGGTTTTAGGGTGGCATGACCAGTGAAGTTACACTGGGTGCTGCTCTGCTGGGGGTGCCAAGACAATGCTTTAGAATGGAGTGCGAGAGGCGGGGGGGGGGAGTTTTAGTGCTGTACAGGATGCCACTAAAGTTTAAGAGCCCAAAGTCTGCCACCGACACAGCCCTCTCTTCCCCCTTAAAGAAGTTCCTGCCACCAGATAAAGGGGGGATTTATGTCTGCTAGGCTGCCCTCTATCAATCAGTCTAAGCGTTTCCCTGGGGCTTCCTTGCAGCATCTCAAGGTAGCATAGTTAAGGGCTTCCAGGTGGGAGGGTGTTCGAAATAAGCTGAGACCACAAAGGTTTATGAAACAATTGAAAAATTTGCTGAAATGAGGTGGGTGAGTGGAATTTTAAGAAAAATAAATTGTATGCAAAAGTCACAGAAAACTAGTATATCCCCCCCCACAATGCTGCAAAACAAGGATTAAATGCAATCCTTTAAGCACATTCCCTAAAGAGAGAATCTTATGCAAGCTCCTTTCTCTCCCGAAAGCCTTTCATCATTATGATGCGATCTAACACTTCCAGCCTGGCTACCTGTTGATATAGCCTTTGTCTACCTGCCCCCTTTACACCACAGGCTCTTCCTGTCAGGCTGCACGAATTAACCTCCCTAAAAAAACACACAAGAAAGGTGTAAGGTCCTTTGTTTAGTTGCTCATGAGTAAACAGGCAAAACTCCCACCTTTCCTTTAGTAGTTTTATTGTGCATACTATGTACAGTGCAGAGCTTAAAAGTTCATGTCTGTATCAAATGCCAGCAGAATCCGGGAATGGCCCCTTCCAGTTCTGACCCCAACAAAAGAGTTTTGGTATACGAAAACCCCGCCTTCCATCCTTTCGTTTCACCCCTCGGCGCCTTTGGGGTGACAGAAGTTGCGTCCCTCCTCCCTTGCCCCTTGAGCTAGAGGAGTGCTGGGTCTTTCCAGCATCCCCAGAGCCTTGACCATCCATCCCCTGCCCCTCCCCACTGGAAGTCTCGCTGCTTCCGCTGCTGCCAGAGGAGGTGCTGCTGGTCAGGTGGGGCTGGGGCTCTCTGTAGCATCCTGAGAGCCCTTCCACCACCCTGCGCTGTGCCGGGGACAATTCCCTGACGAAAGGTAAGCAATGGGCAAGGCAGATATGCACTTCCATACTAGCGCACAGTCCATAAACAGTCCAGGGCAGCAGAGTCCCATTCTTTCACCAAGGGGAAAATTAGATAATTTCCAAAATTGTTGGGATGTCTAAAAGCGGGACATTCTGGGATAAAATCAGAAACTGGGACAAGAGCTTGGGAAAGGTAGGGGGCTCCACCCCAGCTATCGAGAGGGGGCAAGTGTATGTGTGTGCATGCACATCCAAATTTAGAGAAATTGCAGTTTTGCTGTTTGAGGGAGGAAAGAGGTTGCGAGAGATAGCAATTTGAAGGTTTGTTGAAGGTGCAGATCTTTCTCTGAGGATTTGATGCAGACAGCATATCTGCTGCCCTGTATAAGCGTTTGCTGTTTTCTTCCATTCTGCTTGTTAGGGTGGCCACTTATGCATCTCCAAAAATAGAAAAGGAAATGCAACATCACCAAAAAAGAGAGAGGACTAAAATGGACACAGATTTGCATAAAATTCACATCATTTATATGCTTAGATGCAAATTTAGAAATAATTGCTATAATCTAAATAAGAAATACCATGCATCTCACCAGACTGGCCTGGTGATCTCAGAAACCACTGCACTGCTACCAACACTTAACAGACACCCGTAGCATATGAAAGCGGTTCTAACTTAATAGTTTGTTTTCTTCTCTCGCTTCTCCCTCACTCATGATTTCACTCAACCTTTCCTCAGGGATTGTACAGCAACATGACGATAAATGTGGACTGTGTTGGCTTCCAAATGTGCTAATGTGTCAAAATATGTTTTCCCTGCACATTTCCATATTAGCATCTTATTCACATAATGAAAGTGATTTGGTGAAAGACTTGCAAATACACTGAGGTGGTTTTCAAACAATAATCTTTTCTAAGACTGAGGAAGTCACTTGGAATGGCTGGGAAAGGGCCACCAACCACCTGCCAAAAGAGCAGGAGGGAAATGTTTGGGAGTGTTGTAATTTTTCAGCATGAAAACTTGCAAGCTTCCTGGCAAGGATGCTGCATATGACTTGGCAGCGCCCCCATTGCTTTGGAAAATGAAGCCAATGGAGCTTTTGTCAAATCTGCTGCTTGGTTGGCCATTCTTCAGGATTGATCTACAAGGACATTTTGATTTACCTCTAATACATAACTTTGAGTTGGGTGCAGCATGGCTTGAATCGCAAGCTGTTGTGGGTCAAGCACTCATTCCCCCTGCCTCTGTCAGGAGAATCAATGACTGGAAGATCAAACTGCGTTAGGTGTTTCTAATTCAAACAGGGCTTGCTTGCATATGACAGCATTTGGATTTTAGCAAGTAGCATTGAGATTGGCATAGCTTGCTGCTTCTCCTCTGCCATCTTCCTTGCCAGAAATACCATGCCTGGTGGCAGGTGGCAGCAGTGGGCAATTGTTGTAACATTTCCCCCCACTGAGACTGGAATTACAAGTCCCAGAATACCTGGTGCAGTTGGACCTTGAATTTTGGTCTCTTGGTGGGCATTCTGGGACTTACTTATTTATAAGAGTTCTTACCTAGCCATTACCATAAGGTTGCAGCAATAGATCGTAGGATCATAGAATTGGAAGGGACCCTGAGGATCGTCTCGTGCAGCCTTTCTCAACCTTGGGTCCCCAGATGTTTTTGGCCTACAACTCCCATCATCCCTGACCACTGGTCCTGCTATGATTGGGCCTAGAAATGAGCTGGCAACCACTGCAGCTGTTTTAAAACAGGGGTTATTTGAGTTCCTCAAGCACCTGACGATCTAATCCATGCTGCAAATGTTCCTGCTGCCTGTCCGATGTAAGTTTGCAGGCCTGGAGGCAGGATATTTGGAATGGCAGCTGTGCTTTTTTATAGTGTTTTTGACAACTGTCATGCCTCTTTCAGGGGTGAATGGGAGGACAGTGTAGCAGTTTAAACCTTGAAAGGTTGTCAATCATGGGAATTCTAGCCTGAACTTCAGCAGAAGTCACCACAATTATTACTATTATGTTCTTCTCCAGGGCATGAGCATATGTTTGGTAGCAAGACAGGGTAACTTCTTCTCACCAGGAGATAACTGGTGGGGAGGAGGAGAGCTGAACAGAATACAAAATCTTTTTTGTCTTTGAGCACACCAACTGGCAGGGCTGACCTGGAATCAGCAGGGGAAGAAACTGACCTCCAGTTTATAAAAGGCTGCAGAAGAACACCCACCTACATCCATCGGGGAAGGAGTTGCAGTTTTCTGAGTGATATGGGTAAGGACAGATGGGGCATTTCATGATGTAGGCTTGCTATGGGAAGATCTGTAGTCATTTGCCTTCTGTGTCACTGGCAACTTGTATGACCTTTGACTGGACAGGGAGTTTCTCACCTGTCCAAACAAGGATACTGTTTCTCTGCTCCACAGGGTTGTTGTGAGAATAACTCATTTGCCATTGTGAGGCGATCGCTGACCATGGCTGTGGGAGCCCCATAAATATCTGAGCCAGACATGGGATCTCTATTTAGATATAATAAATGTTAGCACTGGAGTCATCTTGCAAATCACATCTCTGCTTTTGCACTAGCTGCTCCGGAGGAGATGTTAATAATACGCTGTAAAGAGACCTTTACGTTTTTAATTAATGAAGCTGAGCCTCCTCTGTCTTCTATTCCTCTCCCAGTTAGATTTATGTGACTCCTCTGACTCACAAAGTGACTTATGCACAGTCAGATCCAGAAGGAACTCAAAGAAATTGTAATTCGCCTCCATCTTGCGCATGTAACCCTGCTGTGTTTATGTATAACAGAGGGGGCTTTGATCTCTCTATAATAACAAGCAATTGTAGGTCTTCTGCACTGCCATATCTTGAAAATCTCAGGTTCACGTAGCCTGATATAATGCTCGCTGCTGCTTCTGTGGCAGATTTGCCAGCAAGAGACCAAAACTGTGGAGCTGGGGGGAACCTATTCCCAAGAAATAATGCTCCTAGATGATGTGGCAGTTTAGGGGAGAGGGGAAAAAAGATTAGAAAGCTGAAATGAATGAAATTTGATAAAAACTGCCATAGAGGAAACAGGAACCCTGCTGGTTTTCTTGCAGAGGTCCAAAGGAAGGCTGAAGGTTCTTTCATAAGATTCTGGGGGTGGTGTGGGGGTTTATCAGATTTCATTAAGGGACAGGAGATAGAGATTTTGGTGGGCTTCGGGCAGGACTTCACAGCAAGACTTGAAAGCAGGGGGTGGTATTTCAACAATGGCCAAATGCAACTGCTGTGCCATAACTCGCTCAGGTATGTCATTTCTGGTACTATCCATAGATTCACCTCAACTCCTCAATACCACACACTCTGTGAGATGTACAACCGTGAGCTGAATTTCTGATGGGTATTTTAAAACTCCCATTGTTTCTGCTCCCACCACAGATACCAAGTACCTGAGTATCTAGCTTAGTCAGTCAATAGGCATATGTGTATGATGCAATAATTTATTAAAACAGAAATAGTGAAAGGTTTTATGATCACTTACTATAAAGAAGCATATGGCTTCAGTTTTATATTTTCGTATTGGATACTGGTTCTTATTGGATAATCGAATAATCTTACAACAATGCTGACTCTAATGTGTTAGGTCAGTGCTGCTGTCATCAAAATACTCCCTGTCCACATTTGTTTGTTTGTTTGTTTATTGAATTTCGATATCGCCTTTCATCTGAGGATCACGGGGTGAATCACACAATATAAAAACACAAACATGACAACAAACAAAAACAATAATCCCCCCTCCCACAGTTTTTAAGCCTTAAAGGTAAAGGTAAAGGGGACCCCTGACCGTTAGGTCCAGTCGCAGACGACTCTGGGGTTGTGCGCTCATCTCGCTCTATAGGCCAAGGGAGCTGGCGTTTGTCCGCAGACAGCTTCCGGGTCATGTGGCCAACATGACTAAGCCACTTCTGGCAAACCAGAGCAGCACACTTAATTGCTGTTTACCTTCCTGCTGGAGCGCTACTTATTTATCTGCTTGCACTTTGACGTGCTTTCAAATTGCTAGGTTGGCAGGAGCTGGGACCGAGCAACGGGAGTTCACCTCATTGCGCGGATTCGAACCTCCGACCTTCTGATCGGCAAGCCCAAGAGGCTCAGTGGTTTGGACCACAGCGCCACCCACATCCCCTTACATTGTTTAATTAGCCAAAGGCTTGGGAGAACATAAATGTTTTGCCTGGGGTCTAAAGATATGCAACGAAGGCACCGATAGATAAGGCTCCCAGAGGAGAGCATTCCACAAGTGGGGAGCCACTGCAGAAAAGGCCCATTCTCATGTTGGTGCCCTCCAGACCTCTTGTGGAAGAGGTTGCATCGCTGTCTCTGTCTCTGATGTTGCTCCTGGTTTCTAATTTTTCATGTCTCAGGTTCTCTCGGGTTCTCATTTCCCCCATGTTTAGTACAGTGCTTCACATTTACACATCAGTTTGTGACCCCTGCCAAAAAACCACATACCTCACCAGCACTTTAGCAAGAATTTATCCCAATATATTTGTATACAATTTTGCCTGACAGACACAATTTTGCATAACAGTTCCTTCTGATATATTGCATTTTGCATTTTCACAGATATGTGCATTTTTAGGCACACTTTACCGACTTATGTGCATTTTCATGCACCTTACTTGGTGGGAGGACTGGTTGCAAATTTCATTTAAATGTGAATTTCAAAGAAAGACTGTGTTTTAGTCTGCATATTATTTCAGAAAATGCAGATTAGGTTTGCTTTTAAGTGTGAACTGAATCAACTTTCTCCCCCAACCCTATTGTCAACCCAAGATGCAATTTTGTGAGATTGGTAGTCAGTTCTGAAGTTCAGGAAAACCACTGCTGATCATCCTTTCTTGAGCACACAGTTGCACCATTATGCCTGCATCTGTTCAACTCTGTGAAGGTAAAACAAGTCTGAAAATATCCATTTGGCTGCTGTAGTTTAGTCCTCAAGTGCCCCCAAGGTGCAGGAAAGGTGTTGGAAATTTGCCCCATGGATAAAGATGGTGTTTTTTTGGGGGGGGGGGTATTGCTTTAATTGCTGTGTGGAAACTCAGGAGACTCATACCCAAATGCAGCTAAATAAAAATTTCCACTTCAACAAATCATTCAACCACAAGGGATTGTTGCCTACTGCACAACTGAATGTGTTCTTGCTCAGAAAATAGAAAGTGTTTATCATAGTGCACAAAAACAAAGCAGTTTTCCTTTCATCAGTCTGTTGGCCTGTGATTTAAGTAACACTTCCTGGTCGTCGGGGTTAACAAGAACTTAGCCAGAGACCAGACAATAATATATAATTTAATGTTTGTATTTGGTAGTCAGATCTGCAGACCCTTGTTATAGACTGAAGTTCCAGTGAGTGAGACATCATGGAAACACTTGAGGAAATCCAAAATGCCATTTGGCACTGGAAGGGAGGAAGCGTTCCAGAAAGTAGACATATCATATTTAAAGCGAGTTGCTCACACACTTTTCATAGCTGCCCAGAGTTTAACGGTCTCTCAAACTGGCCTGTTGTGCCTGATTTGTTAGGTTGGGTTGTCATATTTGCTTTTGACATCACATAAAGTCACCAGAAGACCCCCCACCCCAGCCTGCAATCTTAGACATGCTTAATAGAGAGTAAGCCCCGTTGATGTGGGTTACACCCATAAAATATAACTATTAAAACATACTTAGTTTAACTTTGACAGGAGGTACCTGGAGGCCTATTGGCATTTTGTGGTATCCACATTTATTTACAAATAGGTGAAGGCACAGCTAGACCAGCTTTCCTCACTCTGGTGACTTCCAGATGTTTTGGACTACAATGTGGGACTATAATCCCTGACAATTGGCCATGCTGGCTGGGGCTGATAGCAGTCCAGGATATCTGAAGGACACCAAGGTGGGGAAGCCTTGTCCTTAGACTATAAATTCCATCCCCCCAGACAGAATGGCCAATGGTTATGGATGACTAGAGTTGTCCAAAATATATGGGGATGGGGAAGGTTGCTGCATTAAAAGGACTGCAGCATCGTCAAAGTCTCAGATACCTAGACGTTAAAGGCATGAAAAGGGCTGGTTGTTTAGAAGGCTTCTGAAACAGAAGTCATTGACAACCAACAAATAAAAAGTTGAAAAACAAAAAAAGGGAGCTAGAGGAAACAAATAAGCCAATGTACTAGGATCCAGTTACATTATACTTGTGTTATATGGCAGTGTTCTTTGTAGTTTCACCCAATTCTTGCTTGCCAAAGTTTTAAATAAATGACTGGCGTGAGTTGAGGGCTGGGGAGGGGGAGAAGCCAAGCTATTTCCACTGAAGACAATGCCATTTCTTCCCTTTCAGCATCTTCTGTAGCATTACTGCCTGCAGCCCTTGCCTGATGGCTCAAACCAGATTATTTTGCTCAGAAATGATGCTTGTCATACATTGTCAGCAGAGGGTGCCCAAAATATGATGACAGCACTTAAATATTTTATGAGTCTTCCAATGCACTGTAAGTGATGGAACTCTGCAATGAGTGCAAAGTGTGAACAGCTTATTAGACGAAGGACATAATGAATGCCTTTCATAAAAATGAATATTTAATCAGTGTCATTAGCTATATTAGAATTGTTCAGCCACGTGTGATGCCAGGCTATTTTGCTATTTCTTCTTTGGTCTTTAGTCCAATAAGAACAACCTTGTGCTTTTTAGAGTGTGAGTTTATCAGCTACAGACAGACCCCTTAGATTAGGGGTGGATAACCTGCTGTCCTCAAGAAGTTGTTGGACTGCAACGACGTGCATCATCCCAGTCCATTGGCCATGATGGTTAGAGCTGCAGGGAGTTGGAGTCCAGCAACATCTGGAGGGCTAAAGGTCTTACACAGAAAATATACACAAGTGCTTAAAAACCCAACACAGACTTGCCCCTATCGTGCTCTTTTAGCACAGAGCTAAGGGATTACATCTATTAGGAGCTAGGCTAAAACTGAACCTGAAACCAACAAGCTCTCTTCAAAGGAACAGGAGATGGAGAGAATTTCTTAATTCCACTCTGAAAATGTTTGGGTGGGTCCAAATTTCTTGGTCTAGAAAGAATCCTTGTTACCCATTAAATTTGGAAGGTGTTTTGCTAGTGATAGAGCATGGATGGTACTCTGTTATGATTGTAGAGGAAGATCCAGAAAGACTTTTATTCTGGCCATTGTTCATCCATATATTGACTGAGCCATTTGTTGATCACCATCAGTACACTGTGTTTCTATCAATGGTTACAATTTGTGCCTTACATTGCAGCAGCATCATATCAAGTGCAGTCCATAGAATGCCAAGTATATGGAAGGTTGAAATTTGTTGGGGAAATTGCTTTGAAAAATGTTTAAATCAGGGGAAATTGCACACAAAGTACCTATGTTAGGTAAAATTCAAACTAAAGATTAAAAAGAATAATAATAATAATAATAATAATTATTATTATTATTATTATTATTATTATTATTATTATTATTATACCACCCTTCATCATAAGATCTCAGGGTGGTTCACAGAATAAAATACAATATAAAAACACAAGTAAATAATTAAAAGAGCAACACAATAGCCCTCCCTTCCCACAGACACATTTAAAAGGCTGTAGAATATTTATCAGCCAAAGGGTTGGTTGAAGAGGTAAGTTTTTGCCTGGCACTTAAAAATATATAGTGAAGGCGCCCAATGAACCTCCCTGAGGAGAACATTTCACAGATGAGAAACCACTAAAAAAGAAGGCCCGTTCTCATGTTGCCACCCTCCAGACCTCACGTGGAGGAGGCACGTGAAGAAGGCAAACTGATATGTAAATATGGAGAACCAAACTTTAGACTGGAAGAAAGAGAAATGAAGAGAAATTCAAATAGACAGATTCTCCCATCCCTTGCCAAGAGTGACTAAGAGCCATGCAATGAGGATCAGAAATTGACGGTTGTCCAGAGAAAGGCTGGATTTTTTGATAGCTAGACCTCTTCATGAGTGCCTCATCACAAAATACATTATTGTACTGACTAGAGTGGTGGAATGCATGTCATGCATGCAAAAGGTCTCAGACTCAATCCCCATCATCTTTAGATAGGGCTGTCTGAAGCCCTAGACAGCCACTGCCAATCAGAGAAGACATTGCTGAGGTAGATGGACCAATGGTCTGACTTGGTATAAGGCAACCTTCTTATGTTCGTTGGTTCCGAGTCTGAGTCCAGGCTGATCTGGACACTTTAGGATCAAACTCCATTGATTTAGCACAGTGTGTTTCAATTACTGTATAGTGAAAACAACATTGCCTTTGCATTTCAGGATCCAACAACCCACTCCTGGTGGGTGGCTGAGCATCTTGGAAACAGCTTGAAATAAAATAAAGCAATAAAATAAATGATTATTGACCACAAGGAGACATTGAATGGGATGACGTTTTGCTGACTAATTTCCCGCTTGCATGAGGGTCATTTTTCATCTGTTTCTTTCAGAAAGGTTCAAATCATTTTATTTCTTCTGCAGTGTGCTTGCCTGGAGTATTTCAGCTTTTTTCGCTACCGAAGATTTTGTTGTTCTTACCATTCTTACAGCCTAGGAACACTAATAAACCCTTTTTCAGGGAAGTGGTCAATAGCAAAAGGTACAGAAAATCTTTTCAATGTCCCCAATTCATCCCAGTAATGTCTTTTGGACACATTTCGATGGTTCATGGAAAACCTTTTCCCTCTCACCAGATGTGTCTCTGTGGAGAAGAATAAAAGAATTGTTTTAATAAATCAAAGTTCAACTTCGCTACCATCTCCAGAGTTCCCAAAATAACTAGAGTGTGATTTCATCTTTCTTCCCACCTCGTTCTTCTACTTTGTCTTCTTACCTAAAGCAAAATGATTGCAGGAGAGGCGATTCCGGCAGGGAGCAATCATGCCTTGCACTGCACGCAGAAGTTAGGTGCATGCTGTCTTGTGTGACACATTTGGCCAATCTGTAGTTAGGAGGGCTTGTTGCAATGTGTGGGTGTCTAGCAGCAATGCAAGGATGCTTTATGTTGATGAGATGTAATTGAAGGACATGTCAAACAAAGCTGGGGTCAGAAGGACAAAGCAGGAATAGTAATAGTAATAATAATAAAATCCAAGCAGGATAAGGCATTAACAAGAAGCTAGTCAGACTGAAATGCTTTTGTCTAATAAGAAAGTGTGGCTCGCTCTGGGGATCTGTCCAAGTGTTAGAGGAGCACTGGGAAAATATAGCCTCTCGGCGCAGGAAACTAAAGGAGCCATTCGGACATCTCATTTTTCCTATAAAGGGATTTATTTTTATTTTTATTTTTGCTCTAAGTTGGTGCAAGTAGAGAAACTGCATGCCAAGAGTTCTGGAACGAAACTGATCTTCGTCAGTTAATTGCTGAAATGTTGCAGGTTTTTCAGGGGAGGGGAAGGGGTGGGGGGGGGAAGAGAAATGTTTCCCCAAAACACATAGAATGTACAAATATTCTCCTCTTCATTTCACTTTATTCAGCAAGGTTTATAATCAGAGAAACATCTAAGGAGCTTACATAAAACAATATAAACCATTCATAAGAAAATGATGCAACCAAACTTTACAGACAAGTAGGTATAATAAAATCTGTTGAATATTGATAAAATCAACTGTAACACACATAATAAAATTACATGTCCTGGTAGGCTTGCCTAAAGAAATAATTTTTTAGTAGGTGTTGAAAAGGTTGCAGTGTAGACCTAATAGAATTAGGCAGGGAGTGCCAGAAGAATAGGTGTTGCCACCCAAGAGGATTGATTCCTTGCAAATGCAGAACGTACATTATGTGGCACTTGTAAAAGTGCCAGTTGTGCAGATTTTTAATGTCCTGTACATAGTTTCTCTAGCCTCCTTTAGCGCTATTTCCCTGTAGCTTGCTTTTTCTTCCTTCCTTCTGGATTAGCCATAGGAATGATCCCTCCCAACTCGTGATTTCAAAGAGGATGTGGCATCATCCCAATGACACATAGTCAATAGCTTTTGATGAAACAAGAGTTGTGGGTTTTGCTGGTTAGTCCTATCCCTTGCTGCCACCCTCCTTCCCCAGTGCCATCCTCTGCAGCAGCCACACACCTTTGCCATCCGTGGAGTCAGTCAGTCTCCATAAAATTATGGATGTAAGTGCATAGAGCTCCTTGTGACCCTTGTTTGACCAGGCTTACTGATAGAATGTGATAGTGAGGGGGAAGGAATGCAAAATAAGGAGAGCTGGGGGTGGGGTGGGGGGGATCACCATATACGGAGAGAGGAATTTTCCAGAACCAACTGACTAAATGCTGTAGGTAGCTCCAGCTGATTTCTAGCAAAGAAACATTGTTTTCTGAGAAATTCAATTCCTGAGAATATCAGCACTCAGTTCCTATACCCTTCATCCAATCTAATACCTTTAGGATGGAGAATGTGTTCTTTGGTTGCCAGGCAACTGAAACCAGTTTCTTTTAGGGGACCCAGTAAAGTGCATTTCCATCTGGACCTCTATCACCATGGCAACATCACCAGGGGGCAATAGTTTGGCCTATAAATAGGTGGTGATATGGTACCCATGGTAGGCTAAGCATCCTGGGCAGTTCTCCCATCTGTTGTTTCCTGACAATATGAAGAAATACATTGGTGCACCCTGTCCTTGGAGTACTGATCCAAAAAGCACATCATAAAATGGAATAAATAATAAACCCCTTGAAGTGGTCATAACATCTTGCAAGTTTCAAATCTCCAACTTAGAGAAGGCAGCCCTGTATTGAGAAATGTCTAATGTCTAATGTTTTACAATCTTTTTATGTGCTGTAAGCCATTCAGAGTGGCTGGGGAAACCCAGTCAGATGGGCGGGGTATAAATAATAAAATTGTTGTTGTTGTTGTTGTTGTTGTTTTATTAATTTAGCCTGGGAAGTTCCCAGCAGTAGCCCTAGTACAGGGGTCAGCAACCTTTTTCAGCCATGGGCCGGTCCACCATCCCTCAGACCATGTGGTGGGCCGGGTTGGACTGTATTTTGAAAATAAAAATAAAAATGAATGAATTCCTATGCCCCACAAATAACCCAGAGATGCATTTTAAATAAAAGGACACATTCTACTCATGTAAAAACACACTGATTCCCAGACCGTCCGCGGGCTGGATTGAGAAGGCGATTGGGCAGCATCCAGCCCACGGGCCTTAGGTTACCTACCCCTGCCCTAGTGCAACTGCATCCTACAGAGGACCATGCTGATACAAGCATGTCCCTTCCTGGCTCCATCTTCATCCACCACACACAAGCAAATATCAGATTATTGCATTTTCTTCCCTGTTCAAAAGCATGGACCTAATGGAGTTGTGAATTACTGGAGCTGCACAATTGATGGGGGTGGGTGGACATCAGAACACAATAAGAGGACATAAGAAGCAGGATCAGGACAATGGCCCATCTTGTCTTCCATCCTCTTCTCACAGCAACCAACTAGATAGCCTGTGGCATCATAATCTAAAATAAAGATACAAAAAATTAATGCCAATAATAGTAACAATGCCCCCTCCAACAAAACCACATAAACAATACCCCAGCCAAAGAATGTGTTCAGCATCTTCAGCTTTTGTAGCCCGGCCCTCCCAGACCAGGTGGGAAAAGTCCAGCAAGGCAGGGAGCATGTCTCCTAGGACGCACAGCCAATATGTCCCTGGGTTCTAGTCTTATAAGAGAGGGAGAAAACCTTTTCTCTTACCGCTTTCTATAGCCACTAGATCATACTGGTTACCCTTTTCTGAACCCTTTTGAATCATACAATATCGTTTTTGAGGTGAGGCAACACAGCATTCTACAAAGCCTTATGAACTGATGTTGCAATTTGCCATATAAATATTTTAGGAAACAACTGCATGATTTCTTAACCAAATTTGGTTTGGAAAATAAGGTTGCATGCCACCCCAATCTCTGAGTGGTGCAAGATTCCAGGTGTTCCAGGAGTTTACCCAGGGTTCATGTTTCCTTTTAGAATAAGCCACAGTGGAGACTCTAGTGTCTTTGTGATATATGGTTTATTTACACATATATACAACCTAATTCATATCTGTAACCCAGGTTATTTGCAAGCAGCAGCACAGTACCATTGAAGGAAGACAGAGAAATGGGTGCCAAGAAGCAGCTCCTCTCCTCTCCTGAGGTCACTCAAACAGGAAAACAACTTAAAATGACCAGGTAAAATCTTTCAAATACCTAGGGATATTCTACCAGTCAAATTTAAACTGGACAACATACAGATGCTGAATGATCATCCAAGCAAAATGCACCACATCTGCGATTCTTCATTTTTTTCTTTCTCAGAGGCAACCAGATGGTCCCTGCTGCAATAAATATTTTTTTATGCCAAGGTCCTTTCTCAGTTATTGTATGGCATTCCAATCTGGATACAAGCATTTAAAAGAGAAGTTGAACAAATTCAAATGACTTTTCTTCGTAAGATCCTTGGTGCTCCTAAATGCATAAGTTACTTAACCTTATTGTTGAAACTGGTAAACATCTGATGGAAACCAAAGCATGGCTCACTACAATCAAGGCCTGGCTGAAAGTCCACTTTAGAACAGCATCTAACCCCTTCTTAACCTCTATGCTTGAAGATTGCATTTCATCTAGATGGTATGGAGCAATTCAAGATAAAATTAGTAGTTTGGGCATTGCTCTCGAGAGCCTTGAAGCATGTGATGAAAGTCACATATTCCAAATAATCAAGCAGTGGCTCTACAACCATGAAAGAGAGCACTTGTTACCTCATACTCCAAGATCCTGTTCTCCAGAGGCCTTAGGTATTACAACATCCTATGGAACCTGTGCCAAATATCTAAAGGATTTACTACTCCCCTCCCACTGAAGAGCCTTTATGCTCATGAGATTAAATGCTTTCGCTTCTGCAGTGACCAGAGGCAGATTCTCACATACTCCATATCAAGCAGGTTTGTGAGCCTGCAACCAAGAAGTACCTGATTCAATGGACCACATTCTCTTAGATTGCTCCTTACACAGCAGACCTCGCCAACTGATGCTGAGCAAAATGTTGGACCTCCGGCTTATAACTCTGAGAAGAAGTCAAATGAGGTTTCTCCTGGCAGATCGGGACAAAGATATTGCTACTTTAGTAGCTTCCTTCTTAGCCACAATTTTACCCGAAAGGCCACCATAAGGACACCATGTTATTTCTGTTAACCATAGCAGATTTTGATTGTATGCTGCTATGAGAGCCTCTTAGGGTTATAAAGCAGGATATAAGTATTGTAAACCACCACCAGCAGCAGCACCAATATATTTTGAAAAGTTATTATTCTCTGTGCATTTCGGTCCCTTCTGATATTGTAACAAAATTTTGTGTGATGATTCCTGAGATCAAGGAGTGATTTTTTCCCTCTGTGTTTGGATACAGGTGGATGCCATTTTGAATCAAGTAGCAGACCTTTCAAATCTGCACTGATTTTAACCACTGATTTCAAAACTGTGCCAATCATTTTGGTTTCTTAGAAGTCCTGAGCAATGCACAACACTTTCTACTAGTGTTGGATAGCCTGTTGTTTTTTTGGGACGTGTACATGAAGTAGCAAATATGACCTTCTGCTTTTGAGTGTTGAAAACCACGAATATTCTCAGCAGGTCTAATTTTTAACCTTTAGTATCAATCTTTGGTTACATCACAGTCAATAGGTACTTTTAGTGGAAAATCAAGCAAAAACAAACAGAAAAACCCACCCCTGTATTTTCTAGCATCCAGGAAGCAAAACACACACTCTTTTCTTCTCTACTTCATGTTGATACCTGTAGACTGTGAAGTGTTCCTCCTACACTTTTTGTATTACATATATTTTTCATCTCTCTCGAATGTATCTGACATTGTTTTACTGTCCTGACAATAACACAAGGCACTCTCATTTATGTCAATGGAATAAAAGGATGCTTATCAGAGTGAAATTTCATGCCTGGATGGGAATCTGCAGCTAGGAGATTCTGCTCCACCAAAATGTTTCATTGGCTTCTAAAGTAACTGTGGCCTTTTAAAAAAGACACATGGCAGTGCGCAGTGTGAGCTGCATTTTGTTCCCCATCAGAGTTAGAAGTACTTAAGCAGAAGAGTACAGCAGAAACATTTGTGCAAAGAGAATGGGGGGTGGGAATAGTGAGAGCGGTGTCTTTGCATGCAGAAGGTATCAGGTTCAATCCCTAGTACATCCAGGTAGGACTGGGGAAAGACTTCTGTCTGAGATCCCAAAGAGCTGCTGTCGTCGGTGTAGAAAATACTGAACGAAGAAGAAGAAGAAGAAGAAGAAGAAGAAGAAGAAGAAGAGTTTGAATCTGATATCCCGCTTTTCACTACCCGAAGGAGTCTCAAAGCGGCTAACATTCTCCTTTCCCTTCCTCCCCCACAACAAACACTCTGTGAGGTGAGTGGGGCTGAGAGACTTCAGAGAAGTGTGACTAGCCCAAGGTCACCCAGCAGCTGCATGTGGGGGAGTGGAGACGCGAACCCGGTTCCCCAGATTACGAGTCTACCACTCTTAACCACTACACCACACTAAATGAACTAATGGTGTTATTATAAGGCAAATTCCTATGTTCACATCAACTGGAAACCAAATTGATGCTGGAGAATGATTTTTAGAACTGATGGTGGGGAGTTAAGATCCAGATCAAGCAAAGCTAAGGGTTGAGGAAACAGCAAGGTAATGGTATATAAAAGTGATTGATTGGAGCAACTTTCTCTGCTCACTTTAAGTGATTGAAAGATTTGAAGCTATAGTGGGGAAAATACCGAGAGGCATCAGAAGGATTATTTAGGAAAATGAAGCAAAGATGAAATGGCATCCTAGAAATATCAAGGATATATTTTTTGTTCTACTTGGAGATGCTGGGGATTGAACCTGAGACTTTTTGCATGCTAAGCAGATGCTCTTCCACCCAGAGTAGCTTCCCAGCGTTGCTCCGAAAGCACCACACACCTGCAGAAATGCTATTTTTGTTGTTGATTTACTTAGTTTGTCCACAGTACTCCTCTTTGTGCTGTTTTGGAACACAGAGCCTTTCTTCTATTTCTATGAAGGCCCTATTCATTTGCACTGGCAACAGCTTCTTTTCCAGTTTCCGTTATTTATTAATCACATACAATATTAAAAATGCACCTAATCAAATGTTTAGATAAATCGGAGTGCTCCATTGCTGCACGATGTGAGCATTCACAGAAATAGTGTGGTACTGAGATAATGAGGGCCTGTTAACATAGTCAGTTATCCGATGAAAGCAACCCAGTAATTCACTCCAACTTCAGACTTGTTTTCATACTACTATAATGAGTGGGTTGCCTACCGTGTGTGGAGTTCACAGTTCCATAGATGAAAACAATGGCCTGAGAGTGACTCTGCAAAGAGGTGTGGCTAAAGCATACTGGAATTCTGTGCTTGTTTATACAGCCCTGCTGACAACCTTGAGTTTACAGTGGCAGGAATTTCTTTGAACGTAAGAAGAGTCCAGCATCTTGTTTCCAAGCATGACCAACCAGCTGCTTACAGGAAGCCCACAAACAGGGCTTAAAGGAAGGACTGTTCTCCTCCTGCCCCTCACCAGCAGCAACTGGTTTTCAAAGGCATTCTGCCTCCATTTATGACAGGTTTTGTACAGTGGTTATGTACTTAATTTGTTCCGGAGATCCATTCTTAACCTGAAACCGTTCTTAACCTGAGGTATACTTTAGCTAATAGGGTCTCCCGCTGGCACCATGCCACCGCCGCCCATTTTTTGTTCTCATCCTGAGGTAAAGTTCTTAACTCGAGGTACTACTTCTGGGTTAGCGGAGTCTGTAACCCGAGGTGTTTGTAACCCGAGATACCACTGTATAGACATTGTAAGTCTTATTCATTGATAGTCTTATCCTTCATGGATTCATCTAGACCTGTCATGAACCATATGGCTCTGTCAGGACTGGGCATGGATTGGCTGAGAAGGATGTGGAGGAAGAAGAAGGGGGAATTGTGGGAACTGGGGGTGCAGGATGTAGGCTTTCCACCCTTCACTGCTCCTGTGGAATAGAGAGTCTCACTGGGGGCTGAGTAGGGCATTACCACCTGCGGGGGGGGGGGGGGTGAACTGGAGGTGTCAAAGGCTGAGCAAAAGTCATAAGGGGAGGGTGAACAGGGAGGGTGAACCTGTGGACTCCAGCTTCCATCAGCCCCAGCTAGTATGACCAAGGGATGATGCGGGTTAAAGGTTCCCTACTCCGTCATAGAGGATTGATCCATCAACAGTTGTAAGCCAGTTGGCTGAATGAAACATCCATATTCAGATGAGCATACCTCAATATATCAGCAGAAGCAGACAAAAAAAGCGGGGGGGGGGAATGTTCACTTTGTGTTTTGGATTATTGCATAACTGTTCAAAAAGAAGACTAAAGTCAACTAGATGCTTTGTTGTTGTTGTTCAACCCAGTAGGGTTATTCTGGTGTTTATATGCATTTATTTCCATAGGAGCCAACTCCTAGGGGCCGTGGGGGATATATCCCCCCAAAAAAATATTTGAGGGGGCCAGGGCCCCCAAAGTTGATGAGCACTGGCATTCAAATGGTGCGTGTGCCCTACGTCATCGATTATGCAGGGCAGGGCTTACCTAAGCCCCCACAATATTTTATTCAAGTTGGCGCCCCTGTTTCTATCTAAAGCTAAATGCTGGAAACATAATAACTTGAGAGTCAGCATTACCAATCTCTAGTTATGGTTAGCTATGACTGTTTTCAGTTGGAGCCAATGATAAAATTGGACGCTACAATAAAGCAAAAATCACCCTTGCTCCCCTGGGGGTGGTGGAAAAGTGACTAAAGCTATGCAATAAATAGCTATCACAGAGTGATTCATTGCAAACAGAGCTATAGGGTACAAATAACCTTCAAACCTTATCAGAGAAGGAGATACTGGAGAAAAATATATCTAGGTGTCATGGATGCCTCCCCAGACCATCAGAAACAGATTTCCCCAGCAGCCCCCAAGGCACACAATACAGCTCAATGTCAGGCAGAAACATCCTATTTTGAAGAATGTCTTTGTACGGTAGTTGTAAGGATGTTTGTATCTGCAGCATAGTTAACACTGCTTTCGAGCCCTTGCCATATCTTCCTCACCTCTGTACTGATACCCTTGGAAAAACATCACCCACCAGGGCCTTGATACCTTCATAGGAAATTATGCTGATGCCACCACTATCTATTTGTTTTAATTTACACCCCATTCAGAAGGTGTGGAGGCTACAGAAGCATGGCTTCCTGCTTGTGAGCCAGTTTAAGTCATGCTACCTGCATATTTTATCATTCGGTCTCAAAAAGGTATGTTAGAGAGGCACATGAACTAACTACAGAACCAATGGGGACCCCATTCAAATATGTCCCAGTCAGTGGCGGAGCTTCATGCTCCAGCACTGGGGGGTGGATAGCAGAAGGGTGTGTGGCTAGCACACACCCTGGGGGCGTGGCATGTCACCCGCAGGGGCGTGGCACCCAGAACGGGCGAGGGGGCCGCCGCGATGGCACCCCACTGGGATCGCGCTGCCGGGGGCGGTGTGCTCTCCCCACTCCCCTCTTCCTCTGCCAGTGCTCCCAGTATGAGGAAGATACAACCTATCATTCCTAGTGGGGCAGGAGAGCTGAAAATAATGGCAATATACTTCACATTTGGCAACCAATGCGCCCCCTTTGGTTTTAGATAGTACATGGGTAGACGGGTCTAGAAACTCAGGGGCACAAATTTTCACAACCCTCTAGCAGCTATGGTGGCTCGTTTACCAGAAGTAATATATTTAGAGCAATATATATATCAGGGGGCTTAGTTTGGTCAGCATCGAGTATACACTTCCAGAGTTAATGCTAAATGCATTATGTCTGGTAAATGAGCCACCATAGCAGCTAGACGGCTGTGAAAATTTGTGCCCCAGGCTTTTAAGACTTGTCTACCCATGTACTAGGAGCGCATTTGTTGCCAGATGTGGTCCCCTCCCCCCAGTTCTCCCACCCCACTATCTCCTTCTTTTTCTTATTCCAAGAGTAGCAGAAATGTCCGGAATAATTTGTAATTACAGTTATGATGTTTCCCGACTCTTTCCCAGTGGAGGCTGGTCCTTTAAGGCACATGGTTGTGTGGGTGTGAAGCTGTCTCTGTCTTTTAGCCTCACCTATTCTCATTTTTCCTCTTGTGAGGACAACTTCAAGCACCATACATGTGGAAGGGCCTTGGTGTCTGAATGTTGCAGTAAGTGGAGGCAGAGGCGGAGCTAGCTGCTCCGGCACCAGGAGTGGCGCACATGTGGTGCACCTGGGGGTGGAGCCATGGGGGCGGGGCGAGCGTCCCATGGGGGGTGGAGCGAGATATCCATGGTGGGCAGCTTCTGGGAGGAGGAAGCAGCCAGGGAGGAGTGGGGGGGGGCAATGGGACGCCGCCCACTTGCAACTCCTAAACTTCCCCCAAGCTGTCAAAATGAAGGGGGAATGGGTGAAGGCCACCAGCAAGGTGGCGCAGCTCTACCCCTTCACCCAACGGCTCGGAAGTCACAGACAGGCGGAGTGCCAAATGTCACCCCTCTTAGTAATGACACTGCTGTATTTGTTTTGTTGAAAGGCAGTCCATAAACATTTCTCATAAATGCATGGAGGTATGAACGGTGAAATAGCGCTTTCTTCGCTTTCTTGGGAAGATGCTTGCAGGTCAAAGCACTTATCTCCTCAGTGTGAGTAGGTTCAACTGATGGTGTTGGTTTTTTTTTTTTTTTTGCAGATTTGGTCGTTACTAAAGGCACAGGAGCAGCCATGGTTGGTTGCTGTGGTCAGCTGGTAACGTCAATTGAAAGCCCGTGGCTCCCTCTTAGCCCACAATCCCCTGAATTGCTCTCTTTTTCTGCCGTCAAAACTGGCTACTCTCTCATCGCTGTGCAAATCAACAGCATGAGAGAGCTAGACATGATATGTTCTTTTAAAAAATAGGACTTGCCATCCCAGCCCCACAAAATCCATTCTACAGGGAACATCATATTGCCATCAGATGGCTAACACACTTCAGACATCTGGCGACTACTTCTCTACCACTTGAATATGAATGGTGACGTTTTTATCCCATTAGGAATCCCTGGGGCGATCCCATTTTTTGGTGTGATATTACCAGCAGAAGAATTAATAAGGCAGGTTAATATGTCTGCATGTATTAATAAACCAATGCTAGCATAAAAAACAGCTGGTCCTTGTTTGCTATCAGCTTTCTGATTTCCCTGATGTTACCTTGGCTATGCATTATGAAGTTTATAAGTCGGCTTCTTCTGCAGTTTCCGTTTGCCTGCTTGGGTTGGGGGGGGGGGGAAATCCAAAACAAAACAAATCCCTCTTTCATTAATGAAGATTGTCAATCAGACATAAACTACACTTGGTGTAAATGTCATTTCATCGCTTACAGTTGATGCTTTACATTTAGCCCTTAAACATGGCTGTCTGCTCACATTATTACGATCTATGCTTTTCTGACAGCCCTGGTATTAATTGCACCAAATTGCTTGCCTTTCAGTCCATTTTATCTTTTTCGGAGAGATGCCTTAAGAAGATCTGGAAGAAAATGACTCACTTGTAACACGTGAAGAAGACAGTGTTCTGGGCTGCTTTTAGGGTCAGCACACAAAATCATAGTTTGGACTCAATTTTTAATTCCTGGCAGGGTGTGTGTGTTTGTGTCAGACACATTTGTGACAAAATGGGCTTAATATTAGACCCAGATGTAGATAAAGCATGCTACCACAACATCTGGTATACTTCCCCTGGGCCAGGGAAAAACGAATTAGCCAATGGATAGGAAATGAGCATTGGAAGTGACTGTGTGAATCCGCCAAACCTTAACTAAACTTTTCCCAGGAATGCTAATGCTGAATACAAATTTCACAATGGCATGCAAAGTAGATTTTTTTTAAAAAACAGCAGCCACCATACACAAGATAGTTGTGTGAACGGGAACAAAAATGGCTTTTATGCTTCCTTTTCCAAGACTTAAAAAACAAAACAAAAAACTTTTAGCTAGTAAGTGGGAGCTAAAGGTGTGCCAAGTTTCTAAAAACACCACTGCCACCAAAACCCAAACAACACACTTGATTAGAAGCAAGCACAGCAATGCAATGGTAAAAGCAGCCTCTGTTTTGCCCTAGTTAGACCTCACAAGCAGATTCCTGTTCTTGCCTTGCCTTCATTGATCACATAGATCAATGGTGTTGGTTTGAAGGGTATCTAAGTCATACTGTCTAAATAGAGTTTTCTACTTGGCTGGCTTTGTGGTTTGGCTGAACTTCAGTTTGAACTTTTCTGCTCCCTAGTTGCTACTGATCTAATTAGACTTAGATACCAAAGCTATTTAAAGCCTTGGAGACAAACATAGCCCTACAATGGAGAGTTCTCACCACTATCAAGAGCCTTGCCAGCAGGAAGGGCTTAATCCAAAACCTATTGATGTTACTGGTGGCCAGGCAATGGATTTGCACAGTGTTTGATTAAACCTTTAGTGCCATAAACATGTAGAAACACACACATCTCTTTTATAAGTGAATGGGCATCAGCTAAATTGCATACTTCAATGTCTTTATAAAAACAAAACCAAAGGTCTTCAGTCTATTTGCAATGATTCAGCGGGAGAAACCCTGCTTAAATTCAAGGCCTCTTTCACAGGCTCCTTTCATGCTGGGAAAATCTTCATCTCAGCTCCTTCCTGGGCTGTGATGATAACATCAGGAGTCCCAGGTGTGTGGGACACAACTTTTCAAGCTGGGGGGGGGGCAAAGATGTTCTCAACTTAAAAGCTACATCTCTCTTTCTTGTGTGGGATGATTAAATGGGCACCTGCAATATTGCACTTGAGCACATGTGCACCATTAACTTTTCATAAAAACCCTTAGCATTCAACAGCTGTATTATGGAAGCTGACCACCAGTGGGCAAATGGGGCCTCACTGCCTAACCAACCTCATTCTGTTGCCATCCAGCCTTTTTACTTACAACAAGATGATGGCTGTTGCCGCCGGCCAGCTTTCCCTTCTTTAGCCTCAATGTTGCCCTTGTAAAACTCAGCAGGGAGGAGGATGAGGACAAGATGAGAGTTAGCTGGCTGTGCTTGCCATTGGCTTTGGCTCCACCTACTCCTGGGTCTCCCTAACTTCCACCTTACCAGTTCCAAAGGACACTGCCCAAAACTGCTGGCCACTGATGAGGGCATCAGTTTCCAGCCCGCCGATTAGTAACTTGAGAATAAAGCCACTAGGAAGAAAACTGGAGTCAGTCATCCATGGCCTGGTGTATTATCCCTCAGCATTTTTCTTCCAGAAGCATATTCTTGTCAAACACACAGTCGCTGAACACAAACTATTTTGCTGTTACATAAGAACACAATAAGAGCGCTGCTGGATCAGACCAGCAGTCCGTGTAGTGTAGCATCTTCTGCAGAGTGAGCAAACAGATGCCTCTGGGAAGCTCATCAGTTGGACACGAGAGTAGTTGGGGAAGGACAGTAGTTCAGTGGTGCAGCACATGCACTGCCTGCCAAAGGTCCAGTGTCCAATCCCAGCAGCTGGTAGCAAGAGGCACAATGCTTCTGAAATCTGGAGGCTGCATATAGCCATCATGATGAGTAGCCATTGATAGTTGCTCAATCTTTTATAAAGCCCTTTAAGAAGTGTGACCACCACACCTCTTGTGGCAGTGATTTCCACACTTGTGTGAAAAGTTCCTCCCTTTGTCTGCCCTGAATTCGTCCTTCCATTTAGTTTCATCAGATGACCCTGGGTATTATGAGAGAAAGAAACTCTTCTCTAGCCACTTTTCCAAACTCATCCTGAGTTGTGACTGTGTGGATTTATATTCATTAGGATCACAATTTGCTACCAAGGAGTGTGGTGGAGTCTCCTTCTTTGGAGGTCTTTAAGCAGAGGCTTGACAGCCATCTGTCAGGAATGCTTTGATGGTGTTTCCTGCTTGGCAGGGGGTTGGACTGGATGGCCCTTGTGGTCTCTTCCAACTCTATGATTCTATGATTCTAGGATGTCATCTCACCTTGTAACAACCAGTGCTGTTTAAAGGGTAAAGATGGATGTGTGCTGCAACATTATAGGTGAAAGGTCAAGTTGGTCCAGGATGCTACATTAAGCTTTCAAACTGTTATTGTCCATTTTTTGCCCAATGCAAGTGACACACAAATACCATTTTAGCTTCAGTTAGCCATAAAGGTGGCCAACAGGAGAGATGCGTTAGACTGTTGTCTTGCCTTGGCAATGGACTGGACGAGAGCCAATAAACGGGACCTCAATCCAGATAAGGCTGTTAGTCGGTGGTTTAGGCACGGTTGGCAAATCCTCACCATGGTCAGCTCCCACCCAGAAACCAATGTCCCCACTGTGGAAGGATGTGTGGATCCAGAATTGGCCTCCACAGTCACCTACAGACACACTGTTAAGACCATATTCATGGAAGGCAATCTTACTCAGCTACGAGTGATTGCCAAAGAAGAAGAGAAGAAGTTAGTGTGTTGTTCCCTAAACTGGATGGATGGGAGGTTGCCTGCTCTTGATGAGGTTACATTCCCTCTGAAAAAGTGGGTGCACAGCTTGGGGGTACAACTTGCTGTCACTTGAGGCTTCAGTGGCATGGAGTGCCACTGCTTTGGCCCAGCTGCACCCCTATCTAGACAGGATAGTCTAACTTTTGTCATCTACATTCTGGTAAACTCTTGGTTAGATTACTGCAGTGCCTTATATGTGAGGCTGCCTTAGAAACTTTAGCTGGTTTAGTTAGCCAGTTAGTTTCTGGGCCCAATCCAAAGTGCTAGTTTTGACCTATGAAGCCTGAAATGGTTCAGGGCTGCAATACCTCTAGGGCCACCTTGCTCCATATGAACCAACCTGGACCCTGAAATTATCACCTGAGGCCCTTCTTTGTGCGCCTCCTCCATGAAATGTTTAAAGGTTGCCAACATGAGGATGGGTCTTTTCTGTGGTGGCTCCCTGTTTGTGGAATGCTCTCCCTAGGGAGGCTCACTTTATATATATTTAGGCACCAGGCAGAAACATTCCTCTGTCATGGATGCTTTAGTTGAGATTCCTGCATTGGCTCTTAGGATCTCGCTACAGTTCTATTGTACTATTATATTCTATCAACTCCTTTCTTCAATACAATTCCCGTAGAAAATGTGATACTTGTATATACGTTTATGTGTTTCTCCCGAAATGTAGTTCACATAATGGAGAGCAGGGGAAAAGTAGCCACCTTCCATTTGTGAAATCATGAAACTGTCTGAAATCCACAATGTGGTCAAAATATCTGCAAAATGAAGTGGTTTGATGTTGAACTGAAAGAGTCTAAAATGATGGGAGAAGTAAACGACTCCCCCCCCCAAGGCCACATGACTGTTGCATGTCAGATTATGACCTCCCAAGCCTCTGTTTCCTTCGTCTGCCTCCCTGCAGCACAGCTGTTTTGGACAGGAATGGCAAGTTGAGAGCAAGGGAAGAGATGATGATGGAGCAGCTGGGAGGGGGAAATAATTAAATCTTACAGAGAACCACCTAATATTTTCCCTAGTTACTCTGACTTTGAGTCACCAGGAGCACATTAAGGGTAATTGAGTTAGGTCAATTTGTTGCCCAAATGATATTAAGGTAGCTGTGTACCAAAAAAATAATAAAAATAATGAGATTGCACTGTGTCTCTTTAGCTCAGCTCTGGCAACTAACATGAGTTGCTCTGCTCTCTTGCACCTTTCCTTTCAGCAGGGAGGGGGGAGAATGAACATTTTCCATCCTAGATGCTCAATGTCTGAAGGAGTATTTGGGATGCTACCTGACAACCTCCTTATTGAGCATTCATCCTGATTTGCTTGCACAAAACTTACACGGAGATTAGACTATATCCAGTCTTTATTGGGTTTTGTTTTGTTTTGTTTGTGTGTTGGGACATCTTCCTGTTAATAACTAATTCACCCAACGCTTTTAAGTACATTTCCTGTTCACTTTACCACAAAAAAGCTCTGGTTTTTATTTGTTGTGGATTTGTGGTGCTAGGATGACAGAGAGCTTTAATCCACTTTAACTATGCAAACCTAAATTTATGGCATGCATTTGAATCCCCCTACAAAATAGTGAGAGGCTGGAGACACCCATGGAGCACAGGGATTGCCAGTCCATGCCAGCCTGTTTGTGCTAAACAACATGCATTGTGGACATCGTGTGTGATTCATTTGCTGCATTTTAAAATTATTTCAGATTAACTGCTCAGTCATAAAGTAAAGTGGACCTCATTACATCAAAAGTGACAGTGATCCTTTCTGTTGGAGCATTGGATGTATTAGAACAAATTGCTTAAAGAATGCATATTCCCGACACCACAACACACTTAGCTCTATGCGCAGGTCATGTATGTTTCTGCTCATGGGCACATTGAATTCTTAGTAGCCCACTCCACTTTAGCAAGCTGCATCTGCAAAACAATAAGGAGGCCACTATTGGTGGGGAAAAAATGGAAACATTTGAGAGCCAGCGTTGTATATTGATTAGAGCAGCCTGGTGCACTTGAGATGTTCCGACTACAATTCCCATTCTCCCTGATGGTTGGCCATTCTGGTTGGGGCTGATGGGAGTTGTAGTCCAAAACGTCTGGAGGCCACCATGTTGAAAAAGGCTGAATTGGAGTATAGGTCTAGGACTGGGAAGACCCAGGTTCAAAAACCCTGGGCAATGTTGGGCCAGTCACTATTTCTCAACACAGGGTGGTTGTGAGAGGGGTAAAAGGGGAGATTATGTGCCACTTGAAGGAAATATGTATAAATACATCTTTTTGCTATGAACGGCTTATATTATTAAGACTGGACACCGGGATCACATAACAAGGTACCTTAAGCAATGTGCAAATCTTACGTCAGTAAAAATATGGTTGCTATGAATTCCACTTCAGGTATTGTTTGGCTGGGGGGGGCACTTGTATCTCCCATCCCGCCTCACATGCTTTTATTCAAGACATGTTCATCCAATGGATGGATGGTCCACAGCAAGAATCCTCAACAGGCGCTATTTGGAAGCAGGATCTTTGCAGGTTTAGCTCAGCAGGGTTCTCTGCTGTTGGCACTGAGCCAGCCGCTTGTAATTCTGGCACATGAGCTCATGTCACTCAATTGGCTTCCTTTTATTTAAATCAAGGGTTTTTGCTATTGATGCAAAGACAAAAACAGACAGGGGGGGAGGTTCAAGTTCATCCCCGGGGTAACCTCATTCATGTGAGGGGGCTCAACTATAAGAGTCCAACCAACCCCATAAGGATTTGCTGTTCTGACCAACAAAATCCAATGTTTTAAAACCTTGCCTGTTTTTCATGGCTCTCTTGTGATGGTTGTAAATGTCTGATCACCTAGTAAAAGCAGCAGAGGAGACATAAATCACGCTGGTCCTGGAGACGAAGAATGTCAGTGCAATTCTAGATTTACTTTTGTGCAACAAGGAAGGAAATAATTATGTTAATGAAGGGCTAAATCACATCCTGTACTGAGCTGTTTGCGATCTCACTGGCTTTCCCCAGAAAGAAAAATGCAGAGCTGATTATTTTCTGAGTTCCTGACAAATGCTTATTCAGGTAAGGTGAAATTTCTTAACTTGCTGTCAGTTAGATACACCAGTCAGGTTAGAACCAAACATTTGGAAGAAAAGAAGGGGCCACCTCCATTATGTTTTTGTCATTGATATTCTACTCAATATTGATCTAGAGCAGAACTCTGACGTATAGTTAGCAGAGTATAAAAACTTAAACACATTGCAGGATTCCCAAAAAAATAGACCAGAGGCAATTAATATTTCATCCAGCAGAGCTTTACTGCAACTGAAGGCAAATGAGCAAAATGGTCAGAAATCCAATACATTCAAGATTGGCACTGCCCATAAGAAATCCAGTTGCAGCAGACTTAACTTACCGGTATGCTATTCCATTGTATGCCACTGCCATCGTTTAAGGCCTAGGAGGAATGTAGTGTGGATTTTTTTTGGGGGGGGGATCAAAGATTTCCTATGCCTTTTCAGATCAAACTATTGAGCTACAGCCTCTCCCCACAACTTTCTTCAAGCTAGGTCCCTTTTTTTAGACTGTCTGTTTCAAAATGGCGAGGAGCCTGAGCAAAAGTGTATCTGCGGTTTCCCATTATTCAGACAGAGTGAATTAAAGTTACATGAAAATAGACGGATCACTGATGGTAGAGATGAAGGACTGCAGTGTTTTCGAATGTAAGCGGCCTCAGCGTGGCACAGCCCTCGGCATATGTGCATACGACTCAAACTGAAACAAATCAGCCATCACAGGAGAGATGATGTCTATCTGTGAAAGTTTTAAGAAAGCACTGGATGATTTCCTTCAGCTGATAATTGACTACATAGATCTACATCCCCTCTCCCCCGCTCCCGAGATCAACATTTCATTTTTATTTTCTCTCCACTACTGGGATTAAGTGAAAACAACATGTGTTAAAACTTCATAAATTCGGGCAAAATGGAATTATTTGTCAGCCAATGGCATGATTTTTAGACTCTTCAGAAGGAGAAGAAACTACTGCACAGAGTTACGGCCATTCAATGTATTCTATAACCTCAAAATATGCATTCAGACTTGGAACAAAGAATATAAAGCATACAAAGCATCGTATATATGTATGAACAGTGGGGAGTGTCAATGGGATCGCCTATGATACTGTACCAGATTTCTTAACATTCTGACTGCTGGTGTAAGAGCAAGCAGAAAAGCTAATAGAACAACAAATGACCCCAAGAATGATCCCTTGAAAAGCCAAATGAAATTTGCAGGTTTTTGCAAAATAATAATAATAATAATAATAATAATAATAATAATACTTCTACCCTGCCCATCTGGCTGGGTTTCCACAGCCACTCTGGGCAGCTTCCAACAAAATATTAAAATACAATAGTCCATCAAACATTAAAAGCTTCCCTAAACAGGTCTGCCTTCAGATGTCTTCTACAAGTCTGGTAGTTATTTTTTTCTTTGACATCTGGTGGGAGGGCGTTCCACAGGGCGGGTGCCACTACCGAGAAGGCCCTCTGCCTGGTTCCCTGTAACCTGGCTTCTCGCAGCAAGGGAACCGCCAGAACGCCCTCGGCGCTGGACCTCAGTGTCCGGGCAGAACGATGGGGGTGGAGACGCTCCTTCAGGTATACTGGACCGAGGCCGTTTAGGGCTTTAAGGGTCAGCACCAACACTTTGAATTGTGCTCTGAAACATACTGGAAGCCAATGCAGATCTCTCAGGACCAGTGTTATGTGGTCCTAGCCATAGCTGCCAACTTTTCCCTTTTTAAAGGGGAAATTCCCTTATTCCGAATAGGATTCCTCACAAGAAAAGGGAAAAGTTGACAGCTATGGTCCTAGTGGCCATTCCCAGTCACCAGTCTAACTGCTGCATTCTGGATTAATTGCAGTTTCTGTGTCACCTTCAAAGATAGCCCCACGTAGAGAGCATTGTAGTAGTCCAAGCGGGAGATAACTAGAGCAGTTACGTTGGCAGTGGAACTGAGTGATGCAAATGTGTGTAAAACTAATAGGATGTGGCTATTGCAATGAAAGGCTTATGTCCACTAGTCACAATGGCTATGTTCTACCTCCAGTGTCCCTGAATCCCAGTTACTGGGAATCACAAGTGTGAATAGTGCTGTTGTGCTCAGGTCGTGCTTCCTACAGGAATCTGGTTAGGCAATATTATAACAGGATGCTGGACTAAATGGGCCATTGGCCAGATCCTGCAGGGTGTTTCTTATGCTCTTATGCCTTTGTCATTTAATGAGTACCAAATAAATAATGATCAATATGGCCATACTTACTTAGGAAAATTACCTGTTGCTCATCTCTGTCATTCAATATACAGAAGTTACTAGCTCTGCTCTGAAATTGTGCTAGGGCATGGCTGATCTTACCATTAGCCAGAATGAAGCAGCCACCTCAGGCAGCAGGTATTAGAGGCAAGGGTGTTGGAGGGGAGAGCTGTGCAGGCTATGCAGTCTGATCTGCACCCAACAACGTAGCATGCGGTGCAGGACTTGATCTTCAGTGGTGGCTGGTGCCCATTGGGACTACCGGTAGGTGGTTGAGAGGCCAACAGTTGGTGGAAGCACAACCAATGACAGGCACAACAAACCAATTCTAGTTTTGCCCCATTCTCCTCTCAGCTGAGTTCTATAATGCCAGCTGTTGACGCCTCCCCTCCACCCCGCAGCATCATTCTAGAGTGGTCCCACCACTTTCCCCATCCTGATAGGAAATGCTATGGAATCAGAGAACACCTTGATGATTTGCCCTCAGAACCAGCCTGTGACATCACTGCCACTTCAGGAGTCCCAGTGCCAGAAGGATTTGTGATGTCAGTGCCTCTCCAGCTTGAAGAGATCACATTGCCTTCCTCAGACTCCATGGATTCCAGCTTGGAAGCCATAATAGTCTCCTCTTCCTCCCTGTTGTCATTAATAGCTCCAGTCAGGGGTGGGTCTTGCTGCTCAAAGGAAGCTGCTGTCCTATTTAAGGTTGGTTTTGCTGGTTGTTAGAGCAACATTCAAGTCCACCTCCTAGACTAGCTTCCACTTGGAACTATCAAGGGTGCTACTCACCATCCTGGTGTGACTTTTCGGACCTTGATTTGCCAGGCCTCGTGCAACGTACCTCCACTTCACACTCTCTCCTTGTTACTAAGTGAATTTCTAATCAGGTGTTCTGGGTCAAATTTCAATCCACCCCACCTGTCCTTCTGAGGTCCGTCCGTGATGTCAATCCCCTTTTATTAATAATCTGGGAATCTCTTAGTAACGGGAGTTTTCCTGTCCAGCGGCCGTGGCCGGTTATATCCTCTGCTCTGGGCTTCAGGGGTTAAACTCTTCTTTGCCTACAGTTCAGGGTCTCTCTTTCATTAGATCCCTCCCTATATCAGTTAGCTAAGCCCTCTTAGCAACTCTGTGGCAATGCCAAGGTTTCTGCCCGCTAGCCCCTCCTGAGGGAACTCCAAGACTCCCTGCAGGTCAGTTTTGTCTCTTCCCTGAGTTCACCTCCTCATGAGCATACATAACTCGCTGGGCCAAATGAACGACGATATTTTCTTAGCTCAACAATAAGAAGTCTTTATTTCTTTCAGAACATAACGGTTTCAGTAATGCAATTGTTTATAAGCTTAGTTTCATAACAGCGAAAACTCTTTCTTTCAGCATCATATACACATCTTCAACCTATCCTAACCTACCCACCACTATCCTGGCCCCATGCCCTCCTTCTTCCAGTCACCACTCCCTCTCTCTAACGGCTGCTCCCTCCTTTTAAAGAGTGGAATGTCCCACCTCCCATGAGATACCTGCCACTCAAACTGGCGTGCCCATTAACTCATAAAACACCGTGGGTTTCTGAAAATCCCTTAACTTAGATCCTGGTGTGACTTTTCGGACCTTGATTTGCCAGGCCTCGCTTATCTGGACCTATCCTTTGCTTTGCCTAACCTTGCCTTACTGGAACCTAGCCTTTACTTGACCTGACCTTGCTTACTGGATCCTGAACTAGTGAGTTGTGACCTGGCCTCAACACATGCTAGAAACATCTCCCTTTGGCTGGGACCACTGCCTGGAACAGAACATGCAGGTGGAACTAACATAGAATGAAAATGGAAAAAGTAATGTAAAAAAGAGAGAAAAGGACCACTGCAACTCCAATGTTAAGTGCCTCCCCAAATGTTTCAGCCCCCACTGAAATTATCCCCAGATATGGAGTTGTGGAGGAATTTCACAGCTCCTCTCTTTAAAACTATGTTACTATAGTGTGATGAGTCTCTGACATTATTCTTGTAGGCATCCAATCACCCTGTAGCAATACACGTCGTTCATGCTCTGTCAAAGAGCCTGAAAAATCCTCCAGCTATTAGTAATATGACCCAAATTTCTTTGTTACGTTCATCCAGTGAAGGTGAGCAACAATTAAAAAAATGAAGAGCAACTCCAGGGGTGTGGGGAAATAAATCTTTATACGTTAGAAATAGATCTTCTCTCTTTCAATTATTTTCTTCCTATGCTCACATTCCCGTGTGTGGGCACTAAAGGAAATGCTCATTTCACCTACCAGGGGAAGAAAGTTTGTAATTTGAAAACCGTAATAACTTCCTTTTACAATATTATGTGTCTGAGAGAGACTAGCTAAAATCTATGCAGTGGTTCCTCTTGAATGTTTCTGATTTCAATCTATGAAGGGTCAATGCTAGCAAGCAAAAAAATTGTTATATGGAGAGAGAAATGCCTGCCAGAAGCCATATAAAAGAGGAGTTTTCAACATCGATTCCGAAAAGTTGTCAGTGTAATTATAACTGAGTAATAAAAACTATGCACAACCTGAATATAGATTGTATATCTAAAGAGAATGATACAGTTATGATTCACTTTAGATTCTTCGCTTGACCAGCATAAAGCCTATAAGAGAGTTGCTAGCTTCTAAATATGGCCCCCCAGCCCTTTCTGTCTGACCCTTGGGGATCTCCCCAGGTCACATACCCTTCCCAGTCACATCTTCTCTCACCAGGCCACATCTCACACTGGCCTTGCTTCATACCCTCCTTGAGTGTTTTTGTGTGCCTGGAATGTGTGCTTGAGTTATGATAATGACTTCTGCTTGCTTGGATGGATGGGGGATAGAAAGCTGGAACGTGTGCAGAGGAGGGCAACCAAAATGTTCAAGGGTCTGGAATCCAAGCCTTGTGAGGAACGGTTGAAAGAGCTGGGTATGTTCAGCCTGGAAAAGAGGAGACTGAGAGGAGATATGAGAGCCATCTTCAAATATCTCAAGGGCTGTCACATGGAAGAAGGAGCAAGCTTGTTTCCTTCTGCTCTGGAGGGTAGGACTTGAACCAATGGCTCCAAGTTACAAGAAGGGAGATTCCGGCTAAACATCAGGAAGAACTTTCTGACAGTAAGAGCTATTCGACAGTAGAACAGTCTCCTTTGGGAGGTTATGGAATTGGGGGTTTTAAGCAAAGGTTGGATGGCCATCTGCCATGGATGCTTTAGCTGAGATTCCAGCATTGCAAGGGGTTGGACTAGATGACCATTGGGGTCCCTTCCAACTCTACAACTCTCTGATTCTATGAAAGGTGCCATGTGAGTGTTTAGAAACTAACCTGCTGTACCAAGGTAAAATTTACATGATTCGCTCTGCCCACTTTTGCCTGTCACGCTGCCCACCACTTGCACATGGGCCTCAAAATGCTGCTCGGAAGGTTGCTTCAAAAGTATAACAATGCTTTTGAAAGATCAGCATTCTAGGTCCAGTGCTATTTTTATATTGGAGTTTCAAACTTCAGTGGAAAACAGAGGTCAACAGACTGTACAGTTATGACGAAGGTAACTTCTTCGCATTCTTCACTATTGACAAAAATCAAACATGGGTACCTTCCTCCATTTGAAATGGAGAGGGAGCAAGATGGCATCCAACAAAGTAGCTGACATTAAGTTGTTGTTGTTGTTGTTGTTGTTGTTGATAGTGATTAAATGAATTGATCCAAGGGATCCAAGCCAGCAGCAGAGCAAGCTGGTTGGGCGCCTGGGGCAGTGCCCAGGGGTGGGGTCAGCGGGGGCAGGATGCTCCACAGGGCCTCTGAGGTGTCTGCCTGCCTCCTCCCCCTCAGCTGTCCTACAGCTGAGGGGGAGACAGCGGGCGGACCATTTGGGGCAGCGCAGAGCCTGCGGGGGTACTGCAGGCCCCACGGTAAGTACCGCATGGCATTTTGTCACCCCCCAGTGGTAACACCTGGGGCAGACTGCCCCCTACCGCACCACCCTTCCTCCACCCCTGATCCAAGCTCACCCAAACTATTGACTGCCCAAGACCACATCAATTCCTCTTGGGATATTATAGCAAACCATTGCTCTTGGGATAAATTTAATCCCTTTGTGCAATGTTGTAGGGCAATGATTCCCAAACTGTGAGTGAACTTCTAAGTCTACTGCTAAGTATATTACCTGCATGCTGCAAGGTGAACCTAATCCTCTGTGAAGACTGTCCACAGCATTACTATGTGAATCATTGGTCTCAAATTGCCTCTTCTGGGCAAACACTTCTAATCCTGCCTTCAGCTAATCCCAAAACAGAGAGAGTCTGGAGAATTACTGAGGAGGCTTCTTGCTGCACTCTGCATGAATCCCTACTCTAAGCTTGCCTCACAGGCATATGAGAAGATGCCTTGTATCAGGTCAGACTATTTGTCCTTGTGGCCTAGTATTGCCTATTCTGATTGGCAGTGACTCATCAGGATCTGTCACCAGGATTCAATGATCCATTTACCTGCTACTGTTCCTTCGACTGGAAAAGCCGGATATTGAACCTGGGGCCTTCTCCATACATACCATGTGCTCGCCCACTGTGGTATCATCCATCTGCTTTGACAGAGGTCCCACACAGAGGTCCTTCCCATAACCTGCTACCTGGTTCTTTAAATGGAGATGGCAAGGAACCTCCTGCATAACAAAGAACTTATTGTGGACTCCTTTTCTGGACTAAGAGTGAAGTTTGCCTCCATTCTGAATTCAGTGAAGGAGAAGGAGAAGACTATCAAAAGTTTGATATAAGGAGACTGTTTCCATAAAATGAGAAAAGGTTACACACTATGAGGCTATGAAGCAACATTTTTTTGACCAGACAGTGTGGTTCCATGTGAATTCGCTGCTGAAATGTGTTCAAAATGTAAGCTGAGCTGATGAAGATAAGAGCCTTAAATTTACACAAAAGACCGATCCCCTGCTAGCCTTCCTGATCCGACGGCTTTGAAGGCTACTGTCCAACATCCTTTGAAGTTAATGGGAAATGAGGAAGCCCAGCATCATCCAGGATAGGGCCGTGAGAGATTGGTATAGTCTTGCTGGGCATGCCAAAGGTTGTACAGCCAAAGCCTGCTGTGCAACATGACAGAACTTTCATCCCCTTTGATCCTGCAGTCAAAGAGAGGTTTAGCATTTTTTCAAAGGTGCTATCAAATCTTGTATTTTACTGCAAAGGATCCATGGTATAAAGGAAGAACTGCTTGCAGGAGACTGGACTGCCAGGCACCTTAATACCCTGGGCAGACTCACACAATGAATATGTTCTAAAGTTTCCCTCATTTTAAATGACATTGCTTCTGGGGTGGGACTGGGAGGATAAGAACTCCCTCTTTGTATGGCTGGGTTTGAAGTTTTACATGCTACTGAAATCACATAAAAGCAGGCTATGAACCCATGTGGGTAGAGAGAGCAGGAGGGACACCCTCACTTGCAGCAAGAGGAAAAGGAAATCAGTCCTAGGGTCCTGACCGAACACATTTCTTCCATCCCATAATAGGTGACTTCAATATACTTGTTTGTGCAACCCACTTGGGCACATCGCAGGGCATTGCATCCCAGCCATGGCTGCTTAAATTTCTGAAAAGCTTTTGGTCCATTTCTCTAACACGGCTGTGCACAAACAGTGACCCGCCATATCACACAGCAATGCAGATCATCAGTGATGAATTGTTGGTTGCTAAAAGTTCAAAGGACTTCTCTCTGTGTGTGTGTGTTTGGAGTTTGATGGATCATGACAGCCTACAGCTGACGACGTATCTCTGTGTGATCAATACATGGTCATCACTGGTTACTGCTGACCACTAGAGTTAGCAGGGCAAAGGGCAGGGCCGCTAACAGCTAGAGGTAGGCAGAGCCAGAGGTCACAATAGGTAGATCACCCCTGACATACAGTTTCTAAATGGAGTGGGGGCGAGGAAAGCAAGGCTTGGGACTGGGAGGGGGCAAAAGTAGGCTAAGAGGTGGAAGGAGGAAAGAAGACAAGGCTAGGGGGCTGGGAGGTTAATGTGGAAACATGCTGGAACAAACTTATGAATGAACACCACAAGTGACATGGGCTGATCCATCTCAATGGAGGTTTAGAGTTTTCTCGCCCTGATCACAATTGTGGCTTTATCAGGAACCTGATACTCAGTAATTTGGCAGGCAAGGCTTACACTGCATCAGTAGTCGAAACAAAATAAAAAAATCCTTCCAGTAGCACCTTAGAGACCAACTAAGTTTGTTCTTGGTATGAGCTTTCAAACATGTTTATATGCTATATTTCCAGGTTGCTGTTAAAGACACTGGAGCAAAGCTAGCCAAAAAGAAACAGCAAAAAGAAACAACACCTTTTTTCCCCATTGCAGCACAGCCGGATTTGAGAGACAGAAGGATGGGCTTCAGCTCACTTTTAGCATCCTGAATGCACAGTGTAATTTTTTAAATAGACAGAAGATCTATCCGTTCTCATTAATGTGAGTGGGTGTTAATCAGCAGTTCTGAAAGTCAGGTCTAAATATTCCCAAACCGTATGTCATTAGAACATTTTTCTATATTAATACTTATTTAAATGTTGATCATCAGTCATCTTAACAACAACAGGCATATTTCAGATTTATATGGGGGAATTTCTTTTTTTCTTTTTGTTTTCTGGTGTTAATTAGGACTTTATCCAGCAATATATCTGTTTATCAATCTGCTTTTATTGAAGTGTGTACTGTTAGCTGTTAGCCTTTTCTTATTCAACCCGAAGAGGTTTATGCTGTGTCCTTTTTTTTCTCCTGAAGAGCAGGAGATTAAATCATACTTCTTTCTCATCTATACTCTCAGCAAAAGCGTAGGCAAGCCAACTCAAAAGCAAGCCTTGCTGAGTTCAATGGTACTTACTCCCAGGTAAGTGGGTTTAGCAGGGGTAGGGAACCTCAGAGCCAGGAGCTGAATGCAGTCTTGCAAGCCTGTCTGTTTGGCCTTCAATACTCTGTTCAGGCCATGCCCCTTTCTCTGGTCTAACCCCTGATGCAATTGCTCTGCACCCTCCTCTGAACCTGGCTGGACTCTGTCCTTGAATTGAACTGTGATAACACCGTTTGCATGCCTGAGTGGAGAATGGTGTATATCTGGCCTCACCCACTCTTGCTACACATGCCACTGCTATAGAATCATAGAATGGTAAAGTTGGACGGGACCATGAGGGTAATCTGGTCCAACCCCCTGCAATGCAGAAATCTTCCACCCAACGTGGAGCTTGAACCCACGACCCTGAGATTGAGAGTCTTATGCTCTACCGACTGAGCTACCAACAGGGCCTCCAAGGTTGACCGTGCTGTTGCTGTTGGCATTGAGAGACAATTGGAGTGCATGCTCCAACAAAAACTAAAGACATGGAAGGCAGCTTAGGCAGGCAGCAATGATGAAATTCAATATAACCTGGGCACTCAGGCAGCAAAGAGGAGTGAATAACATAGTCTACCGTTCGCCTATCTGCATTTCTATCCCCATAAACAGGAGTGGCCCATCCCATTTGGCTACCTGAGGTGGCACAGGAAGTTGCTGCCTCCCATCCCTGCCAAAGCCTCGCTTACTGGGACTGTGTGGAAGTGGCAGCAGCGGATTCTGGTGAGATCTCATGAGAGTTCCATGAAATCTCGCCAGAAGCTGCCACATGACTCTGGTGGTGGCAGCACCAGGGGTGCCACTCCTGTGGGTCTCCACTGCCTGAGATATCTGTTCTGGTTCACCTCATGCCAGGCTGGCTCTGCCCATAAATCTCCATGAGCTGGAGGGTGAAGTTTGAAATGGCTTTGAAACCCTGCAAAATCTAGAGCACTTCAGATTTCATCCTCCAGCTCATAGGGAGAGATGGGGATAGCAAAGCAGAGGTGGAGCTAGTGAGCTTGCCCTGCTTCCTTGTAGGATTTACTTGCAACCAGCATACCAAGTGGACTTCCCCTTTTATATGTGAAGACAAGCTCCGGTAGATTGAGTAGGTGAGACCAACAGCGGGGCCAATAGTCTAGAACAGGGGTGGCCAACTCCCAAGAGACTGCGATCTACTCGCAGAGTTAAAAACAGCACCCATTTTGGGGTGTTCAGCTCAAAGTTGTTGGAGGGAGCCAGTGATTTACCACAGACATTCAGTGATCTACTAGTAGATCACGATCTACCTGTTGGACATGCCTGGTAGAAGGCGGTTTCTGCACATGCTCTAGAGGGAAGCGAGTGACCCAGTGCTTTATATTTTTGATTTTTCAAAATAAGTGTATTTTTCCAGGCCCTTTGTTTTTTACCTTTCTTTTCTGGATAGTTGCACATTTCATACCTTTTGTTTTAAAGGGGACCCAGGGCAGGCATAAACTGTGGGCTCTGCTGTGGCTTTAGCAACCACCCAGAGGTGTGTCAAGAGCTGGTTCTTGCTACGAAGGAGTCATACAAAGAGGCAAGTCCAATGAACACATCATTCCATAGCCTGCACAGATTCCACTATGGGCCATTTTTGTCCCTGCTCTCACCTCCCACAACCACCCATCCCAATAATGGCAGGGCCTACCATCAGAATGCTGATAAATCCCATGGGAATTCTGAAAATGAATTTTAGTTTGGATGGTATCAACCTAAGGTGCATCTAATTCCTCCTCGCAAAATGGGTAGCTTTTTCATCCTTCTTTAAAAAAAATAAAATCACAAGAGAGTCATATTCCTGGAGGTTCTTCAGAGATTTTGTTTGTTAGGTCATTTCTCAGGATTGTTGAATTTTTCTTCTTTTTCAGAAATGTTATACTATTTGCCGCTAGGTTATTTTTATAAGATGCAAGGTTTCTCTCCCTCTCTCTAGTGCCATTGCATCTTTCAGGTTTGTTTTGCTACCAACACACACACTTTACACACGCTACTTGAACTAACTTATAATGTATAGTACAGCACTCTTAGCAAGAATGCAGCTCCCCAAGATCTCCAGATTACCTTATTTTTCAGCTGCAATGGCATTATATCTGAAAACTACTTCACTAAGGCAACTGAAGCACACATATTTGTTGTTAATGCAGATGGAATGTGGATCTCGATACGAGAAATGTGCTCAACATTTACAAAAGGGACTTAAAGGGTTTTTAAATTTTATTTTACCTTTTTTAAGCCTGCTGGTTCAGGGCCTGCCACATTCAAATTGCTACCCAAAAGCAGTCTCAGATAAAGGATTTACTTAAGTACCAAAGCAGAAGCAGCAGCTGATGACATTGCACCCACGACGCATTTATTTTCTCTTTTTCTGATGTGTGCGCGTGTGTTTTTGTTGTATGTATGGAGCGGCTGAATGAAGTAAGCAAAGAACAAAATGTTGAAACTGAAGGGCATTAATCATAGGAGAGCTACAGAAAATGGGGTGTTTGGCTTCAGTGAGGTGAGAACAGCACAGAACAAAAGATTGTTCCAGGCATGAAGGTCAGTGCTGTACATCCCGTAGCAGGCGGGGAGAACTGGTGCTGCTGCTAGGAGAAAATGCCACTCTTCTGTCATCGGCAAATGAGGTTGCCCTAGGTTGTGTGTGTGTGTGCAGAGCAGGGAAGGAGGAGGAGGAGGAGAGGACCCTCAAGAACACCAGCTGGAAACATTCAGGAACACAGGTGGATGCAAAATATGTCAGACCTCGAGGGCACGGTTCTCAAAATGTTTCCCTAGCAGTAGCAAAGCAATCTTGTTAACTACTACAGCAAGAGAAGGATGGTGCAGGAAAGTGGAACATTTCAGCTCTTCCCAGTTACAGGAGACATAAAGAGGGGAAGGGAAGGGAAAAATCTGTAAATATCTTGGCCCTCTGAATGGTTTCATTTATTTAAAACATTTGGAACAGCACTCGTGGTCCATCCAGGGCACTGAACCACGTATAAAAATAATCTTAATCAGAAATAGGGAAAGACGGATCAGCCTGGTTCCATTCCATGTTGGCTTTGTGTGCATTCAGTCAAATGCCTGTTCCATTTTCTGCGGACTCTTTCTCTGACAGATATGGAAAATATACATTTAGATTGTACACATTTTTGGTGCTCGTTTCTCTGAGATCAGAGGCAAAGGTGGGAAGGGGCCAGGGGCGCGTGTCCCTGAGCACACATTTTTGAGGGGGCGCAATCAGGTGCCCCCATGACAGGCACAGAGCCCTGGCAGCTGAAGTGCGGCAGCGGACAGGTTGGTCTAGTGGGCAGGTGGGTGGAGGCAGCGGGCGAGGAGCCTGTTGGAGGCAGGCTCTATTCACATGCATGGGCTGTGTGCACATGCCCCTGGAATGCCTGCCTATTCCAGCTGCCCAGTCCACCAGCGGGGTGCAACACTTGCCCCGCCCTGGGTGCCAGCAACCCATGCTACGGCACACATGTTTGTATGCTTTTTCTATGCATTTCTCCCCTAAAATATGGATTGTTATGTGCATTTTTTGAACTGAAACATCCTTCTTTCTGTCCATACGATTACCTAGAAAGGGATTCTTTGCCACCCAGCTTTTACTGACATGCCTGACATTTTTTTTAATTGCTTTATTGTGCTTTTAAGTTATATACCATCCTGAGGTATTTCATATGAACATGCAGTTTAGAAATATTGAAATGCAAAATAGTTTACAGTATCATATGCCATTTATAACACACAGTTTATAAATATTGTAATAGTTCGTGGTATTATTTTTCTTCATCGACATCGAGTCTATCATCCAGATCCCACTTTTTGAAACCTGCTTTTTATTCCTAATTCTTTGGAAATATCAGGGTGGCAATAAATGCCAAACATATAGTCCTGTTAAGTGTGAGATAATCTTACAAAGCATGGCAGGTGAAAGGGAGCTTTCCCTGGGGCAATGAGCTGGGCTCAGTGGTTTCTTTTCCCGAACCAGCATTGTATGTCATAATAATGTGTGAGGCCCCAGGATATGCTGCTACCTGTACAAAGAGCAAGCCGGAATCCCATGAGAGAAATCTGTCATTGAACATAGCCCCCAGCAAAGTAATACTGCTCACCCTCAAATGATGTATACTACTCCAATTAGAAGGGCTTGTCTCATTCAACTGACCAAAGAAATAGATCACATTTGGAAGAGACAACATTATTCTTGTTGGGACATTGTTTAAATCCAAGGTCGTTGTTATTCAAGTGTGAGCATAGCATTCCAAGTGAGTATTCCATAATGTTAAAAACTCCCCAATTACCTTTGAAGCTGTCGTACATTATATTTCTATGTTGCTCCTCTGGCCTAGACCAGAGCATGGGTTTGTTCACCTCTACCTCAAGATGGAATGAAGCATGTGTGGGGAGTGTATATGCTGTGTCCTCATGCAGGAATCTATGACTTGGGGTGGGGCCTTGCCTGTCATTATTTATTAAAAGTATATACTCAAGGTGGCTTGCAAGATAGGCAATAGACAAAATTGAAAGTGTAAATTTAAGCTCCAAAATGTAAAAGCCTCAAGAATGTATAGTAGTGTCGAACAAAAATGCAATGCACCCGAGAAGCAATCATGGTGCAAAAACCTTCTGAAGTAAAACAGTTTTGATCAGGTGTCTGAAACTCAATATGGATGGTTCTTGTGGGAGGGAGTTTTACAGAGATGAGCGCACAGCACTAATGGCAGGACTCAGAATTGACATGAGTCATGCTTCTGGCCCGTAGAGAACCACCATTTGTAACCAAAATGATCATGGGGTTGGAGTGACTCCCTTGTGAAGAAAGGTTGCAGAGTTTGGAACTTTTAAGTTTAGCGAAAAGGCAAGTGACCTGGTAGAAGTTTATAAAACTACACATTCATAGCTGTCAACTGTTCCCTTTTTTTTGTGAGGAATCCTATTCGGAATAAGGGAATTTCCCTCAAAAAGGGGAAAAAGTTGACAGCTATGCATGGCATGGAGAAAGTGGATAGAAGACAGGATTTTCTCCTGCTTTGCTAATACTAGAACCTGTGGGCATCTAATGAAGTGGAATGTTGGAAGATTCAGGACAGACAGGGAAGGTGGGTGTGGCTTCCCCAAAATGACCAAATGAAACAAATGGGGAGGTCTGATGGCCCTAATTAGACCCATGGAGCAGATGCTCCCCACTGGTATGGATCTAAGGGCATGGATCTAGCGTGCCACAATAGATCTTTTCTCAAAATCCTTCCAGCATTTCAAGATCCTGCCAGCTTTATATTTCTTGTCTTACAGGAGTCAATATTCATTTCTTTGGCTGAAACATGACAAAGCCCTCACACTTGCTCTTGGTCTTCTACAGGACAGCAAGATCCACGTGAGTGAAGATTTCTATTGATTTCAAATGAATTTATCATCACTACAGGTCTGAAAAATTATGGGTCTTACCAGCACATAAAGGTGAAGGCTGGGGTAAACAAATGGCCCAAATGTGTATTTCTTTCCCCCCCTTTTTCTCTTGGCTCAGCTGCTGAATACAGATCAGCTTTTGTTCCCAGATGGCTACACCTTCGACGTTCTAAAAAGCAAACCTGTAGATTTTCTCAATTATGCTGCTGGGTGTTTCCGTCTTTCAGGCTTGTCAAAGGCAAGAGACAGGAAGCAAAGTGAAACTGACAAGACAGGGAAAGTCTTTATTTTTACAGCCCGTGTGAGGGGATAAGGTTGAGCTCAGTTGGTAAAGCTACCCAAGAAGTGAGATGAAAATAGTCAACAAGATGTGAGGATGTGTGGATAACGAACAACAGAGCAGGGTAGATTGCTCAACAATCGCATCGGAAAGCAACTGGGAACCACAGCACACATGCCGGAGGATTTTGGAAATTTCATTTTTTTTTACTAGTCAAGCAAACAAAGCCAGGGAACGATCAGCAAGTGGGTGTTGGATGCAATTTGCCATCTGTAAAATGGGAGCAATAATACTTAATTACTTGCCTTACAGGGTTGTTGTAAGCGTTAATTACTTAATGTTTTTCCCCGCACTATGATCTGAAGAAATAAACCCCTATAGAAGTGCTACTACATATGATTGTTACCAGGTTCTGTTAAGCCTCATCTCAAATAGTTTCAAATGTTTTATGTTCCTCTATATAATCCACAATCATGTTCTGACATTTACTGCTATTCTGGGGCCAGCTGCTGCTTAGTCGGGATAAATCAGACAGATTCTATTGAAATTAAGAGAGCTGTGCCAGCTAGGCGAAAAGAGTATGTGGCTGTTTATAGATACTTTATTGGACCACTGTAATAAGTTCTATGTGAGGCTGGAAGATCATTCAGATGCTCCAGCTGGCTGGCTTCTGGTTTGATTATGCACACAAATCAAGGTGTTGAGTTTAATCTGCATAGGCTATGGCTGAAGTCCCAAGGTAGGTCATAATCACTTCTCTGGTTTCCTTTGCAATTCGGCACACACGGAATATTTTGTTGAAATGCGGGATGGAGTGGATGTTTTACATGTGAAGTGAACCTCTTGTTGTGGGGCAGAGTGGGGAGAGGTAGCACCACTTTTAAACTGAAGGGCATGAGTTTAACTTGCTCCTAGAAGATGGGGGAGCTAATGTAGAAATTATACATTTTTGCTTACTGCTTTTCAGTAGTACACACACGCGCGAAGCTGCTGCCACTTACCAATCCCACCTCCCCCCCCCCACCTGGCCAACCCCGCCTCCCATTACACCTCACCCATCCTCTCACATATCTACTCACCACACACCCCAAACTTCTTCCCTTCCCATCGCATCTAGCCCCACCCACTTTAAAAGGAGGAGAAGGTGTTTCAGATATTAGTTTTCTGAAGCGCCTCCTGCCTCTGTTAAAGCTCACTGCTGCTATGTTTAATGAAGCTCCAGGAAGCTCCTCCTTGCTCCATTAAGCAGTTCACCTGGGCCACCTGCCTGGGTTCTCCTACCTTCCTGCCAGTCTGTCATCAGATCCTTTGCCTCCACCTCCTGCCTGCCTGCCTCACCCTGCTTGGTCCTTCCTTCAGAGCAAGGCTTTCTCTGTGATTATGAAAGTGCCTGCAGTTCCCACATGCCCAGGGTAACATTTAAAGGATCCTGAGTCACACCTCCTGGTGTGGTTTATTCAAATACATCTCTGTAATTTGAGTTAATTGGTTCAAATTATATACCATCAAAGGACTTGGATATAGAATATTCCTAACTCTAAATTCAGTTATCTTCAGTTATCAACTCACACTAATCATTATTGCTGTCAACACTGATACTCCGGTTTTTAACAATTGTGCTTGGGGTTCTTTTGAGTGAGAATATTTGTTTTTAGCTCAATGGTTTTTGGGAGGTGGCTTTATGCATTATGTGTACTGTTACAGTAGGAATACTTAAAACCAACCCTTTATATCCCCAGAGGTTTTTTTTAATGTATCTGCTCAGTGTTCCTGGATATCCATAGACAGCTGCAAAGAATTTTGGATCATTGAATTGTAGAGTTGGAAAGGGACCATGAGGCCCATCTAGTCCACCCCTGCAGTGCAGGAATTTGTTGCCCAATGTGGGGCTCAAACCCACAACCCTGATATTAACATGCTCTATTAACTGAGCTATCCCAGGACAGCATGACTTTTCTGAACAATATCTGTGCTTTTCATTTTTCCAGAACCTGAAAGAGCAGTTGTACAAACACATCTATGATGAAATGCAAGGGCAATGTGTGTCCTGGTGTTCTTTGTTGTTGTTCTTCAGTCGTTTAGTCATGTCCAACTCTTCGTGACCCCATGGACCAGAGCACGCCAGGCACTCCTGTCTTCCACTGCCTCCCACAGTTTGGTCAGACTCATGTTGGTAGCTTTGAGAACACTGTCCAACCATCTCATCCTCTGTCGTCCCCTTCTCCTTGTGCCCTCCATCTTTCCCAACATCAGGGTCTTTTCCAGGGAGTCTTCATGTGCAATTTTCGATGCTGATTAAGCACTATTAAGGCTGAGAGTAGGGCCAGGAAAACAGTTAAGTTGTGGTTCACATTTTAATGGGAAACTACCTAATTCACATTTCCCCAAACAATACATGAGGCAAAATGCAGCTATCCTTTAAAATTCCCTTAATATTTGTAGGCTTTTTAATATAAAAAAATGAAGAACTATATTGTGAAATTCAGATAAAAATGTGCAAATATTAAGGGAAAGTGTGCATTAAAATTTGTATATTACTGAAGATAACATACCAAAATACATTATATTAGGGGCAACAGCTTGAAAAAAATGTGTATATTATATATTGTGCACTTTGCAATGCTAAGTAATTGTGTCAGTTACAGCATTGCACAGTTTCATGTGACAATGCCATAAACAAAAGACATATGGGTTGCCAACTGGATGAAAGGGCACAAAGGGTAAATCAGGTAAAGGAAACTGATGGCAAAAAGAAAAAAATATTGGCCAGGACACCAAAGGGAAATTAGAGACCACTAAAACAATATAAATGCTCAGGAAAATGAGTTTTGGTTTGGTTTGTAAATGGTTGAACTGAATACGGTGATTTTGAAAACAAATATTGAAATTAACAAATATTTTATGGAACTTAAACTTCATTTTTGAAGCTTTGTGGATATTAGGTTCTTTATTTCTCCTGCTGACCCTATTACATTGAGGTTACTTTTCAATTTCCCAATCCCATATTTTTCTAATTTTATGGAAAGTTAACTTGCAATTTCTGTATAATATAATGTTTCTGCAGCAACTTGAATTTTATTTTATATGTGCTTGATGTAGGCCTGGGTTTTGTTGTTGCAGTAGTATGTTTTGGTAAATTAATCTTATTTCCAATTGTTATTCCTGTCACCCCATCTACATGTTTTATCCATTTTCTACCTTAATGTCTTATTTTCAGCATTCTGTCCCAATTAACTACAGTCCCCCAAGCTTGTACTTATCATCTTTTGCTATTGTTATTACATTTCTTGTCTTGATCTCTGGTACTGTTTCATATTGTTTTCGATGTTGCTGCCAAGGGTTTAGCTTCTGTGTTTATTTTCTTTATTTTCTTTTCACATTTCCCCTTTCTAATGACTCATTATCATAACTTGTTTCTTCCCACTGACTCCTTGAATGACTTCTCTGCACATGTATCTAATGAAGGATGCTGAAAACATTTGAAGCCTCTCAGCAAGAACTCTCCAAACTGCCAAGACCCAAATCATCCCAGCCTTCTGTGACTTCTGGCAGAGAACAGGAACAAACTGTGGCTTCACTTGCTTTCATCTGCAGGCAAAGGCAGTATTCAGATTTACAGAGAGATGATGGTAATAATGCAGTACTAGAGGACTGGCCAGAGTCTAAGTTCAGGTCCTTACTCAGGGCAAAGGAGCTATAGGAGTGGCCACACCTGACTTATTTCTGGGCTTTGTCACTTTCCCATAGTTCTGTTCTGCACTTTGGGGTGGGGAAAATCAAACTATGCATTTAAACATCATCATCATCATCATCATCATCATCATCATCATCAAAATGTATTAGTTGCTTGCTACATAAGGACTTAAAAAATTAAAGAGCATGAAGCAAAGCACAACATCAGAAAAAGAAAAAAGCATTAGCAGAAGATGATCTCAATAAATAGTAAAATTGTTGTGATTGGGTATTTATGTATTTATGTGTGCATTTCTCTCCCCCCCCTCAAAATACCATTTCACAATGCATTTTCATACATTTCACCTACTGAAAATGGATTTTTGCAACATTCAGAGAAATGCAAAGAATGCCGAATGACTATGTTCTGACAACCTAGCCCCAAGTATGTGGGATGCAATGCAATTTTTACAGCAATTCAGAAGGAAGGAGTGCCTGAAACATCCCTAGAATCCTGTTCCCATGGTGGAAGATAAGGGGGATATTTGCCTTTACAAAAGTGGTAGGGAAACTGCATTCCAGAAAAAAGGATGGAATCCCCAAGCAAATATTATGCAATGAGTGGTGGTGGTAGAATGAGAGATGGCAGGGTTCAATGGGGGAATATATCTGCAGTCCTGGCCACTTGGATTGTGTCCCACTCATTTGACTACAGCCCTGAACATCACTAGCAGCCCCTGGGACATTACCCTAGAGAAAATGTAGCTCACTATAGAAAAGTCCCCTACTGTGCTTAAAAATATTGGTTTCATATGGAGAAAGAAATGGGAAATGATGCTGCCTTAATTGGTTTATTTTAAATGTACAGGTTGAGTAGGTATTTTGCAGGTGCAAATCAAACTTGGGAGCAGTTCTGGATTCATAGCAAGGGCAGGCCAGTTAGCCTTATAATTTGCAAACTTTGGTCAGACAACCTGCTCTGGGTCTTCCCACCTTGAGATGCAGGCAATGTTTTTTTTTTAGTGGTACAGCCCCACTGGGAAACTTTGGTGATAGTCTGCCTGGAAAAAAAATATTTTAAGAAACAAATACAATAAGACCAGCTATTATCACTACAGCATCCAGACTGCCTTTTCTTAAAATCCCCTTCGCCTCTTACTCACACCCGGAAAAACGAGTTGAACTCTCAGCCATTTCAAATAGATATGTCTCCCTTGTGCATTCTAGATAGGTTTGTGCTGAGAGATCTAACCTGAATTTAGTGGCAAGGCAACTGCTGCCATACATCAGGCATAACCTGGGGCTCTGACATCACTGATTATTCCAGCAACTGGCCCAACACTACTGATGGCCGGCTAGAGGAAAGAGTGTAATGACACTTGGCCAAATCTGCCAAGGGTCCAACACCTGGCCAGAAGATCAAATGCAGCTGAAAACTGTGTTACTGCTGACAGTTGATCGATGAGTGGTTTGTGGATTGCTTAATAAAAATCTTTGTCTTTATTCTTTGACAGCCTCCCCCACTTCATAAAATGTAAAATTTGAAATATTTGTTCAATATGCTTACAACCCTCTGGATAAACTTTCTGTTGGTAGGCAGTGAGAATGTGCTTTGCTCCAATAGAACAAAATGGGTTGCATTGAAACTGCTGCTAAAATGGAGCTTCATTTAAGCTTTGCTTTTGATGCAAACTGCTTTGTGCTATTGCAGAAGACATGGTGCAAGTACACCTTGCTCCAGAACTAGGAAGTGGCTTGCACTGAAACCAAGGAATAAAGCTCCCTTTTAGCAGCCTTTCCAATCAAAACTTTGATAGGTGGGTGGGATAACCCACTGTGAATCATTTGAGGTCATAATGACTTCAGGTGATAGATATGTGGATTGTCCCACTCAGCTTGTCAAAGTTGGTCCACAGATGACAGATGGTGGTAGTAGATAAAGATCTGCCTCCCTAGGCTTAAGGGATCAAAGTCTCTGGATAAAGTATTTCTAGACCAAAGTAATGAGGTCACTTTCTAGTTGTGCATACCAGTGGTGGAGGGAGGACCATGCAAGTAGAACTCCATGAAAGATAGACATGTAATAACAACAACATGAAGGAGATAGACGTATAAAGAATGAATGATCTTCACAAATGTATTCTTCATCACTGTGCAATTCCTAGATCTCACTCCCCCTTCGTCCGGTTGATAGTATGAGCCTTCAAGACACGGAATTGTGACTTATCATTGTCAGAAAGCTTGAGGTCATTTGCATTTGAATGTATTTCCTGGGAATCACATTAGTTCCTGGAGAATAAGCCCTAGAGTTTCAGTTTGTATGGAAACTCTGGATTTATTATTGTTGACTTTCTCCCCTCATCCTTACTCTGTTACAAATAGCTTTAGATCAGTAGGTAGTTAGTGCTAGACTGACTATCCTCCTTAACAATAATGAGCTGGAAATACATTAGCGAGGGCTTGTGTGCTGCTGTTAAGAAGGAAAACAATTTGCTAGTTGAGCTTGACGTATGTGTAGACCAAATATTTAGCAAACCCCAAATCATTATCTCTGCCAGTGGAGGTCCAGAGGGCAAGGTTATTATCTGCAGCTTGCTCCATGCTTTTATATATATCATGGATTTTGACAAGTAGAAGAACTGAAGAAAGTCAATGTCATACAATTAGCTTGCAGGGGTGACATGTAGCAAAAAGGTTACAGAAGTATCAAAGGTTCAGCTATTTCCTTGGACAGGTGAATTTCCCATAAGAAGATTAGCAAGTGCATAAAATGCCTTAATGACTCCTTCCCCCCTCCACAAGCTTATTCAGATGTATTACATGCAGATTGGCTTGAGAGCAGTACATGTGAAAAGGATCTAGGAGTCTTGGTAGACCACAAACTTGACATGAGTCAACAGTGTGATGCAGCAGCTGAAAAAGCCAATGCAATTCTGGGCTGCATCAATAAGAGTATAGTGTCTAGATCAAGGGAAGTAATAGTACCACTATATTCTGCTCTGGTCAGACCTCACCTGGAATACTGTGTCCAGTTCTGGGCACCACAGTTCAATAAGGATACTGACAAGCTGGAACGTGTCCAGAAGAGGGCAACCAAAATGGTCAAAGGCCTGGAAACGGTGCCTTATGAGGAACGGCTTAGGGAGCTGGGTATGTTTAGCCTGGAGAAGAGAAGGTTAAGGGGTGATATGATAGCCATGTTCAAATATATAAAAGGATGTCATATAGAGGAGGGCGAAAGGTTGTTTTCTGCTGCTCCAGAGAAGCGGACATGGGGCAATGGATTCAAACTACAAGAAAGAAGATTCCACCTAAACATTAGGAAGAACTTCCTGACAGTGAGAGCTGTTTGGCAGTGGAATTTGTTACCAAGGAGTGTGGTGGAGTCTCCTTCTTTGCAGGTCTTTAAGCAGAGGCTTGACAGCCATCTGTTGGGAATGCTTTGATGGTGTTTCATGCTTGGCAGGGGGTTGGACTGAATGGCACTTGTGGTCACTTCCAACTCTATGATTCTATGATTCTATGAAATTTTTGCATGGCTTTGGATAGTATAGCAGTGCCATCAAGAGAATGAGTGAGGTTCAGTCTTGATCATATACAGTGGTAACTCGGGTTACAAACACTTCGGGTTACAGACTCCGCTAACCCAGAAGTAGTACCTCAGGTTAAGAACTTTACTTCAGGATGAGAACAGAAATCATGCGGCAGCATTGTGGTGGCAGTGGGAGGCCCCATTAGCTAAAGTGGTACCTCAGGTTAAGAACAGTTTCAGGTTAAGAATGGACCTCCGGAACGAATTAAGTTCATAACCAGAGGTAGCACTGTATAGGGTTATGACCACCAAATTCCATGTAGACAATGGATTTACTCTCCATTGTTCATTCTAGGTTTAGCTCCAGCCACGATTATGTTCTGCCTCCTCTTTTGGAGGCAATATGCCTTTGATTACTAGTTCCTTGGAATCACAGGAGGGGAGAGTGCTGTTATGTTCAGGTTCTGCTTCCAAAATTCCCACGGTTGGCAACCATGACAAAAGAGTGCAGCTTCTTATTTTGTTACATTTGTAAGCCACAACAAACAAGTACGTTTTCCTCATGCACCAAAACGGCATCACCTTTGGGATGAGGAATTTCGTTTCCCCCCGCAAGGGGACAATGACAATAAAGATCTATTCTATTCTATTCTATTCTATTCTATTCTATTCTATTCTATTCTATTCTATTCTATTCTATTCTATTCTATTCTCATTCCTTACTTCTGGGAGGAGACTATTTCAAAGAGCGGGCATCACAACTGAAAAGGCCTTCATCCTGCTCACTGTATGATGAGCTTCTTCAGGCTGCACCAGAACCAGGAGGGCCTCAATAGTTGCTCAAGGTTCTAGGCACTACAGAAATGGATCGACAGAGAGATTAAGCATGTCAACATTCTTGCTTTTTCTGGTGGCTCTTGGAGAAAGATGAGTAACGGAGGAATACTCATTGTAATATATTAGACTGGGGAGACATATTTCCTGCAAAATCCCATTGCAAAATAATTCAACGTCATGCTGTTCAAAATTCAAGCAAACATGGATTAGATGGTTGACCACCAAACATGTCCTAAAAAGAGGTCAGCTTTTAACAAAGTCTCTATTTTGACTCTAGCTGCATTGTAAATAGGGCAACATTATAACTCACTGACAGAGCCACCGTTCTGATTCTGTGTAAGAACCAAACCTATTCTGTCGCATGAATTTTTGTGGCACATATGTGTCAGCTATGGGAGAAAAAGCGATTGCTTGTCAAAAGTGCTATCAATGTGATTTTTCCCAGGGTGACCCTTGCAGTACTGACAGTCTCTTCTTGGTCTTGAAAACCCTTAGCTTTGTTACAAAGACGTGTATATATTTAAATGCCACACCACCAAAGGAAAGTAATTTATAAGCGCATAATACAAGCGACCACTATAGATCACTGTGCTTCCACAGGAAATTCATTGATGTACTTTCCTTACATATCAATTTGGAGTAAATGCCTCTGGATGCTTTTTGCCCCCCTCCTCACCTTCTCTGTAAGCCTGGCTTTCCTTTAAGGGAAAGCCATAATAAAACTAATTTCCATCATCACCAAGGGCACTGCGGATGAAAAATGAGCCCATGAGTTGAAATGGACATAAATATTAGATGCCAAAATAGATCACTTTTCAAAATGCAATGGGGACTGCATGTTGTGTGGTCCTGTATATGATCTCCATCTTATGACAGGGTCATTTCTGCTTCCTTCAGGATGATAAATAGGTGAGACAGTTCAACTATATAACTGGTTTACATGTATAGGATACAAATCTCTACCAAAAGGTGTTGTATTATCTTCCCCTTAAATCGATGGCTGTTGTTCCAATGATGAGCTTAAAGATGTACTAAATTATCAGCCGCAAAATGTACCATAAAGACTTGAATGTCATCTTGCTATATAGGCATGAGAACATAAGCTATGCCTTGCTGGATTACAGGAGAAGTTCATTTTCCCCAGGAAACATCAAACCAGAACTACAAGCGGGGCTGTGAGGGCAATAGCCTTCACTTTCTTATTTAAAAGCCTATTTCATCTCATCCTAGCACAGTTTTAAGGAGAGGAGAATCTGTCATTGTCGGTTTCTCTTATTCCCCCCCCCCCCCCCCGCTTTCCAGTTCTCCAGATTCTCATACCAATTTGTGATTTATTTATTTTTTTAAAAAAGATAATCAACACGTTAATTCAATTATCTCATAAATTGCATGTTTGTATGCCATTTTGCCTAATCTGCATGTTTGCAAAGCAGTTTTCCCTAATAAGGTGTATTTTTGGATGTTATTTTCATTAATATGTGCATTTCTATGCATACTTTAGTTTGTACAGTGTTGTACACATTACTTGGCTGCAGAGCTGCTGTGCAAAAATTGGGTAAGTGCAGATTTTGGAAGATGACTGCATTCTGGATGGCATATTTTGGAAAGGAAGGTACATCTTTAAATGCAAACTGGATCACAATTCTTCCCCATCTCTATAAAGGCATCACTGCAAGCAGAGTTGCTATCAAGATTGTGGCTAGAGTAAAATCTGAAGTGAGTTGGCAGTGGTGACTTTAGTAAGCTCAGGTGAAACAGCCCAAATAATTAACTTCCACAAGATGTGATGATGGCCACCAACTTAGATGGATATTTTAAAAGTGTGTTAGGCAGATTCCAGGCTTTAAGTAGCTTTGGATGCTAGGCTATAGACAAAAGAAGGATTAGCGTGTCCATGGCTATTAGTCATGGAGCCTCTGGGTTCAGGGGTACCATGCCTCTGAATACCAGTTGCTGGGAAACAACAGCAAGAGAGATCAATTGCCTTCCTGCCTTGGTTGTGGGCTTCTCAGAGAGGTAGCTGGCCAGCCACTGTGGGAAAAAGAATGGGCCTTTGACCTGACTTAGCAGGTCTCTTCATGTCCTGAACACTAGTGACATTTTTCAGGGTGTAATGGTGGTGGTTCACAGATACCTCAAAGGGAGTGAAACCCATTTTGTACCACTGAGAAAAGCCAAGTATTCCCTATAAAATAATTTATTATCTTGAACTAATACTAGATGCTGAGGCTCTATGAATGTCAGGATTTGAATATGTTACAGTGAGTGCGCAACAAAATATATTTTGAAATCCCTTACACATCTGCTGAATTCCTGAACATACGGAGAGTTTCTGGGTTAGACAGTCTATTGCCATATGTTTAGGCATTCTCAAGACGCATAAGGCATTCTCAAGACACATAAGGCATTGTCAACAGTCCCTCATGATTGTCTATAGTCCCCACACCTTGAACATTCAATATAACATACAATCCGGCTTAGCAACAATTTCATTACACTTGGGAGATTGCAGATACAGTATATGTTTTTTTAAAAGGGAGATCAGTATTTTTTTTTTTCCTCTGCAGCAGGAGGTAGATGAAACTCTCCTTTCCAATTGCCACATAGGTTTTATTTGGATGTTCCAAACAGCTAAGTGACTATCTCTGTCAGGAGCCAACCTGACCTGAGAACCTGGCAGTGCCTCATCCAAGGAAGAGAATTGCTTTGGTCTTGGGCTGTGCATAATTGTGTGAGAGAAGAGATAAAGGCTGGCCTAGATGTTGTGCCCTGTACTGCCCGCTCCTCAAAGCTGTCCATGTGCTGAGGACATGTCTATCGTGGGGAAACCTATTAGCTGACTGGTTCAGCCAACGTGTGTATGGCAGACTTTCCTGCTACAGATGTGCCCCTGGTGTATGAATAGTTTTGTGGAGGGGCTGGCATAGGAAATGATGGTGGGGTGACCATATATGACCCCCATTCTCCTCTCTCATGTGGTTATTTTTGTGTGGTTCTATTGCTGGAGTAGAGCTCTTGGAATTTGTGATTTGGCTTTAAGCACTGCAAGTGATAAAAGTAGACAGGAAGTCACTTCAGCACTGAGCAAAGTGAGCAAAGAGTTCCATGATCCCCAGCAGACCTAGATGAGTGATCAGGAGCAGCTGCAGGATTGATCCTTCAAGAGGAGAAGAGGTCAGGCAGAAGCACAGAGAAGAAGAACAAGGAACCGTGATGGGTGCCCTGAAGGTTAGGAGCTGCCTTATACAGGTTACAACTCTTGGTCCATCTAAATCATTATTGTCTATGCTACCTGGTGGTGGCTTTACAGGATTTCAGACAATGAGTTTCTCCCAGCTCAACCTGAAGAAGCTAGGGATATGAAAGATACTCGGAGTCCAGTGTGATTTTCATGCTCTTTATTCAGCTCATAGTAGTGAGGGATGTAGTTCCCCCAAAACGTTTGCTTTATATACACTATTTACACAATGGGCCCCACGTGATTGGCTAATTCTGGGATACTCCTGTATGCCAATCAGAGTGCGGATTCACTTCCACCTGGAGCTGGATTGGGTGGCTCCTGCAGACCAATCAGACTCCTGCAATCTCAATCCTATTGTTCTGGGACCAGTCAGACTGCTGCAATCTCAATCCTATTGTTCTGAGACCAGTCAGACTGCTGCAATCTCAATCCTATTGTTCTAGGACCAATCAGACTGCTGCAGTTTGGATCCTATTCAACTCAGTACATAACAGGATAGAACCATACAAAACACGTGCTCTACAACAGAGCTACAGCCCTTCCCCTACTTCTCTATTGGAACTCAAAATAGAATAGGTCTATATGAGATGGATAAAGTGTAGGTCTTGATGGACTAGATAAATTGAGTGCCAGCAGACTTTTGATTCTTATGATGGAATAAGAATTTATTTATAAATATTTATTTTTATTTATTACATTTATATACTTCCCTTCATCCAAGGAGTCCTTCTCATGACCATTGGTGTGGGCTCAAATAGGGAGAGATTGCAAGCACTTTTGAAGACAGAATTTGAATTGAAGATCTTGGTTAATGGCAAGCTCTCTAGATGCAACTAAAATTCTTAATTGAACTTCATTGCAAAGTTATCATGCTGTAACAGAGCAGGCTCATGTCTGTGAAGGCAATTTGAGTAAGAGGGAAAGAATCTTTACAAAAAAAACAACAACCCCAAGATCCATACTGACTATCTTGAACTGTAGCTCCATCAAATAGTTAACTGAACACCATGGAATATCAACTGGAAATTTGGCTTCTGGGTTGAATTTCAAAGCTGCTCTTTGTATGTGAATGGGCTTGCAGTACTCACCTACTCAGAGGAATACATAATGTTTAAGTAGTCTAGTAACTGACAATAATTTATCTACCCTCAAGAGCAAAAGAGATAACACCTTGGCCTGGAAAACTCTCTCTGGCTCACTATGTACTTGCTCTGTGAATTATTCTACTGACATACTCTGACATTGTTTTCATTTATTCCCTGAGTGAGGATGAAAAAAGGTTGAGAAAATCCAAAAGAGAAGCTGAAGGCATTGTTTGCCCTTTCACTGAACTATATTTGCTTTCTGTGGTCTGAGTTTACTTCAGTTATTTTTCACAGAATGTTGACCAAGGGCAGACACAAGAACATAGAGAAGTCTCCTTTGAAATCATTGGACCCTAGTGTCTTTCATTGTTCCTGGGGCCTACTCATATTGTCCACATGCCAACATTCATCAAAATGTCATCCATTCTTCTGTAAATAGTTTACAATTTCAACACTGTGTATGTGCTTATGTGTGCATGCAGGGCCAGCCCTATCATTAGGTGGAGTGAGGTGGGTACCTCATGGGTCAGATGTTGGGTGCATGAAGCAAATGGCAAAGAGTTGGAGGACAGAGCTCAGTGTTGTCACAGATTTCCATGTCCTGGCAATAGTGGGTCTTGCAGCAATTAATAGATGGTTTATGAGTTATTTGTTCCGAAGTTGCAACATAGATTGACTATACAAGTTAAGTGGAGCCAGTCCTGAAGACATGGGGACTGTCTATCTAGTGATCAGATATATTTTTGTAAATACATATTTCCAGAACTTTTCTAGTTTTGGACACTCACACCACATGTGCTGATATGTCCCTATGGCGGGACATTCTCTCCAACACATGGGATAACTGTTTGGTTTTATATAGGCTAGGCATCTAAATGTTAAGTACCTGCCATGCACAATTTTAAAGGCTCTTTTTCTGGTTGTAGCCGATAAGGATTTTCATTGCACTATTGCCCATGGTCTGTTGCATGCCTTTTCTTCAATTTCTAAGTCCCAATTCAATTCCCACCACCTAATCTAATTTTGCTAGGGGCAGAATTGAAGCTCTATAATAGATTTATACAAAGATGAAATTAGTCCTTTTGTTATTATATTTTCTCCTGCTATTATTTTTTCATATGTTGTTAGTTGTATTGTGGCTTCATTTTTAACCTGGGAGTTTGTTAAAAAGGATCTTATAGCCATGATATTTGAACATTTCCTAATCATTTATGCACATTATATGAAAACAAGGTTGCTGTTTTTGACAACATGTGATACTAATGACAAGTAAGATGGCTTTCCTGTTGTGTGACCTGCCTACTACTCTTATCTTGCTCTGAGGATACACAGTGTATCACTATCTCTTGTCAAAAGCTTCAGTTTCAACATGTACACAAAAGCTGTCTGTGCATATTATTCAGAAACCTTATCCTAAAGATAGTCACAGAGTGAGAGGATATATGTGCAAACAGTTGCTTCCAAACAGCTATATTGTTATTCTTGCAGAAACTAAAATATTGGTATGGAGTCCACTTGTCAGGTCTGCAGCAGGCTATAAAGACATTTAACTTCAAAAGATGCCTGCTAGCAAACTGCATCACTTTTGTAAGTGTACTGAATTTCCAAATTTCATACTAAAGTTTGAGAAACAAAGAAAGCGAAAGGAGCCCCAAGTCCTAACTCATTATGAGTGTTCTTTCCAAATCTCACGAGAGCTTTCCCCCCGTGAAGTGTAATAACTGCAGAATTTGAATAACTTGTGCATTGCAGAATAATGTTGAGCCATATCTGTAAACAGCTGTGTTTGGCATCCCCCACAGCCAAGAAAATAAGCAAAGTTTAATAAGCAAAGGGTTGTATTCAGTGCTGCTTGTGTGTGAGCCGGACAGACTTCTGATCCTCAATACAATTCTGCTCATGCACAGGGACTTAACACACACACACCCATAGCTCTTCATGTGTTCTCTACATAGCCACATCAGTTTGCAATTCTTTTTTTTATAAAAAAAGATTCCTATGAAACTTCATCAATACATTAGTGAGAATTCCTCCTGCATAGACATGTTCGTATATAATTTTGCCTAATGAACACCAGGGAAAGCTGATGGAGGGGGCACCAAATAGCCACCCTGATGTCCCCTGGACTTGGGTATGGGCCGAACCCCTTTTGAGGTTTGCCAAACCAGTGAGTCCCTGGATTTGCAGGCACAACATCTAATACCAGAAGTTTGAACCCTGCTGTTTTTCCATTTCCTTTCTCCACCTCCGCCCTGCTGTTCATTGTTTCAGTTTTAACTTCAGTCCAGACCTGTATCTAGACACATCAAAGGAATTATTCAGTTAAATGCATTGTAGACTCATACAGGGAAATCTGGTAGGGAAAGACAGGACTCCACAGCGCCATCTGGTGTCATAGTGTTATATAGCATATACAACACATATAAAACACTTTTTCTTTACCAATCTAGCTGAGCCCCAGGAGTCTATTTTATTCATCTTAATAAAATAAACCTAATTGCCTATAGCCACCTTAATTTAGTTGAAACTGCTTTGATTTTTTTTTAAAGAAAGAATAGTGGTATACAGATATTTTATAGAAGAAGAAATAGACTGGAAAGAGAAGTGGCTGAATTACAACTAATCACCAAACTTAAAACTACGGAGAAACCTGGTCTGAACAAAGACATTGGATTCTTATCTCATTATACATAACAAAGCTATCTTTAGCCATCTCACCCCTTGCCTTTCCCTGCAAGACTAATTACAGCCGTTAAGAGTCGTCAACAGGTTTTCCACACCTATCAGCTGATCACCCATTCCCACCACCCTTCTGAGCAATACCCCTCCCCACTCCCTCACTATATTTAAGGATCTGGTGACTTCTGTTTCAGTGTATCTGAAGAAGTGTGCATGCACACGAAAGCTCATACCAAGAACAAACTCAGTTGGTCTCTAAGGTGCTACTGGACAGAATTTTTGATTTTGTTTTGATTATAGAAGAAGAGATAGCAATATAGAGCATCTAAAATGGGGATGGGGATTTGTGGTTCTCCAGATGTTACTGGACTCCAACTCCCATCTGTCCAACCCAGCATGGCCAATTTTCAAGGATGATGGGAATTGGAGCCCAACAGCATGTGGAGGGCCATATGTTTTATATTCATGAACTATAAGAAGTCCATACTCAGAACTGTTGATTTTCCAGTGCAATGAAGTTGTATACTTTTGTGCTAGCCCCAGGAAAAAGCGCTATCTGCAGTTTTAATTTGGTACATGGATCATATTGTCATCAGACTTCAGTTTAAAGGTTTCTGTGGAACATCATATATAAGAGAGATCCTGCTGATATGGAGCCACAAGGTTTCAGCATTTAAGCATCAGATACAATCTGCAAATAGGCAGATGCCCGAGACAATCATGGGGCATGCATTCAATTTGTATGTCTCTGTTAAATCTCACCTCTCACCTGTCAAGGTTAATTCTGATGACACAAGTCTAAGCAAACCCAGGCATGTGTCAATGATGACTCATAATAGTATATTAGAATAGGAAATTAAGGAGCAAGTTTTCATGGCTTCTGTACAATTACTAATGCCCTTTGGAGTGGCCAGCTCTGGTTGCACTGTCAAACATGATTGATCACCACAAATTATGTATTAATAATGATTAATTGTGAGTATTTAACCACTGGCTATTAAGTCAGTGACAACTCTAGTTGTCATTGTTATGTTAATTTGCAACTTTGTAAAAATGATGATTAACTAAACTGACTTCATTTACCATAATCTGTACTCTGTTTTCATTATTGTAAGTGTATTTGAATAGTTCTATAAATATCAGAGATGCCAAATAACTTTATTTTATTATACATTGTTAATAAAAAAGCTATTTTAATCAAACTGTAAGGAATCTGTAGGCTAAATATTTATAATGAGTAATATTCTGGGGTTTTTGTTATTTGGTAGTTGGTGGGACATTACCTGTCTAGCGACATTTATGTACTCAGTGCTTTTTTTCTGGAGGGACGCGTAATCCTAAACATTTTGTGAATCTAAGTTTAACCTCATTGAGGGGCAGTATTTCAATATGATTAGGAAAATTTCGATATGAGTAGGAAAACAATTTATTATTTGTACCCTGTCCATCTGATTGGGTTGCCCCAGCCACTCTGGGCAGCTTCCAACAGACTATAAAAACAGTGAAACATCAGACATTAAACACTTCCCTACACAAGACTGCCTTCAGATGACTACTCCAGAATTCAGATACAATTGCTGTGGGACTGGAGTTTGGTATTTGGGATTGCTTCAAATATCACCTTTTTCTCTGTGGATTGCACTTCAGGATTTGGAAGGACCATAGCTAAGTGGTACAGCATCTGCTTTGCATGCAAAAGGTCCCAGGTTCTATCCCTTGCATCTCCAAGTGGGGCTGGGAGAGACCCTGATCTGAAATTCTGGAAAGCCACCGCCAATCAGTGTAGACAAAACTGAGTTAGATGGTCTAACCTGATATAAAGCAGCTTCCTATGTTCTATGCAAAACAGGTTGTGAAAATACACCTAGATCTTTAATTAATATATATCTGGGGAAATGGTTTGTCTGTTTTCCCAATATGGTATGAGAAAGATAGAAGCTTAACCCTTTTTTCATCGAAACAAAATAGAAAATTCTTTCCAGTAGCACCTTAGAGACCAACTGAGTTTGTTCTTGGTATGAGCTTTTGTGTGCATGCACACTTCTTCAGATACACTGAAACAGAAGTTCCTTTTTCAAATCCTCTTATAGAACCAGATCTCTGTTGAATAAACACCTTGCCCTATTCTCGGTGTGTGTGTGTGTGTGTGTGTGTGTGTGTGTGGTTTCTATCTTTACCTGCAACTTTTGCATTTTTTAAAAAATAAAAAAATTCACTGTGTTGTTTTCTTGGTGCTCTGGCATGTGAGTTGTATTTCTTTTTAAAGTCCAGTGATTATTTCTAAATGTGCATTTTCTTATACTGTACATGTAAATGATACAAATTTGTATTGCCTTGTCCTCCTTTTGGGGGGTGATGGCTAAGTGGCCAGTCTACTCGACAGCTACCATACTATCTTTGCCAAGTGTGGAGAACTTCGAACCTTCTGATGTTGCTGAATTACAACTTCCATCAGTCCTAGCAAGCATGGGGAATGGCCTGGGATGATGGGAGATGCAGCTCAGCAATATCTGGAGGGCCAAAGATTCCCCACACCTGACCAATGCAAACATATGTTTCTTTTATATAATCTGAACAATTACTTAGTTCTTTTCCAGGTTTTCTGGTTCACTAACAAGCACTGGTGCTATGTTTTTATTCTATTCACTAAAGAACTGAAAACGGAACACACATCTGTTGTATACACACACTTAATCCAGTTCATCACTTGCCCCAAATAAACCTTTATAAAAATCACCCCGGCTCTAGCTGAGAAGGTTCATATATACACAGAAAATGGAGCAGTTTGTTTACAACAATTCCCTGCAATAGTGAGGCTTCCTGGTGTGTTGGACAATATATGATCTTTCACTAAAGCAATTTATTGCTCCTTTGGAAGGGAGAGGCTTGTTTGTATGTTGATTTGAGAATTGATGATAAGCTGATGGAAATCTGACAGTTTCCTTAGGCAGCAGTTCTTGCTGCCCTTCACTCAATAGCTACACTTCCATGGAAGGAAGCATCAAAAAAGGACAAGTAAATAGCAGAACTGGTTAAACGGCAGCTTTCAAAGATGCTATGTGTCACATAAGCAGATAAAAATGTTGGATTTTGTTCTGTTTTTTTGTTTTGGATACAAGAAGGGCTTGTATTATTGTATTTTAATGTTTTGTTGGAAGCCGCCCAGAGTAGCTGGGGAAGCCCGGCCAGATGGGCGGAGTATAAATTATTATTATTATTATTATTATTATTATTATTATTATTATTATTATTATTATTATTTATAACTAGAGCTAGAGGAGAATTTCAACTTTGTTTGCATTTGAATAAGAAAATACCTAATTAACACTTCTTAAATCAATATGTGAACCAAAGTGCAGCTATCCTTTGAAATGTGCACTTCTTCAAATTTTATGATGCAGTTCTCCTGGCAAACATTATGTGCAAAAAATGCCTATATCACATGAAATGTGGGCATAAGGGTGCATAGGCTAGTGACAACAACATACAAACATAAATGATACTAGGGGGAATTGTTGGCAAAATGGCAGCTGCCAACAGAGTCTTGCCGACACATTTTTGTAAGGTTTCTCTCTCTCTCTCTCTCTCTCTCTCTCTCTCTCTCTCTCTCTCTCGTCACAAACTGTTGTGGAAATGTGGTGAACTGAGCTTCAGTCTGAAAAAATTGGAAACTGAAATTGACAAATTTATTCATCCCTTCCCTGCGCCACTGTTTTGAGGAACCCATATAACCAAGTCATCACTTTGAGCAGAATTGGAAGACAAAAAAGGATGTCTAGATGTAACTAGTAAAGAAAGACAGCCAACCTTCTGTAACTGTACTTACTACCAAACAGAATCTCATCTATAGATCTGTTCCTGGTCTAACACAGGTCTGTACCTGGGCTGTGCCACTTCAGACTGCAAATGGGGGATATCATGATTAAATACTCATCTATACAAAAATGTTACCTCCTTGGGGAGAAGGCTATATAACAGGAAGAAGGTTTCTAGCATGTCTTTGTTGTGACTGGGGAAAGCCAGCCAAATGGGTGGGGTGTAAATAATATTTTTTTTGTTATTATCATTAACAGCCATCTGTCAGGAATGCTTTGATGGTGTTTCCTGCTTGGCAGGGGGTTGGACTGGATGGCCCTTGTGGTCTCTTCCAGCTCTATGATTCTATGATTCTATGATTAATATGCTACAGGTTTCTTTTTTACATGGGTATTCCATCATGCTCCTTCTTGGGTTCCATGATCACTGCAGATGGTCACAGCAGTCACGAAATTAAAAGATGCCTGCTTCTTGGGAGAAAAGCAATGACAAACCTAGACAGCATCTTAAAAAGCAGAGACATCACCTTGCCGACAAAGGTCTGTATAGTTAAAGCTATGGTTTTCCCAGTAGTAATGTATGGAAGTGAGAGCTGGACCATAAAGAAGGCTGATCGCCGAAGAAATGATGCTTTTGAATTATGGTGCTGGAGGAGACTCGTGAGAGTCCCATGGACTGCAAGAAGATCAAACCTATCCATTCTTAAGGAAATCAGCCCTGAGTGCTAACTGGAAGGACAGATCCTGAAGCTGAGGCTCCAACACTTTGGATGCCTCATGAGAAGAGAAGACTCTCCAGGAAAGACCCTGATGTTGGGAAAGATTGAGGGCATAAGGAGAAGGGGACGACAGAGGATGAGATTGTTGGACAGTGTTCTCAAAGCTACCAACATGAGTCTGACCAAACTGCGGGAGGCAGTGGAAGACAGGAGTGCCTGGCGTGCTCTGGTCCATGGGGTCATGAAGAGTCAGACGCAACTAAACGACTAAACAACAACAAACAACAAATTCCATCATGAGCCCCCATTTGCAATCTGAAGTGGTACAGCCTAGCACCAGTTTCATAGAAATGGTACAGCCTAGCACTAGGAAAGACAGAGGCCTTTCTATCCCTATAAAATCCAATTCACTGACTTGTTATTGAAGAAGCTTCGAAGAGGCAATATTTATATTTTCAGGTGTATGCATCCATGGTAATGCCATAGCTGAAAACCTATTTGTTTGAGAACTTATGTGAGATTCAGGCTTAATGCATCTCTGGCCCTTGTCAGCCTGAATTTAATTGATTGCTGGCATAAGTATACTTGACAGAAGGAAGTGAAATGATGGAGAAAATGTTTGTTGAAAACAGTTGAAGGAAACATGGTTTTAGGCCAAAAGGACATACCATCCACAGATTATTTATCAGGAAATAACAACAAGACAAAGAGAAAACTTAAACCTAGAGGATTGTATCTGACTAAATTATACTCAGAGTAGTCCCATTGGAATTAAAAGGCCTAAATTAGTCATTTCCATTGTCTTCAATGGATCTATTCTGAACGGGACTAACATTGGATAAAATCGAGAATACAGATGGGTATTTGATACAAAGTCAATGCAATAGCTACAGTACATAAGGTTGGAGGAGGACTACAGTTTCTTCTGGAGATGTATGAATCCTGCATAAATTATTCTCATCCTATTAACATCTGGGATTTCTTCATAAATTTTCCTTCTTCCTCTTAGTCTAAATTCCTCTTAAATTTCATTTTTAGAATTGGAGGCAACTGGAAATACATGAAATACCCATGCAAAAGGAATCAAGATGGCTTACATATGAAATAGGAACAGCTAAGAACATAGAAATACACAGACAGTTGTTAAAAACCATTTAAACATTAACAGTACTATATATAAATATAAAGCATCTGTTAAAAACACCCATCTTCAAGGATACCTCAAGGCCTATTTGATTCACCTCTCCGCCTCTCTCCATGAACCCTCTCTCTTCCCTGCTGCCCTTTTCTTCCTCTCAAGCTTCCTTGGCCGTGGGACAGGAGAAGTAGCATGCCTTCTCACCCCTCCATCCTGTCCTCTTCCTCTTCCTGGTACACCGAATGCTACAAGGGCATTGTCCTGAGCACAAAGGTAACTGAGAAACATAGTTCTCCAGTGCTGCTATGATTCCTATGGCTCCTTTTGTTTAAGCATTCTAGGCCTAGGCAGAAGAGGCTGGATAGGAGTCAGTAGAAGCCTCTAGAGAGGTGAGGGAGGACGAAAGAGACATTGCTGTCCTTGTTCCTGCAGCCTACCGCACTGGCCAGATACATTTGGAAAATGGGGAAGTGAAGCTAGGGAATGAAGGCTTGCTGGCAATGGTGGTGGTGATAGGTAGGGAACCAAGTCAGATTTGGAAGGGCCTGTCATTGTTTCATATTAGGGGAAGTGTTTCAAACTGAGGGAGTTCTTGTCCCAAACTCCCTCAATTCAAACATCACCACCATAAAGATTTAGAGCAGGGGTTGGCAACCTAAGGCCCATGGGCCACAAGTGGCCCATGGGGGCTGTTTAACTGGCCCATGGACCCCCGCCGCCTGCTCGGGGACCCCTACCACCCACTCGGTCGGCTCCTGTGTGCCACACTAAACCGGCACAGAGCAGAGCGGGGACCGTCTTCTGAGATACTGGCCGGTTTCCTATTGGCTGCAGGAAGCTCCAATGGGAAGCTGTGCATGCCTCCTCTGTGCCAAAAGGAGCGTCTGCAGGACCATGAACTAGCCCAAGCCACAAAAACTTTGCCGGCCCCTGATTTAAAGTAAACATGAAAATACACCGGCGTCAGAACTATCTCAATGTGAATAATGTTTGTTCTGTTGCAGATCCTGGACGTACATACAGTAATGCCATTCATAGTTCATTGTGCTCCTCCTGCTTTTCAAGAGAAGAAGATAAAGATTATTAGCTTCTCAAGAAAGTAGCTAGCAATTGCTTCATCTTTCTTCAATTTATTTCATCTTCTTTTTATGAGCTCTCTGTTATGAGTTCCCATTCCTTACATGTGCAATCTTTTTTCATGGCTCTGAAACAATAAAATATACACTGTCCAGTATGTTTTTAATGGCTAGAAAACCTTTTAACCCTCTTTCCACAAGACTAGACATCAATAATAAAAATAAACCATGATTTATTAATTTTTTTTAAAAAAAAGCAACAGGAAACATCGTGACGGGAACTTTTGACCAAATGCTAACTTTGTTCAGTAAATGTGGCAATAGTTCCATTAGGATGGCATGAATAACAAATTACATGAGGTTTCTTAAGACTACAATTATGTAAACTCTATACATAGACGCAATACTCTAATCTTATATTGGACTTTTTCATATCTCCCTTGCTGTGCTGCATTAACATAAGGTTGTTCATAAAATTACATTTGATGACGCCATATAAAAACATGTTATTTTTAATTCAAATACTTATATCCTACTTTAGAATTCTGAAGGTCACACAATATGCATCACAAGCAATTATCACAAAAAGTGATAGTTGGTGAAAAGGCTGGTACATTTCTTGTTGCTCCCCCTCTCCCATGTAAAGCTAGCTGCCTTATACAGTGGAACCTCAGTTTTCGAACGTAATCCATTCCGGAAGTCCGTTCGACTTCTGAAACATTTGAAAACCGAGGATCAAAGGGCTGCCAGCAAGTTCAATGGGGAAAATTGAGAAACGTGCCTTGGAAGCTGTTTTACTTCTGAGGCACATTCGAAAACTGAAGCATTCACTTCTGGGTTATTGGCATTTGGCTTCCGAAACATTCGGCAGCTGAGACGTTTGAAAACCAAGGTTCCACTGTACCAAGTCAGACCACTGGTCCACTTAGGTGAGTGTTGCTTACATAGACTGGCAGCAATTCTCCAGGATTTCAGCCCAGGATTCTCTTTCAGCCCTCCCTGGGACCTTCTGCTTGCAAAGCATGACCCCGAGCTATGGCCCAGCCCTCAGCTTTGGCATTCATAGCTATTGTCCTAAGAAGCAATAGAGCATGGGTAGGCAACCTAAGGCCCGGGGGCCGGATGCTGCCCAATCGCCTTCTCAATCCGGCCCGTGGACGGTCCGGGAATCAGCGTGCTTTTACACGCGTAGTATGTGTTCTTTTATTTAAAATGCACCTCTGGGTTATTTGTGGGGCCTGCCTGGTGTTTTTACATGAGTAGAATGTGTGCTTTTATTTAAAATGCATCTCTGGGTTATTTGTGGGGCATAGGAATTCGTTGGTTTTTTTCTCTCACCAAAATGTAGTCCGGCCCCCCACAATGTCTGAGGGACAGTGGAGTGGCCCCCTGCTGAAAAAGTTTGCTGACCCCCGAAATAGAGGAAAGGCTGAGCAGCAGGATCTTACTCAGCCCATGATGGAAGCAAGTTTTTCCCTGCTGCTGCCAGGCAACAGCACCCACTAAGATTCTCAAACACACACACACAAACACACCCTAGCATACCACCTCACACACATTTCTCAACTCAACTCATTTTATTTCGGCTTTAAGCCCATATACATAACAACCAAAAACAGAAACAGAACAGCACAGTCTGGTTTACAGTTACTAACAATAAATTAGATTTTAAAAAGTGCTCAGCTGAATAGAATATGATAAAAGTTAAATTAAAATTTCAAACTGTATATAACAATCCATTGTGTTTCTTAAGTGTGAGGACTGAGGTCAGAAATTTTGCCATATGTAGGGTTACAATCGAGTCTGTATCTTGCAACAGAAGAGCAAGGTAAGTCTCTTCCAAATACCCTGGTAATTTTTGAATTAATGGGAGTAATAAAGTCTTTTGGGCATCAGAATACAAGGGGCAGACAAACACTATGTGATGCAAGGATTTCAATCGAACGGTTATCACAGGCTTCTCACAAGACTGAAACTTGGCCCCTAGAAAATCTGTGGAAAAGAACGTTTGAGGGGAAGACATTAAACCGTGTTTTAATAAAAGCGAAACGATGGCTAGCAATAGAAAGAGTTGATAGATAAGCTGGTACTTGAAGTGGGGGTACAATGCCCAGAGATGCTCACACACATTTGCTCTGGATCCTGGCATGATGCAGTTAATCACTAAAAACATCTGCTTATTACAGTGACTAACAAAGCAGAAATGTTAAATTCTCACAGCAAACATTCCAGCTTCTGCCTTCATCGGTTGCTCTGATAAAAACGATGCTTTGAGGATGCTCAGAAGCCCTTCATTCGCTGAAGCTAAGTGATGCTGGTACTATCCTCTAGGTTGAGGGCATGCAATGATAATGTGTCTGACGTGTACATCCAGAAGCGCACGCCCACACGCACGGATCCCTAAGGTATATAATGTAATATGCTGATTAGAGTCCTCTTTGTAAAGTCAGAGGAGGAGTATAATAATGGAATTTGGATAGAAAAGAAAATGAATCCCACGTTTAAATTCTTTGGAGACACCTGCTTTATTCACATGTAGTTTGTGTTGGTGCATACTGTTAATTGAACATTAAATTGTAGTATTGTAGTACATATATATATATATATATATATATATATATATATATATATATATGGAAAAATACCCAACTAGTAGATAAGTTATTTTGTGTACTGAAATAAAAGCTGAGAATCAGAATAAAGTGTCCTACTCATGACATTAAGAATAAAAGCAGGGAGAATGTGAAAGGGTTATGACAGGCAAAGAGTTTATAATGCTCTTTTCAAAGTGATGATATGTGATAATTAACATCTTGTAGTTTTGAGCAGCAAGCTATTGTCGTCATTCAGACCCAAGCAGATAAGCCTGAACATTTGTTCAAGGATAGCTAACTTAAGAAAAGTAGCAGAATAAATTTGTTCATAAGGCGCCATAGGACTTTTTTAATTTTATTTTAAGGATATCGTTGTTTAGATAATGGATGGGATGACAAGCAAACAATGAAAAGGTACCTCTCTGTCAGGAAAGGAGGCGATTGCAATTCTATACGCTCACCGAAAGAAATCCAGTTCTATTTCATTTTTGCTAATAATGTCGCCTTTTATTTCCATGCATACTTCCACCACATGTTCATTGCCTATGTCAAAAGAGTGGAAATAAAACAGCAGTAAAAGCTCCTGCGCATCCTCTCCACCTTTTCTGCCACAGAAAATGGCTTCCAGCAAAAAGCGAAGATTCAGAGATACCTCATCGGCATTCAGGAAAAGGCTTCCGTTGTTTTCAAGAGCACCTAAGAACCTTGCACACACACAAAATGCAGTAGCAATCAGAGTTTGAGCAGGCAAATGCATGTTTGTAGCTCATGAGGGAGGTGGAAACAACACAGTTTGGACCTCAGAGGTGGGTAAAAACAGACCACAACTTTTATTGGTTAAACAGCAGGCAAGCAGGGTTGGCATGGCAGCAGGGTGAAGGACCATTCCTTATGCCACTCAGGCTCTTGTTGATAGAATGGCATTCTGCTCAGGGTTGGGAATCACCCACCCCACCACCATGGTAATTGCTCAGTGCTGAATCCTAGTGTGGTGCAAGCCAAGCATACAGAATCCCACTGGGCAACTGGAGGGGGGGCAGATTCCAGATAGGCAGTGGCCATACTTAAGCCTAAGGCATGCCCTGAGCCATGTTCCCCGCATGCCCCGTGTGCACCCTTCATTACTATGTTGATTCTGCACAATGCCATTTCTGCCCCAAGCTGTGACAAAATTATGCAATCGTGTTCAAAAAGCATTTCATTGAGGAGAGATTGCCACTGCCACCAAGGGCCAATTGCAGTTAGGAGGAAGAAAAGTCATTCCCAGCCCTGTCAGCCAGCGACTCAAGTAGCCCAGTAGATGCTGTAATAAAGATGATGGGAAACTAGCACTGAACCTTCATAGCCAAGGCACTTTAAAAGCCTCAGTCCCTCCCCGCTCGCATGATATGGTCCCAGTTCTGTCGGAGCCCCACCTCTGCACTACTCCCTGAGCCTCCATGGAGGCATGCATGGAGTAAGGCATGACCCACCTGCAGAAATCTGCTGGACACATCAAATACAACACAGACTTTGTGCAACAGCTTAAAACACAGCTGCACAATGCTTTTTGCCTTTTTGTTTGTTTCTCTCCCACTTCCCTGGACTCAGCACCTTCTGTATCAAACCCAAAGTACTAAGGATTAAGTGTAGAGAGCTGTTCATTTTATGATAGTCAAAGGACATACGAGATCTGAAGGTGTGCATGCTAAATCCATATTATGGAAACTTCACCTAAAGGCAACCATGAGGGGACAGAATAAGATAACAAAAAATGCTGGGTGTTTCATTTATTCAGCTTCTTATGAAACAAAAGCTCTATAAAACAAACTCTGCCTAGAGAGACTGCTGTTTAGACCCAAGCATCACCCAAGCTTCCATGGACCCACCACTTTGTTTATTCAATTTTTCAAGTGTTTTATCTCCATACATTTTTCAAGTTAGAAGTGGTCCTTGATCATTCATTTGCATTGACATGGTGATGTCAGAGTGGGCTGTTTGCCAAAGTACACTGTTCCCACTTGAAACACCAAAGTGAGGCTGTTAATGGACAGGCTCCTGGGTTGCTGTTTTTTTTTTTTAATTAAGCAAGAAACAAAGAAACAAATAATAAGAATGTTTTCTACCTGAAACACTATCCCATCAAAGCAGAGGAAATGGAACAAAACCTCTTTCTCCTAGGAAAAAGGCGACTAAGTTAATAAATGTGTGTTGCACAGGGGAAGACAATGCAATGCCCTAGATGTTGTTGGACTCCAAGTCCTTCCAGTCCCACCCAGCATTGCCATTGGTCAGGAATGGTGGGAGCTGTTGGACATGGTGTTGGCATATGGCCTGGTGCAGCATATGGCCAGCAGAAATAATTGTTTGTTCCCATTTTTTTGGGTGCGGAAACTGTTATGGAGAAGTCAGGGTATGTGCCTTGGTCAGTTGTAGAAAACATATTTCTAATATTTATGCTGAATTTGTGGAAATTACTAATGTTGGATATGATCCATGGGAAGCTGCCTTATACCACATCAGTCAGCATGAGGGCCAATGTGCTGTATTGACAGTAAACTAGAGCATAGGTGCTACCACACTAAAATATTGATTTCTTACAAATGCAAAGCAGGTATTATGTGGCATCTGGGTTTTGTGGGACTTATGCCTTACAAAATGTGTTCAGGGTTGAAGAGTTATTCACACGTGAATGTGAATTACTTCAAGTATTGATTTTCATGTGTGCACAGACAGCATCACCAGTGGCGCTTCCACATCACCTAGCATCAGTTCAATGTTTTCTTTCCCCAGTAGGCAGATTAATGTAAACAGGAAAACATGTAGATAATATAAACATCCCAGTAGATTTTGGAACAGTGCTGACTTAATTAATTATAGGCAAAATGTATCATTCTTCAATGTCTGAGACAGAAGAAGCATTCCTGATTTATCTGTTGCTGCCCCGCAATTCTAACTTCTAAGGATAGTGAGATCAATGTGATCAATGACAAAGTATTTCCAATGAGTAACTAAAAGAAAATCATGGGTGTTGTATATAAGCAAATGTGTTTTCCTATAATCACCCTTCCATTTTGTTGAGTTGGTAAACAAACGACAAACTGGCTCTTAATGAAAAATTCAGAATATTATTCATGATAAGTGGATATGGTGCGTGATGTTGAAATAATACTTTTAAGCAGGTGCTTGTCATCCACAGTAACTCAAAGTATTCAAACAAATGGAAGTTCGATCACCTAAGGGCACATTTCATTCTTTGAAAAAGTATTTAATCAATATGATTGATTAACCAACTGGATGTAACAGCCCTACTTAAAATACTCCATATGGGGGCACCCACCCAATCCTAGTCACCAGATCCTTGAATTTGTTTTTGCTGCTGTAATACAAGCCATAGTTTGTACTGCTTCTCATCTTCAGTATGGTGTGCCTGTCTGAGTGCCAACCCACGTAGCCAACAGAAGTAAATAGAAGTGGGGGTGGACAAGATGAGATGGACCACCCACCACCCACTAAAAGAGTCACTGCCAACAGCATGGGGAGCATCAGAAGTTCCCATGGATAAGGCTTCTGCTCATTTGGCTAAGTGGAGCCCTGGACATCTCCCTCAAAGCCCTGCCCACTGATGCTACCATAGTTGAACAGCTCATGGAAGGGTTTAACAAAATGGTGCCCTCCAAATGTTGCTGGACTTCAGTTCCATCATTCATGATCATTGGCCATGCTGGCTGGTTGCAATTCAACATCTGGAGAGTGCCGCATTGGCTGTCCCTAGCTTACAGCTTCCTAATGTACTTTTCTATGTTACTTTTCTACACAAATTAGATTTATTTATTGTCATTGTCCGTATATACACAGTATACACAACAACGAAAATCAAACACCCAAAGACCGGATTTACCATACACATTTGCACATATCTCCAACACTCTCATCCTTATTAAAACATAATCTATTAAAACATAACATAATCCAGAGTATAACATAACCTATTAAAAGCATAGCATAACCTAAAAGCCTGTCTCATTCCTTACTACTCACTGCTTACTATTACTTACTACTGACCCTGAGATCATTATTAAGTGCAATCAAAGCTCTTGGATAGAAACTATTCAGAAGGCGTGTGGTTCGAGTTTTCATTATCCTGTATCTTCTGCCCGAAGGCAACAGTTCAAAAAGGTTGTGAGCAGGATGGGTGGGATCTCTCAGGATGTTGTGTGACTTCTTCAAACAGCGAGACGTGAAGATCTCGTCCAGGGTTGGTAGTTGGAGCCCAATAACATTCTGGATCAGTGCCCTTTGTTATAGAATATTGGATCAGTGCCCTTTGTTATAGAAGAATCAACTTCAGCAGCTTCAATGTGAAATGTTATTCATAGCCATTTCTCTTTTCTTCATACTTGCTAGTGCTGTCAAAGGGTTATTTTGTCACAACATGCTTTGGCCTGACCCATAAAATCCCCAAGGGATCTAAGATAAGGTTACCAGATTTTTTTTTCAATGAATCCGGGGACACTTTTCAACTTCAATGGGAATGCTAGGATTTTGTCAGGGGACTGATTTGTAAATCTGGGGACTGTCCCCAGGAAACAGGCACATTTGGTAACCTTAGTCTAAGAAGGCCCTCAGATTACCAAGCTAAAATAAGCTGTGAGTTTCTGTAACCATCATAATTCAGTGCAAGAGCTGCAATATCTGCAGGCGGGAGCACAATTTTATATCAAACCTGATAGAGAAAAGACATGGCATGAATTCAGCTACAATACAAGGAAAAGAGTGGAGCACTCACAACATCTGGTATTCTGTTGAAGCTAAGCATGGGAATCTTGGCTGAAATCAATGTCTTCTTGCTATTACTGAGAACATACAAATGAACAAGAAAGGGGTACCATGGTTCAAGGAAAGACAGTGGTAGAGCACTTGCTTTGAATGTAGAAGGTCCCAGGTTCAATTCCTGGCATCTCCAGGTAGGGCTGGAAATGTTCCCTCTATGAAACCCTGGAGAGATACTGCTAGTCAATGCAGACAATAAATACTGAGTTATATGGGCCAAAAGTTCTGGCTCAGGGAAACCCCTTTCACTGCCCTGAAAACCCAAGCTTGTCTATTGATATTCTTCCTGATCCATCTTGTTAGACTGACAGCAATGTTAGTACTCAGATCATCACTTGCTCTGGAAGCCTTGGGGATTTAGGGACGATTTATTTGGAAGCCTTTGAGATTTAGAGATGACTGAAGGATTACTGGTCTGTCGACAGTGTTTCAACAGTACTGATTTTGTTAATTGTTGTTTCTTTAAATAAAAAGTCAGGAAAGATGGATTGTTTATTTATACAAACATTTATATGCTGTTGTGAACTATATCAAGGTAGTGTACACTGTAAAACAGAAAACTTCATTCATTCAATAATAATAATAATAATAATAATATACAGATAATCATTGAGGTGACTGACTGAACAAAAATTCAAAAGCTGAAAAGGCCTGTTGCCATAAAAAAGGTCTCTAAGAGGTACCCAAAAGTTATAAGAGAGGCAGTCAACAGATTCTGTGTTGGAACGAGTGTTTCACTGCATGGGCAAATTGAATGATAACAGCACCCCCTCATAATTAAGATCTCATTTATTCTCGTTTTAATTGTGCCGAATCCCGATTCAGCTCATTTTATTGGTTTATATAGGGTTTTTATCAGTATCTGTAATATGTGTCTTTTTGATGCAATGGCCTGTAGGCTATGCAAATAAAGTTTGTTGTTGTTGTTGATCCTCTTCAGGTGTAACTGATTTCTAAAATACACAGGGAGTTTCCACTTTACACAGTCACCCTCCAATTTGTGGGGGGAAATAAGAGCAACAATGGGTGAGGGCAGAGCTATTGCACATCCCTTTTACAGAAATCTGAAGAGGGTTTTGGTGGAACTGGACTTCCTTATTTAAGTAGGACAGTTGTGTTTGTGTTGTTGTTGTTGTTGTTGTTTGTTGTTGTTGCCAATAAATTTTCTATTCCACTTTTCCTCCCCAAATGAGGCTAAGTTGTCATACAACCACATAGTAATTTAAAAAAAACATATTTAATACATTTTAAAACACCAAAAAGCCTTTACAAACAATAAGATTTAAAACCAATTTTGGAAACAGTCTCCCACTCTCACAGCTAATAATTTCTATGTGGCTAGGAGCAAGAAAAGAGACACTATAAAAGTTCTGGGCTAGCTTTTAAACAACTGTGTCCTCTAAGCTTTCCATGCTGCTGCATGTGCGAATGTCCCAACTGACCACATCCCAGTGGACACTAGTAAATGGCCACAGACCAGTTTTGCCATTGTAAACAACACAACTGACATTAATAAGGACAGCGCACAGAATGGCTTTAGAATGTAATTGTCTGTCCTTTTAGCACCATAGACCCAGTAATGAGAGCTGTTACTATTCCATGAATACTCAGAACATCATCTGATAAAAAAGTAAGGGAATCAGAAAAGAGTAGCTTCTTCAGGAATGGGATCAGCACAGCAACCAGTAAATTCTAATCTGATTGGAAATGACTTTGGAATATCCCATTTTAAGGGTCTACCTTGCCCATATTTCTTTGGAGTGTAAAAGTGGAAGGCCATCGGATTTTGAACACATTTGAAAATGGGTTTCAGCAGGAGTCCAATAGACAGTCATTTTGTGCCATCCACAGTTTCATTTCTCATTGCTCTTTCCCACCCTCTCTCCTGCAAAATAATAATTAAAATAAGTGATGAAGCTCTGCCTCATAGACTCCAGCCAAGGAACTTTGCTCTCCATTCATATTTTAATTTAATGGAAGGCCCCTTTTTGACTTTGATGGATATTAGATCAGCTCCTAATGGAAACACTGCAGATTTGCTTCTGCTAACTGCACTCTGTTCCTCCAGACCTGATAGATGCAGTTTGGTGCAATTAGCATAAACTTAAAAGGTTCCCCCCACTTCTTCTTCTTCTTCTTCTTCTTCTTCTTCTTCTTCTTTGTCATCCTCTTCTTTGTCTTCTTCTTCAGGCACCAAGTCCACTGTGACAATATTATTTCTACACTCATCACTCTGAAGTAGTACTGGTAGTGAAGAAGAAGAAGAAGAGTTTGGATTTGATATCCTGCTTTATCACTACCCTAAGGAGTCTCAAAGCGGCTAACATTCTCCTTTCCCTTCCTCCCCAACAACAAACACTCTGTGAGGTGAGTGGGGCTGAGAGACTTCAAAGAAGTGTGACTAGCCCAAGGTCACCCAGCAGCTGCATGTGGAGGAGCAGAGACACGAACCTGGTCCCCCAGATTACGAGTCTACTGCTCTTAACCACTACACCACTGAAGGGTGGGTGAATATGTTAATTTTACTTTTCTCTCAGTGTTTAAGGCTTAGATTTGGTCCTCTACATTTCCACATCAGTTTGCTTTGTGTGGAGGAGGGAGGGGGGGGGGAGAGAAAGCCCTTGTGGAAATTCATCAGCATTTTATTGCTAATTCCCCCCCCCCACAATAGAAACATGTTTGCATGCATTTTTTTCTCTCTAACACGCTACATTTTTGTATATTACTTTCACCAATGCATGCATTTTTACATACAATTTATCTAAGCATTTTCATTTTTACAGATAATACTTGGCTGGAGAATTGCCTTGCAAAATTCAGAGAAATGTGTGTTTTGAAGCATGGCTGTGTTTCAGTTCAACTGTGGTTTCAGAAATTGTAGATAAGGTAGGTTTGCCTTTAAATGCAAACTGAATTGAATTTATCTCAATCCTTAGTGGCGGTTTTGTGATGGAACGCTTATGTGGCCTCCCAAGGTGACAACAGTGTCACAGCACAGGTGCATCTTCTTGCCCTCCTTTTTTCCCTCCCTCACCTTGCATTCCTTAAGTTGGGTGTGAGGGATACTTGGGAAGCCAGCACTGCACCCCAGGAGCAATTCGAATGTATTAGTTATCTTTTTAGATCAAGGGCTACCAACATAGCACCCAGTAGGTGGTGCCCATGAAAAGTCTCTGTAAATATCCCCTCAAACATCCAAAATGCACAAGACAGTGTTTGCTGTTGCTGCTCACTTCCTGATAGCACTGGCTCGGCCACTCCGTGACTATGGTCCTTATGCCATGCCTCCCCAGCCAACATTTTTGGTTATGCCATGCCTCCGGTCCATGGGTTTTCACTGGCAGAATGAGAGCAATATTCATATTCAACCCCTAGCCCAGAACAGTTTGGAGAGAGAACTTAGAGATCTTGTGGTAAAACAGAACTTCTGCTTCATAGCTATTTTTCAGCAAGACAGGAGAGTATCTGCTATCACCAACTTTACACCCTGCAAAGTGTAAGAACCTCGTCTTAGCACCAGGAGTGATCTTGCAGTGTCATTTGAAGACATACCTGCTGGGATGATAGGCAGTTGTTTAGGACAGCTCGTTCACCACCCACATCCCAATCCCCCCTTGCACCTATCATCCTGATAGTATATAAGGAATGGTGACCCCCCCCCATAAGGTCAGGCCGTTGTATCTCCACTGCATGGCCCAGGAGCATGATGACTTTGTCATCTCAGTTGTGGCCCAAACAATCTTGTTCACTTTCAAGTTCATGAAAAGAAAAGCACAACATTTTTTCATTAGGAAACAGCTAGTTAAAATGGCACCTACAGTGGGTGCCATTAAAGTCTCGACATTTACCACTTCACAGTATTTACCTTTATCACCTTATTTGCAGAATTCTTGGTACTTCAGGTTGGAGCACGCCGTGATAAATTAAGCAGCTAGGTGTGGAGAATGTCAACGTTTTAATGGCGCTTTCTGTATTCTAACACAGGAGGAATGTAGCTGTCAGCTCTAGGGGTGTTCAGCCCCTTCATCTGAAAGAGAAACACGGCTATTCTGGAGACATTATTCACATGAAACAACATTAAACTAACAACAAGTGAGTCTCTTGGCAGTATTGCTACATACTTAACTAATTCTGATGTGTCTACACTCTGTAGATCTTGCTGAAAGCTGTGTGTGACACATGGTGTAAAAAAAAAAAGCTTGTGAAAGGCTCCCTGGAAGACGACTGACTGAAAGAAACAATGCAGGTTGGCAATAAACAAAGTTAACAGAAGCAAACTAATGAATAGTACACAAAACCAGCAGGAAGGTGGACAAATCTCTGCCTATCCTATCTGTTTAATGTCCCCAATTAGGTGATCCAAGATGCTCTACATCCCCCCTATCTCAGTCTTTGTACTGCTTGCTCCAAATGCACACACAATCGGCTAGACCTAGTTGTCTTGTCTAGGAGCACTAGAACCATCTACAACCATCGAGTTTCTTCCTTCTCAGAAGATATACTCCATCTCCTTTCCTCAAATTAGCAGTCCATGGATTTCATATTCTGAACATATACAAAATGTGATCTCTGCCACTGGCGGAAGAAGGGTATGCGGTGGGTGCGGTGCGCCCCGGGTGTCATCGCTGAGGGGGGTGACATCGCTGCCCCGCCCCTGCCCCCTGGGATGCTTGCTGCATGCGGCACCCCATGTGCACAGCTTCAGGTACTGGGGCAGCTAGCTCCCCCTCTGATCTCTGCAATATGAATGCACATAAAGGAAAACAAAACAAAACAAAAAAAAAAAAACCCCAGGTTCCCGGCCAGACTTTCCACTTTATCAACAGGTTAATGCTTTTCCAGATAAACTGCTTTCTGAGTATTCATTTTCATTAGCTTGCATAAAACTTATGCGGAGTTCAAACTATGCACAGTCTTCGTGAACATTAATTCTGATTTGTTTATGGTGTGGTTATACACCAATGAGCATTCATCCTGATTTGCTTGTGCTGTGTTTTGGTGACTTCCTGTGCATCATTTGTACATCCTACAATCCTCACTGTACCTCCCCATCACTTTCCTAGCTACAGGTTTTTTTTCAAAAAGTGGATTTGTAACAATGGGGTGTCAGAGCCCTTTGATCCCCTTTAATTTCACAGACCTAAATTTCCAGTATGCATGTGAATCCCTCCTGCAAATATCATGACAGTCTGGAGGTGAGAAGCGACAACTTTTACATGGATTTTCTCACCAACATATCAATTATACATTCAGTTGACACCTTTCTGTGATGACATAAGCAAGATCTGAGATGTGCTACCCACCAAAATCCAAACTTTAATTTAGAACTGCTAAGGTCATCCTATGATTATTAAGAAAAGGCAGCTGTCAGTCTTCCACCAATCCAATGAGGTATGATTAAGATGTCTTTTATGATTTTTTTACAGGTATTGAGCTGCAAATACGTACCTGCATTAATTCACTCCAATTGTTCATCGATCTCCCCTGGAAGTAGTCAAAGACAAATTATGTGCCACAGCTGAGAGAGGGATAGAAGTAGAAATTCTTACTGTGTAATTACTGTACACACATTTGTTTTCATATAGGGTGTAGTTTTATTTACTGAGCAATCTTTCTATCATCTTCTCTAGGCGAAGAATGCTGGATTGTCATATCAGGGCTTGTGTACAGATTTGTCATGAATTCACAGAAGTAAAACAAGGGTCTATGGCATATTTTGCATTAGTATTACATTGGTTTGTTACCAACAGGGCTTTTTCCAGCTGGAACTCACCGGAACTCAGTTCTGGCACCTCTTTTTTCTAGAAAAATAGCACTGATACCACCCACTCTCTTGCTTTGTTACTGAAAATTCTGAGGAAGTGACCCGAATTTCACTTCCCAGACTCATATGCAGATCAGAATTTCATTATACACATGTTTTGCACTTCCCAAATACTCTGAAATATGTATTGGCTCAAAAATATATCAAAATATTCATTTTAAAAGGTGGCTTTGCAGATAAAAATTGCCCCGAGACCTGCAGGTATAGGGCATCATAAAAATTGTATAATTATAATTATAAATTACAATTAAGTATGGCTAGAAATGCATATTTTGAGAAAATGCATACAATGCACATATCAGATCCGAATGAATTCCCTTTTGTGAGATAAAACTATTATTATACATACACATTTGAAGAAAAATAAATTCAGAAATATGTATATTGCAATGCACACTTGGTGCAATTAAAAATAAAATAAATTTGTAGCTTAATATGGAAATACAACAAAATGGATTTATGGATCAATACATGTGAAAGTGATGTAAACTGTAAATAGATTGACTCACCTATCTGTAAACCAGACTTGTCCTTCAGCAATCACATATTTCTCACACTGCTTAATGGTGGTGAAATTATTTCTGAGAGTTGTATCCAACTTAGGTCTACTTAGAGTAAACCCAGTGAAATTAATGGAATTAAATTAGCCATTAATTCAATTGGATCTGCCCCGAGAATGATTAACATTGGATACAACCCTGAATCTTTGAGAGGCCAGATATTTTGGCTGTCTGGATAAATGCAGTTGTACTTTGCCTAGTTACTCATAATTGCAGTGTAACTGCAGGCATTGTAATTACAATATAACTACACTAGGTTATGCTCTTTTTATTGTAATTAAAATTAGTTCATATAATTGGAAGCCTGATTTCATTATTAAATAGGTTGTGTCTGACTTCATAATGGAATACATTACTATGTACTTTGTTGTTGTTGTTTTTTTAAAATAGAACTTTTGTAAATGTGTTCATAAGTCTCTAACAGGAGGGTTAACTACACGGGTTAAATACACTTCATAGTCCAGTGAATGTAATTACATTGCAATTGCGTAGAAGTTACAATAAAAATATAAAGTGAAATTTTACCACAAGCTATCACTTTGCCCATAAAAACCCCTCTCAGAATACACACACACACGTACATACACACACACACCCCTTCCCTTTGATGATTTTTATCATGGCTCACTCTATTTCATCATCTCTTACAACTTGAATTTTGTCATTTAGGTTTATTTATTTGAAAGCATTTCTTGACTACATAATATTTAAGCATCTCTAAGTGGTATACTGGATGTGGGTGGCACTGTGGTCTAAACCACAGAGCCTAGGGCTTGCCGATCAGAAGGTCAGCGGTTTGAATCCCTGTGACGAGGTGAGCTCCTGTTACTCGGTCCCTGCTCCTGCCAACCTAGCAGTTCGAAAGCACGTCAAAGTGCAAGCAGATAAATAGGTACCGCTCCGACGGGAAGGTAAACAGTGTTTCTGTGCACTGCTCTGGTTCGCCAGAGGCAGCTTAGTCATGATGGCCACATGACCTGGAAGCTGTCTGTGGACAAACGCTGGCTCCCTCGACCAATAAAGTGAGATGAGCGCCGCAACCCCAGAGTCATTCACGACTGGATCTAATGGTCAGGGGTCCCTTTACCTTTTTAAGCAGTATGCAATCGTAGAACATAAAAATAACAAAACACTATCATAAAACAGAGATACAACATAAAACCTATTATTAAAAAAACCAAAACAGGAATCCAGTACCAACGGGGCTCCAATCTCATGAATCAGAGATAGCAAGAGCAAAAAGATGTCTCTTTACAAGACACCTGAAGCAAAGGATGGATGGTGCTTCATGTATGTCAGAGGAAAGTGCACAGGAAATAGTGGAAAATGCCCATTTTTGTCACAACTCTGGGGCATTCTGTAGTGTGTGGTGCTGCAAGTTAAATTTATCCTGATGATCCAAGTGACCTTACAGGCCTATACAAGGATGATTGGTCTTCAGGCAAAACAATACGGGTTCCATGGTAGGTGTGAAACAGGCGTTTTTTTTTACCATTAAGAAAGCTGGAGGTTAATTTTAGGTTGTTTGTTAGGGATGGACAGTTGATGGTTTCCAACAGCCCCTGCATTCAGAGCTGGCTCTTGTGCCCTTGTTTACAACAGAAAATACATCCATGCGACTTTCATCTGGTGTTGCTCTTTTAGATCAGCGACTATGAGACTGTAGTAGTTTGACAGTGTCCCTTTAAATCCAGCTGAGACACTTGGCCCTGTACTGACTGCACCCCTGTGGTTTGCATTACTTTTTTATGGGAAATCTGTTTTATGGGGTGCTAAATGGCTTAATTACATTTTACTGGTTTATTCTGCTTGCTTGCTCATATCCTATTTAAACTGACACAGAAAATTTCCTTTCCCCAGATGAGGAAACGAAATCCTTGCATATATTTTGGGGGCTGAGGGGATAGAGGGGTCTAGGGGGATTAGAAAAAGGTATTATTTGGTTTAATGCATGATTTGCTGAGAGGTTACTTTTATGTGAGTTTCCAAACCATAGACAAACAAACAAAGATCCCAAAGGATTATGCTATTGGTTCTGGTAGCAGAATAGAAACGATGTATTCCCTTGGCTGATTCTAAAACTTCAGCTCCGTTTTGTACATACAAAATATCAATTTGCATTCCTGTTTGCATGTCAAGAAATCATTGGACAAAACTTTAAATATATGGCTTACTGAATAATACTCTCTGGTTTCAAATATAGCTTACAAAAGAGTGCTGATCTCTGCTATGTGACAAAATATTGAGAGACTCCAGGCATGAGACACACTTATTTAAAAGTGAGTTATATCAAACAGTGAGGATTACCAGTGAGCAAACATGTATAACTGGTCTGTTCAGCTATCTAAATTTTGAAGGTTCAGGACAGCTCTCTTGAAAAGCTAGGAAAATTACATTGGAAATCCTGAAATTTCCTATCTGGGGCCCAAAGGCTAAGCCCAAGTTTTAAACGTTTAAAAAAAGAAACTTGTAAAACAGTCGTAGATGACCAGTGGCCTTCCAGCTGGGCTAAAAGTCCATCATACCTATGCACTGGTGATGTTGGCTAGTGCTGATTGGTGGTGGAGTCCAGCAACGTATGGTAGACCACACAAATTCCTCCTCCTCCCAAAAGCTACCTAAGCTTAGATTTTGGGGGATCTGCAGCTGCATTCACAGAGTGGTTTATTCCATTTCCACAATGTTTCCCTCACTGTTAATTTCTGCATTATATTTGAGCTTTCGCATGCCATAAAAGCCACACCCAGAAAACTGATGGATTATATTGCATTTGTAGCGCTGATTTCTGTGTTACTTGGCCCAGAATAAAATATGTTTGCAGTCCCCTTAACCTGGCAAATCATGGCAAAGTAAAATGACAAAATTTGGGACAGTATAAAATTCTTCCCTGCTGTTTTTATGTCCAGTGACATTTCTTAGTGTGAACAGAATTCAGCATAGTGTGGCAGCATAAAAAAAACAAACAAACCCACAGTTGCAAAACACAACAGATACTGCAGTGTAAAAGGAATGTTGGAAAATGGGAAAGTAGCACAAGCATTATAATCAGGGAGATGAATGCAGGGCGGTGATTGAATGCAGGACTCTTCACACCAGAAGAGCCAACTGAGTGTTCCCTCTAGTACCCTGCTCTGCCCCTAGACAATCCAGATTTGCAATAATGACAACATTATTGGGAGGTTAGTTCTGTGGTCCAGACCTACTGTGCCAGCCGTCCTTAAACTCTAGTATCATAGATTTTCATTGCAGCAAGAACCTAGGTCCTATGAAAGCCTACAAACAGAGGCTTCCATGACTCCTATGTTTAAAGTATTTACATTGGGGGTGAGATCCAGAAAGCTTTGCTTGACATCAGATCCCACCGCAGCTTTTCAGTGTATCAACTCCTTCTTGGACATAACATGGGAAGTGTGCTTGGACTCGTTCACACATGTGAGAAGCCTCTCCCCCAACCCACATAGGATTATGTATATGATGCAGAGGAGAAACATGAAGAAGCACATGATTTAGCAGAGACACATGCAATGCTATATTTCTGAAACTGGGGCCACACTTTTCCTATTCTACAGTAAGGTAAAAGGTAAAGGTAAAGGACCCTTGGACAGTTAAGACCTGTTGAATTTGACTATGGGGTGCGGTGCTCATTTCCGCTTTCAGGCTGAGGGAGCCGGCGTTTGTCTGCAGACAGCTTTCCGGGTCACTTGGCCAGCATGACTAAACTGCTTCTGGCGTGACAGGACACTGCGATAGAAGCGAGAGCACAGAGAAATGCAGCTTACCTTCTTGCTGCAGCAGTACCTATTTATCTACTCACACTGGTATTATTATTATTATTATTAATTGAATTTATATACCTCCCTATACCCAGGGTTCTCAGGGCGGTTCACAGAATAAAATCAAGATATAAAACCACAAAATACATCATCATCATCATCATAATAATAATAATAATAATAATAATAATAATAACCCAATAACCCCCCCCCAAAAAAAACATTTTAAAAGGACATAGGATGTAAATCAAATCAACCAAAGTCCTGATTAAAAAGGAACATTTTTGCCTGGCACCTAAAGGTGTATAATGAAGGCGCCAGGCGAACTTCTTTGGGGAGAGCATTCCACAGACAGGGAGCCACTGCAGAGAAGGCCCGTTCTCGTGTTGCCACCCTCCTGACCTCTCGAGGAGGAGGCACACAAAGAAGGGCCTCAGAAGATGATCTCAGAGTCTGGGTGGGTTCATATGGGAAGAAGCGGTCCTTGAGGTATTGCAGTCCTGAGGCGTTTAAGGTTTTATAGGTCAAAACCAGCACTTTGAATTGGGCCCGGAAGCTAATTAGTAGCCAGTGCAGTTGGACCAGGATCGATGTAATGCGCTCAAACCGTCTTGCTCCAGTGAGCAACTGGCCACTGAATTCTGCACCAGCTGAAGTTTCCGAACCGTCTTCAGAGGCAGCCCTACGTATAATAACGCATTGCAGTAAACACATTGCCTTTGAACTGCTAGGTTGGCAGGAGCTGGGACGAAGCAACAGGAGTTCACCCTGTCTTGCGGATTCGAACTGCCAACCTTACGATTGGCAAGCCCAAGAGGCTTGGTGGTTTAGACCGCAGCGCTACCCGCACCCCCTTTTTCTATAGTCTTCATATACAATTCCCCCTGATCCAAGTTCACATTAAAGTTTCTGCCCATATCCTTGTGTGTGGTACTCATATGTGTAAACTGACCCATGCAAGCCTAGAAAATATTGCCACAAGTTTCTTTTGGATGCAAAAAGCAAGATGTTGTAACATAATGACCATTTGTGCTGGCTGCTTTAGTTGAAATTCCTGCATTACAGGAGGTTGACCTAGATGACTCTCGGGGGTCCCTTCCAACTCTACAGTTCTATGATTCTATGGAAACTGAATCAGGATTCCATAGTCCTAGCAGTCAGACAACATCACTGTGTCTACTGTTGTTATGAGTTCATTGCTTGGTGTTTGAGGTGAGGAGAATGACTTTTTTAAAAATAGGATGTTTTCTTTAGTGGCATTAATAATTATGGAATCTACACATAGTTGTCCTAGTTGATGTTAGAGTTGCTTTAAGCTGTACCACAAAGAAGCATCAATGAATAAATAATTCAGAAACGAAAAGGAAATAAAAAATAATGATCACGCATCTAGACCCTGGGAGTGGGTAGGTGGTCTTAATTATCAATTAATTATTGACCCTAGTCCTATTTTTCTTCATGGAAACATTCATTCTTCATGGACTCAAATTCACCACATGAGGACAATTAAGAAAGAAATGTAACTTTCAACCCATAGTTACTGACAAAGGATTTATTATGAATCAAAAGGATTGTAGAATTTTGTATTGATTTATCATTTAAAGTCCTAAACATGACCAATTTACAGGAACAACTTTTCACCATATTAGAAGATGAAGCGAAGGAACAATACACTTGTTCAATTACCTACCCCCCTATATTTACTATATTTACATTGAGCCCAAGATTCACCTGGTCCTGCCCTCCAGTGGCACGTGGTTCCCAGAATATTGCCCAGAAGATAACATGGCCCTCAGACTGAAAAAGCCCTACACACTCTGTTATCTTTTAAGCACCGAGTAAAGTCAATCCCATTCTCTTGTTCTTTTGGTGCTATGCATTTGATCCTAAATTCACCGTACTTTATCTGTTGCTCTTACCTGTTTCATATTTATCTTCTTTTTTTATCTGCTTGCATGCCACTTTTTTATCATGGTGGTTCTGTCTTATAACATTTGCTGGTTGTTGTTGTTGTTGTAATCTGCCTTGAGGCTATTTCCAGCAAAAGGTAGGATATAAATTCTCTGAATGAATGAATGAGTGAATGAGTTCAATTTTTCAGCCAGCACAAATAAAAGAAGAACATGCTGCTCCTCAAAGATGCTTGGGCTTAAACTTCAGCACATTTCTTGGCGTTGAGTTCTACAAAGAAAATGCCTCTCTCTGCCACCTTATCTGTTCTGTTTTGGGACCAAGATGGGACCAGAACTGTTGCTTGAGCTTAGAGATCATGATAGAATGGGGTGGGGTGGTTATCCCAAGTCATTAAAGAATTGGGTTAAAATCAGTGAATTGGGTGATGCATTGCACAAAATAGAACATCAGTGCCCATTGCTGAAATTCACTCTGTGCAAGATGCATTGCTTGAGTCCCAGGCCTGCTAGTTGTATTCTCTGCCTGCTGAAAATCCCAGGCAGTTATGAACAACAGTATCTGGACAAGTTTTAATTATTTTTATTTTTATTTAAAACATTTATTGTTTGCCTTAGTGAATAGAACATATTTAAGAAGGCTTGCACAATAGTAAATAAAAAAGTAGATAACTATCAACTAAATAAAATAAAGTACAATGCAACTAGTACTGTTCATTGCAATGATTTCCAACAAGCAGTCAATGTTAATTCACTGCAGCGAAAACAACAGATACTTGTGGCACCATGAAGACTAACAAGTTTTATGAAGGCATAAGTTTTCATGGACTAGATCTCAGTTCATCAGATACGTGTTATTTTTATTCTATTTTTATTTATTTATTTATTTATTTATTTTTAAATGTTTTAAAATGTTTCTATTATTATTATTTCTTTTCATCTTTTTAAGTTTTCTTGTTGTGGGGGTGGGATAGATGTTTAGTGGGGTTTTGAGTTTTGTTTAATTTTGGTTACTTGTAATTTTTATAGTTTTTGCTTTGTATTATTGTGTTTTGTTTTCTGTTTTTATATAGGTTTAATTTTGTTCTTAAGGGGTGGGGTCAGGGCTGCCTGGGAGGGGGTCCCGGCCAACAAAATGGCTGGGGCAGGTTCCACAGGGTGGGATGCACCGGGACAACCGATCTCAGTGATCATGGGCAGGAGGAGGAGTTACGCTAAGACCAGACCATGTCATTGCCGAGGAGGCAGGTTTAGTCGTTGTCTGAGGACTATTCCTGCCTCCGGGTCTGGTCCTGACCGGACGGATACTGGATTCAGCAAGGGATACCCACATGACCTGAAGATGCTGCTGTGCAATGCCAGGTCAATGTTGAATAAAACCACTGCCATCCATGACTTGATTGTGGATGGTGGACTTGACCTGGCATGTGTAACAGAGACTTGGTTGGGCGAGGCAGATGGGCCTGTCCTTGCCGCTGCTTGTCCACCAGGTTTCTCTTACGCACAGCAACCCAGGCCTTGTGGGCGGGGAGGGGGGGTTGCAGTGATTTTTAGGAAGTCATTAGTTTGCACCAGGCGTCCTATTGGGAAGACCCAGTTCTCTGAGTGCATGTTCTGGAAGTTGGGCAATAGGGGCAGTACAGGATTCCTTTTGGTGTACCGACCTCCCCGCTGCACCAAGGATTCCCTGCCCGAGCTGCTTCAGGTCGTGGCGGATGTTCTCCTGGAGTCACCTAGTTTGGTCGTCCTAGGGGATTTTAACATCCATGCCGACACGACCTTACAAGGGGCCGCTCGGGACTTCGTGGAAAGCATGGCCTCCATGGGGCTGACCCTGAATAAGTCTGGTCCAACTCATAGCCGAGGACATGCCTTAGACCTGGTATTCACCTCTATGGATGTTGGTGATCTGACATTAAAAAAAGGTGAAACTAAAGAAGTGCCATGGTCAGATCACTTCCTGGTGCAACTGGACTTCTCCGCAACCCTTCCCCTCTGCAGGGAGGTGGGACCAATTCGGATGGTCCGCCCCCGCCACTTAATGGATCCAAATGGTTTCCAGAGAGTGGTAGGGGATACTTTATCCCATGTTGATGGCCTTTCAGCCGATTCCCTGGTGGCCCGCTGGAATGTGGAGCTAACCAGGGCTATTGACTGTTTGGCTCCGAAGCGCCCTCTCCGGTTGTATGGAGCCCGGACAGCCCCGTGGTTTTCCCCGGAGCTGAGGGCGATGAAACAATCGTTGAGACGGCTAGAGCGCCGGTGGCAGAAAACCCATTCTGAATCCGACCGAACACAGGTTAGAGCTCAACGTCGAGCCTACCAAGTGGCGATAGCGACGGCAAAGAAGACTTTCTTCACCGCCTCTATTGCATCTGCGGAAAATAGCAGCAGGAGACTCTTTCAGGTGGTTCGGAATCTATCGGAGCCACCTTCGTCATCGGGGCCTGGTAGGGACCCCAAGATCTCCTGCAATGCGTTTGCAAAGTTTTTTGCAGATAAAATTGCTCAGATTCGGAAAGAGATAGACTCCACCGTGGGAGCAGGGCCAGGGCGGGAGAGTGCCAGAGTCCTGTCTAGTCCAGTTGCGTGGGATCAATTTCAGTCTGTTACCTCCGAGGATGTGGACAGGCTGCTTGGACGAGTGAAACCAACCACCTGTCTCCTTGATCCTTGCCCATCCTGGCTTATAAAAGCTAGCCGGGAGGGGCTGGGCGATGGGCTGCGCGGGGTGGTGAATGCTTCCCTCTGTGAGGGAGCCTTCCCAGCCCCGCTGAAAGAGGCGGTCATTAAACCGCTTCTTAAAAAAACATCTTTAGACCCGGCCAATATGGCCAACTATCGCCCAGTCTCAAATCTACCATTCTTGGGCAACGTGATTGAGCGAGTGGTTGCTGAACAACTCCAGGCACGCCTGGAAGAAGCGGACCATTTGGATCCCTTCCAATCGGGATTCAGGCCTCACCATGGGACTGAAACCGCCTTGGTCGCGCTGGTCGATGATCTCCGGCGGGCTAGGGACAAAGGTGAGAGCTGTTTCCTAGTTCTGCTGGATCTCTCAGCGGCCTTTGACACCATCGACCATAACATCCTTCTAGACCGGCTAGAGGGGTTGGGAGCTGGAGGCACTGTTATACGGTGGTTCCGCTCCTTCCTCCTGGGCCGTGTTCAGAAAGTGGTGGTGGGGGATGAGTGTTCAGACCCCTGGGCTCTCACTTGTGGGGTGCCTCAGGGTTCTGTCCTCTCCCCCATGCTTTTTAATATCTATATGAAGCCGCTGGGAGAGATCATCAGGGGGTTTGGGCTGGGTGTTCATCAGTATGCAGATGATACCCAGCTCTACCTCTCTTTCAAATCAGAACCAGTGAAGGCCGTGAAGGTCCTGTGTGAGTGCCTGGAGGCGGTTGGAGGATGGATGGCGGCTAACAGATTGAGGTTGAATCCTGACAAGACAGAAGTACTGTTTTTGGGGGACAGGAGGAGGGCAGGTGTGGAGGATTCCCTGGTCCTGAATGGGGTAACTGTGCCCCTGAAGGACCAGGTGCGCAGCCTGGGAGTCATTTTGGACTCACAGCTGTCCATGGAAGCGCAGGTTAATTCTGTATCCAGGGCAGCTGTCTACCAGCTCCACCTGGTACGCAGGCTGAGACCCTACCTGCCCGCGGACTGTCTCAACAGGGTGGTGCTTGCTCTGGTTATCTCCCGCTTGGACTACTGCAATGCGCTCTATGTGGGGCTACCTTTGAAGGTGACCCGGAAACTGCAATTAATCCAAAATGCGGCAGCTAGACTGGTGACTGGGAGTGGCCGCCGGGACCACATAACACCGGTCCTGAGAGATCTGCATTGGCTCCCAGTACGTTTCCGAGCACAATTCAAAGTGTTGGTGCTGACCTTTAAAGCCCTAAACGGCCTCGGTCCTGTATACCTGAAGGAGCGTCTCCACCCCCATCATTCAGCCCGGACACTGAGATCCAGCGCCGAGGGCCTTCTGTCGGTTCCCTCACTGCGAGAAGCAAAACTACAGGGAACCAGGCAGAGGGCCTTCTCGGTAGTGGCGCCCGCCCTGTGGAATGCCCTCCCATCACAGGTCAGGGAAATAAACAACTACCTGACATTCAGAAAAAACCTGAAGGCAGCCCTTTTTAGGGAAGTTTTTAATGTTTGATATTTTTGTATTTGATTTCTGTTGGAAGCCGCCCAGAGTGGCTGGGGAAATCCAGCCAGATGGGCGGGGTACAAATAATAAATATTATTATTATTATTATTATGCTGTATTGGAAATCTGAAACACACCATTCATTTGAAATCCACACTTCTCTGAATATTGCAGTATAGTTCTCCAGCTGAATAATGTGTAGAAATACACTGAGGTAAAGTGTGCATAAGATGCATATATTCGTGAAAATAACAAACATGCATTGTATTGGAGAAAACTTGCTCTGCAAAAAATTGCATATTCTGAAAATTTGCATACAAACACATGTATCTTTGGAGAATTACCCATTCAAATGCTGATGAAATTCCATTAGGACTTTTACATATGCAAATTGATGTGGAAATGTGGAGTACACAACTTGAGAATGGAAAAAAAAATGGACCTGAGAAGAAATTGAAATTGACAAATTCATCCAGCCCTTTCTGGGAGTATATGTCATTACACCCAGTATTGTGAACTTCTGAATATATACAGATAGACAGACCGACCTCTTTCCTCCTGTTACATATCTATTTAAGGGACATTTTATTATATGGGGGCATATTTGAGCATGTAGTCCCCATCTGCTGCCTGAAGTGGCATAGCCTAATTTGAGCAGCACCACTTTATCACACATGTCAGGAAAGGACATTATACAAGTTATTGGTTCATTCCAGCAAGAACGTTGCTTTTAATGAAGCTGTTTTATAAGGTAAGCAGCCTCTTGTACTGTCTCCAAACCTCCTTGTGGCGAATCAATTGATTTTTGATGTTAACACCATGGTGGGGGGTAAACCAGAGATGGATTTAGCTCATGCTGGGTCCCTCCCCACTTTCCTTTTCTTCGATTTTCACATTTGTGCTAAGAATGCCATGTTCATTACACACAACAGTTCTCAACTCCCATCCTCTTTTGCGCCAATCCAAGCCATGGAGCCACTCTGTGTGAATGAGCGATGATGATGGTTATTATTGGGTACATGCTCCGATACTTTAGGATTAGTACTTAATTAACTGGGAAGAAACTGAGAAAACAATTGGGCTAAATCACACTGGTGTGAAATCATGCCCATGTGATTGTATGAGCAATCTCTTTTCATTTTCTTCTCCCGCTCCCTGAAATGCCAGAAACTGCAGAGGGAGACAGGAGGGCCACCTGCTTTGAATCTTGGCATATGTGGCTAATCAGGGGCTTTCTGTCTCTTGTATGATGCTCCTCTACACAGCAGGACATTAGCCACAGCAGATGTGGTGTCAACAGGACTCTTTGGAGTCCGTTCAATGTTTCCTCCACACACACCCATTTGTCTGAATTACAACATTTCAAGAGGAATGTTTTACTTCTTGAAGGGGATCCAAACACCATTTTCTTCATCTCATTCTTTTCAAGTGCAATATAAAAAATGGTGGGGTGTCAATTAGTGTTCATCTCCTGCTTTACAGCATCTCCCTCTCTGTCCTGTAGTAAGTAATGAGGTCAGAGCTGACTGTCCTTCCTGACTCATCTAAAAAGCCATCTGGGTTTCACAAGCATTCTTGATTATGAGTACAGTACTTGAAAAACCAGGAGAGTCCCTCACACCCATTGTAAGTAGAAAAAGAAAACCTTATCTTTGCAAGCTGGTTGAAAGGAGGTCAATGGGAATGTCTCCCCCCACCCCCATATCAAGTAATGGCAGTGTGTGTGCATATGTATGTGAGATTGGGATTACAAATTGGAAGGTAAATTCTTTGAGGATAGGCCCATGGCCCCAGGTTCAATCTCCAGGTAGAACTGGGAGACACCTCAGTCCAAAACCCTGGAGAGCCACTGCCAGTGTGTGTAGACAATACAGAAGTAGATGGGCCAATGGTCTGATCTGGTATAAGGTGACTTCCTATTACGTGAATGAAAAACCCTGATGTAATTCAAGCAACAGCTTGGGTGTCACATATATTTAGGTTCTTACTCTGCCCAGTTGGTAAGGATGGCCCTTCCAGCACTGGCTTACCTGAATGACTTGAAATGAAACCCTATTTTAGCATTTGGATTTACCATTAACACTGCCTCACCTGGCTCCAAGTCCAAAAAGGTAATAGACTGCAAGTGAATACTGGGCGGAAAGCAATGCATCCCCAATTTTTCACATCACTATGCCCCAAGGGGACCTCTTTAACTGCAGAGGTACTGGGGAGCAGGGACTGGGACTGTCCCATAGTATAGTTGTATAAAATAGAAAAGAAAAGGCTACAGGTGTTTGCCATCTTTTTCTTTCTTTCAGGAATAATTACTTGACATGAAATATATTTCTAAAAGTTTATTCTATCTAATTTATTAAACTCCATTAGTTTTTGTTACCTAAAAGGTATCCAAACAATTTGCATTTAAAATCACAAATACAAAAAATATACATAAATAGCTCATGCCATGTGCGGGGTGGGAATTGATAGAATATATTAACACTTGATACACTATGTAACACCTTTAAAATTGGTTTCGTACTGTATTGTTTAAATTTGTTAAATTGTTTTACTCTGTGTGTATTATGATGAATGTGTTTTGTGATGTGATACGGGCCACATGGCCGAAATAAACCTACCTACCTATGTAACACCACCAGAAAAACAAGAAATAAATAAAAAAGGGAGACTCCTTTCACTCCTATGTTACACCTGATGGAGGAAAAGTTTAAACCGTTGATTTATACTTCCTCTCTCTTCATGATGTCAATGTGTGTCATAAAGGAGTTATTAATAAATAAATACTGCACATTCATCAGGCAACTACAGTAGCTACAGTAGGTGTTGTATATAAAATAAATCATTAGTTGCTTAATTTGCAAAAGAGGAAAGACTGAACTCATTGTATTCAAGGAATATGCAATTATACAAGTCACTCAGTGTGTTCAAGATGCACATGATTGGACAGAGCCAGCCAACGTCCTTCTAAGTTCCTGCTACTTCTCTTGACCTTGGCATGTTTGACAAGCATCTCTTCAAGCATCACTTTGCCAGCTGGTGGGGTGAAAGGGGGGGGAAATACAAAGAATACAGAGGAAGAAAGATTGGTTCAAATCTCTCCCCCCCCCCACTCTCCCCAGCAAGAAACTTGTCATTTTGCTGGTGTTCCACTTCAATGACCTGTTGGGCCAGCCGGCCAGGAGCCAACACATATCCCCAAGGGGAGTGTCTGGTTGCTTCTTCCTGCTCCAGCGCTCTGGAAACTTGTTTAGATTTAGCAAAACTTACCATTCTAAATGGCCTGTTTTGGAAAGCCAGACGGAACAAAGAGGAAAGGCATAAACGTTTCTCCGCCGTGATCGGAGCCCTTGCCCGCCATCAGATAAGGGCTGAGAAGGGTTTTCTCATCTTGTCTTTCAGCTGAGTTTGACATTATTGTGGGGAACAAGTTTGCCCGGCCTCAGTTATCATTGCTAAAATTCTGAATAATGATCTGGAAGAAGAAAGCCGGCTTAAGATGGTAGCAAATATGCGGTGCTGTAATGAGAATATCACTCCTCGATACACTTTGCCCCGCCAACTTGGAGCCCTGAGAATAAATTTCAAAAAGACGAGAGAGAGAGAGGATCAATTAATCTGGTGAGTGAATTTTCAAATCCATTCTTAATGCTATTGATAGTGGGAGACCACCTCCCTGTGTTTGGTAATTACCCCAATATTTCCTGCAGTATAAGTATAAACGGCTTATACATGGGCTTCCTGTGAAGAAATGCTCTCCCTCTGCTGATCTGAAGCATGAGAGAAAGGCTGCTTTCCTTATCGCTCTGCCTCATTCCATCTGCAGCCAGCAGGCGGTCTGGCTAATCATTGTCATTGGGACAGCGGACGAGCAATCTGGGGGACACAGATAGATGTGACACCAGAGGAGATTGGCTCCTTCCAACAGTGTGAGCATTGCAGAAAGCTCATCACACTCTCCAGGTTTCAAAGGCAAAAGTGTTGCCCCTTTAAACCAGAGGCCTGTCCCTTAATTACACAAATGCAGTGATCAAAGTTATTATCCATCTTTACAAAGGCAAGGGCTTTAATTGAACGATGCGTTGCTACCTTTGAAAGAAAAAAGTGTTTGGTTTTCATGGAGAGTGCCGTGACAGCGAGGAAGAAGGGGATGCGGGAGGGGAAGAGTGAGAAAATGGAGAGATGGTATTTAACAAGCAAGCTGCTTTATATGGAAATGTAATGAATACAGCTGATAAAAAAGGAAGAGACAAAAGTTGTGAAGTTTCAAGCTGCGAAAGAACTTCAAAGTGTATTCAAATGTCACATTGATTTTTCTTCAAATCTCTAAGTAGTAAGTTTTTCAAAAGAAGAATATGATCCTCTATTTTATCCACTAATGTTTTATCTACAAACAGGGGAGAAAAAGCACAGTGTTTTCTTTTCACATGAAATAATCCCTATATTGGAAGTCTTTATCTCAACCCCCCCTTTATAACCAAAGATTTCTCCAGTGCCTTTGAAAATGGCTATGTTTCTGCCATATTTGTCTGTTGTTGGAAGTTAAGGTCCAATTATGAATGTGAAAGATGAGTGTTTGCTGTGTGTGTGTGTGTGTGTGTGTGTTTGTCCATGTCTATCCCAGATCTGTGGCTTTCTTCCAGCAATTGGTTCGATGCCAATAGCTGTCAAGTTCTGGTAGTATAGAAAAGTTCACAGAACATGGCAACATCAAGAAGTGAGAATGGTCTGAGGACACCATACTAGAAGATCTTCACTGGGAGCTAGATAGCTGGAGTGTGTCCTTGTTGCTTCTACTGGCTTATGGTACTATTGACCTGGGTAATCCTTCTGAGTTGCTGCTGCGATGTGGCTGGGTATACCATTTTGTGGTAGCCTTACTTGAGGATAGTTTTCATAAGGAGGCACTGGGAGACTCATGGATTTTGGGTTTGGATTCCTCCCTAAGCTCCTGAAAGCAAAAAAACAACAACAACAACCCAACAACAACAGTTTTTAATGTGGATTTTTAAATATTTATCAGCACCTTTAGCAATGTGACACTACCAATATATATTAGGCAATGCCTGTCACAGCTTCTAAAGCTTGTTAGGAGGGAAATGGTGACAAATAATCTCAGAAGTCAACGTTCTTTTTCCAAATCCTGCCGGATTCATCACAAACACCCCATTACATCAGATAAACAGAATGAACAAGAATTTACTTAGATCCTCCCACACTTTACCTTTAAAGTACAATGCCCAGGAGGACAGAAATGAACATCGACTCAGGTTTTTGCCTGCGTGCACATTGTAATTCTTTTGTTCATAGGATTGCTTTTGTGGATGAATGATTTATTTTATTTTTCTGGTAGACTGTTTCTCCACTGTCATTTACATACAATTCTCAGCTGTTGTCACCTGCAGTACCTTCCCCTCAGTATCACAACACATGGCCCCTGCTTGCTTTCAGCTTTTATCTCCAGCCCATCCATCACTCATCTTTGAGGGGAGGCTTAAAACAGGTGCATCAAGCCCCATGATCATTACAGGAATTTCAAAGTCAATTTCAAATGTGATCAGAAGAAGAAGAAGAAGGGAGGGAAAATATTGTGTTTTCCCATCCATATGGGAGAAAGCCTCCATTTCCCTGTATTGTTATGTAAACATGGCTTTTTAAGAGCATGGAACTGCTGTTCCTTCCCTCTACTTGACAGAGTTACACCTGTCAACTTTGGCATCACTCATCAGTGATCTGGGAGACAGTTCATGATGACTACACAGAGATGAGGTTTGCTTTTAAACTTCATTTGTCCTCAGAAAGTCATTGGAACGTAAGATGTGTTGGATGCTGCAAGTGAGAGGAAATCAATTGCGTGTGGCAGGAAGATAGCTGAAATTCTGTGATCACAGCTGTTTTAACCCACCTGGAGCTTGCATTGTAGTCTCCTCTCCAGTTTTATGGAGATAAATAAACAAAGTCCCCTTTCAGCATTCAAACATATGGCTGAGGGCTCAAACTAGGTATGGAATGTAGTGGTTAGTGTTGAGTTATGACTGGGGATACATGGGTTCGAAACCCTACTCAGCAATGGAACTCACTGAATGGGCTGGTCAATATCTCTCATACCCCCAGAGACCTCATTGGAGAAGAAGCAGTCCAGCATTGTATACACTGACTAGCAGCAGCTCTCCAGAGTTCCAGATGCAAATCTGCTTCAGTCCTGCTTGGAGATGCGAAGGAATGAACCAGGGACCTTCTGCTCCACCAGATGCTCCACCACTGAGCTATGGACCTTCCCTGAAAGGTATTATAGGAAACAAATAGGAATAAACAAACACTTTCCCGATGTTGAGCTCTGCGGAAAAGAACATACCTAGACAGGAAAAGGGGCCATTGTGTCAGTAATCTCCATCTCTGACCAGCACATGTTTCAGAAAATTTGGAAACTGCCTTATATTGGCTATTGGTCCATATAGATTAGTTTCACAAGCACTGACTGGCAGTGGCTGCCCAGGATTTCAGACAGAGGTCTCGCCATCTCTCCCAGTCCTACCTGGAGATCCCCATCTGCTTGCATGGAAAGCAAATATTCTGCCATAAACTGATGGCCCTCTACCCCTAAACAAATAAGATCATCTGATCCAACCCCGTGCAATGCAGGAATATGCAGCTATCCCATATGGAGATTGAACCTGCAACTTTGGTGTTATCAGCATCACACTCTAACCAACTGGGCTATATCACCTTGTTTGATAAAAATAAATGTGTGTGAGTTGGGAGTGGAGCATAACTTCACAATGCCAACCCTGAATTTGTAACTTCATTTCTGAGAAAGGTAAATTCCTAACCTACTTTACAGTGTTATTAAGAGAAAATGGGCCAACAAGCCAAGTGTTTGCTGCCATGCTTTGCTCCATGGAGAAAGGGTGGGATACAAATGTAGAAAAAGGAAAAGTGCAGACAGCCAGTTTGAAGTTTTCTTTTATGTTGCTAGCCATGCCTGCAGCTTTTTGATCTTTTCCATCAGTCTTTTGAAAGTGAGCTGTTCAGCATAGTTTCTGCATTTTAGCTCTCTTTTATTGATAATTATTATGATCATGATGATTACCTAAAGGAGGAGATGGTCTTTCTTTCCTTTATTGTAAGGAGGGAAAGGGTTATGATGACCCAGTTCTCTGCTGATAAGTAGGCAAGTTTAATTTGGAGCTGTGGGATGTCTTGTAGGAGGTTTGTTCACCAATGTATGGATTTGTCCTTTAGGACAAGTAAGAAGGCACCATTTTTTTTTATTCCTAATCGTAACACTTTGGGGGCTCACACATATGAGATTGTGATTGTATCAGATCTTCACAGGCAACGTAGCAGTGATGACTTCCACTTTTCCTTTTCCGAAGATCCACCTCTTGCAAAAAAAGAACCCCATTGATGAAAGGACCAGTTGAGCAATGCCTTATGATCACAGCTGTCTGCATGTTGCAGTTCCACAAGAACACAAAGAAAGGACAGAAGCTGGCTTCCTGAGAATACTTTTGTCAAAGTCATAGCTGTCAACTTTTCCCCTTACTTGTGAGGAATCCTATTCAGAATAAGGCTATGGTCAAAGTATGTTTCTAGTCCTTATGACTGCAAAGTTATACTAGAACCTTGGTGAAAATTCCAAAGCCAGAGGAATTGCTGGGAAGAGCTTTTAGTTGTTCAGGTGACAATTTTCCAATACACTTCTGTGTGAGTTTTGAGGTGGAGACGTGTACACCATCTGCCTATTTGAGAAATGCACAGGCATTTCTTGAACGTTACCAAAAACCCACTAAAATCAAAGGGCTCATTCCCTTTAGAGTTATGTAGTATTAACTCCTTTGATTTCAGCTCGAGAGAGTTAAGCACAGGTATATCTCTTCCAGTAAGATCAAAGGGATGTGTGCCCAGTCCTATGCATCTGGACTGGATCAGGGCTTTCTGGGCCCATGACACCATGATTTCAATTTGACATTGCAGGTTTCATTCACAGCAGTCTCCACACAGCCTGCCCCTCACCCCCCACCAACTATAAGAAGAATAGTGGCAGGAGACAAAAAGAAATCCTCTCAAACTCCATGCACCAGGATGAGCAGATAATCCTGGTGAGCTGCATAGATAGAATCTCACCATCCAGGAAAAGGTTAGCTTGCTTGGCAAATTATACTTTTGATCCCAGAATTTCAGAGCATAGTAGCCTTCATTAATGCAGAGAATGTTAGAGTAGAATGTGCTGTCATGAGCACACATAAATCCATTGATGTTAAGCATCATGGCAGGAGATTTCTTAAAATTTATTATTATTATTTTTAAAAAATATGACCTCTTCGGTCCAACCTAAGTGATTTTGATTTCTTGCAAGTTTACCGGGAGCAGATATGAGGCTCGTAAAGCAGTCATTTCTGAAATTGCTCTTTCCCTCAATGCTTTCTTCTTCTTCTTTGAAACAGGCACCAGGTTAGATGTTCCACTTTTAAAGAAACAGCTGCTATTTTTGATTATTTATTACTGTCACTACCCTTACTGTTTTGTACTCTATTTCTTTCCAAACCCCCTATGAATACCATCTGGCCAAAGTGATTTACTGCACTTGGATTTCGATGAGTTGCTTCATGAAACTCCAAATTAAGACAATGAAAATATAAGATGAAAATCTTAATGATGGCTCTATTAGGCTGAGGACTAATCTTTCAAGGGAAGTTGCATCACTTAAGACATTTATATAGCGAGACTGAGCTGAGCACTGGAACACTACCCTGCAGGGAACAATTCTGCTCCTGAGTCTAGGACAGAACATGTGAAAAATGTTCACATTGTGTGCATTTCCCTGAATTTAGTCCATTTTGTGGGCTGTATCACATACCCACCAGGGAATCATCTACCGTCATTTATCTAAGATTGCTGTTATGTCTGAATTTGGGAGAAGACACCAGTGGCCATTTCACATTTTTAAGGTGGAATGCTGTACCAGGGAGTACAAGATATGAACCATCTTCAGTAAAACATGACGTGCACCTGCACTATACAATTAAAGCATCACCATTCCACTTTAAGGGACGCAGGTGGTGCTGTGGTCTAAACCACAGAGCCTCTTGGGCTTGCTGATCAGAAGGTCGGTGGTTCAAATCCCCGTGACGAGGTGAGCTCCCGTTGCTCGGTCCCAGCTCCTGCCAACCTAGCAGTTTGAAAGCACGTCAAAGTGCAAGTAGGAAGGTAAACGGCGTTTCTGTGCGCTGCTCTGGTTTGCCAGAAGCGGCTTAGTCATGCTGACCACATGACCCAGAAGCTGTCTGCGGACAAACGCTGGCTCCCTCAGCCAGTAAAGCGAGATGAGCGCCGCAACCCCAGAGTCGTCCGCGATTGGACCTAATGGTCAGGGGTACCTTTACCTTTACCCTTTATTCCAATTTAAAGAGTCATGGCTTCCCACAATGAATTCTGGGAATGGTAGTTTGTAAAGGGTGCTGAGAGTCCCTTACAGAGCTACAGTTCCAAGAGCAGTTTAAGAATCATTCCCTCTTCCCAGGAATTCTGGGAATTGGAGCTCTGGGAAAGGAGTAGGGGTCTTCTAGCAAGTCTCAGCACTATTAACAAACCACAGTTCCCTGGGTTCTTGCTGGGATTTCATGTGCTTTAAATATATGGTGTGCATACAGCTTATTTATTTTGGTGCTCACCCCAACAGATGCATACAGGCATGTGTAATAGGTGGTAAACGTAAAGGGACTCCTGACTGTTAGGTCCAGTCGCGGACAATTCTGGGGTTGCGGCGCTCATCTTGCTTTACTGGCCAAGGGAGCCATTGAACACTTCCAGAAAGCAAACTCTAGAAATCCTTGAAGATATGAATGTCTACTATATTGGCTATTTTGCACATCCAAATAGTACAACTTGAAACACTCACATTGTGAATACCATACTTTGCAGTAAGTTTTTCATTCAAGCCAGATTGACAAGAACTAAATGAGAAATAAGCCTGAAACAAGAACATAACACATTTCTACTAACAAAGCAGAAATGCTCAAAAAACCAACAGGTGGAAACCTAATTTTCTATAAACCCAGATCTAATATTTGGAGAGCAACTTTATCCATTTTTAATTTTTGCTTCTGTAATTGTAATTCTAAGAGGCACCCATTTAAGATTTTGTCAGAGCCTTGATTAATCCCTATTCGCCCCAATGTTAAATTGCTTTTGGGAGTTCTTATGCACAGTGTTATATACTGACTCACTTTCTGGTGCATGTTAGATTCCACACCTTCAAAATAAGATAATCCTAATGATGAAAGTGGCCGTTGCTATATTCTTTCCACTGATAATAAAAGCACAAAGAGAAATTAAGTAGATTTCCAGGAAGTGTCATATATACTTGATGGTCATAGGATATGCCTAACTATATGAAGAAATGAAGGTGATATATAGTGAGTCCAGAACTATCTACACCAGCCTTCCCATTAGACAATAACTCTCATCATCCCCAACCATTGGCCATGCTGGTTGGAGTTGATGGGCCTTGTAATACAAACCAACCAGGCTGAGGAAGGCTGATCTCCTGCAATTGGCAGTGGCTCACCAACATCTCCAGTTGATGACAGAAACAGGATGCTAGGAGGACAGGAATTGGAGCTTTTCTCCTAGCAAGCTGGATCCTTGAAATAAGGACTCATTGGCTCTAGAAGAGGCACTCACTACCCCAACATTACCCATATTTCCATTTTACACAGTTTGTGAGAACAGATACAGTCTAACAGCATTCACCTTGCCTGTCCCATACCTTCCATATTAAAGGGACCCACTGTTGCTTCTGTCTCAGGGTTCCCAAAATCCTAAAGCCAGTACTGCATGAAACCTGGTGATGATCCTATTTAGGGGAAAAGCTCAGTGGTGGAGGCAGAAGGTCCTAGGTTTAATCCCTAGCATGGACTCAGTATAAGGCAGCTTGCAATGTACACTTTGCACTCTGATTACTTTGACAAATATACTTCTGCCCTGCCCTGCAAAGGTAACTCAGAAATCACTTCTGACATGCATTTAACATTGCTAATGTAGGCTGGCAACACACAAATAATACCATTTGTTTTGTTTATGAGTCCTCTGTGCCAGGTTTCACATCCTAAACTTGAGCTCAAGACTGTGTTTCTAAATATCTGGTGTGCAATGTTTGAATTGTAGTGCTCCTGAGAGAGGTGGCACGCAATGTGATTTCTGATGTGAGAGCACAGTGTTACTTTGTAAGTTTCTATTTTCTCATCTTTGCCAGGCCAGTGGGTCACAGGGGCCCCTGTGAGATAGATTAAACTGGTCCCAAGACGGAGAGTGCTCTATCCAGCATGGCTGGAGTTGCGTGAGAATGAAAGGCGGTGTTAAAAGCTTAGGCGGGAGTGAAACAACTCTCAGAGGGCAAGGCAAACGGCTTAATTTATTGAAGTGCTAATAGGCACATTTTCATTATCATAAATCAGGATGGCACACACACACACACACACCTCTTCCTCCACTCCCCACCCCCACTCCAGAGCTCCCTGCCTACTAGAAAATGTCCTTGCCATATCCAAACCCATTAGGCCATTTTAAAAGCAAGGTTAAAGCAGATGCATTAGTGGAGGTCATACATTACTATGTGTTTCTATCAAGCCATTTTGGTGACCATCCTAATTACAGTTGTGATATTAAAAACAATAAAGCTCCTGATATAGAGGATGATGGCCATAAAAACGAAAGATGCATGGAATATTGGCTAAAACAGCAGCTGTTGAGCAGGAATCCACATTTTCTAAAGTGGCTTCACAGTCACGTGGCAATGCACACCAATGCTGAAGACCCTTAGGCTATGCACCCCTTCTTTGAGAGGCCAAGAACCTTTAGGGCCTGTAAGTCTAATGGGATCTAAAATCTGAGACACTCTATAAATTGTCACCACCACCACTCATTTATTAGTAATCCTTAATTTATGCATCATATGCTTGGGAAAATGCATAGTTTATCTTCTGTACTTTATAAACGATGCATTGGGAATGAATTTGAGTTCAGTTGTGGGAACCTCGGAGCACAAAAAGCTGTAGAATAACATGAAATAGGGGCACATAAGTAGCTGTAGCCAAACTGCTGGAGTTCCAGCTCCTGTGTTTCTCCACCTCAGGGGTTGGCAAAGTTTTTGTGGCTTGGGCTGGTTCACGGTCCCGCAGATGCCACGGTGGGCCGGAGTGTGTGTGTGTGTGTGCATTTGCAAACGCTATTTCCTGTGCTCCTTCAGGTGCGGAGGAGGTGTGCGCAGCTTCCCACTGGCTGCAGGAGCTTCTTGCAGCCAATGGGAAGCCGGCCAGTGTCGGTTCCCGCTCTGCTCCGTGCCGGTTTAGCGCGGTGCAGGGGAACCAACCGAGTGGGTGGCAGGGGTCCCCGAGTGGATGGCAGGGGTTCATGGGCTTGCTAAAGGACCCCAATGGGCCGCTTGTGGCCCATGGGCCTTAGGTTGCCGACCCCTGCTCAACCTGCATGTGTTTCCCCTGAGCGAGTTCCCTGAGTGGAGAGGATTCTGTCTCCAGTAGGGTAGCCACTTCTGCATTGCTAAATAGAGAATACTCATTACCCAGAAATTACATTGATTTGCATAAAACTTACTTATGCAAATTTATACGTGCAGATGCAAATTTAGACATAATTAGTAGTCGTTGCTGTGCTGGTTGGGGTAGAGCTATGGAGCCACTGCAACTTATTTGGATGGAACTGGGGTGGAGCAGCGCAGCAGCAAGGTCGGGGTTGTGTAGACACGTGGGCAGAGCCAATCTAGCTGCCTCAACAGTGCATCTGCACAGCCACAACCTGTTCTGCACCATCCAGATAAGTTGCAGAAGCACCAGTGCTAGGAAGGCAGCTCCATGGCTCTTCTCCACCACACCAGTTACTAATGGACAATAACTTAAACTGCAATACAATAAATCTCAACACAGTAGAGAAGGCTGTGACCCAATGAACCTGCGTTTGACCAAGTGAGTATTCTGTCCAGGTGCTAAATATTGATGTACAGCCTCAAGGCTGTCCTTACATCTATAAGCTGGACTTAGCTCAGAGAGCCCTTCAAATACAGAAATGTCCTCTGATAGTCTTTCAGTTATAGGACTATACTCTGTAAAGTAGGACCCATAGGCATCTTAGTCTCCAGGAAGACAAAAGCACAAGTCCCTGGGAAAAGAGAATGGTGTTTTTTTCTTTCTAATAATAATTTTCTCTTGATGATAACCCCAAACACCCCAGCACTCTAACTTCATTATTTCATTATTTCTTGCAATATAAACTTCTGAGCTGATGGAAAACATCCCAGCTTATTTTATGCCAGCTCCTTGAAAGATGGTGGGGATTAGATATCAAAGCCTCAGGAGGTTAAAATATACCATAAAGCTGTCTGATTTCCAACTGCTTCTGATATATTCTTGTTTCAGAGCCCCATTGAAGTTCATTATGATATCAGATCTGAAAATTAAATGATCTGATTGGCAGTTACGGCTTGATAGCTGTGCAGTTATGGAACAGTGATCATGTGGGTAGGACATAATTAGTCTCATCTTCTTAATGTTAGACAGAAAATCATTTAATCATCAAGCTCCTTCTTTTTCTTTTCTTTGTAAAGCCTCTGCAGGAATGAAAAGGAGTCACAAATATAAAAGAGAGAATTGAAGTGACTCACCCATTTTTAAATGTAACATTTTGTCCATGAGGCGACATTGAAACGGAACAGGAACAAAATTGTAGCCAGCCTTATGAAAGAGATAATGAAATTTTAACTGTATGACTCCTAACTCCCCAGAAGTATACATATTAACTTTTGCTCTTCTGGTTTTCTTTTGAGCAAGTTATATCTGGAGAATAAAGATACAATTGTACCTCCGTTTACATAACCCTCTGGTTACGTAAACTTCAGGATGTACACGTGGCAAACTCGGAAGTATTTTACTGAGTTTCGCCACGTGTGCATGCGCAGAAGTGTTCCCCAGGTTGCGGAAACCTCGGGATCCGACCGGACCTCCGGAATGGACCCCGTCCACAACCGGAGATATCACTGTATCTGATTTAAGTATTCATAATAATAATAATAATAATAATAATAATAATAATAATAATATTTATACACCGCCCATCTGGCTGGGTTTCCCCAGCCATTCTGTGCAGCTCACAGCATATATTGAAACATAATAAAACATTAAAAACTTCCCTAAACAGGGCTGCCTTCAGATGTCTTCTAAAAGTCAGATAGTTGTTTATTTCCTTGACATCTGATAGAAGGGCATTCCACAGGGAGGGTGCCACTACTCTCTCTGGTTCCCTGTAATCTCACTTCTTGCAGTGAGGGAACCACCAGAAGGCCCTCAGCGCTGGACCTCAGTGTCCAGGCTAAATGATTAGGGTGGAGATGCTCCTTCAGGTATACTGGACTGAAGCTGTTTAGGACTTTAAAGGTCAGCACCAAAAATCTGAATTGTGTTCAGAAATGCAGTGGGAGCCAGTGAAGATCCTTTAGTACTAGTGTTACATGGTCCTGGCGGCCACTTCCAGTCACCAGTATAGCTGCCTCATTCTGGATTAGTTGTAGTTTCTGAGTCACCTTCAAAAGTAGCCCAATGCAGAAAGCATCGAAGTAGTCCAAGCGGGAGATAACCAGAGCACGCACCACTCAGGTGAGACAGTCTGCAGGCAGGTAGGGTCTCAGCCTGCATACCAGATGGAGCTGGTACACAGCTGCTGGTACACAGTACTGACCTGCGCCTCCATGCACAGCTGTGAGTACAAAATGACTCCCAGGCTGTGCACCTGGTCCTTCAGGGGCACAGTTACCCCATTAAACAGTAAAGGCACTACAGACTTGAATAAAATGGAATGAGCTCCATTATTTTACAGCATAATTCATAGCAATGCAGTGTTTCCAAGGATATTGCATTGTATTTATTTACAGAAACTGCCTAGAATGCAAATAAGCACCCCAGTCCAGCACATCCAACATAGAGAAAGGTTGGGAAGTGACCTAAAATGTTTTTTCTCCAAGGCTGGGGTCAAGATGAGAGTGACTGGATTAACAGCAGGGTTACTGTGGACAGTGTTGACTGGGTAGCACATGTGACATCATCAACCCTCTTCTATTGAAATTCCTGGAGCAATTTTGCCACTGTTTCTAAATCATGTCTGTTGAGAGAAAATGCCTAGCTCCATTAAAATCAGTAGGAGTTTGGGCATTGGTCTCTGCAGAAGATGGATACAGAGAGTGTCAGATCTGCTTTGCGGTTGCTCACCAGTAACCAGGTATGAGTCTCAACTGTCTTTTAACAGTTTATTGGTGCAGACTATTTACAGTGCTGAGAACATGAAAACATGACCGTCCTAGTCACTTGCAGAATCCGGGAGTGCCGGTTTCTGGCTGTGACCCCAGCATAAGAATTTAGGCACCCCAAAGCGCCGCCTCCCTGGTCTCCTTTTGACCCGTCTGCACAACTGGGGCGACAGAAGAGGCGTGCTCTCCTCAGAGCGAAACTCATGAGGCGTGCTGGGGCTCTCAGGAGCATCTCCAAGCTCTTGCCTCACCTGGCTGTTTCCAGCTTGCCCCTCCCCGCTGGAGGTGCTGCTTTTCCCGCTTGAAGAGGTTTCACTACTGAGGAGGTGTCGGGGCTCTCGGTACATCGACAAGACACCCCCCCCCGCCCTGCCGAGGGCAGTTCCCTGACAGAGAGCGAGCAAAATGTCTTCATTTTATAGCTCTTACAGTGAACCAAAATATTGCTTGTTAATATCTCAGAATGACTTGTTTATGTCTCTGTGAAGGATTATAATTGTTGGGAGATGGACAAGGGATCTGTTTGGAATACAGTGGTCCCAGAAGTAGTGTCCTGGTTTGTGAACTTTACCTCGGCCTAAGAATGGAATCCGAATGATGGAAGGGCACCGGCAGTGGGAGGCCTCATTAGGGAAAGCGCGCCTCAGTTTAAGAACCGTTGCAGTTTAGGAATGGACTTCCGGAACGGATTAAGTTCGTAAACCGAGGTACCACTGTACTTGGAATGAAAAAGCCCTCAGAGAAGATGGAGAAGGTGAAACATCTCTCCCACCACCACATACACACAAATATGTGCTTTGTGGAAAAAACAGAAGTTTGAGAGAGAAGTAAAGAAAAAGCTTACAGCTGAAAGCGTCTTTGGGTGAAGGAAAGTGCTTCTCTCACACTGCCTGGCTGGAGTGTTACTGCTTGCATTCATTTATGCCCATATCTGCATATATTTTAAAACTGCTGTAAATCTCCAATGATATATCCTCCAAAAGTAAGCTAAACCAGTAGCTCTGCTTCTAGAACTACTAACTGGCCAAGGAGGTGCAAGCAGATAACACTATGTACTAGGGGAGTGAACTGGTCACAAGATTCACATTGAATCTGTAATGATTAGAAGCAGTTCAATCTGCCTCTGATCTGCTCTGTGTCATTCCAATTTAATGGGTTATTCAAGGGCTCTTTTATGGGATTCATGAGCTCTGCCTCTTGATCTAATTTAGGAATGGATCCAGGGCAGGGCAGGTGGTCCCTAGGTTGTCACAGGTTGGCTTATATGACTGGGGACCCCCAGATCAGGGTGACAGGGTACATAGCCCCACCTTTTTATTACTGCCCCTTCTGTTGCTGTACTTTCCATGAAGAAAAAAGAGAGAATGAGCTATGATTTATAACTGTTACAAATAATATTAGAGAGAGAAGCAGGCTACCCCAATAGTCTTATTTACATCAACAGTCCTCTTCCAAATCACGGCAGCTGGAATGGCCTTGTGATTAAAATCTAGGCTTGTCCATAAAAATGAAAGCTTCCATGGCCACCCCTCCCACCCCTCTACCTAGGGGCTTAGCAAGTCTCAGATCCACCTTGATGTACCTTGCTAATGGTGCAATGTGCTTTGGGGACATAATATCATTACCTGAATTACCTCAATTTCATCTCATTATTTGGGTGCACGCACACACCCCCATACATGCAGAGGAAGGATGCAGCTTCAGAACCATTTTGTTACTGTGTGCACATTGTGCATGTTAGATTAGTATACCTGTTTGCAAATCTGGACATAACTTGGGACTCCCAAGATGATACTGTCACCTACAAACATCTGGCACAGTATATATGGAGATATTGTATGCAGCAGAATTATTTTTTCAGGTTATTTGGTACCAATGTCCACATTTTCTGGAGCTGACAGCTTTTTGTCTTTCTGCCTAAATCATGCATAGTATTTACAACTGGTGCTTGACATTATTGTCACATGAGTTTACGGTTACCTGACATGCCAGCTGATGACCTTCAGAATCAACAGCATAATAAACTGCTGTTAATTGGCTGAACTGGAAAGGTGACAGACCTCTTCCGTGCCCTCTCTCTTTTGTGGCCTCAGGCTTGCATTGATGGCCATCATTGCCCATAGATTCTGAATGCTAATAGATTTGTTCTGAAGTTGGGTGATTCACATTGGCAAGATTATCTTCCTCCCTACTTTTGTTGTTGTTGTAAGAATTGTAGGAATGCTGGAGACTATAAGGCACATATCCAATGTAGAAACAAAATAAATAAAAAATCCTTCCAGTAGCACCTTAGAGACCAACTAAGTTTGTTATTGGTATGAGCTTTTGTGTGCATGCACACTTCTTCAGATACCTAAACAAAATAATAAGAAGAAGAAGAATCTGAAGAAGTGTGCATGCACATGAATTCTCATACCAATAACAAACTTAGTTGGTCTCTAAGGTGCTACTGGAAGGAATTTTTTTATTTTGTTTCGACTATGGCAGACCAACACGGCTACCCACCTGTAACTATATTCAATGTAATTTCAACCCCCCCCCCCTACCTGCCTGCCTGTTTGGCACCTCTGCCTCTAAATGCATGTGGTGCTTTTACTCTAAATATGCTAGAGATGCCTACATTGGGTTAGCAAAGTCATTGGGCAGAATACCTCCCTCTGGATGGAGTTGCTTTCATCTACGATTTCCTAAACCAAGTAGTAAAGTTCCCTGTGACAGGTCCCTTGGTTTGACTTCTGGTGAATGACAATCCCTTTGTTAGGCAGCTTACAGGTGAACAGTCCCTAATGTTACAGGTGGGTAGCCGTGTTGGTCTGCCATAGTCGAAACAAAATAGAAAATTCTTTCCAGTAGCACCTTAGAGACCAACTGAGTTTGTTCTTGGTATGAGCTTTCGTGTGCATGCACACTTCTTCAGATACACTGAAACAGAAGTCACCAGATCCTTAAATATAGTGTCACTGATTATATTTCCTCAGTGGAAGCTAATGATCGGAAGACATTTGTGAATCACTCTGAATGAAACACCAACTTAAATATGGAGACGGTGAAAACATTATTTTGAACTAAGGAACACCAGGAGCTGCCACTGGTCCATCTAGCTCAGTATTTGCTACACTGACAATAACTTTTCAGGGTTTCAGACAGGGGCCTTTTTTTGCTTTACTTCTTTTAAAGGACCCACTAAACAAACAAACACAGAGACAAACAAACAAACAAACAAACAAACATTAGTGTATTGTGCCTAAAGATGAGAACAAACATCATTTTTGCTTCAGCTTTGCTTCTGATTCTCTTTATCTCAAAGTGATGTGTCAAGGTCTAATTAGCATATCCATCTTATGGCATGAAAACAGATTCATGTATTAGAAACTACAGATGATTCTGTTAGTGTAAAGACATTAGACACCTACCAGGGGAGCTATGAATATTCATTGCCTTGATTACATAACCATGCTTTAATCAAATATTTTTGTTTACTTACTATATTGTGTCAATATTATTGTCAGTTATAGCACAGTCATTCTCAGGAAATGATTTTCCCTTAATAAAGCTTTAAATGAATAATTAAGGCAATTTAGCCAATTATGGGACATATGGTGGCACTGTGGTCAGAATTCTAATAGCTCCCTTTGAACCCATTGCATATTTCACAAATGCAGGTACTGTCGTTCCATGAACCAAATATTAGGGTGTCAAAGAGAAGAGAGGTGTAGCACAGAAAGGTTTTTCAAGTCCTATTTATATGTACATGCATGCATATAGAATTAGGTGTGAGGACTTTTTAACAACATGGGAGAAGTATGAGAAAATACATGGGGCAGTTGTTTTGTGATGGGCACAAATAACAAGGTGAATCGGGGTGCTTTTAACCTTCCCTGAATCAAACGACAATGTCAACAAAGTGTCCCAAGTTAGATCAGGGTCCAGGTATAGTGGACCATTTAGGGCTTTATAGATCAGCACCAACACTTTGAATTGTGCCCAGAAACGTGCTGGGAGCCAATGAAGATCCTTTAGGACTGGTGTTATATGGTCCTGGCAGCCACTCCCAGCCATCAGTCTTGCTGCTGCATTCTGGATTAAAATTTCAAAACAATCCATCTGCCCATACCAGGTTTCTGCAACTGTGTGGTAACATACCGGTACATAAGGTATTTGAAAGACCTGTAGGAAGAGAAAGATCTTCAACTCTCCATGGAAGATAGCTGATGTAGGCACCAGCCAAACCTCAGGAGCAGTGTGTTTTGAGGTGCTTTTTCCAAATAATATCACATTCATCACAGATCTTGCTGCTTTAACTTTGTGCAAAAGGAATATAACGTTTTCTTTAGGGCGCTTCTAGGTGGCTGTACATTGTAGGGTGAGTATCCCACATGTCAGGAAGGTTTCATAGTGCCCACACAATGTTGTTGGCATCAAAACGCCAGCCTGGCTGCATTTACAAAGCAGTTTATTCTGTTTTCCTGACGTTTCCCTAACTGCTAATTTCCACATTATATTTGAGCTGTCACACGGCATAAAAGCCACTTCCAGCAATACAGCAGAATATGTTGTTGTTGTTGTTCAGTCGTTCAGTCGTGTCCGACTCTTCGTGACCCCATGGACCAGAGCACGCCAGGCACGCCTATCCTTCACTGCCTCTCGCAGTTTGGCCAAACTCATGTTAGTCGCTTCGAGAACACTGTCCAACCATCTCATCCTCTGTCGTCCCCTTCTCCTTGTGCCCTCCATCTTTCCCAACATCAGAGTCTTTTCTAGGGAGTCTTCTCTTCTCATGAGGTGGCCAAAGTACTGGAGCCTCAACTTCAGGATCTGTCCTTCTAGTGAGCATTCAGGGCTGATTTCTTTGAGAATGGATAGGTTTGATCTTCTTGCAGTCCATGGGACTCTCAAGAGTCTCCTCCAGCACCATAATTCAAAAGCATCAATTCTTCGGCGATCAGCCTTCTTGATGGTCCAGCTCTCACTTCCGTACATTACTACTGGGAAGACCATAGCTTTAACTATACGGACCTTTGTCGGCAAGGTGATGTCTTTGCTTTTTAAGATGCTGTCTAGGTTTGTCATTGCTTTTCTCCCAAGAAGCAGGCGTCTTCTAATTTCGTGACTGCTGTCACCATCTGCAGTGATCATGGAACCCAAGAAAGTGAAATCTCTCACTGCCTCCATTTCTTCCCCTTCTATTTGCCAGGAGGTGATGGGACCAGTGGCCATGATCTTAGTTTTTTTGATGTTGAGCTTCAGACCATATCTTGCGCTTTCCTCTTTCACCCTCATTAAAAGGTTCTTTAATTCCTCCTCACTTTCTGCCATCAGGGTAGTATCATCAGCATATCTGAGGTTGTTGATATTTTTTCCGGCAATCTTAATTCCGGTTTGGGATTCATCCAGTCCAGCCTTTCGCATGATGAATTCTGCATATAAGTTAAATAAGCAGGGAGACAATATACAGCCTTGTCGTACTCCTTTCCCAATTTTGAACCAATCAGTTGTTCCATATCCAGTTCTAACTGTAGCTTCTTGTCCCCCATAGAGATTTCTCAGGAGACAAATGAGGTGATCCGGCACTCCCATTTCTTTAAGAACTTGCCATAGTTTGCTGTGGTCGACACAGTCAAATGCTTTTCACAGCAGAATATAGTGCACGCTTAGTGCTCGTTTTCATGTTATTTGCTTCCATTTGCAAATAACACAGAAATGAGTGCTAAACTTGTGCTATACTCCACTATAATTTTGGATGTGCCTTTTACATTGTCTGAAAGCTGACCTCTCCCTCCCTCCCTGTAAGCACAGGAGGCCAGGGGTGCAATGGTACCTCTCCCTGCAAGCCATCCCTGTTGTACCTCTCACAATTATCTACACCTTCATCCTAGTGCATTTGAATTAGTTGAGCAATTCAGAAATTTATATTGATAAACACAATTTGGGGATGTGGAGATATTGCTCTATCCAGTTGTGCTGCAATTAATGCTCTGGCTGAAGAAAGGGCAACAGCTTTGCTCTCTAGCAGATTTCTTGAGATGGCTAGAAAAACTGGCAGAGTGGGAGGGAGGACAGATCTACCACATTATGTTTGTGGCAGATAAATCAGTCCTTGGCTGACGAGAATGCCAAAAGCAGTACCTCAATGCTTCATGTTATCCATTTTGGTTTTATCAGCATGTAGCTGAAGAAAACTTCCAGTGTGCTCTGAAACAATTCTAGTTATTTTTCTTTCACCGGGATGTTTACCAAAAGGAGTAAATGTTTACCGGGATGTTTACCAAAAGGAGTAAATAGACCTGAAGTCATGCAGAGTCTGATGCAATTAAGCCCATTGATTTCAACAGGCTTTGGCTTGCTTAATTATGCATAGGAGCAGACTACAAGCGTTGCAAATGAAACCCTTTGCTCCTTTGGGATACAGTTACAATCATTCCTGCTATTTCTAATGCCAGGTGGTCAGTGCCATCACTTATGTGGCCTGAACAGATCCACCTGTGCATGTGAGGGAAGTACCAGCATGCCTGGGGGACACCCCCCTGCAAAGTTTCCAGAAGTGCAAAAAGCTAAGAGGAGGACCCCCAAAACAGCGCAGGACAGACTGAGCATGCTCCGTGGGAGAGGGATGCTGAATGACTGCTGGAGGTGAGGAAGAAAGAAAGCTATGGGAGGAGGGTAGAATGGAGGGGCTAGAATCCTGAGTAGAAGCATTCCACGTTGTAACTTTTTGTCATAGGAATCTCTTGAATTCCTGAATAATAGTGTTGCAAAACTGCATTAACTCAACGGTCCTTGCTTGGCGCTTTCTGTCTTAAAGTACCCACTGCTACTGAAAAATGCAGCGAGACACAACATCCTTTCCAGCATTTAGAAATTTGCCATCTGAATTCCAAAATCTAATGACTCATTTGAAGTCTAATTACCAGTTACCATCAGTAATTTGAACACAACTAAATGCCACTCGTACTGTTGCCATTAAGTTGTAGCTATGTCTGTTTTACTTAGCTGTTAAAATTTTAATTGTGTCATCTATCAGTTTCGGTTAAGGGATGGGGCAGGAAGGAGAATAAATAAAATGAATATTTTCCCCTAAAGTAGGTAGTATAGTTTGGCCTAGTCTTGAGAACAGAAGTGTCAAGCAATGTAATTAGACTTCCACTGCCATTAAAAGTGAGAGAGACAGAGAGCGAGAAGCCACAGCCAAATAGATTGAGAGGAAGAAAAGATTCTAAATATAAAAATGGAAAATTGTATTTCCTAATCCATTATACTCTGACTTTCTCATTTAAACAGAGACAGGAAGCTTTAATAATTAATTTCTTATTTTTAGGACCTTTGCAACCCATTTTATTAGTACAGTAAGAAACTCCCAAATGTGAGTGGGTTCATAGATTATCAGAGGGGAAATGGACTCCTAATGCTTTAGCAGTTGCAAATTACCTACTCAGTAAGTTTGGAGGTTTAAGGTTATCTGGCTTTATCACATCCATCACATTGAGGAAGGAGAAGTATGAACACATGGGCCTGAGCCCCCTTTCAACATGCTTGCCAAGAAGTTGACATGATCACTGCTGAGCAAAGACTAGGGCATAAGTGGCACAAATTCTCACTCCAAAACCAACCAAACACTAGTTAGTGTACATAATCATGCCTACCATGTGGCAGCGCAGGCTGTGAAGAAGGCTCATTTTGCAGCTTCCTTTGCATCATCTAAGTAAGCAGCTGGTGGAATTATTTCAGGTAGTCTAGACTCCCACTGTGGATGAGGGATCTCTGCATTCAGGGACCTGTTGCAACCATGCTTTGAGTATAAAGTCACTTGACTTGAGAGAGACCTTGACTCTGCAGTTGTCGCAGTTCCAGTTGAAGCTCCAGTGCCAGACCTGGAATCAATTTCAGCTTATGCAGTCAGCTATTATAGACAAGTTGCTGGCAGCTACCTGCCCAACCACATGGCCTCTTGAACCCTGTGCCTCCTGGCTTATTCAATCTAGCAGAGAGGGGATGACTGGTTGGGTCCAGAGCATGGTTAATGCTTCATTGTATGAGGGGCCAGAGAAATATTTAATGGAAAGCATAACATACACACGATGCTTGGCCACATTCCAATTACAGTCTTACCTCCGTTTACATATCTCTCTGGTTACGTAAACTTTGGGATGCGCACGCGGCAAACCCGGAAGTCTTTTACTGGGTTTTGCTGCGCATGCATGTGCAGAAGCAGTCCCCAGGATGCAGAAACCTCAGGATCTGACCAGACCTCTGAAACAGATCCCGTCCGCAACCGGAGGTACCGCTGTATAAGGTAGCCCTAATCCACACCCACTGAATATATTTATATATATACATACACTCAAGCTCCCCTTGAATGATGGAGAAAAGCATAAATCTATTTGCAGAATAAAACTTTGGAGAGATCAGTGGATAGGTTTTGGCACTGTGCTAGTTAAGTAAAAGGGTAAAGGTAAAGGACGCCTGACAGTTAAGTCCAGTCGTGAACGACTCTGGGGTTGCGGTGCTTTACTGGCCAAGGGAGCTGACATTTGTCCGCAGACAGTTTTTCCTAAATGGTCTCGGCCCAGTATACCTGAAGGAGCGTCTCCACCCCCATTGTTCTGCCCGACACTGAGGTCCAGCACCGAGGGCTGTCTGGTGGTTCCCTCACTGCGAGAAGCAAAGCTACAGGGAACCAGGCAGAGGGCCTTCTTGTTGGTGGTGCTCACCCTGTGGAACGCCCTCCCATCAGATGTCAAATAGATAAACAACTACCTGACATTTAGAAGACACTTGAAGGCAGCCCTGTTTAGGAAAGTTTTTAATGTGTGACATTTTAATGTATTTTTATTCTTTGTTGGAAGCCGCCCAGAGTGGCTGGGGAAACCCAGCCAGATGGGCAGGGTACAAATAAATTATTATTATTATTATTATTATTATTATTATTATTATTATTCCAGGTCATGTGGCCAGCATGACTAAGCCTCTTCTGGTGAAACCAGAGCAGCACAAAGAAATGCTTTTTACCTTCCCACTGGAGCGGTACCTATTTATCTACTTGCACTTTTACATGCTTTCGTACTGCAAGATTGGCAGGAGCTGGGACCGAGCAACGAGAGCTCACCCTGTCGCGGGGATTCGAACCGCCGACCTTCCGATTGGCAAGCCCTAGGCTCAGTGGTTTAGACCACAGCGCCACCCAAGTCCCATGCTAGTAGCCGGTATAAATAAGGTCTCTTTCGTTGGCTACCTGGCCTTGTATTGCCTATTGAGAGACAGAGGGTTCCACCCATTAAGTAGAACATGGGTTTGAACTTTTCCAGATTCTGCTCTGCTGAACTGCTGGAAACTATGGAGTAGACCTCTATTTTGTTTCACGACATTTATGTACAGCTTGATTGTAATAACATGAAGCTACATCATCTTCTGCAACACTTCGGCTTCCATCCGTCATGCACTTTCTGGTGCGCATGGAAAGAGCCATGTGACCTCTGCCCAATGGAATTCTTTTATTCACACATGCCCCACAATGTGAGATTGCACTATGATGAAGCAGCTCATGCTTTACTCTGGGTGTGTATGTGTCTAGGAGCTTTAAGTGTGTATATGGAGTTCCCTGTGTGCTCTTGATTGCATCCATCCATCATGCTGAAATAAGTTCTATGGACCTCCATGCCCTGATTTCCCCAGCCTTCCTGGAACATTCATTATGCTTGTTCTGACATGCCTTTATAGAGCCGGTAGTAAGGAAGGAACCTCAGAAACAGCAATTCAGAGAACACTTTTTGAAGATATTTTAACACTGATAACGTGCCGATGTAATACTTGCAACCCTGCACAAATGAGAGCAAGAAGAGGGATTTAAATTCAATGAGAAATAACACTAATGGGGAGGAACACACTATCTCAGAGTTAAAAGTGGACTCTAACTGTCTAATTACAGAATATCAGAGGTGTGCTGAAATGAATCCCAAGTAATGTATCCCTTTGTGAATATTACAGTCATTTAATTCACTCACTCTGTTAGGCCTTTTACTCCTATTAGAGCATTATTAATGGCTTTCATTTCATTTCAATCTAGTTACCTTTCTTTACAGGCTTGGGTGATTTGCGTTCAACCTTCTTACCCAAAGATCTGACTCGATGGGGAGAAAACAATTAAAGAAGTATTGGCTCAAGTGTTCACCAAACTCACATTTTAGTTATGATTCTTGATAAGCTTACAACACAAGTAGGAGAGATGGTTCACATAATTTAAACTGGCCAAGTTTTTTTTTTCATGGATGGAGGTGTCAATAGGGATCACATAACAAGGAGAAGAGGGGTTCTAACATTTTCCCATTTTCCACTTCCCAGGAGTCGGATGTCTTCTTTTTAGCTTAGAAACATAAGGGGAAGCATATGTAGGGCCTACTCATACAACCATATTAGGGTTTCCCCCTGTCCTACTAATCTGTTGTGAAAACATAATATATTGGAAACTAGAGTCACAATTCCCAGCAGCTTTGGCCAATGACAGTTCTCAGGAATCTTTGGGGGAAGCTGTGCACTTTAAAAGTGTGTTAAATGTGATATAAATCTACAGTGTGGATGTGGGTGTTTGTCCTTTGTGGGATGGCAACCACCTCACCACTTTATTCTCCTGAACACCCCTACCTTGAAGGCAAAGAGCGTATTTCCACCCTTCAGACTTGCCACACAACACATGCGCACACATTGCTATGTAATTTTTAATTTATGTGGTCTGGTTCTATATGAATGTCATATTTTTTGTTCACTGTGAAGGCCTTTGGCTATATACTATAAAACACACACACACACACACACACACACACACACACACACACGAATTGTCTCTGTGTTGCGAACAAATCTTTGTATATAGATATAGATAAGTTTAAATTATTGTAATATTTAATGTGGGTTTTTCTCCACTTCATCAGCCTAATTTAGGTGGAGAGAATAGTTTTGCTATTGTTAGACAATTGGGAGTCAGAAACACTTGTTGCTGACCTACTGCAAATCAGCCAGGGGTCTCCCAGTAGGTTCCAATCTGCCTTCTTCTTACCCCTGTTCTAGTGCTTGGCTTGATCCACAGAGAGACAAATTAAGCTACCAAACACCAAGCACTATAGCTCCTTAAGCATTAACTGGCTTACTGCAACAAGTTTTGTTGTTGCTCTTATTGTTGTTGTTGTTGTTTTCGTTTTATTTCTGAAACCACCCTGTGATCTTTGGATAAAGTGTGGTATATAAACTGAATAAGTAATAATGATTTCAAAAAAATGATAGGGAAAGATTTGCAATCATCCTCAAACCAAGAACTTTTTTGCCTGTCGCTTGGGCACTGCATGCTGCACAGCCCTTGTCCAAAAGACTAATTTTACTTCTCCTTGCTAAGGAGATGAACTGTAAAGAATTATTTGTCCCCAAGCACTGTGAATAGCAATTTAGGCACCATTATGTTTAATGGGATTTGGATTGTGAAATTTGCTCGTATTCCTAAATCTTTGTTTTTCCTTCATTTCTACAAACCATCAGGCGATCTTATATAACAGAAAATTGTTCAGAAAGGAGATTTCCTCGGGAGTTTGACTGTACAGTACATGAGGAAATAATGGTTTCGATTTTATCCCTGGACTAATTTGGATTAAAAGTGATCTCCAGTGGGTCATTTAATCCATTCCTCTGCATCATGTAAAAAGCAAATTTCATTATCTATAAATGATCCCTGATAGCTGGCTTTAACTTTCATCTTTCTGCTGAAAATGATTTTGCCAGTAGCTCTATGTATTTTTATTCCAAAGCACTAATGTATTAACAGTTATACACATTATCAGATACTGGAGCTAAATATCCTATCTTGGTCATCATAATCCCCTGTCTCCTTCTTTGGGCTCTGTATATTAATGATAATTACAAGGATAACTTCACTCTTCTTTATTTTTGTTTTAATGAGATGCCTCCATCTCAGTGGTCAGTGCATACTGTGGGGACACACAAGCCTTCTCCCTCTGCATCTTTCAAGTTTTATTCTTTTCTTCTTCTCCTCCTCCTCCTTTTCCTGAAAACATTCTAAATGGCACATCGAGGTGTGACTCAAGTCATGGAACCCATACATAAACTCAAGAATGCACAATGAATGCATTATGAGGAAATGTTACTATTTGGTTTGGGGGGGGTGCAAGGGGGATGAGGAATTGATAGAGGTGTGTGAAGGATGCTTTCACACTGCATTCACCTGACACTCTTCACTGCATTCACATGACACTCTTCACTAGGGATGGAGGAGAAATTTGATTTTGTTTACATTTTTACGAGAATCTGCCTTATTTGCACTTCTTGAACTAAAATGCAAGCTGAAACACAGCTGTTCTTCAAAATTCACACTTCTCCAAATTTTGTGATGGGAGTTCTCCAACAAAACAATATGTAGGGAGAAATGTGCATAAGAATTCAAATATTTGTGAAAACAACTTGCTTCTGAAGCTCTTCATATTCTGAGCCCAATCTTGCTCTTATAAATACTTCTGATGTACTGTAATCTGCAACCTACCTTGGCCATGTTCCTATTTACAGTCACATGAATAAGTCAAAAGGAACTTGACTGAATTCTGTGATATGATACAAGATGCACGTAAGTTCTCCAAAATAACATTCATGTGACAATAAAGAAATGTTTGGATGAAGAAAGACAAGTATTGCTTTCCGTCGATTTGGATCACCTTCAGATGACTGTCGATTTTATTTTTTTTATTAGCACCCTCTACTAACACAATAACGTTTGTGCTCTCCTGCCTATGACTTTAATACACAGAGACATTTTAATTGCACTACATTCCTGAGTAATCATTTTATGATGGGTTTATTGCCACCTCTCCCTTATCAGGGCATGGCACTGTTACAGGCCCTGGTGATAAATTACCCTTTAGAGAGAGAGAAGACAGTACCACTTTAACAAGTGCAATAAAGCCCTTTTTAGACCAGGAGAGTTCAGTGCATTTCCCATTCATCATACACCCTCTGTGATTTTACACAGATTTTACACTGTTGATTAGCTCATTAGTGGGGTTAATTGGATACATTAACTGGCAGAATTACAGCTTGACAATGAACCAGAGACTGCAGTATTATAAATGACAGACAAACCACAGACTACATGGCCAGCCTGAAGGAAGTTCTTTTCTTTGATTAGCTTTGATTAGCTTTTAATTCTTTCCCTGCTTATTTTTATAACTGTCCCTGCATGAATATTTACCATGGCATTGAGTGGTTAAGAGAATAAGATATGGCCCTACATGTTATTTTCCATACGTGGCTGTCTTGATGTTGATGGAGACTGACTAGTTCCATCTGCATGCAAAACTTATATGGAGCAGACATGTAATTAAGAGGTTACAAACTAGAAATATCAGTAAGGTTTGACGTTGAACAAAGGACCACCACCAACCTTAGAAACAAGCCAATTTGTTTTGTTTTTTTAAATGTTTTCTTTGGAACTGTAGCAGACACTCATTACAGACACTCATCATGCCTCTGACATATTTAAACTGCATTAGCATGGACTGTGGCTTGGGATAATTGAGAAGATATTCACAGCTTCATTTCTTGCACGATCTAAACTTTCAAACTGAATGATACCATCTTTTGGAGTCTTTTGTACAAGTTCTTCTTTGCATCTCAAAAATCCAATGGAGTTGTGGGTTTTCATCTTTCTGGCCCATAAAATGTGATGGGAGGGTGGGCGGGGGATTTCCAAGACAGTTTTCAGTATGCAATAAGTTACTCCAATCAAAACTCTCAGCAAATGTCTGATGAAAGAGACATCACAGCCTGCCCTCCAGAATGCTATAGATCAGATTATTGCTGTGGATGGACCAGAAACCTGGATGGGAAGAGAATGTTTGTCAAAAGATAAACAAAGGACTGAGCTTTTGCACAAGGATTAGTTTCTGACCTTTGCTTTCACGTCTCCCTTTCCATTTGGAAGTGAATATTTTCCTTCTCCTTGTTCAGATAATCACAGTGATACTTCCATCATTGTGAATTATCTTTTTCTCTCTCATGGGAAAATCATGAAGTTGGATTCACCTTCTGTTGGGCCTTCTTTATCTGGATATATATCCAGGGTGCATTTAAGTTGCCTTGAAAACAACTCCCTTTACATATTGGTGAAGCCTATGGGCTGATTTTACAACTATTTTTTCCCAGATAGAGTATTGATTTGTTAATGGCGAGCGATTATGACTTAAAAGCAACTCTGTCCCATACCCTTCTAACTATTTGCGAGTCATTAATTTTTCAGCAATGTTGGTGTCAGGAACTGAAATAACTAGAAACAATTTGAAAACAGAGATGGAAATACACAGGTTGTAAATGCCCTGCCTGGATCAGCATGAAGAAAATTAGCTTAGCTACATTTGAGTTCTGGCAGCACTTTAAAAAGAACTACAACTAAAAAACCAGGGACAGACTTTGTTTTTTTGTGAGAATATATTGCAAATCCCAAATAGAGAGGGTACTTCACTTCCCAGGTAAGCAATTTATTAAACAAATCACATTTGTTTGAAGCATAAAATGGTTCCTTGACTTTGAGAGCCCCAGTAGCGAACAGAAAATTGGCAGCCAAAAATGAACATTTCCACCCTACCTCTTCTTAATGGGCGGGATGTGCTTTTAAAATGCCAAGGGGATCGTTTCCAAAAACATTTCTGTTCATTATTTCTCTGTGTAAAAGTGAGAACACTACCCTCTTAGTTTTCCTTATCAATAAATTCATTCTCTTTTGGCCTCAGAAGTTTATCCCTTTGGGAGTGGGATTATTGTCTCATAAACCAGTGAGCAGCTACTATTATCCCTTAATTACTAATAATGGTGTGAAACTGAAAAGTAATATTGTGTGGCATGTACTATCAATGCTATTATACATGGCATTTTCTGACAGGGAGATTGATTCAGATTTAATTTTTCAGCTCTGCTAGAGCTAAACAGCTCACTCTGAAATGTACATTATTTTACAAATATCAGGAACTTAATGGCCTGACAAACCCCTGCACTAATGCAACAGGCAAATAGGATTGGATATCAGAGTCCCTGATGGTTATAAGTAATTCCAGATCAGGTCTCGGTTGTTACCTGGGCAACAGCTCTTTGGGCCTTTCCTTTTAGGCTGCATTCACATGGCAGTTTATTCCGTTTCTCTGACGTTTCCCTAACTGTTAATTTCCACATTAGCCTATATTTGAGCTTTCACATGATGCAAAAGCCACTTTTGGAAATCTAGTGGAATGTCGTGAAAGTGTAGGCTAGTGCTCATTTCTGTGTTAATTGCTTTTGTTATTAAATTTATATACCTTCCTCCTTCCAAGGATCACAGAGCAGTTTAAAGTACAAAAAACACAAAAATACATAACATAATAACAAACAAAACAATACCATCACCACCCAGTTTAAAAGATCATAGATTGTTTAATTAGACAAAAGCCTGGGAGAACAGGAATGTTTTTGTCTGGCACCTTAAGATATGCAACAAATGTGCCAGGTGAACCTCCCTGGGGAGCGCATTCCACAAAGGGGGAGCCAGCACAGAAAAGGCCCATTCTCAGGTTGACACCCTCCAGGCCTGTCGTGGAAGAGACACACATATAAAGGCCCCAGATTGCAGGGTCTGGGTCAGTTCTTATGGGGAGAGGCAGTCCTTGAGGCATTACGAAAGATGAAAATGGGGGGGGAATCAATTTGCGACCACATGAACCCAGAAAATTTTGGGAATAAAGTGATGGAATTTGGGGTGGTATACTGTGGCACTGTGGGTTAAACCACAGAGCCTAGGGCTTGCCGATCAGAAGGTCAGCGGTTCAAATCCCCGTGACGGGATGAGCTCCCTTTGCTCGGTCCCAGCTTCTGCCAACCTAGCAGTCCGAAAGCACGTCAAAGTGCAAGTAGATAAATAGGTACCGCTCCGGCAGGAAGGTAAACGGCATTTCCGTGCGCTGCTCTGGTTCACCAGAAGTGGCTTTGTCATGCTGGTGGCCACATGACCCGGAAGCTGTACGCTGGCTCCCTTGGCCAGTAACATGAGATGAGCGCCGCAACCCCAGAGTCGGACACGACTGGACCAAATGGTCAGGGGTCCCTTTACCTTTACCTTACTGGTATAATAGTTCTTTCTGGTCATTTTCATGAGTGAATCATGATGAAACCCACATGTGCAGAAAAGGTGGGAGAGCAGTGATATTCTTCCAAGACATTCCTTATTGTGTCATACAATACTCACTGGTTTGAATGAAATTTAGCACAAACTACCAGCTTAACAGTAAAAAAAATGCCACAGTTCCTTAGTGCAAGTGTGAAAGGAATGCCAGGAAGTGGGAAAGAAGCACTAGCATTATAATCAGGAAAATTAATGCAATATTCCCTATGTCTGAATGCAGCCCTTAGTCTCCTTGGGAGAATAAGTGGGTTGCAGTGTCATCCCTGGAATTTCGGGTGATCACATGTTCCGCTTTACAGAGGACACTCTATTTGAACGGCTGTCAGGTCCACATCCAATTTGAATATGAAAACGTAAAGAAAGGAGAGCAAAGGAAGAGAGCTTGAAGTTGCAGACATCAACAGGTAGCTCCTGGGACAGGAAACTGAGACACACAAGTCACCTGTTTATGATTAGCGGTATACCAATCATTTCTTACTTTGCAGCTATACCAATTCCCATACAATTCTGAGTGGCTGAACAATTCACAGGGATCTTTGGGAATTGCACCTCTAGTAGGGGAATAGGGAGTCTCCTATCAACTCTCAGCACCCTAAACAAACTAGAATCCCCAAGTTTATTTGTCAGAAGCCAGGGCTGTTTAAAGTGGTATCAGAGTGCTTTCAATGCATGGTGTGAATGTGGCCTATGGAGTCTTTAGTGAATGTCACCAGCAGTTAGGGATAGGAGAGACATGTTTCACCATTTGCATTTAAAGGCAAACCTACCTTGTCCACACTTTCAGAAATAACGTGAGAACTGAAACAAAGCCACCTTCAAAATTCATGTTTTTCTGAATTTTGCAATGCAGTTCTCCAGCCTAGTAATGCGTACAAAAACATATATACACTGGGGTTAAAAACAACAACAATGAGATATTGAGAAAACTCCAGAATTGACAGATTCTCACATCCCTACTGGTAGGTAGCTGGTTCAAATCTTGGTCAAACCCGATGAGCACTTCAGAGTTCTTAAAACACATATGATCTCACCATAATTAGTACAACCCGACAGGCTACTATTATTGCTTCTTGTGGCCAGAGATGGGGCTGAGATAAGACTGAATTTATGATGGAGGCAAGATTTGAAACAGGATTTTTCCACCTAACCACTACAGTTCTCAAGGGTACACAAAAAGTCAGTTTGTGGTAACTTCTGCAGATGGTGTTTATATTCACATGAAAAGTTGGGAAACTGATTAAAAATCATGCCAGCCATGTGCCGAAAGGGTCATAAGAGTCAACTTTCATTCCTGGCAATTTCTGTGCGGTTCTTGCCAAGTTCTATCAAGTGATTATCTGAATGTGTGAAACGGCAGTAGCAGATTTGCTGTCACAGATTGTTCTGGCTTGTTGAATTGGCTTGCTGTCTTGGAAAAACCAGGGACAAGACTATAAAGTTTGCACATGTCATTATGCACAGAAATGATTTGCTAAATCTGCCTCTATCTATCTATCTATCTATCTAATCTCCACTGATTTTTGTAAGTCTCCATCCCTTTCACAATATAGTCTTCTGCTCCTAGAGATATGACCGATATTAATTGCAAAGGGTGATTCCTATGGAAGGTCCTTTTCTAAGTCTTCCTGCTCCCTTCACTCCTGCAGCTATACTGTGATTCATAATGTGTAATGTGATTTTGGCTGCTTCCTCTCTCTCAGAATTGATGTTTCTTTCCATAGCTGTTAGCGAACATGTTATTCAAATTCAAAACATTATTATATTTCTCTTCCCACACTCTCTCCCTGCACACCCCCTTTGCTCCAAATCAAACCGTATTAACAACCTGATTCAAGCTCTTATCTCTTTAAAGTGCCGCTGGGTGTGTACCCAGATACCTACAAGCTTTAAGGGAGAAAATAATCTAAGACAATGCATTTTTAAACAAAGACAGTTTACAGTTAAATAGCCCCAGCCCCATTTCAGATCCCCAGGGAACTCCACTGCTTACTTCCCTCTGCTGTGAAAACATGCATTTATGCTCTGCTTTCCTGCTCTTTAACCACTTGCTGAGCTGTACTATTGTCGCATGATCTCTACATTTACCTAGGAGGCTTTGATAAGGGTTAAATGTTATCCTCCTTCACCAAGTATATTACCGGTACTTTCATTCACTGAAGACTGCTTTGCATATTATTAAGAAGCAGAGAGGAGGTGTGAAAATAACTCATTCAACTCCTTTCCATGCATCCAGTTATCAAGCAAGGGAGGGCTTTCAAGGCTGGGAAGGGTCAGGTCTGTCAATTTTGGTTTCAAATTTTTCAATTCTGCCTCAGTTCCCCCCCCCAAAAAAAAACCCTCAGGAAAATTGATCAATCATTTTAATGAGCATTTAAGAACATAAGGAGAGCCCGTTGAATCAGTCCAATGGTCTCTCTAGCCCAGCATTCTGTTCTAACAATGGCCAACCACATGCCCATGGAAAGCGTGAAGGTGGAACCTGACCACAAGAACATTCTCCCCTCCTGCAGATCCCAGCAACTGGATTCATAAGCATCATTGCTTCCAAATGTTGAGGCAGAGCACAGCCATTTAGATCATAATCCTCTTTTTAAGTTATCCAAATTCTTGGTCCCCACTGGTTCATGTGGGAGTGAGATCCATATTTTAACTGTGCCCTACATGAAGAAATACACATAATCTATTTGACTGGTTACACCGCAAGGAAAGCCTTCTCAAGCAAAAACAACTTCAGTATCATTACATTGGGTGCATTCTTGTATGTTGTTTTCACTAACTTTTGCATTTTTATGCACAGTTTATGATATGCATTTTTATTTTCTACAAATTAACTTGGCTGGTGAACCGCACTGCTAAATTTGAAAAAGTTTGAATCTTGAAGGGATCACATATTGTTTGGAAAGTGTGGATTTAAATGCATTTAAATGCAAAGTAGGTCAGAATTATTTCCCACTCCTAGCTACATCTCCCCTACCCACAGCTCTTCATGTGCCCCCTAGGACCCCTGAAAAGTGGCAATTTATATATATAATTTTATTTATTTATTAAAAGTAACTCTTATTAACCTGTCTGGGCCCTACGAATGCCTGCAGAAGCTGTTGCAGATCCATTATGAAGGTCAATCAGATGGCCAGGGACTTTTCAGTGGTAGCCCCTGTCTTTGTGGAGTTTCCTCCCATAGGATATATATTAGGTCGCCTCTTTAGCTGATTGTAAGCTGCTAAACGTATGCCTTTGTTCCAGCTTGCTTTCCATTAATGACTGAGACTGAATGTTTTATATTTATTCTAGGTAAGGGTTTATTGATGCTGTTGTTGCTTTAGTGTTAATGTTGAATATGTGTGTTTTGCATATTTTTAAATTCATTTGTTTATTTCACTTGAGGTTTTTTTTTGTCCTGAAAGGTGGAATAAAAATATCTAACTAAATACCTAAATGAATAACTCTCTATACCAGACAAAAAATATATAATAAAATAATAAAATGAAGCCAAAACAATTTTATGGAGTGTCAATCTGAGTGAGATTTATTTCCATATGTTTAAGGGAGACAATTCTGGTGAGATCTCAACTGCATTTCTATATAAATGAACAGACAAATCTTATTTCTCTTCTCTATCAACAGAACTGTTGAGAAGATGGGTCAGCTTTTTGACTATAAAGACAGCAATTTAAGGTAAAGGTGGGGTGGGGGCAGGAATACGGTCTCCATACAAAACCCAAGAATATTGCATACATACATAGGATGGCTTCTTTTAAAACAAGACAACCCCCCCCCCCAACATTTCAGCAGCATTTCCAAAACCGTAGCTCACATTACGAAGCTCATATTTCATGGAAGTTACTTATGCATAAATTTCAATTTTGCATCAAAGGAGATGAATTGCAAAAGGCATTGGTAAAGTGTATCATAAACAAAAGCAGAGACTGGCTAGTTTTCTTGCCATTTTTTATGTAGAAGCCCACTTGATACAGCAGCTATGTGCCAAAAACAAAACAAAACAAAACAAAAAACAAACAAGAACACCCACCAGCTCATTAAGATTCTATTTTGATAGTGGCTTATTGTTTACATTGTATGAGGTGTAATGTAACTGTGATGTACAATATGGCAATTTTATTGCTGTCCAAGTCTGTATTTTATAGTTAGATAACACATAGATATATTTTGGGTCTAGTCACAAATGGTATCCTATTAATCAGAAAGCAATGATTAATTTGAAGACTATGGAATGAACCTATTTTGGGACGCATGGATAGTAACAGGAAATTTATGCTGAAGGCGAGTAAGTAATGGTGAGTATCTCTCTAACTATCCTCCAAAACTGTAGTTTGATCTAGAGTCTAGACACAAGCAGCTTGCTTCAAAATGTTTCTGACAATTTCCACTAAAACCAGGTGTCATAGCCCCAGGCACACGATTTTTTGGGGGCACGAGCCAGGCACCTCCATGCAGAGATCCCTGTCCCACCCTGCTTGCCATGGGGGGGGGTCCTCTGGGCCCTGGAGCCCAGCCTGGCCTTACTGCCACATCACTGGCCCCTTCTCTGAATGGCTGCCTGGCCAGCATCGGCAGACGGGATTTGTCTGACAAGAGCCGCATCGGCCAGCCAGGCTTCTCCCTCCATAGGCAGGCAGGGGTGCAGCGCAGCTCCACTTGGCTTTGTTGGCCAGGGCTGAGCTGGTGTATGGGCTTCATGAACCCTCCACATCCCATGCAGGTATGCCCGGTGGCATTGGTGGCAAGGGTTGGCCAGGTGTGGTGGGTTTTGTTTACCCTCTGTGCCCCACTCCTGCCCTGCGTGTGCGTGCCTCAGGTTCCAGAAAAGTTGTTGTTGTTGTTGTTGTTCATTCATTCAGTCGTGTCCGACTCTTCATGACCCCATGGACCAGAGCACGCCAGGCACGCCTATCCTTCACTGCCTCTCGCAGTTTGGCCAAACTCATGTTAGTAGCTTCGAGAACACTGTCCAACCATCTCATCCTCTGTCGTCCCCTTCTCCTTGTGCCCTCCATCTTTCCCAACATCAGGGTCTTTTCCAGGGAGTCTTCCCTTCTCATGAGGTGGCCAAAGTACTGGAGCCATCTTGACCTGTCCATAGCTTCCCTGAGTAATTCAAGCCCCTTCGCCACGACAAGGCAGTGATCCACGAAGGGGTCCAGAAAAGTACACAACGGCATTAGCAACTCTTGGTGGGGCGGCATTCTGCATGTGAGAAATAGGCCTGTTATGGCATTAAGATAGTATCTACACAAGGAACAAAATATCAATGAATTTATTAAATCGCTCTCTTCACATGGTGAATAACAGAATGAAAAAGAGGAAACTCTTTATGTATATTTTGTTTTTTGAATCACCCTTCACACATAGAAACTGCCAGTGTATTCAGTGCACAAAATTAATATTTTGATAGGCTATTTTTGTTTCTGGCAACTTGGTTTAGCGTGAGGGGTTTGTGTTGGTACGAGCCGATACTTGTTAAAAGACACATTAAAAATAAGTACTAAATAATTATTTGTGTGAGTAGTAACCTAAGAAGAAATGAGATTAGCATCCTAAGAAGTAGGCAGCTTGTCTCAGAACCAAGACTATGGCAGTGCAACAGGAAACGTTGGAGTGCAGCACGTTTCACAAGCAAACAAATGATGATTCACCCCTCCGACATAAACCAATACATTGCAAAATAAATGTTTTATTTGGCAATGGTTCACAATTTGCCATTCTGCACATGTCTTCTCCTCATGGAATAGGATATAAAGGCTGTTCTTTTTCAAAGTACTGTGATGGTATCCAAGGCGCTAATGAAATTCCCAGGAAATATATTTATACTCTTCACTAGATGCAAGCATTCTGTTCCATTCCACATAGACATGGTTTTAAACATCTTGTCTATGCAGGTCCTTTTCCAGGTGTCTCTGTGTCCCTTAGATGTTCCAAAGTAGGACCTATACTGTGATCCTGGACTGGCCAGCTGAAATGTATAACTCTGGCACTCTTCAGTCTCTGTTGGATACCCATTCATTTCTGTGCTCAGTTTCAGGTGCCGGTTCTTACTTTTTAAAGCCTTAAATGGTTGGGACTCTTGCTTACTTAATGATGGTCTTCTTCCATGCAGTCTAAGCCATACACTCCAGCCAACCTCACATGTTCTGCACTGCGTCCTGCTGTTGACTGAAGTATGTCAGAAGGGGTCTTTCTCTGGGATGTCCCTGGAATACCCATGAGAGAAAGAGAGAATTCAATCATAAAATGTCTTCTATGCTTTTGGGAGGCTTTTGGAGAAAACTGACTGCCAATTATTGTTGCTTTTTGATGTCCCATTCTGCTGTTTTGATGGATACAGGCAGGTGTTTTATTTATTATTCCTTTTTATAGCCTAGATGGCTTTTAATTATCTTGTGTGTGCATGGAAGTGTTGTTTAGCAGTCAGGCAGAGTGACATAATGTTCTCTGAGGCCTGATTGGCCGTATGGTTTTGTGGGAGATTTTCCTCAGTACGTTTGGTTGAATTTATCCCTGCCATACACACACAGTCTCAAGTAAGAATGACAGAAACTCTCAATTTATGCCTCCACCGATTACACACTGGTTTTGTTCAAGATTTCTTTTCCCTCTGGACTCCACCTGCGTTAAGTTGTTTTGCTAACATGCCATATCATGTACGACACCAACAAAGATCTTTCCATATCATGGCATTGGATGAAACGTCTCTCATGCTTATAATTTTAGCACTGAAGCAAGAATATATCCACTGCAATATTTATTATTCCATTTACAGTACTGTATTATTTCTTTTTTCCATTTAATAAATATAAAGGTAAAAAGAAACATAAGTGAACCTCCTCCATTTGATTTTCACAGACTGCGAGGCAGTTTGTGCTGAAAGAGAACGTGATTTGCTTAAGGTCAGCTAGTGAGTGAGAATTCAGATTTGGGCCTGCCAACCAGCATCAAATTATTTGCAGAAACCTCCTGAGAAATGTTCTGAATCTCATGAAAAATAAATAAATAACTGCTTCCAGTTCTTCCTATGGACGATTTGCCTGGGCATCGCTCTCCAAACTCACTTTGCTTTAGGTGAAATTTGATTACAGAATTTGATTACTCCTGAGAAATAATGCTTATCTTATAATAATTTTGATAAGTTTCTTTGATATTCCTACAGTTTATTTCCATAGTAGTGTATTATTTCTAACCAATGTGCTCTGAAGGGGTCAGGGGAAATCAACAAAGAGACAAACACCCCATGGTTAGAGGTGACACTCCCAAAGTGGATACATTGGAGAGGATATTATTACACTGGAGGACCTGCTGAAATTGCAAATTAAATAATGGAAAATTTGGAAGGCCATGGGGGGAGGGGCAAAAAGTATTTTTAGCATTATAGCATCACAGACCCACAGGAGAATGAAAGTGTTATTGTTATGTTTTTAATTTTATTAGCTATCTCTGGACTATACAATTAATAAGTGACAAGATAATCTGCCAAGCAACCAGGAACAGAATCCATGGGAAACTCTTTTGCACAGTCATTAATGGACTGAGTGGAGGAAACGAATGAGTAATGTTAAAAAATCCCACTGTATTGGTATTCTACAGAGTCACACTATATAGCACTAAACCAATATGAAAATGGAGGCAAGTGCAAGATTTATTTTATGAAGGTCTTGGGGAAATGTGATTAAAACAGTGGAAACATTTCCTATTAACTATGCAGGATGGTCAAATGATAGGAATGAGTATAATAGGAGCTAATTTATAAATCCCTGGCTCATCTTTAATTACAGTGACCTAAGATTAGTCACATTATTTGCTACGACTGAACGGTGAGTGCACTGCCCTCTAAGAAGCTTTTATTTTATTCAACTGCATCAACTAGGGTTATATTTTGGGGGAATACCCATTTGGGGGGTTCACATTAACTGTAGCAAAGCATACTGGAGCTGAGGTGGGGTTTACAGCCTGAGCGAGTTTAGGAAAGCTATTTTAATATATTTGCATAGGAGCTGAAATGTCTTTCAAAATACAGTTTTGACATAAAACATTTCATATCGTGGCAAGATCATTTTAATTGCCAAAGCATAATTTGGGGAAATATCAGTGAAGTTGAAACCCAGTGAAACAAGCTAAACTCAGAAGAACAGATTTTTCCCAGGCAAAATGAAGGTCATTGTTAAAATTGGAAATTTCCATGTGGACAATGGAAGAACTTCCTGGCAAACTCCACAACATAATGGGTCCCTTTGATGTCAGTCCTATTCATATCACGAGGCAGTAGTTTTCGGGTCACCTTCAAAGGTAGCCCCACGTAGAGCGTGCTGCAGTAATCCAAGCAAGAGATAACTAGAGCATGCACCACTCTGGCGAGACAGTCCAGGGATGAAGAGGAATCCATTTTAAATGCATTTATACACATAAATTGGCAATTCTAAGGTTTGCTCTTATCAGGTTGCCTTTTGCACTGTTCATTCCTTCTTGTCTTAGGCCCTTGTGCATTGTTGTTTCTTTTTTTTTTAAAGTCTGACTAATTATATGAATTATATGAATTACAATCAATTCAAGGATGCTGACCATGTTCAGCAAGATCCCATCAGCAGACATAGGGACCATTGGGCTTTCAATCAGTGAATGCAGCCTTGTAACTGAAGAGGGCTATGAGGCACTAAGTGCAATGCCGAAATGAGACCTTCCTGTGAATCAGAATGCCTCTTGGATTATCCATTACTAGAGTGGGGCATATAAAGGGGACAGCTGTTGCCTTCACCTCAGCTTGTGAACTTTGTTCTGCTTGAATATTGGATGAAACATTGGACGAGATGGACGATCCATCTGCAATCTCAGTGACCTAAGATTAGTCCGGCTTCCATCTGATCCAGCAGGATGTCATATTAGGGTTGGGTGACTCTCAATTTCAGTTTCTCTCAATTTCCTTTCAAACTTCAGTTCCCGTTCTTCACATTTCCGTATCAGTTTGTGTTGTTGTTGTTGTTGTTGTTGTTTTCTAAAAGTCCTCCTGAAAATGCATCAGTACTCTAGTGTGAATTTTCCTAATGTGCACATGTTTCTATGCCATTTTGTCTAACATACATATTTTTTACAATGCTGTTTCCCCTAATGCAATGCATTTTTGTATGCTCCCCCCAGTAATATATGCTTTTATACAGTGTTTTTTTCTGGGGGGATGCAGAACCCTAAACATTTTGTGAATCTAATGGGAGAAGAAACTATAAAATGGTGATTAGAGTACCCCTAAACTTTTTTTTTTAAAGAAAAATCACTACCTTCATATACATACATTAGCCTAGTATTTGCATTTCTGTACACACTACTTGGCTGGAGAACTTCACTGCAAAATTTAGAAAAGTGCACATTTTGAAGGATGTTTTGGTTTCCATATTGTTTTGGGAAATGACGATTGGTTTACCTATAAATGTAAACTGAAGCAAATCTCTCTCCCATCCCTACTTCTCCCATCCTTAACCCCAGTTATCAAACCAAATCTTAACATATTGTTAGATAATTATTATTTTCCACAAGGGGGGACTCCAGGTGTGAGATCTGTTAGCTTGGCTTGCTATGCCTGCCTTGATGTGCACGCTATATGATACACAGGACTGATGTTCCATATCTTGAGAGAAGTCTTGACTAATTATGTTTCCAAAGTGCACTTAAGAATGTGTTGCAGCTGACTGTAAGGCATTGCTTAATTAAAAAGTGCCAGAGAGAACACTCAGCAGGTGGGGAAGCTGAGAAAAGGAATAATGGGCACTTAAGCCTCTCACAAGCAGAGCTCTGCTCAACAACACCAAAGATTAAAGCATTTCTTCCCCCCTGTTAAACACACGCTTTACTTTTTCATCTTCTTTAAAACTTAGCAGATGAGACCATACATCTGTTTTGACTGCAAACAAGAAGATGTTACTCTGCTCTTTATTATTATCCCTTCCCCAAAGCAGCAAACAAGAGCACAGAAAAAAGTACATGCTGCTCTGAATATTTGCTGAAATCTACAAGCCAAAATTGGGCCAACAACACATTTTCGGAGATATGAGCATATCTACGTTACAGACTTTAGCCGGTTCATTGATCAATTCAGGGGAACTCAGGGGATCTCTACTGCGGCATCCCTGCCAAACCGCAATTCCCAGCATTCACCGGAGGAAGCCATAACATTCCATAGATATAAAAGCATCAGAAATGTGTAGAATATACATACCCTTAGATGGCAGTGCTACCATTACCTGCAGCTCAACCCTGCACCATCAAAATGACAGAAGAAATTCTGTGGCAGAGGTACAGAAGCCTCTTTCATGGGAGTGGGGGTGGGGGGTGAAAACACTTTTTGGTGGAAAGGTTTCTGCACAGCACTAAAAACGATTACTGTCTGGATCTTTCAGAGGGAGGAAGTAAATGAATTTCAGCACCACCTCATGCTCTATGCTGTAATCCTACACATACTATTTGGGAGTAAGTCCTTCTAAAACTCACTTGAATAAAAATATATAGGATTACACTCCAATCCTTAACATACTTACTAGGGAGGAAACCTCATTATATCTCTTAAATCTGAGTTAATCTGCACAAGTTTGCATTGTTAATAATCAGAGAGAGGGGGGAGCTTCTGTGCATGGAGCAGAAAGTACACAGATGAAGCCCAGAAGAAGAGACAAAAAGGGCCAATGGTGAATAATAATAATAATAATAATAATAATAATAATAATAATAATAATTTATACCCCACCCATTGGGCTGGGTTTTCCCAGCTACTCTGGAAGATTTGAGTTAGGGAAGGACTTTCTATTTCAATTTCTTTAATTTTTTTCACTTACTTTTATTCTGTTCTTTGCAAAATATGTGTTTAAATGTGAAAATTGATGCAAATTAGGTACCTGGATGGGTCTGGGCTAGGGCAGGACAGCAGTGAGGTCACATACCTCTCAACCACCCCAATTTAAATGGGACATCCCTGAATTACAGAACCCATAGCAGCTTCTGATGGAATCTCGGAATGTCCCATTTTTTGGTCCAGCACTCTCGTGCAAATCAGCTAACTCACCTGAGAGCTCACAACCAAATAATGAACTTCCCATTTTCATTAGCAGGATGTGGGAGGGTTTGGGTCAGGGCTGTGCAGATGCGCCAGTGGAGACAATCTGGTGCTGCTTCTGGTGCATCCCCACAGACCTGACTTTGCCAACACCCTGCATGAGCCCAGCAGCCCCCCCCGCAATTCCAGGTAAGGTACAGCAACACCAGCATCAATAGGGTGACTCTGCCCCCACCACACCAGGTGCTATTGCATAGAAACTGTTGCAAGTCACTGTACAACATTCATAGAAATGCAAAATTGTATGGGTGGCCCATTTCCAATCTGCATATCAGCAGATGAATATATTTGCAAAGACCCAATTCCACCAGGATCCCTAAATTTTGAGCCACAGCTACTCACTCATGCTATGTAGTTGAGTATTTCAGCACCCTATGCTATATGGCAATAGACTGTGACTTCCAAACAATTGATGAACAATTATCCACAAATTCACTTAACCTACCCACGCCTAGAGCTCATCTAAGTTAGGTATTGGAAGAAGAAGAAGAAGAGTTTGGATTTGATATCTCGCTTTTCACTACCCGAAGGAGTCTCAAAGCAGCTAACATTCTCCTTTCCCTTCCTCCCCCACAACAAACACTCTGTGAGGTGAGTGAGGCTGAGAGACTTCAGAGAAGTGTGACTAGCCCAAGGTCATCCAGCAGCTGCATGTGGAGGAGCAGAGACGCGAACCCGGTTCCTCAGATAACAAGTCTACTTCTCTTAACCACTACACCACACTGGCTCTCCTAGCCATAGCCCAGGGGAGGCTGAATCTGAACAGACATGGTCAACACCCTTGTGACCTATTTTAAATTCCAGGCTTTGGGTCTGGGAAAGAGAATAACCCATAAAAGAGTGCCTCTGAGAATGTGCAAAGTGCACATCACTTACCACCGTGCAGCTACAATCACCCCTCAGATCTGGGAGTATGGATAGAGTTTCTGATGCCTGGGTCATTCATTAAGCAGCCCCTTTTGAGATCCCTTCTAACATTGTAGATGCATTTCTTTTCTTTTTCTTTTTTTAATTATGTTGAAAAATAAATGACTCCTACTTGCAATTAAAAAGAGCATTTATTCTGATTTATGATTATGTTGTAAAACCTGTAAGACAAACAGACTTCTCTAACCAAATGAGGAGTTTTTAACCACATATCTGTAACGCCAGTTTGAACAATTCCACACTGAAGATCTCTCATTGCGTGATTTACATCCTTGCATTTCCATCTGAGTACAATATGACTGCAGATATCTAATTAACTAGGAATCATTTTAATCCACTGTGATGATGGATAAGTAGGCATTATCCTACCATTTTTGAGTTAATAGCATATTATGAACCCAATATGTATATCATTTCCTATCAAACACAGCATTTGGCGAATGGAGTCTTGCATTAATGCCGCTCTCCCCTTTTCTCTTTCTCTAAAAGGATGAAAGACTAAAGCTACACCTGTAAGGAGAGCACGGCTAGGGTCAAATGCACGTAAGCGTGTTACAGTCATCAGAGAGCCCTGCTGGGATTAACTCCAAGACCTTGGGGTGAGGTGCAAAATCTTCTTCCCATTTTCCCTCCCCACAGATGAGGATGCTGTGGAATTTTAAATACATCAATTTGAAATGACAAAGCGAAGAAAAACACTACCTCCATGGGGAATTGCTGTAATTGCACTGACCCCAAAGGGTAACACACGCGGAGCAGCAGGAGAGTCATATTCAGAGCACAGAATCCTGCCCGCAAGCATGAGCTATCCTTTTCTCTGCACAGATACAGATACACCTGGCCCTGGCTTACGAACCAAGTATAGCCTGTTCTGACCACACAACAACCGCACCTTGTTGTTGTTGTTCAGTTGTCTTAGTCATGTTCGACTCTCCATGACCCCATGAACCACAGAATGCCTTGGAAACTCTCACTTTCTTTTCAAAGCTTCTCCTTTTTTATGTTCATGGAGGTTTTTTTGGCAAAATACTGGAGTGGATTGTCAGTTCCTTCTCCAGGTGGATCACATTTAGTTGAAACTCTCGGCTATGACCTGTCCACCTTGGGTGGCCCTGCACAGCATAGCTCATAGCTTCTTGGAGTTATTCAAGCCCCTTTGCCACGACAAGGCAGTGATCCATGAATGGGAAATGCACCTGAAAACCCAACAAATTAACTGTGGCACAAACTTTTGTGAACTAGATTCCACCTCATTTGATGTGTATGTGCATGCACACCTGCCAGAACACACACAAGCCGAGGATATATATCCCATACTATTTTTGCCTCTGTTTCAGGTTGGCAGAAACGACAACAAAGGCCTTGGGCTGATGAAGTGTGAGAGTAGAACCAATAATTTAAAAATGTAAAAAGAGCTTGCTGGATTAGGGCAATGGCCCATCTAGTCCTGCATCCTGTTCTCATAGTGACCAACCAGATGCCTGCGGGAAACTTGCAAGCAGGAGTTGAGCACAAGAACACCCTCCTTTCCTGTGGTTTCCAGCAACTGGAATTCATGAGCAGAGGCAGAGCTTAGCAATCATAGCTAATAACCCTCAATAGCTCCCTCCTCCATGGATTTGTCTAATCCTCTTCTAAAGCCATCTAGATTGGTAGCTATCACTGCCCCTGTTGGAGAAAGGACCATATATTTAACAGTGCAATGCATGAAGAAGTTGTTGTTGTTGTTCAGTCGTTCAGTCGTGTCCGACTCTTCGTGACCCCATGGACCAGAGCCAGGCACCCCTATCCTCCACTGCCTCCCGCAGTTTGGCCAAACTCATGCCAGTCGCTTCGAGAACACTGTCCAACCATCTCATCCTATGTTGTCCCCTTCTCCTTGTGCCCTCCATCTTTCCCAACATCAGGGTCTTTTCCAGGGAGTCTTCTCTTCTCATGAGGTGGCCAAAGTATTGGAGCCTCAACTTCAGGATCTCTCCTTTTATCTGTCCTGAATCTGTCAACATTCAGCCTCATTGGATGCCTATGGATTCTAGTGTTATCATTGCTTTGCTGTATGCACTTTATCCAGCCCATAATTTTATAAACTTCTGTCGTGTCCCAAATGTCCCAAACCAGGGCCAGAATAAGATCTGATGAGGCCCTAAGCTACTGAAGGTAGTGGGGCCCTTTATATGTCCATCTGTTCTTTGTCAAGAACAAATTGTCGCTGTTTTCTTGTGTTGAATATATGCTATATGGTAATTTATGGACCTAATAGGTATCTAAAGCCATTTGCACATAACAAAATATGTATTTTATCAAAGTAATTGTTGAACTGAAACACAATTCAGAACAAGTATGTTAATAGTGAAAAAATGAGGTGGGGGCAAGGGAGTGGGGCCCTAAGCTATATCTTGTTTAGATTATGTGTAAATCCAGCACTGGCTTCAACTCTTATTCATGGAGGAGCTGCTTCATCAGATATGCCTTTGATACGAATCCACAGATACAGCAGAAAGTCACAATCAAGGTCTCCCACATTCGAGTCCCCACCCCCAATATAAGACAGACTAAAGTAATCTTACATGTTACCAAATGGAAGCCAATGGCAAATGCTGACATTTTTATTCATTTGGGGAAGGGAAGAGGGGGAAACAAGCACACATATTTTCTTATTTTAAGTAAAATTCCAACATAGGTATACTTCTTATTATGTACATTTATATAGCAATGACCTTTTAGTGTAACATTTGCTACATCTCATAGCATAAAAATCAGCCTGACCTTTCAAATAAATTTTCACTTACCACAACCTCAATGTTTTAGACAAGAAGAAGAAAAAAATCTAAACACCAGCTGCCTTTGGGACTTGTGGTCAGAGGGGCTGATGGTGTTTGGGCAGATTTATAATAAGATTGTGTGTGTTTTTTCTCTCTTTTCATTCATTTGTTCGTTTCTTTTGTGCTATATGAACGGGTACAGTGTCCTCACAGTTTAAGTCTTTATTCCTTTTTTTCAGTCCGAGGTGATCATTCCTTCCTAGAACTGAACTCAAAACTTGCAGTCATCAAACAAACAAACAAACAAATAAATAAAACATCACTTGGAGCAGACTCCAGATATCTGCAGTGGTTGCAGAGAGTTGCAATGATCCAAGAACTTCAGAGTTCTATTCAAGCCATCGTCCTTTGAATGTATTGAGGTTATGGTTCTTAATTTCCAGACATGTCCTTTAAAGGTGTCACTACCCAGCTTCCTTTGAAGAGAATAAATGAAAGGGTGAGAGTGAGAAAGAGTGGACAGAGGTGTGAAAGGCTAAGTTTGGGTCTTATTGTCACACAGTGACATTTTAAGCCAAACATGTAGTTGAGAAAACCAAGCATTAAAAATGAATCAAAACCAGGCATACTGAAAATAGGGTGACCTGCTCTAAAAAGTTACCATGAATGAGCAATGCTCAAGGTCACTTTGGGGTGTTGTAGGCTGCAGACCCTGGAATCGGGAAGACGTGGATTCAAATTCCCACTTAGCCCTGCAGCTGTTCTTGGACAAATCAGTCTAATCTACCTTGCAGAATAATAATTTGAATAATTCCATTGATTAATCATGATAATTCCACTTGTTTCCAATAAATTCTCTCAAAACATCGGATTGTTTTCACAACAGTGGGAAACGTCCACAGAACTGACACATCTTAGCATGGTGAAGACATGATTTTCCTGATCTCCAGTAATAGTAACAAATCATTACAGCTTTGGCTGAAGATGTTAGTGGCTAAAAGAATCAAGAAAACCAGGTTAGAGTCTGCTTCCATGATATAAACAGCCCAGAGGGGTAGAAGCATTAGGGAACCAACTCGTTGTACACCATATTTGGGGCTTGGGGGGGGGAAGAGGTGTTTGAGACTTTGGGGGAAGCTGGTAGGCTTGTTCTTCTGCACTCTCTCCCATGCTGAGCAGGGGCTCTTGTATCTGAGGAAATATGAAGATGGAATTCTAGGAAGGGATTGGAACTTGGCTTTGAGTGACAGAAAAGCAGTTCCATGACAATATAACTGCCCTGGTTGGAAGATCATGATCGCTCATTCTAAGGAGAGGACAGGCTACAGCTCTGTAGGAGAGAATCTGCTTTGCATGCAAAAGGTTGCAGGTTTGATCCCTGGCATCCCCATGTAGGGTTGTGAAAGACTCCTGCCTGAAACCTAGTCAGCAAGTCAGCATAGACTACACTGAGCTAGATGGGCCAATGGTCTGACTCAGTATCAGGCAGCTTCTTATGTTTCTATGTTCGTCTACTTTGCCACGCAATTCCCCGTCTTTAACCACAGTGTAGTGTTACATCTGCTATGCACCTGGCTTGCTTTAACCATGGCGCAGTGTTACATCAGTGTCAGCAGCACTAACCAGAATTTGAAACCAGGATTTCAAGTAACATATAAATAACAAGGTTAGTGAATTTCATATTATTGCTTAATTCCAAAGAGGCATATGTAATAGGAGCAGTGCAAGAAGTTATGCTGCCTGAAGTGGAACAGTGCCTACAGCCAGGAAAATTTTTGCACCTGAGGCCAAAAACCCCACCTTACCCCCCCCCCACCACTGTACATTCAAAATTAGCCTCCTGAGGCAGCGGCCTCACTGCCTAATGGTAGGGCTGGCACTGCATGCCAAAGTGATCCTGCATCCACCTCACTAGGGCTCTCCAAAGTTTTCCAAGTTGTCTCAAGTTATCCTTTGGGATCACAAGGAAGGGAGAGGCTCTGAATTGTGGGAGTATTACAGAATCACAGAATCATAGAGTTGGAAGAGACCACAAGGGCCATCCAGTCCAACCCCCTGCCAAGCAGGAAACACCATCAAAGCATTCCTGACAGATGGCTGTCAAACCTCTGCTTAAAGACCTCCAAAGAAGGAGATTCTACCACACTCCTTGGTAGCAAATTCCACTGCCGAACAGCTCTCACTGTCAGGAAGTTATTCCTAATGTTTAGGTGGAATCTTCTTTCTTGTAGTTTGAATCCATTGCCCCGTGTCCGCTTCTCTGGAGCAGCAGAAAACAACCTTTCACCCTCCTCTATATGACATCCTTTTATATATTTGAACATGGCTATCATATCACCCCTTAACCTTCTCTTCTCCAGGCTAAACATACCCAGCTCCCTAAGCCGTTCCTCATAAGGCATTGTTTCCAGGCCTTTGACCATTTTGGTTGCCCTCTTCTGGACACGTTCCAGCTTGTCAGTATGCAAAAATGCTTGTGCATGCAGGGACGCTTTGCCATCAACTCTGTGGAATCAACCCATATACACAATTACATATTAAATATCATGAAATATTGTCAGATCCCCAATCCTTGTTACTTTATTTATTTACTGACTCTAAACCCCATATGTTTCCCCAAAGGAGCCCAGGACGGCAAACATCTCAATACTACAGCAATACAATTAAAGTGTCTAACAGCAGTTAAATCAAACTTTTAAAAACAGTTAAAACTCATAAAAGCAACCACCTGCTCTCAAGCTAATAATGTCAGGGTTGCCAGGACAAGACTTTCAGACATCTGGTGCCCGGGTAAAAAGGCATGTTACAATTATTGAATATTTGGCATCAAAATCCACAAGGAGGGCTCATAACACCTTTACTTTACAGCTTTAAGGTTGCAACTGTATACACACTTCCAGGGAGAAAATCCCATTGAACTCAGTGGATTGTCAAATATCAAGCTTTATATGTAATTGGCATTACCTAGATATCCATTCTGTGTGATGAAGAGTTTGTGTTACTTAAAAGAGTGCATGCCTTTTTTTCACCAACATAATCTTTGTTCAATTGCAAGTGAAATCCTAGACAAGCTTACTATACCTGAAAAATCCTCATGGGTGCAGAATATCATATTCAACCTTAGGGATCTCTACCATTGATCAGGTATTTCAGATATTCGCCCTCCCTCCCCGCACCCAACAGGACAAAACACTTGAACATGTAAGTATAGCCTAAATCTATATTGCAAACAGTACTGAATCCCTGCTGTTTGGATACTAGGAACGACGTTGGGACTTGAAAGCTGTTATTAATTTCTAGAGTATTATCCTCATGAATAAATGCATTAATTTGCTGCTCCCTGTGGTATATTTCTAAACTATATTTCTATTAGCAAAGTTGCATCAAGCTAGGATTGCATTTGGTATCTTAGCAGAATCTCTCACTTGATATTGTTTTATTACATCCATAATTATCTGCACAACACAGGCTGTACGATCTTCATAATGCATTCTGAACACTTGAAAACTGTGGAAGTCCCCTTGAACGATCTTCCCGGGAAATTATACATTGAGGGCATTTCTGCCATGCACCAACAAACACACAAATACGGAGTGCAGATTCCCGAGCATAAGTATCGGGGACCTCAGTTGTAGAATAATGGTACTTCTATAGGTTTCGTGATGAGAATAACTTCCCAAAGCTGAAGGTTGGTGAGGGCAGCTCTTCATTTTACAGCATTGCCAGCAGAGTTCCAATAGCCAACTTGTGTCTATTAATAGGAGCACATCTGCTCCACAGACCTGCATAATGTTGGTGCCTTGTTTTTTTGGTGCATCGGTGTGCCTCAAGTTTTAATTCTGTAGTGGGTATTTAGACAGATAAAGTACTTTTGAAGCCATTGAGTGCCCAAGGCTGTATGTGTGCTAGTGTACTCAGAGGCCACATGCACCCCATACAGTTAAAGCACCATGATACTACTTTAAACAGCCATGGCTTCCCCTAAAGACTTTTGGGAGCTATAGTTTGCTAAGATGGCTGAGAGGGGGACCCCTATTCCCTTCCCAGATCTACAATTTCCGGAGTGGTTTAACATTCAACCCCTCTTCCTGGGGAGCTCTTTGAAACTGTAACTCTGCGAGGGGGAAAAGAGTTTCCTAACAACTCTCAGACTCTTTAACAAACTACAGCTCCCAGAATTATTTTGGAGAAGCCATGACTGTTTAAAGTGGTATCATAGTGCTTAAAATGTTTGGTGTGACTGTTGCCAGAGTCCCCCCCCCCCTCTCTCCCTTCGCTGTGCCTATATTACCAGAATAACGAGATTTTGTCTACCAGTTGTGGAGAAGGGAATTTGTGTGGGCAACCGCAGTACATGGGTTTTATTTTTATTTTTGAAAAAGAAAGCAAGTTCATGACAGAATTTGCATTTTTGTTCTGTGGAAGAGTCCTCTTCATCTTCTTACCCCTTAAAATAATGGCTAAGCATTTGTCTATTATTATTATTATTATTATTATTATTATTATTATTATTATTATTATTATCATGCTCATTGCCATGATGAAAATGAAAGGCTTTTTTAAAATGAAAATGCATGGAAAAATATGTGGTTTCTTCATTTTCATACATGATTTCATTGGGTCTGGGCCAAAGGGATTCCTTTAGGCTACTGGAAAACCTTCAGGCCACCCTGAAACTACTGAATAAATTAAGAACTACCTCTTAACCAAAATAGAAATGTGACGGTATCATTACTTTGTGAGATACAGAAGAGACATCACATCCATTTAACCTCTACTGTTGAGGAGTCATCCCTGCTGTCTCTATTCCTGGTGAAGCTTCAATAGCACAAACAAGTGGTCCCAGATGAAACCAAGCATGAACATCTAAAATATGCATTTAACCCATTCAATGGGCTTTGACGGGCATGTATCCCTAAACAGGCTTCATGTACAGAGTTTCATTCTTGGGCTGAATATTTGCAGTAATTATGAACAAGCAATAAATTAAGCGGGAAATAAAGACCTAGCAAAATGACTGCCATACCAGGGAAATGTCATAACCTGGAGTGGTGTCCTGGCATCCAGAACTGACACTGGATGCAGGGCCATCTTAGGCAGATCGGCTGCCGTGGCGCGGCGATCCCTCCGGCGCCCCCAGCCTCTCCACCTCTGGGGCCACCTCCCTCCTGCGCTGGCTGCCCCTCGGGAGGGGGGGTGGGCGAGTGGGGGATGAGGGGCGTGGCGCTGGAGCAGCGCAGGGCTCTGTGCGCCCTTCCAGGGCTCCAGCTGGGGCTTCCCGTGAGGGATGGGAAGCGAGGGCAGCCAGCTCACAGCCCGCCTGGGAGCAGCATGGGTGGCAGCGGCTAAGCCAGTGGCGCGCGAGCGCCCGCCCGCCCGTGGGGGCGGGTTGGGGAGGGGGCGCATGGTATGCTGGCAGGCTTGCGGGGTCCCCTGGGGGGACCGGCGCCCTGGCGCGCCATGCCAGTAGCCCCTATGGATAAGACGGGGCTGACTGGATGGCTTGTTGATTCACTAGCATGGGTGATGTGAGCAGTATATCATCAGTGGGACTAATGTGGCATATAGTCATAGCTGTCAACTTTCCATTTTTTGCGGGAAATTTCCTTATTCCAGCACCGTTTCCCATTGCAAAAAAAAGGGAAAGTTGACAGCTATGGCCATTTCCCAATGCAAAAAAAAGGAAGGTTGACAGCTCTGCATATAGTGCAGCTATGGTACTGAAAAAAAGAATAATTCTGGACTGAGATGCACTCAGAGGTACCCCCATCTTCTATTCTAAATTCACACCTTCCCCTCTTTCCAAGCCACTTGGTTCCAGCTGGAAGACCTCAGAGGCTGGGGACAAACAAAGTGGACCTCCCAAGCATAAGGTCTGCCCACTCAACTCAATGCTTAAAATACAGCACAGCTGGGTTCAGATTTATGCTCGGCAACCTAACCTGTCTCACAAGCGTCACATCCACACAATACATTTAAAGCACTCTTTAGGCAAGGAATCTTGCTTCACCCTTTTTCTTTTTGAAAAATGCTTTGTGCCCCTTTCTAAAAATTTATTTATGGGTGTATGTTTTTCTTCTTTTTTTGTAAATCTACCAAAGAATAAATAAAATAAAATAGGGGTTAGAGGGTTTTCTCAGGATGGTGGAGGGTGTGTGTCCCATTGGTGTAGTTGTGGTAGAAATGCTTTGTCGGGGAGGGGATGTCAAAAATGGGGGGGGGGGTCGAGGAGGGTCAGTTGCAGGGAGCGGGGGGGTGAGAAATGTCCCTATATTCACCTGGGGAATGTGGGAGGGTATTATATACCTGTATATATTATATTCCTAAAGGAATTCTAGGCACCATCTACCCAGGAATAGTAAAACAATCCTAATGATAAGCTAAGTAAATTAAAGCTGTAAGGATAGTATTTAATTTAGGAGGTTAGGCGCACACAGGAGAGAAAGCTAGAGAAGAGAAAACCTGTTGTGTTTATTTCATAAAATTATTTATTGCTAAGATCCTCTGATCTGCTCATCATTTAGCAGAGAACATTACAAGAAGTCTATTCAAAATAAAAAATAAATCATTCCAGTAGCACCTTAGAGACCAACTAAGTTTGTTATTGGTATGAGCTTTTGTGTGCATGCACAGTTCTTCAGATACCAGAAGTCTATCGTATATTAACTTCTACCCCCAAACCAAGCTGATTCAGACTCACACCCATATGTTTAGGCCATCCAAACTTAACAGTGTGCCACAAGCAACCTGCTGCAGGAAAGGCAAGCATTGTGTTTCAATGCACTTAGAACTGGTGTACTTCCTAGTAGGACAAATCTATTGCTTTGGCAAGGTTAGGAAGTCAACGGATCTACATCTGCACAAAATCTTCGCAGATATTAAAACTAGGGCAGCAGGAAACATTTGCCTATTTCTTTAACGATTAAAAAACCCCACACACAGATTGGAACAGATGGGGCTATTTGATTAATAGCTATACCTCAGTAGATGATGGGCATAACGTTCTGAAAAATTAAGCAACAATAGAAAGGCAAAGTGACAAGAATGAAATTGATAAGGTGGCAGCATTGACAGTCAGAAACAACTCCGCGTTTTATGTGCATCCTCTTTCCTTTCTCACATTTCTTTCTTTCCTTTGGTAAAAGTCCCAGGTTCCTTTCCTAGATCTTTAGCAATAAATTATTATTGTTATACTGCCAGAGACAATTCCCTCCCGTGCCACTCAAGACAGTTTGTTCAATTAAAATGACAAGAGTGGCACGCATGGATAACTTTGGGGCGAAAGGGAAATGAGGGAGGGCTCGTCAATGAAATCCAAGCCTTATACCTTTAGGTGTGGGAAGGTGTTCCCATAAGCAGAGGAGGGAGGGAGGGGGAGGATTTCCTAAGTTTCCTTCCCCGGAGACGATAACCAACAAAAGCTGTAGCCGGACTTGATTAAGTCTGCATGTTTTTTTTCTTGACCTCATTAAGAGAGTCAGCTGATGGATTTCCAGATCAATTTGTATGCAAATGCAAAAGAAATGGAGTTACAGTGTAACAACCAAGCTGTCCAACTTCCCCCAAAACCTCTTTCAAGATCATCTCAGCGCACGCAAAAGGGAGCAATAAAGGAGAATCCAGGCATTGAAAGTCTCGTCAGCTTCTTCCCGGCCCACAAAACACCCACTAGCTTTACAGGCACACAATGTATTGTTCAGAGTTGGGTGGTGGTGGTGGTCTGTCTAAATGATGCCCTGAGTCCCTTCCAATTGTCCTTTTCCCAGCGTGGGTTAGAATCTAGTAGAGGTGAGCACTGAACCGATCAGACAAGTTGGATAGTGCTTTGGGTAGCATTTAAAAGAATGAACTAGATTGCAAAAGCTACAGCTAAGTGATGGATAGGCCAAAGGGGGCTAGGCTAGAGAGTTTTGTGTGAGAGAATTTTTGCTCAAAGCAGACACTGGAGACACAGAGACATGTTTGCTCTCTGCTGGGCTAGAAATCTAAGGGGGAAACAAGATCTGTTGGGGTGTTAATGCTGTGAGTCCCTCCACTCAGTGCTCAGGTTCTCTCTCTCTCATATATATATATATGTATGTAACTAAAACCATATATCCTAAAGACATTACAGTCTCTGCTGCAATGAAAGTTTCCTTTCATTCCAAGGAAACAGAACCCCAAGTAAATACTGGAATGTCTGGAGTATCTCACTAGTTGGAGATTTGGGTGGTGTGCAACAATATTTCCTGGTGCTGTGCCAGATCCTGGCTGGATCTAGAGACATCAAAGAAGCATTTCAGTTTAAAGAGTTGTAAATTTAAACAGGGAAAACAGGTAGAGAAAAATTGGCCTCCACATCGTCATCTGGTGGCACAATGTTATATCACATATACAATGCATATAAATCGCTTTTTCTTTACCAGCCTAGCTGAGTCCCCTGTCTTCCAATTTCTCAAAAGTTTTTTTTTCTGTGAAAGAGGCTCCCCCCCTATTTTGCCTCTCTCTCATCTCACTATAGAATTTCTTTTGAATTTGGTTGGAAGCAGGGTTGAGCGTATGTTATTGCCATGGTTGCAGACTTTCCAAGTCTAGGGATAGTCCTGGATTTACAGAAGCCGTCCTGGTTTCTGATTTGATCCCAGAATGTCCCACTTATCCTTAGGATGTTCTTATTTTCATCAGAGAAATGTTGGAGGGTATGTAGTTGGTGTGTGTGTGTGTGTGTGTGTGTGTTTGTGTGTTCCCCTCCCCACCCACATAAAATATCTCTAACACTCTGTAGCCTTCCCCAGCTCCATGTACTTTCTGATCAGAATAAGCCTCACAGGGAATAGGGTTGGAGGCAGTGGCATAGGAAGGTGGGGGCGATGGAGGTGGGGGCACCCTGTGTTCCACCCTGGGGGGAGGGGGCGACATTTGGTGCATCCCGCAATGCCCAGGCAGAGTCCCGCCGCCTGGTAAAACCCTGAGCAAGTTGCGGAACGAGGCGGTCTCGCGCCACAGCCCACTCACAACCTGCTTGGCAGCCTGCGAGCAAGCTGCGGAGCAAGGCTGTCCCGTCCAGGGCCCGCCCGCCAGCAGCACGCGGCACTCCACAGCGCTGGAGTACTGTGTGCTGCCGGCAGGCCCCAAGCAAGCCGCAGAGCGAGGCTGCCCCACCCCGCAGCCCGTCCGCCGCTGGCGAGCGCTGCTGTGCAGCGCGCATGCACAGCGCCATGACGCAAACCACGCCCCCGGGTGCTGCCGGGTTCACCGCCCCGGGCAGCCAAGTGGCTTCCTCCACCACTGGTTGGAGGCGTCATGTGACATTGCTTACCTGGTTTCCCAATGCAGTGTATGTGTTCCTGAGCGGGAGTGGCAAGGCAACCCACAGCTTGGTGTGGCGTTGGTGAAACAAAACTGATGCTCCCAATGCTACATTTGCCTTTCTGAGTTCTCTGCCCCCTTGCATATGTACCCTCTCATTAACCAGCAGTGGCGCATAGCATTGGGAAGTCAGGTAAGCAGCACTGCTTTACCCATAGGTAAAAAGTAAAGGTAAAGTGCTCCTGGATGTTTAAGTCCAGTCAAAGGCGACTACGGGATTGTGGCGCTCATCTCGCTTTCAGGCCGAGGGAGCCGGTGTTTGTCTGTACACAGCTTTCCAGGTCATGTGGCCAGCATGACTAAACTGCTTCTGGTGCAACGGAACACTGTGACAGAAACCAGAGTGCACAGAAACACTGTTTACCTTCCCGCCACGGTACTTATTTATCTACTTGCACTGGGGTGCTTTTGAACTGCTAGGTTGGCAGGAGCTGGGACCGAGCAACGGGAGCTCACTCTGTCGCGGGGATTCGAACCGCTGATCTTCTGATCGGCAAGCCTAAGAGGCTCAGTGGTTTAGACCACAGCGCCACCCATGCCAGAGACTGCTATTGCCTGTGGGAGAAGTTACCTCATGGTGGCCACATTCATATCATGCATTTAAAGCAGTGGGGTGTCTAGGAGTTAGTGTCATATTAAAGCTTGGTGATGATAAAATGTTTCCTTATCAGAAAATTCCTGGCTCAAGTCAAAGCTGACCATAATGCTTTGAATGTTTGCAAAATAGTATTTGCCCTAAGGGAGCTATTAGACGCAGGTTCACTACTGCCCTCTTGCCTGAAGATGTGTGAAAATATACCGGTAACTTGAGTGAAGCAGCATACCTGCTTCTGTGAGAGAAATATTAGATCTTTTTGTCTTACTCTTAATGGTAATATGGGACATAGCCCTCAGTCCCCGTCCCCCCCCCCACTTATGTGTGTCACATTAGGAACAGTCTTCAAAGGGTCTCAGTCTTCAAAGGGAAAGTGCATAAATGACATGACTAGAAGAATGGGCACAAGGGTACAAGGAAGAGAGAAGAGGTTCAGAAGAGCCCATTGAGTTGGTCCATTGGTCCATCTAAGCTTACATTCTGTTTTCATATTAATCAAACAGATGCTGATGGGAAGCTCTCAAAAGGAATGTGAATAAAACTGAATGTTCAAATAGCATGCCAAATTGTTTAGAGCTGTAAAGGATCACCTCCAGATTGTCAGTATTTTGCAAGAGGAAGAGATTGGGGTGGATACCATACATTTGGTTCTGCACAATTAAACTGAATTAAAGTGTTCTGCTGACCAAGCAAAATAAGTCCTCTTAATACAAACACACACACACACACACACACACACACAGAGAGAGAGAGAGAGAGAGAGACAGACAGACAGACAGATAGACTTGTTGCAATTAGGAAAGTGAGTGGGAAATGCACTGAAATGTGTGAGATGAATGGATTAAATAACCCGAAGATAGCTAAACACTCTGCAAACAACCTCCCTGCAAAGAAATCAGAACGAATAATCAGTAAAAACTGGGCACAGTCTTTCCTCTGCATACGCTATGTCCAGGCAAATTAGGATGAATGCTCAATAAACAGGTGGTATGGTGGAGCCCTAGGAGAAAGAAGAATCACTGGAAGAGAGGAATGCCTAGGATGGTCTCCAATGAGCTGCTCTGTGTCAGCTTCTTCCTTTCACCCCAGTGCCTGAATGCCCATCTCTGTAAATTGAGTTTTCTTTTTGAAAACCAAAGCTGTATGAAGCACCACCAGCAGATGAATGAACAGCATCAAAGTTAATACCCTGCTTAATGGATGCTACAACTTTACCAGCACTCATTTATTTTGTCTATGAATGAACCATAAGTGTAGGTGGGCTTCTAGTCAATTATACTTCAGCTAAGCATGACATAGAGAGCAGGCAGCACAGTAGCCTCTTCAAAGATGCAGTAATGGAGAACAACAGGACAGATAATCATGAGGGATTACTATACTAGGTCATAAATCCACACCAGGGCTGACAATTTCAGCTCCCAGGGTTACAAACCTCTCTGTTTCCTTAGATGCTGACTTTTGAGACCCGACATAGACTTCCCACCCCCTCTGAAAAGCACACAGGAAAATAATTGATACCACTTCATGTGGATTAGTTACCTGTCAATACTCTTTAATCAACCTGCCACCAATCACAGGATACTGAAGGCTTGATTCACATATAAACTGAGCCGGAGTTAGCATATTTATAACATATTTCAAAGCTCCACAGTGTCTCGTGTGCATTATTTCAATAATTCCTTAAGTGTTAGGCCACTGATCTTATCCCCATATTGCAATTGTGAATTGCCACCATGGAAGATTATTGTGTTTCTGCCTATGGTGATTCCACTCAGGCCCCCCCCCTTTGATAAATTAAGGAGACGAGTCAAAGGTCCTTGCATGCAAAAAGTTCCTGGTTCAATCACCTGAATTTCAACAGTCCTGGGAGTAACCATTGCCTGAAACCCCAGAGAGCCGCTCCTAGTCAGTATCAACAGCTCTGCTTAATATATTTAAAGAGGGTTCATCTGAAGCAGGATGTGCATTTTGCTAAATAAAAATAAAATAATAAAAAACCAAGCAAACAGAGAATTCGAGATTATCTTTAGGGATCACAATTTTTCCCTGCCATCATGCATGCCTGTTGCCTTCAACAACCCACATAACCTATAATACACATCAGGTACTGTTTACGATGAACTGAACTACCAACTAGCTGCAAGGCTAATTTCATCTTGCTGGTACTGGTGTAGAAGTATACAGTTTAGAACCAGGATCATCTCACCCCTCCTTCTATACCCAGCTGGCCTCCTGCAGATAGCATCTCATCGGGAGGTCTGCTGCTATGGCGCAGGAATTGGGCCTAGAGTGTAGTGGGACCTACCCTTTGGCACTCCCTCTCATTACAGATCAGACAGACACTGTCTATTATCTTTTGGACATATTTTGAAGTCCTTCCTTTTTCAACAAGCCTGAGACTTTTATCTCAGCGCGCACCTGTGCCAGTTTTGAAATCGTTTTTATATATGACATTAATTTGATTCTTTTGTAGATATACATTTTAATTTTGGTGTTTTTGTTCTGTGATTTTAATATTCTGCTGGGGCTCTTTCTTGCTGGGGAGTGTGCTTAGCCCCGCACTCTGGATCTGACTGTTTTATTCATTATTTCACTATATAAAGATCAAATGGGAAAATAGGAACATACGTAGGAAGCTGCCTTCTACCAAGTCAGACCATTGCTCAATCTAGTCCAGCACTGTCTACAGTAACTAGCAGTGCCTCTTTAGGGATTTTCCCCAGTCAGGAATTGAACCTGGGACCTTCTACCTGCAAAGCTCAATGCTCTACCACTAAGCTATGTCCCTTCCACAGTATTTTGCTGAGGAAATCATCGTGTGGATGCTGCACAAAATCACATGCATGAGCAGCACCGAGTTCACAATAAACTGCTGTGTGGAAGATCCCGCAAAGTGAAAATGGGGAGACCTCTGAAAGAGCCATATTTCCATAACCTTCAGGTGAAGGTTAAAGAGTCTTGGCTTGCATGGAGAAAGTGTCATGACTGCAATGAAAAACAAGGGGTTTCCTTAACATCTGAGGCTCATTTCTCTTAACCGTCTGTTGTTGTTTTTTTCTGTTGTCATCAGATTACATAAACACAATGACAGTTCTTGGTAGCATGAACTGCTCCTCTCAAACATTGCAAAATATTGATGAAGGTGTTTAAAGAAAGGAAAAGCCATCCAATGCCAATAGTCATTACATATTTATTTCACTGCTTTGTTCATTTCTCCCCTACTACAAATGAACTAAATGATGATATAATTATATCCTGAAGCTGTTGGTAATTGTATGTGATGCACTAATAGCAATGAAAAACTAATGTCAGGAAAGAGAGGGAAGCCAGATTAAAAATTACTATCAGCCGTGTTCTCCTGCATTCCCCCATAAAAATACACGATTCTGATGAGTTACCTGACCTGCAAATTACCCACACAAAATCCAAATCGAATGTATGGAACACAAATTAATTACCTGGAAATTATTTGCTGATTGCATGCCAAATACAGCCTCGTTGACATTCAGCACCACTGGAACACGATGAAGGATAACAATATTGAATCCTTGGGGGGGCAGGGGGGGAAGAGCGGGGGGAGGACCCAGAACAGTGGAAGGAAAGTGGATACTTATGCTATTTTGTCTCAGATTCTTTTTGAAGTGCCAGAGGAAGAGCAGTGCAATTCAGTTTTCTGTTAAGTACTCTTGAGGAAGGAAAGCCACTCCAACATTATTAAAATAAGGCAGGAAATAATGTTAATAAAAAAGTTTTGACAGTTTTTCTATACATAAAATACATAATTTAAAAAACCAACAAAAAACCAACAGTGCAGTCCTATGCATGTTTACTCAGAAGTAGGTCATACTGGATTCACTGGAACTTACTCCTAGGTACAGGTGAAACTCAAAAAATTAGAATATTGTGGAAAAGTCCATTTATGTAAGCAATTGTTTTCATTAGCTACTGGAGTTTAATATATGAGATAGACTCATGACATGCAAAGGGAGATGTGTCAAGCCTTTATCTGTTATAATTGTGATGATTATGGCATACAGCTGATGAAAACCCCAAAGTTGAGATTTATAACAAATAAAGGCTTGACATATCTCGCTTTGCATGTCATGAGTCTATCTCATATATTAGTTTCACCTTTAATGTTGAATTACTGAAAGAAACGAACCTTTCCACGATATTCTAATTTTCTGAGTTTCATCTGTATGTGTGCATAGAATAGGCAGCTGTAACATGTTCACTCTATTCCAAGAGGATTTTCCCCATTTTCTGGGGACCTGCCTGGTCTATACAGGATGCGGATCACAAGGAAAGCCCATATCGGTGTAAGCTTTCTATGCATGCCCAGTTGTGTTTATATGCATTTACCATATACACTGATCCATTCACTTGTAACATTAGCGTGCCAGAGATGCATTCAGCCAGGCCATCCATTGCTGGCATGGATGTAAACATGATCAACAAACATGGTGAGCATATTAAGTTTTGAATGGGTGGGTTTGGAAAGCTTGGAAAGCTTTTGTGGTGGAAATATGCTCTTGCTGAAGTATGACATTTCAGTCTGATGAAGCATTTTCAATGCTGATCAAAATAAGATCAAATTTGGTCTTCTCTGATCATGACAGCAATTTTTAAAACGGGCCACTTGGGTTTTTGAATATAGGGATATTGAACTTTCCTAAATTTGGGGGAGGGAGCTGAAATGGGTAGAGTGCAATTCATTTTAAAATCATCACAATGTGTTTTTATTGTTATTTTGAATTATCAGTGGCCTCCTTGATTTTACTGTATATTTATTTATATGAGATGTGTTTGTTAGTTTATTGTTTATAACTATATAAATTCTGCTGTATCGTATAGCTGTTAAAACAAAATAAAAAATAAAAAAATCCTTCCAGTAGCACCTTAGAGACCAACTAAGTTTGTTCTTGGTATGAGCTTTCGTGTGCATGCACACTTCTTCAGATACATATAGCTGTTAGTTAATTATGTAAACTTTTCCATGTTGTGAGCTGCATGGTTTATTATGGAAAGGCAACATAACAAATAAACGATAATGATGATGTGTGGAATTTGTGTTCACCATATTGCTAGCCCACCCTTAGTAAATACTGACATTCCCTCACGCCCATATCCTAGGAAGCGGATTGTAGAGATTGTTATCTACAACAGTAGTCATCTCTCTCCTATACATTCTCAATATTGCATGAGTGCTGCCAAACTCACAGACTTACTGAGAGCTACACAAAATCCTTCCAGTTTCCCCTATCAAAGAGGCTGAATTGGCAGAGTGCTTTAAGTGGCTGCTGAGCATGGCCTACATCTCTTGCCTTATTGAACATAAAGATAGTACAGTACAGCATGTAGAGCAGGTGTGAAGGCTTTGAGAGAGGGCTTTTCAGCTGCCAGCCAGAGAGGAAAACCAGAGTAGTGGAAGAACCGACAGCAGAGTGGAAAAGTCTCATTAGAGCCAAATCTGACTCAAAAAGTTATTCACAATGTGGAATTGTGAAGTATGAAAAGATGACTCTGTAACACACTTGACCTGTAACACATTTTCAAGTAGGATCTGCTTTTCATTTTCATGCCTAAATATTGTCTTGGCTGCTACTAAGCTCACTGTGATATGGAAGATATCCAAAGCCACCGAATAAAACAAGAACACTGTTACAGAGCCATAGTGTTCGATAAAAGAAGAGACAAAAAAATGCAGTCATAATTTACATGCAATCTTAGCCATGTATACCTATCCATAAATTCTATTGGATTCAATGGGACTTACTCCCAAGTAGGGATGTAAGAATGAATCAGTTTTTAGTCTGCCCTGTATTCCTCACACACAGTGCTGTTTCTGTTCCAATGCACTGTGCGAAGGCTAAGAGCTACATTATTCATCTTGCATCATAACTAAGTTATTTGTTATATAAATTACGTAAGTTCCATTGTTATTCCACCACACTCACTTAAATGCAAAGCAAACATAGTGTAAATGTGTGGTTTGGGTTGGGGATGGCATAGTCCTTTATGCATTGTTTGTTCGACTGAAAGAAAGAACAACAGTAAATACATATCATATTCACTGGGTTGATTTCTGTCCTGTACATAGAACTGTATAGTTAGAACGGACCACAAGGATCATCGAGTCCAGCGCTTTGCAATGCAGGAATCTTTTTGCCCAACGAGGGGCTTGAACCCGTGACCCTGAGATCAAGAGTCTCATGCTCTACCGACTGAGGTATGAAATGAACAAACAAATACCAGCAATTTCTGCTTGTGTTTTCATTGGAAATCTCTGACATTCCTGCTTGCAGATAAGTGGAGTTTGAACTGCAGAAAGACAGAAGGAACATGGGGGAGATCATACATTTTGAGAGCCATGGTGGTAAACATAGCTGTCAACTTTCCCCCCTTTTTTTAAGGGAAATTCCCTTATTCCGAATAGGATTCCTCACAAGAAAAGGGAAAAGTTGACAGCTATGGTGGTAAATATGAGAGTAATCTATCTATACATCTGCAGGGTCATTGAAACATGAAACTAAACAAGTACTATTCCTTTGCGACATACACGCCTGGTTCAGACAACACGGCGATCCAAACCTTTTTCGCTCCCTCACTGAACTGAGCTAAGCCAAAGTTAAGCTTTGCTTGTCATCCAAACTGGGACTTGAGCTGTAGCCAAGAACAAACCTTGGCTGGAGCTTGTGGTTACTGAGGAGAGAGAGCTTAGCTATGAGTCCTTGGCTTAGCTCAATGAGATGCAGAGGTAAAATGGACCAAGGAGAGCAAAGTGGCTGTGAGGAACTATCCCGGAGCCTTCACATTTTCATGGTCTAATGGCATGGCTTTCTAGCTAGTGAAGGCTGGCAACTACCTTTATTTGAAAGGTATTTAGGAAGCAATTCTGGCTTCTTCTTTTAGGGCTGAGCTGATTGGAATTTAAGTGGATTTCACTCTAAGTGTTTAGGTTTTGAAAAAAGCATCCATTGGATAATAGGGTATGATATACTTTCTCTTAATAATATAGTACCACATTATTTGCAATTGGTTTATTAAAAAGCATGGATTTTATCTACTCACTGAAAGCTGCTTTTCAAGTGGACTTTAAAAAATAAAATAAAACCCAGTGCCTTCTTTCATCTTTTCCCCATCCACTGTTGTGACACCTGACATCCCTTCTTTGCTAAAGCCTAAGGTAAAGTAGTAGGAAGCATTGCGTTTAGGAAAGCTATTTTTACCCACTATTGCTACAAAATCCCTGTGGACCTTAAGCAGGCAGTCTCCCTGCTGTGCTGTTTGGAGCTCACTCACCAGTTCTTGTCTGTCACACAATGGCAGGAGAAAAGAGACGGCAGGATGCTGAGTCAGCAGAAGGCAGCAAATTGGGCTGTAGCAGCATGACAGTATCAGAATGGGGATAATGATAATATTATATATATATATATATATATATATATATATATATATATATATATATATATTTAACAGTATTTATTTGAATACTGCCTAATTATAAATAAAAGCTCTAAGAAGTATAGAAATCACAATGAAAAAACATTTCTCCGATGAAAATAGGGACGTCCCATTCCATAATGATGATTTTACTATTTATATCCCACACATTTTACTGGTTTGCCCAGAGGCGTAGGAAGGTCAGGTGGTACCCAGTGCGGGAAATTTCTTGTCATCCCCCCCAATTGATTCCCCCCGCAAAAATGGTTTTACGTTATTTCATATTTTCTTACAAAGGAATAATAATAATAAACTTTTATTTATATCCCGCCCTCCCCGGCCAAAGAAGATCCCTGGCCTTGTGATCCTCAGATGAAGGGTGGTATAGAAATGTTATTATTATTAATAATAATAAAATTGTTGGTATCTTTATACAAATGCCATGCAGATCTTAGGTACTATTCCATCCTCTTCCTCTGAGAAATCATGTATTTTTCAGGTGACTGGGTGCTTCAGTTAAATGCAAATGCAGATTCATGTTGCTGAATTGGTCTCTTTTTATGCTACCCTAATGAAACTTTGGACTGTAGCCTATCTCCCAAATTAGGAATCAATTACATTTTACATAAAAAACACTGAGTACCCTGCAACCTTTATGTAATTGGGCAGAAGCTATATTGCCATTTCTATGCAGTTACACCAAATTACACAATCACGTCAACAGAGTTACATTGGCAAATTACGCATACATTTGTTCATATTAGGCCTTGCAAGACAAGGGCTCAACAGCAAAAAGCTGGTCACTTGGAACAAGCTCTGTGAGATAATGTATAAATCCAGGCAACTGGGCAAAGATAGCAAGGGGCCCCTCAATTAATTTGTCATCATGGTGTAATTAGTGCCACTTAATGTAAAGTGGTAGCAAGTGAATTATCTTAACTATTTAATTATGTTATTGACTTGAAGGGAAAGGGAATAATTGGTAAAATAGGGCTTAGATGTTATGATATTTAGAAGGGAAGAAGGTGTCCTTGAAGATATTCACATTAATTAACAGGTATCCACCCCAAAATAATGCTTATAGCACACTTTTACATATTACAAAACCATTTGTTGATTAACTGAACCCGGGAGTTTGTGGTATTGATTTCACGAACCGAAGACATAAGCAGACCTATATTAAATCATTATCTGGTGAACAGAATTTCTTTCTGGTTTATCTTTAATGCAGAAAAATTAACTGAGCTACTTCTCTGTTTGAACATTGCCCCTTACTTGCTAATTCTATGTCACAGTACTCTTGTGAATATGGAATACAGGAAACTAACTGAACAATATGCCCTAAGCTGAGTCAGGGTTCAACATTAAAGGCAAAAGCTTTTCAAAACAATAATACTCAATACCAGATCTTGCAAAAAAAAACAAACCTATTTATACCTACACACACACTTTTCTGTGGTTGAAAAAAATGCACAGAATAATTGACAGTAATTAGTACAAAGCCAGCATCTTACGCTACTTAGTAGTAAATTCAGTTTTGGATCCTGAGTCTTAAGCGTTAAGCTTTTGAATTAAAAACAGCCTAAACAAAGATTTGAACTTTTCAGATTAATGCAACCCCTATATTTGCTGGAAAACTCCCAAAGGTAGTTCCATAAATCCTGAGCTCATGTGCTGTCTTCTAAATCCCAATGAAAATCAAAGGATTTCATTTAAGTATTCATTTAGGTCCAGTATTGTGGTATTCCTAATCGTGGTAACTTCGGTTGTATTTACACTGAGTATACCTTATTCCAAAGTACTGCAGCAAGAAACAGCAATTCTAAAGATTTTTCTTTCAACGCTTGTAAAGATTGCAAAAGTTACCCTATACTTATCCCTGGAAACTAAAAGCTCAACTTTAAAGCATATCATTGTTCCCAGATAAGTGACAGATGAAGACATGCATAGGTTTTTAAAGTCTGAGCTATACAAACTCATGTTTTGGACCTCATTATTTCCATTTATACCTATTTCCATTATACCTATTTGTTTATTGTTTATGTCTTGCCTACTACCAGCACAGAAACTCTCAAGATAGCTTATGGGACAATTAAGCAAATAACTTTAAAGGAGTAATACTGTAGCTACCAATAAAAAAATCAATACATAGGACTCAAACAAATAGATTCAAGTTACAAGAAAGGGATTCCAACTAAACACCATGTTATGTACTAAGCTTGGATCCTAGAACAATAGGCAGGTAGGATCCTAGAATGCAACAACTGATTGGGTTGCAGGAGAAGACCAATCAGGCTCCAGGAGGAAGTTAATCAGCCTATTAGGCTGGTAGGATCATAGAATGCAGCAACTGATGGGCCTGCAGGAGAAGACCAATCAGACTCCAGGAGGGAAGCAGAATCAGCCAATCAGATGGGACTCATTGTGTAAATAATGTATATAAAAGCCTGAGGTTTTTTTGGGGGGGGGGGGTATTCACTGTTTTACAAGCTGCAATAAAGAGCACGAAATCACTGCAAGACTCTGAGTATATTTCACACCAGGAAGAACTTTCTGACTGTAAGAGCTGTTTGACAGTGGAACAGACTCCCTCGGAAGGTTTTGGAGTCTCCTTCCTTGGAGGTTTATAAGCAGAAGTTGGATGGCCATCTGTCATAAATGCTGTTGTTGAGATTGCTGCTTTGCAGAGGGTTGGACTAGATTACCCTCACAATCCCTTCAAAGTCTACAGTACTATGATTCTATGAAACAGAACATCCTTAATCATTTAGTGAACCTTGTGGGCCTTTTATGTTATGAGGTTGACAAAGTACTGAAAACTCTATCTTATCCATATGTTTTCTTAAATGCATATGTCAACGTTTCCATCAGGACATCTGCACCTTAAGCTATACTGTATGTATTTTCATGAGAAAACAAGCCCTAATTGTAATTGAAATATGTAGTCCGTCCCCCCCGAAAAGTGAAAATACACAGACATCCTGTTTTAATGAACTCATAACTTCATAGAATCATAGAGCTGGAAGGGACCATGAGGATCATCTAGTCCAACCCCCTGCAATGCAGGAATCCTTTGTCCAACATGGGGCTCAAACCCACAACCCTGAGGTTAAGAGCCTCATGCTCTACCAGCTGAGCTAGCTTTGGACTGTAGCTAATTGTAGGTCTACCAGCCCTTAGACCACAACATAAAAGTGAGTAATTCCTTTGGAGGAAGATGAGAATGTTGTGTGCATTTCTGTACATTTTTGGAGAAACGGGACAGACAGAACAGACTTTGAAAGAAAAATTATTGAATCAGAATAAGCTGGAATTGGTCTGATCCCAATCTCCCTAAATAGCTTCTGTAGTCTAGCATCATCTGGAGGTCCCTGGTTTATCAATAGGTGTGGTCTGTTTAGAAAAATTATTGTGGCTCATGGGATTCAATAGCTCTTTGTACCCACATTAGACTCCTACCCTCCTCTGCCTACATTGTTCTCTTTAGTTACAATGTTCTTGACTTCACTCCTGCATTAATTTATGGAAGATAATATCTCCTCCCACTCTCATGAAACCCTTCACTAAAAAAAGTGTGTTCCCCTAAGGAAAAGTTAATTGACATTCAAAAGGTGACATCTGCTATTCTAAGCATTTTAATTCTGACTGATGTCAGACTGAAACTGTGCCTTAAATCCAAAAAAAAAGCAGTCACCCTCGAGTCGAGCACTGAGTGAGTGAGTTCCTTGCAGGTTTGCCCATCTCAGGTCTGCTGGGACTTCACTGTAGTGGTAACTGTTCTTGCTTTTTTGACACCCTTTTGATATGTTAACAGCTTGTTGTCAAGACGATACCTGAAGTGCTGAAATATTTTGCACTGTTAGTAAGTTTAGCTGACATTTAACCGCCTGTTTCAGCTGTTTTCATCTTCTGCATCTTTTCTCCACTGCATTTCTTTGCTCAGGTGACTTAAAAGTATATGTTTGGTCATAAAAGGCTACAATAAGAAACAACAACTACAAAGTTGCACAGCCTGGTGCCCTACCAGTAGGCAGAGTGAGGTGGCTGCTACAGACGTGAGATTTTGAGTGTCATGAAAGGGCAACAAATGGTTGGTTATTAAGTTGTCTTTTTACTGCCAGGAAGGAAAATACAAGCTGTGGGATTTTCCATCTCTAGTAAAGTACAAAAATGTGGGAGATTTTGTAGTCAAACCAAACAATGCATATCTATGCTAGTAAATCAAGGGGTCAAGAACCATAGAGCAGTAAATTTCTGGAGAGTGCTTAGCTAGGTCACACCCCCTCACCTTCAAGGAGGGAGGAAGTCAGGGTTGTTTCCTGTTTCCCCCCCCCTCCCCTCTTTTAATCATGTAACTGAAGAGAGGTTGAGGCTGGGGCTCTAGACTCAGTCTGTGTGTTTGAGTCCAGCTTCTTTATTTGGAACCAAGAACACTTTACCTGTGTAGTTTCTGCTGTAGGATTGAATGATGCACGAGCATCTCATTAATGTAAGTAAAGCATTTAAACTTACCTAGGTTTGTAGTCTATTCACTCCAAGAGGAGTAGTAGTGGGGGAGCACACTTGTGATCGCTTATTACTGGGACACTTAAAGGTCTAAAAACCTATATGCCCCACACTTTGCAAACACTGCATATATTTCTGTTTTAAACTCTGCTGGGGGTTCTTTTGCGCAGCTAGTGTGACAAGCTCTGTATGCTTTTTGAATTCAGAAAGTCAGCAGTTTCTTTCTTTCTTTTGTAGTTTCCCATAAATGTGGGACTTTAGGATTAAATGATATTCCCCATCCCAACACAAAATACCTCGACAGGTAGTGAGTACTATGCTTATTCAAGGGTGAGGAAACTTTTTTTTAACCTGAGGACCACATTCCATTCTTGGCAACCTTTTGGGGGCCATGTGGGTAGGACCAGAGACAGAGGTGGTCAGAGCAAGAAATGTGTATTTTATCTGTGCACAGTGTGTTCATCATGCAAGTTTGTTCATGCTCACCCATCTCTTTATCCTCAATCACAGAAAGCATGAACCATTATCAGAATTCAAGGGCTCATTCCAGCCAAGCAAAAACACTCATGTATAATATAAAGCCTCCTGCCAAACTAGCAGTTCGAAAGCATGTCAAAGTGCAAGTAGATAAATAGGTACCACTCTGGCGGGAAGGTAAACAGCATTTCCATGTGCTGCTCTGGTTCGCCAGAAGCAGCTTAGTCATGCTGGCCACATGCCCCAGAAGCTTTATGCCTGCTCCCTTGGCCAGTAAAGCAAGATGAGCGCCGCAACCCCATAGTCGTCCGCAACTGGACCTAATGGTCAGGGGTCCCTTTACCTTTATAGTATAAAGCAAGTATAGTATATACCCCTGGCTCAGAATGTTATGTGGCCTGGGAAGAGTTCCAAGGGCTAGACAGAAGATCACATTTTGTCCACCAGCCTGATGTCTATCCATGATGTAATTTAACTTGAGGAAGAACACCATTGGCTATTCCAACTGAAGCAGCAAAAACTTCTGGAAATGGCCTATGACTACAGTTGGCCTGCTTGCGGCAGTGAAACTTCGCAGAGTAACAGAGTCATAGGCTGGAATGTCCTGAAACTTTTGAACATCAGGTGTTCAGTGATGCTCCAGACATTACGTGAGAGTCTGTAAATGAGACTGAAAAATGGCTGGTGAGTGTGCAGCTGATGACGAAGAAGAAAAAGAAGAAGATTTTATTATTTATATGTAGATATATAAGCCCTTCCAAGTTATTTGAGATTTGTATATAGTCAATTCATGGAGGAATGAGCACAGTGTATTTATATTTTATTATCCTAGACTCTTCCAATAGTTATGTCACTGCAGCTTACTGGGACGGTGCAGTGTAGTGCAGGGATGACTCAAGCTCCTAGGGAGTGATGGATCGGTAGGTAGGAAGATCAACAGCCAATGGAACAAAAGCCAATAAGAGGCAGAACTCGCTAATTCTACTTTTGTCCTTGTCCTCCTCCCTGCTGGGCCACACTGAGACTGGTTATAAGTAAAAAGGGAGGCAGTTGGTGGGGCAGTAGGCCTACCCCATTTGCCTTAACAAACTAGCCTCTGTTAGTGCAGAAGTGTTGTGGAGAGGTTGTGGCTCTGCAAGCACATGATAGGATGGTGGGTTGAGAAGAGATGCTGAGAAAACTATGGATGGTGAGCATGGTGCCATATCCTGCTTGTAGACCTTTGGGCAGACTCATCAAGGAACTTGAATGCAACATTGCATAATAATTGTTCAGAGTGCAACATTGCATAATAATTGCACTGGTTTTAGGTCCTGTGAGGAAGAGCAGCATGGCTGCTGCCCACTTCCTTCGTTAGCTGTTAGTCCTGCAGTTGAAGCAGTGCCACAGCATCATACTATAAATCACATAAATTACCGGGGGGGGGGTCCTTTTCAAAAGCCTAGCTTTAAAAGTTTTCCCTAAGAATGATTATGTTGTTATTGTTCTTATTATTACCGACACAAGAAAGCACATAAAAAAGAGGCTTGTAATAAATGTGACTGACAGGCCCTTAAATATAAAGGCACTGGGAAGCATGACTCTAATAGCGAAAGTCCCTTGTCTCTCTCCTTCTCTTTTCATCCTGGCTAATTCATTGCTCCATTTTATATTCAGTTACACACAGTATGTCCTCTCTTGATATCTCATCAGCATTGGAAATTCAGGGTGGGCAAATGCATCAAGCACAATCCAGGGATTGACAGCCTCAGCCTTCACACTTGTCATTAGAATTGGCCCATTAATCATCTGACTCAAGTGCCCCTCTTCATATTCAGGATCAAAAATATATAATAACAAATGAGATTGATCATGCAATGACTACACCACCCCCTCTACTTATGGACATGTGTGTTTCAGTTCATCAGGAAAAGACTTGCTTAACAGTTGAAATCATTTCCTAACAACCAAGGAAATAACTTTCTGCTACTTTCAACTGAGGTGCATCTGGGTTTTTCACTATACAGCTTTCAGCGAATGCTGAAGATGCGCCTCCTTACCCTTGCTCTTTGACATGAGATGCGTGTTTACAGGGATCACCCTGTTCCCGTGAGTGCAATCCTCTGGGACAGCTCAGTCAGTAGAGCCTGAGACACTTAATCTCAGGGTCATGGGTTTGAGCCCCACGTTGGGCAAAATATACCTACATTGCAGGGGGTTGGACTAGATGTCCCTTGTGGCCCCTTCCAACTCTACAATTCTATGAATCTGTTTTAGCTGTTTTTAATTCTGAATTTTAAATTGTTGTAATCAGCCCTGGGACCTGTTGGTGAAGCATGAGTAATAAATTTAGTAGTAATAAGAAATACTAGAATATATTATGTTACTGTACTAAAACATTTTTATACTGTCTACCTACAAAGTGCTCTCTCTCTCTCTCTCTCTCTCTCACACACACACACACACACACACAGAGAGAGAGAGCTATTCCCAACACCTCAAATATAGTCTTTCTTGAGTTTTCTTTGATTACAACTATCATAAAAAGCAATTGTAGATTTTTCAAATATTGCCCATGCTGTTTATTCTTATCTATTTAACAATGTCTATGTGGGACAAGAAGCTACAGTTAGAACTGGATATGGAATAACTGATTGGTTCAAAATTGGGAAAGGAGTACGACAAGGCTGTATATTGTCTCCCTGCTTATTTAACTTATATACAGAATTCATCATGCGAAAGGCTGGGCTGGATGAATCCCAAACCGGAATTAAGATTGCTGGAAAAAAATATCAACAACCTCAGATATGCTGATGATACAACCTTGATGGCACAAAGTGAGGAGGAATTAAAGAACCTTTTAATGAGGGTGAAAGAGGAGAGCGCAAAATATGGTCTGAAGCTCAACATCAAAAAAACTAAGATCATGGCCACTGGTCCCATCACCTCCTGGCAAATAGAAGGGGAAGAAATGGAGGCAGTGAGAGATTTCACTTTCTTGGGTTCCATGATCACTGCAAATGGTGACAGCAGTCACGAAATTAGAAGACGCCTGCTTCTTGGGAGAAAAGCAATGACAAACCTAGACAGCATCTTAAAAAGCAAAGACATCACCTTGCCGACAAAGGTCCATATAGTTAAAGCTATGGTTTTCCCAGTAGTAATGTATGGAAGTGAGAGCTGGACCATAAAGAAGACTGATAGCCGAAGAATTGATGCTTTTGAATTATGGTGCTGGAGGAGACTCTTGAGAGTCCCATGGACTGCAAGAAGATCAAACCTATCCATTCTTAAAGAAATCAGCCCAGAGTGCTCACTAGAAGGACAGATCCTAAAGTTGAGGCTCCAGTACTTTGGCCACCTCATGAAAAGAGAAGACTCCCTAGAAAAGACCCTGATGTTGGGAAAGATGGAGGGCACAAGGAGAAGGGGACGACAGAGGATGAGATGGTTGGATAGTGTTCCCCGAAGCTACTAACATGAGTTTTGCCAAATTGCGAGAGGCAGTGGAGGATAGGGGTGCCTGGCGTGCTCTGGTCCATGGGGTCACGAAGAGTCGGACACGACTGAATGACTGAACAACAACAACTTTAACATGCAGGATTCGAAGGCCATTCCCTTCTGGTGACCTCCTGATGTTGGTGAACTCCTGCTACCATCAACTGCAGCCAGCATGGTCAATGGTGAGGAATGATGGGAGTTGAAGTCCAACGATACCTTGAGGGCCACAGCTCCCCCACTAGATCAACAAATGCACACTGAAAGTTTTCGGGACTTTCAGCCTGTAGTCTTTATCATAGGATACTCCAGAATAAAAAGATAGGCATTCTTCCTCCTACTCGGCATCATATTAGCAGTAAACAAGCCCCAACCTCTGGGAGTGGGAGAAGAAAGCAACATTATTGAAATTTATTCACGTGGTGGGACTTCACCTCATCACAGTAGATTAAAAGGAAATCTTTAATTCCATTTTATGGGTGAGTTATTGCCCAGTAGTTTTCTTTTTGATTTTGTTTTGAGATAACCTTAGGGATACTTAATAACAAGCACCCTATATAATGTCTTACTTCAGTGTAGTATATTTCCATGTATTATTAACACCAAAGGCCAAATGAATAATGAAAACACAACCTGGGAAAACCCATTTTCTTCCCTATTCACTCTGTTATTTTGATCTAAGCAGCATAATAATTGCTTTCTTTTCTGTGGCATGGACTAATAATTAGCCAGAGAGAGAAAGAGAGTGAGATTGCATTTGCCTCGTTGGTTGTTTTTTTTTTTTTTTTTAATTACTTGTTTATGCAGCCACTTCCATTAGGCTGGATTATTTGCTAAAGTTGGCGGGTGTATGACTTCTTCCACAAAACATTAAAGCTCCTAATAAACACTTTGAAAGATATTCGGATAAACATTCAAGGTGCAAACTTGAAATTTTACTGTAATTGTGGAGTTTAGGGTGAGTAATATTAGCAGGACAATTTCCTTTTCCTTTTAATATTGAAACGGGATATTTGGTAGGCACTTTCAAAATAAATTTGCATATGATGATAAGTTCCTTTGTCCTCTTTTTGAGAACACATTTCCGCTTTTTTGGCAGTGCTTAAGAGGACACCCTACAATTTCCTCAAAATACTTCCACCCACAACCCTGGGGAGAACTGAATTAACCTTTGGAAGCATTTTTGCCCATCTTGGATGATCATAAAGCGTGTTCTCCCATTGAAGAGAGCACGGGTTGCAGAAGGGTTAAAGGAGCAGCTCCAAGTTGATGGGAGGGGGTTTTGGGCTGGCCACAGCTAGGATTGGTTAAGGCAAGTTGCTGGGGAGTTTAGCATGTTGCTAGTCGTTTGATTGACAGTTCTTGCCTTTATAACCTAAGTTTGTGAAACTTTGGTTTCACTTTTGCGGTGTGCAACGGATCTCCCGCCCGCCCTCCCTAATTTGGGAACAGCGCTTTGCTGCTTGACCTTGCTATGCCTGTCACGGGGTTGTCTGCTTTGGAGCGGGAGCCTGGTAGGAATTTATCCGGTGGCTGATTGGCTTTTGTCACTGGTTTTGCCTACTGCGTAGCAAATCGTCACAACTTGTAAGGTTGGCGGTTAGGCATTGGTTATAAATTTGCTTGCACTAGGGGTCAGGATAGGCTGTGCCTGCCCCTAGTATCGCTGCTTCAGAGGTATGGATAGGCTGTGCCTACCTCTGAATGCGCGGGGCAGGGGTAGGAAATTGGATGGGCCTACCCCTGAAAATAAGGGTATTCTGTTAAAAGAATCCAGGGACTCTTTTTGCTTTTGTCCATACCCACCTCAAGTGGTGGGAGGCTTGGGCCAAGCGGAGTCCTAGGGAGCATTTGGGGGAGAGGCCTGGGTCGTTGCCCGACTCCACTTCTTCCTTAGGTGTTTACCCTTTTCTGACTTCGCCCTCAAAAGCGAATGTCAGCTGTCCCATGGCTGGGGGGACAGTAGTCGGAACCAATGCCTAAGCAACCACTCACATTGGCTGTATTTAAATAAAGTTGTGGCCAAAATTATGCCAAAAACCCAAACCAAAAATAACGTGTCTTGACTGAATTACTGGGGGAGCTGGGACGGTAACCTCGACATGCAAATAAATGGAAATCCAAAGGTATAATTGATATTGGCAGCATTAATGTAAACTTACAAAGAAAACAATGATCCCGACTGTGCAGTTCCACTAGCATCTACTCATAAGTAAGTCTCATTCGAATTCAGCAGGGCTTACTTCCAGGTCATGGAATTGCAGCCCTAATTACTGGTATATGACCCCAAACAGATGATACTTGCAGAAAGGGTTATGGAAACCTTGTAATCATATGGCAAAATACAGAATCCTTTTTCTTGAAAGCAACTTTGTACATCGTCCATGAATACTGTTATTTTTCAGTCTTCACCATCCAGTATGTTTCCAGTTAATTTATGGAAATGGAAAAATGGAGCATAAAATAAAACGTGTATGAGCGAAGGGGGATTTCTCCTTATTTTTGCATATTATGTGGAGTACATGATTTCATTATAACAAGCAATATTTCTGCTAATTCCCAAATCCCTCCTGCAGAGAGTGCTGGACTGATGTGGGGCTCAAAAGTGCTAATGCCTGAACTTCAGAATCGGTCTTATAGCTGTCCTTGTAGCTTTAACATCTGGCTTGTTTGTAGGGCTGGACCAAGAAGATTGGCTGCCTGAGGCAAAGTACAAGGTAGCATATATGTACCCTATTCCATTTACAGAAGCCAGCCAGTCTGGAAATTGAATCTTACATTTTCACCAATGATGGAACAGGCAGCAGACTAATTCAGGGAATGCTGGGCAGGCTGCATGGTACACATAGCTATGTCACCCAACAGTACAGAGCAATCAGCAGAGCTCAGGAGAAACAGCTGGGGAGGCTGACTTCACTGCCTTTTTAAAATTCCAGTGTCTCCTACCTGGGTTAGTCACTTTTCACTGCCTAACGAAAGGGGCAGCCCTGCTTAGAATGAAAGATAATTTTACATTATGTTACATAAAGCTAAAGTTAAGGTTTATTTGGTCAACCCTGAGCAAGGGCACAATGTCTTTCAATTTCCCTGTTTTAAACCTCTCTCATTATCTCATTGCATTTAATTAAAATCACCATAATCACAATAGGAAACCATGGGCTTCCTTGACTAAAAGTACGTTAAGAACTTAAGTGCTGCATTTATATGTTCTAAGATGAACAGGAGGATCAATCACCATAAATCTAAACTAGTAGCAAGTCTCCGTACGATTCGGGACTTTGTTTACACCACTGTAAATCGTACTAGGAGAACAGAAGGTAATGGGCTTATTCTGAACCCTTCCTTGTATAAGGGAAAGCAGAATTGGGAATTTTTATAGCCACTCTATTGAGTTTATCATTGATTAAGCAAAAGTTATATTAACTTTATACAATAAATGTTACCTCTATTGATTCCTTGAGCCCAGTAATTGTGTCTGGAAAGTGGCCCACATGAACCATTCACTCTGGTTTCCTTATTGATCTGCCATATTAAAAAGCACCCTACAACAGTATAAACTACTATACACAGGGGTCAATAAAAATTTATGCAGTAAGAGGCAACTACCGGCTCTGGAGTATATTTGAGAAATGCTCAATACCATAATTGAATAGTTAAACTCTTTACAAGGATCCTTTGTACTGCACAGCAGCTACACAATAAAGTTGGCCAGATCACAAATAGAGGCTACCGAACAAAATTCTCAAATATGAGAGCCACATAAAACAGTTTAATGGACTTAGGAACATGTGAAGCTGCCTTATACTGAACCAGATCAATGGTCCATCTAGTTTGGTATTGTTTGCATTGATTGGCAGCAGCTCTCCAGGATTTCAGGCAGGGAAAAGATCCTAGCCCTATTTGGAGATGCTGAGGACTGAATCTAGGATCTTCTGCTATGACCATTCAGCTAACAGCTCATAAGGGCTTCCAGGATCGCCCTTTCGGCTTAACCAGGATACAAGGGATATGTGGCCACTTCATGGGGCTGTGCAAAAAGTAGTAGAAAGTTGTAGCCCCCAGATTCCCAGGCATGGCGTTAATGGGGAAAGAATAGGAGAGTGTGCTTCAGTAGTGGGATCATCCCACAAGGGGCCAACAGTTGCAACAGGTTGCAACTTCTGTGCAATGGTCTTGTAAGGGAAGAACTTTAGGACCCCAAGTCAGAAGAAAGAGCAGGGCATGGCAACTACATTTTGACATAAGCAAGGTAATATATATTATTACCCAAAGAGTCACTCCCTCAAATAAGTCCACTTGTGCCTTTGCTTCTGGTAGGAAAAAAACCTGTGACTACGGAGAGAGGCTCTTTGAGGAAATTGCCTTTGTAGAGTGTTTGATTACATCTGTTCAGCGAAACAGATAAAGTCATCTTGATCCGTAAATAGTAATCTCAGAACAAAAGGAGGCCATGCTATCTCTCTCTTTCCATAGGAGGGTTCTGAAACCAACTAGATTTGATTAAGTGCCTATGGTGGTGCTGGAGAAACTCTGGCTCTCTAGCTGTTGCCCAAGTTCCACCATCCCTGACCATTGGCTTGGTGGCTGGGATGGAAGGGTGTTGGAGTCCAGAAACACCTGGAGGATCACAGGTTCTCACCAGTGGCCTCCTATGAATCAAGGCCAATATGACTAAGGCTGCTACATTTCAAAAAGTAAAAAACCAGGACATCCCCCAAATCACCAAAATAGCACAATTTTTCAATTGAATTGTCTAAGATCCAGGACAAAGCACCCCAGACGTCATTTCTGCCTTTGAAATCCCGGTAATGTTTGGGGAAATCCGAACGTATGGCAGCCCTAACTGTGACCCTACATGTTTTTAAACACTGGTGTGTACCAATACTCCCAGAGGCAAAAAGGACAGTTAACAGTTCCAAAGCTAGATATCTGCTGCCCAAATCATGGTTGGCTTGTGAACTAGGGTGTAAGAAGGCAGTAATTTCCACCCTATCTTGGTTTTGCCATAGTCAGGGATGTTTCTGTTCTACTGTTATTTCCATCCCTGACCTTAGACAAACATGCACAAGGTGGGAATTTCTGCTCCAGTTTCCATTTCTGACAGAATTACCTGTCTATTTTGCAGCCATTTAATTATTTTATTGCATTTATAACCACAATTGAACTCGAGGTATCACAAGCAGGGTTTACACATGGTTTCTCATCCTGGCACTGACGAGAGACCAGTTTAGCTTCAGCAATGTTGGTGCACTAAGAACCTTCCAATCGTGCCTTATCTGCTTTCCAACAGTCCACAACACAACGGGACATCGTGACATGTAATGTGGCTAGCAGCATATACAACCTCCCTACCAAAACTTTGCTAGTCATGTCAAAAATATCAATGTCAAAAAATTCCCCTGGTGATGGAATTGTATGTAAAATTAGGTAAAATATTGGTGACATCTCTAGACCACCATGGTAGAAATTGGACTCTGAAATATGTGTGCTTACTTTTGAAATACTTACGTAACGAAGGAAGACAGAAGATTTGATTAAATGCAGACTCAGAGGCCAGTAAATTAGGATGATGAAGAATAACAGTCCCCCCCCCGGGGTGTAGTGAGCCACTTTGCTGCCCGGGGCAGCAAAGTGGGGGTACCCCCCTGGGGGTGGGGCACCGCCCCCTAGCGCGCGTGCAGCATCCTGGGTGGGCTGCGTATGCGCAGTCCACCCAAGATGGTGGGCGTGAACGGCCGGCACCCCTTCTGTGCGGCAGCACTGCAAGTTTTAAGGCTGCAGTGCGCGAACACACACGCTGCAGACTTAAAAGTTGCCGTGTGCCAGGCCGCGGCAATCGCGGAAGCGGGGTGCCGCCCCGAGTGTCACTCCCCCAGGGCAGTACCCAGGGCGGCCCGCCCCCTCCGCCCCTTGCTCCGCCCCTGGTCCCCCCCTTTATTTCAGAGCTACCTATTGTATTTTTTGTAAGTTGTTACCTTTAGATGATGGAAATCTCACCCTTCTCACCTCCTCAGATAAACTTTATTATATACTGATTCTCTCTCTCTCTCTCTCTCTCTCTCTCTCTCTCTCTCTCTGTGTGTGTTTTACAGTTTGGATTCTTTAAAAACAGCACTGTCCTTGTTTTTAGCTTCTTTTATTAGACAAGATGTCACGAAAGATCAATCTTTGTTGATCAGGGAGGGTGTCATGTTTTGCAATGGCTTTGACGACATGTTTTTGTAGCAGATGAAACGATATCACAAAATCTGCTATTATCTTGATAACTTTGAACATTGCAAGACCAAGATATTTCTAATGAGATTTTTTTTAAAGCTTCATAGATCAGATGGGAAAGCAAGACAGTTATATAAATAGTTTCCTATGATTTCTTTTGTGGTTAAAAGGGCCAGTACAGTTATTGGGGGGCGGGGGCGATGGCTCACTGAAATCTCAAAGAAGTTATAAAGAGCATAGATTTGGCTCATGCTAACAAGAAGAAAGGTTAAACGAAGATCTGATTTATAATTTGTTGCTTGTATTTGAGTTGTTATTGGAGTAAAGATGTTGGGTGCCATTTCTGATTTCAGTAGGGGGGCAAACATATTTCAGTGGGGGGCAAGACAGCAAGGTTTAAAGGCTAATTCTTCGTTATAGTAAATATTAAATTCCATTAAAGCAATGAACTTCAAGTAGTGTTGCTGATGAAATTCACAAATAAGGAACTGTAAATATGAATTTCCACCATGTGCAGCACTAATTTTTAATACAACTTGGGCATCCTTAGCCTGAATCTTTTATTCTTTTCATAATTAATCAGACATAATTAATCAGATATTGAGCTAATATCCCAGCGTTAATGAGATCAGGCTGTTGAGGTTGGTTTGTGCTTAGAAGTCACAACTATATATTTTTAAAAAACAACAACACTTGGATTAATTTGCAGTCTGGGGGCCTCAGGTGGACAGGTGGCTTTTGACCTAATTGCGCTTAATCTTCATTGAGATCCTGGTTTCTTTATGTGGCAACTCTACTCTCGCCTTCCAGAACACCCTTCTGGGAATCACAGAAGTAGAGAAGGCATGGAGTGCCTCAAAGAGAGAGAAAGAAAGCTGTGCAAACCTGCAATTCTGCATACACGGCTCACATTTGTCCCTGGCTACATTCACACAATACATTTAAATCAGTATGATGCCACTTTAAATTGTCATGGCTTTGCCCCCAAAATTCTCCAAGCCGTAGTTAGTTAAGGTTCACGAGAGTTCTGAATAGCCTCCACTACCCCTCTCACAGAGCTACATTTCGCCGAGTGGGTTAATGGTCAATCCCTGTCCACAAGGAACATTGGGAACTATCTGGGAATGCACTCCTAATACTTCTTCATTTAACTGCAACTTGAAGCTTCCCACAGCTGGCAAGCCAACGTTTGAAGACTGGCAGGCATAATCAGGCTTGTGAACTGGAGGTCCCCACCCCTGGGCTATGGTCTCAGTGAGAAACTGTCCTTATTTCCTGATAGCTGTCTTTTGCGTGTTTAGACCTTTTACTCTGACCCTAGGAATAAATTCAGACACGACTCAAATTTTGGTTTGGTTTTTGGCAGAATTTAGGCCATAACTTTATTGATTACAATCAAGTCAGTGGTTGCATAGGCTCTGGTTTGACTATCTCCCTGCACCATTGCAGCCAGCACTGACCCAGAGCTCTATCATAGGTCAGCCTCGGGTAAATGCCAAGGCCGGTGGATGGGGGTTATCCAGCTATTCCGCTGCTCTGGCGAGCCCTGGATTCCATTACGGGCGCAACCCCTTTCAGGGTTTGCCAAACCATTGAATCCTCAGGTTCCTTTCCCGGAATACCCTTGGCATAGGGATGGCCAGACCATTCTGCCACCCCTATCACTTGAACCAGAGTCTATCCGCCAACCTTACAAGTTGTGACGATTTGCTACGCGGCAGGGAAAACCCAAGTGGCACCAGCCAATCAGCCAAGTGGGGAAAATTCCTGCCGTGCCCCTGCCTCAACAACAGGCGACACACAACGGTCAAGCACAAGCCCTAAATGTAGGGAGAGGTGAGTGGGTGTTCTGATGCACTAGCCCCAAAGAGGAAGCTCAGGATCACGTGCATCGGCTTAAATAGGTCCCTCAATATCCCTTACTTGCGTCCCATAGGTCAGATTGAACCCAGCAATGAGGGACCTACCAATAGGGTGTTGTGGCTATCCAATGATCCCACCCACAACACACAGGGTCTGGTGGCCAGGTCACACCACAACATGTGCCCTCTTTGAGGGAGGACTCGATTTATGGTAGCCCAAGTATTTTCACTGGTGTGTGTGTAGTTTTCCAGTCTCAATCTAGGTTCTGCCATCACACATGCCTTTGTTTTCAAGATAGTGTACTGATAACAGTGTGTGGCTAGCTTATTGCAAATATTAATATTGTGCAGCCTGAAGCAATAGGATGCATAACAACCGACTCATTTTGGAACAAAAATTGTCTATACCCATTTGTTTGATTCAGAACTTTCCTTGCAGAACGTTCTTCAAAAACAGGTACAAAACAATCCGAGATTCATCGAAAGAATTCCATAAGACATATGCTTATCCAAGCATAGGCTCAGCATAAGAAATAAAATAGTTTATAATCAGAGCTGACAAACATACCTCTCTCTCATACACAGGCTCCATTAGACTCTACTCCAGCTCCAAAGCTTTGCAGCATCTTACTCCCAGAGAGCCCAGGAACAAAGATTTCAGCTACCACCTTTCCAAGATGGCAAATTTGTAATTCAATAGACTCCCATGTGATCTAAGATTAATCACTCATGTGTTAACTGGAAGAGAATAGCAACAGTTAATTTTCAACCCATCCAGGAGCTCAGAGAGCTCTTAGTATATTTCAATGGAATTTTCCCATGTTGAACCTTTTCAGCAATACACATGGGCACCCTCCATTTCAGTGTGAATTTAATAATTCTGCTTAGCACAGCTGTGGTTCCTTATCACTACTCTCTCCCCTCTTAAAAACCACTGGAATTCTTGGTGCATTTTCTTGCCAAGAGTACTTTGCCAAAGTGGAGCAGCTTAATGCAAAGAAAAGCACTATACTCTGAGATCAGAGTGCATTGGTGTTTACCTGCAATTGACCCTGGAGTGGATAACATATGAGGTTTTTAGTGTTGTTTTTTTCCCAGATATTGGAGTGTAACATTGGACTGGACCAGCGAATTACCACTGTAAAGTTTACCGACCTGTTCCCAGAAGATATAAGTTGTGATGATTTCTCTTGAGACGAAAATAATGCTTGCAGTGGGGAGAGAAAGAAGTTGTCAACAACAGCATAGCATGCTTTTCTAGAAGGAATGACAGGCACTTTGTAGAATGAATTGTCTGTTGATTTCTATTTACCTTTCTGTCTAATATTGAATGAAACCTCATCAGCAATGTTTAAAGCCACCGAGTTTCCATTGTGTTTTTCAGCTATATTCTTTCTGCCAGCATCCCAGTTTGCCTGTAACAGTTTGTTCAGCTGCGGACAAAGGATACCTGCTGATCCACTGTTTTATTGAACTATTCAGTTCAGAGATTCACAGGCCACTGGTAGAAAGCAGAAATAGCAATGCAGCTGGGAAAAAGAACAGGGCAACAGCATCCAGCAGCTCTTTGAGAAAGCACCATTATCGGATTTTCAAGACCTGTGTGAAGTGAAATATGACCACTGTTTAACCATTTTCCAGTATCACATTCTTAATGCAAAAGCTAGGCACTGTCTTTCTTAGTGCTACAAGCAGAAGCTTTCATTTAAGCTGTTCACAAAGGAAACAGTTAGTTTGTTTTATTTTACATCTATTTTACAAATCTAGGTGACTGCTACATTTTGCATGAATTGCAGCTCCCCAGGGTCCCAAATTCCTATAGGCTGCAAATTATGCTAAAGAGTCTTTTATTAATGATGAACCGTTGGATAGATAAATTATTTGGGCCAGGACATCATCATCTTTCATCTCCTCAATGCGGCTGGCAAATTTGCCTTAGCAGGTCTCCATGGGTCAGATGTACTTGCTTTGTGGCCTTGCATAACTCTGAATCCCTCTTGTTTAAGGCTGCTCAAGCAAGCAATGGTGGTAGAGACGAAAGCTTTCTCCACTGCCAACATTGCCTGATTATTTGCTATTCATTTTTTTTATTTCATTAAAAAAATCCTCAAAGCGGTGTACAAAAGATTAAACAGGAAAGTCAAGAAAAATTTGCAACCCTGCTTTAAAACATACAAAAGTTAAAATACTACAACTCAACTTTCTAAGCATTTGGGTAAAGGTAAAGGGACCCCTGACCATTAGGTCCAGTCGCAGATGACTATGGGGTTGCGGTGCTCATCTCGCTTTACTGGCCGAGGGAGTCAGCATACAGCTTTTGGGTCATGTGGCCAGCCTAACTAAGCTGCTTATGGCGAACCAGAGCAGCACACAGAAATGCATTTGGGTAGACTTGTCTAAACAGGAATGTTTTTAGCAGGAATTGAAAGAGTACACTGAAGAACCTGCTGATCTCAATAGGCAAGGAATTCTAAAGAGCAGGTGCTGCCACACTAAATTTTCAATTTATTACAAATGTGGAATGGGCATTTTGTGGCACCTGTAGCAGTTCCAATTCCACCGATTGAAGCAGTCGAGTGAGCACATGTGGGGTAAGGCTCTGTTAGGATCGTCCTACTCGCATGTAGGACCCTGGCAGAGACACATGCCCAACTGGCATGTTCTCTCCCTCCTTGTCGTTTGTTCTGGAGTTTCTCCAGCTTGAACATCACAGCGACTGATACCAAGAGGCATTAGCACGCTTAGGGATCCTGCAGAGTGTTAGCAGTTTGCATAACAAACTCAGTAGCACAGCACTTTGGCTAAACTATGTTTATTTACATACCTGTATAATACACTCGGAGCATTCTGCCTCAGCTCCTTCCTCTTTCTCATCAGACAGCAAAGAGAAAGAACAAATGACAATAGTCCCACATCATGGAAACAAAGTAATCCAAACATCCTGTCTTCGTCACTTCCCACACTGTGGAATGAAAACATACACTGTCGTGATAGACAATCCAATGACTACAAGCATGGAGCAAGAATCCAAACAGGCTCTAGGGCAGGCATCCCCGACCTTTGGCCCTCCAGATGTTTTGGACTACAATTCCCATCATCCCTGACCACTGCTACTGTTAGCTAGGGATCATGGGAGTTGTAGGCCAAAACATCTGGAGGGCCAAAGGTTGGGGATGCCTGCTCTAGGGATTAGTCACATGTAGGACAAGGTATGAGTAAATAGGTGTCAGGGACTGGACTGAGGGGGAAAGGAACCTTCCAGAGAAGAGGAGGACAGTATACATTTACAACTGTGGTTTGCAGAGGGTCACAGCTTAGAAACAGAAGAGAGGCAAAGCTGGGAAATAATGGGAGAAGGAGAGAAGGAACAGCTGCCTGACATGTTATCGCTAGAGAGCATTCCAGACCCCTCTTCTCCCAGAACACGGCTAGGAATGAAAGCAGGAGAACAGAGAGCTCACAGACAATTGTCCCTAAGCAGACACTGTTGACGACTGAGAAGGGAAGGGGGGAGGAGCTTACTCTGAGCAACGCCATTATACAAGAGATGGTATTTCTACATCTCACTGTATGAACATTGAATAAAAAGTCTTGTCTTTCCATTACTGGCAGCTTGCCATGAGGGAGGGGGATGAGATTTCCTGAAGCCTGACAGAGGGTTTGTTTGCCCTTGTATTCACGGACACCACTCACCTTGTCCCACCTGCTTCACAATGCCAGAGAGGACCTTGAGAGTGATTCGATTGATAACTCTTCCCATCCTCACAATTCGATGAGAGACCGGGGCCTTGAAAGCAGGGGAGTAGCAAGGGGGGCGTAGGGGGCGGAATTATCAAGGAACAATTACTGCCCTACTAGGGTGGTTTATAAAAAACTTTTTAAAAAAAGCCTGCTCCAAAGGTCTTATCTTACTATACTAGGGATTATATAGCTATATATGAAATTTCATGCATATCAGTTAATATCTTGACTCTCCTCCACCAAAATAGCTGTTTACTTGGCTGTTTTCCTATGTCGTGAAGGCTGAAATTTCAGTTCAATGGAGCACTTACTGTTCCCAACCCTAACCCTGTGGAAAGCCATCTAATTAGGCTTTAATTTGATTTTGAGAAAGCCATCTATTTAGACTTTAGGAGGTAATTTAATTATTGTTTGATTTTATACCAATGTTATGTATCTGATGTTAGCCACCCTGAGCCTGACTTCGGCCGGGGAGGGCGGGATATAAATAAAAGTTGTTTATCATTATTACTTGTTATTTATCCCTTTGTAAGAAAATATGAAATAATGTAAAACCATTTTTTGCAGCGGGGGGGGGGATCAATGAGGGAGGGGTGACAAGAAATGTTCCGCACCGGGTACCACCTGACCTTCCTACGCCTCTGCTTGACAGGCACATCTACCCTACCCTACCCTACAATACCAATATTGTATTTTAATATTCTGCTGGAAGCTGCCCAGAGTGGCTGGGGGAACCCAGCCAGATGAGCAGGGTATAAATAAATTATTATTATTATTATTATTATTATTATTATTATTATTATTATTATTATTAACCAGCCAGGAAATTCCTCTGAGTATTCAGGGATGGACCAGCTTACCAGGTTTTCCTACAGGATGAATGATGTTTCCTGCGGGGGTGGGATGGGTAATGATGTTGTCACTTCAAATATCAATAGGAGTGATCTGTCAGTATACTAACAACTCACAAACATACCAGCTCACTACCAAACTACTTCAGGGTCAAGGATATGTTTCCCAAATATTTATTGAGGTGGCTGACCTGTTCTTCTTCCACTGCACACCCCCTCCCCAATCCAGGTGGTACATGGTGATATGTTTTGTATTTCCATTTAAATCATAGTAATTATTTCTAAACTTGCATCTAGACAAAAAAAAAAAACGTTGTCAGGGATTGCCCAGCTCCTCGCGAGGAGAAGGAGAGGAGAGGCCCTACTCGGGAGGAGAGCCACGACAAGGGTATTCCTTGGGAGGAGCAAGGGGAGAGAGGTCCTCCTCTCGAGGAAGAGAGGGACAGGAGGACTACTCAAGAGGAGGGGCTGGTTGGAGGTCCTGCTCGAGTTCTGGTAGAGCAGCTCTTCTTGAGAGGAGGGCTCTCTATGCTACAGGGAACCCCAGCCACTTCTGTTGACAGACTCCTCCTCTTCTAGCCTCTCGCCTGAGCTCTCTCCAAGGGAGGGGGAGCTGCGAAGGCTTGGAGACTCTAGGCAAAGACCCAGCACTGCCAGCCATAGAGGATCTGAGGAAGAACGGCCGCTTCCGGCGCCTGCACCGCATTGGGGGTTCAGGGGGCACCGCAGACATCATTTTAGGGTGCCAAGACTTTGGTGTTGGGCGGCAAACAGGAGTTGCCACTTCTGGATTCTGCAAGTGACTGAGCGGTCATGTTTTGAACTAGCTCTACACTGTAAATGGTAATGCATAATAAATAGTCTTAGTTACTGAAGGCTGTGTCATGAGCAACACTTGGGCAGATCCTGACAAACGTATTGAGATTTTATGCCAACCTGCACCCCCTTTTATTCTCTTTTTGGGTAGTGCCTTTCCTTTTCTTGTGCATGTGATGTATAAGTCACGCTAGTCAGAAAGGTTCCAACTGCTGCGTTCATGAGGTGGTTTGGTCCATTGACAGACAAAGCTGTCAGGTTCTTAGAAATGTCCAAATGACCCTCTTGGCTGAACTGTACTTGGAAACCCCTGGTGTGGTCAGCAGAGTAGGATGTTTAAAAGCAATGCAAGATAGATTTGATTACAGCCCATAAATTGCAGGTGTTTTGCTTAGCCAATATTCCACAAGCTTTTATGGCTTACAAAAGAAGGCAGCGGTAACATTTCTTCGAATGGTAACTGACATCCTAACAAATAGAAAGGCTTTTTATTATAGATTTTACTAGTAATGCTTCTCCTCACCAAACAACTGATTAAAAGCAAAAAACAAAGTACTAACGAAATCTCCCAAAATCTCCCCAGATGTTGGAGGAATGCACCCATCATTTCCCTCTCAAATTTCCTTCCCAACTGAGCAATTTCAAGAAATTTTGGAAGGATTACATCTGTGTTTTCCTGGCCTGAGGCTCAGGAACATTAGCCATCCCTGCCACTCTCAGGGTCCGTGGTAGGTGAAGAATATCACTGACCTATATCACTGACCTACAGTGGCACGTAAAGAGTTGACACAGGCTACACTAAGCAATAGATATCTCCCCCCAAAATGTGAAAGGATGAGCTTTGGAGCCTGTTGTCAGAAACCATATTATTTCTGGAATTTTGCAGAAACCAGAACTCCAGGGTGGAATCTACACACATATAAAAAACACTGTGAAAAAGTTTTTTTGTTTTTTTTTTTAGAAAAATGTTTAGATAAATATATTAATTTGCCATAGCTCATCATTGCCATCTACTGTTGCATTTGTATATTACACTTTACAACACACTTAAAATGTTTTATTTGCAGCTGTATAGCTTAGTCCCTGGGCTCTCATAATAACCTGTTCCGGCTGCCAGTTCATTGAAGTTATTAGTGTTCACCTTTAAAGCCCCCAAAGGCTTGGTACCTGGTTACCTTAAGGGCCACCTTCCTCCATATGTCACTTTCTCAGATCATCATCTGAGGCCATGCATCAAATTCCTTGACCATGGTTGATATGTCCTGTTAGATGCCCTGAAAAGAGGGCAGGGTACAAGTTTTTTTAAAAAATTAATAAAAATAAACTAAATAAGAACAAACTATGCTACTTCCCAATTGGAACAGATGTGGAAATCCTGTAGCCCTCCAGGTGTTATTGGTATCTAACCCCCATCATCCCCAGGTAACATGGCCAATGGTTATGGATGATGGGAGTTTTAGTCCAGCAAGAGCAGAAAGGTTTCTCAGACCTGCTTTGTTGTCTTAATTCTCAAACAGTAGCAGGTGCTTTTCTGCATACAGGGCGTAGGTTGATGTGGAGGCAGACACATGTTCCTTCATGCATTCTGAAGAACAGGTATAGTTTTCACTTTATTACTGTACTTTTGTAATCGTGGCCTATATTTACCTCTATTATTAGTGTTCATTATGACTTCTCAGCAAAAATAACACCTCATCAGAAATATTGTCAGTTTCTTAGTAGCTCACTAGCACCCTGATTCTAAGAATATGCATAGCTGAGATTGTTATATAAGGGACACATGTGACCCAAATAACTACAGAATCCATTTTCTGCTTGTGCCTTGAGATACCATGTTTTCAAGGTGCTTTGCAGAAGCAGGAATGGGGAAGAAGCAGGGAATGAACAGGGTAGGGTGAAAAAAGAAAAGTGAGAAATTGTAGACATTCTTCTTAAAGCTTCCCTGCTGCAAGGGAAAGGGAGGGTATTAGAGCAGGAGAGCATCAATCTGAGGAAGAGAAAAACTTCCCCATAGATGGGACCAATTCTTTGGGGAATGAACAGGTATCCTCTCATGCTGAGGATACTTCTCCAATGGGTAGAAGGATCCTGGTTGTGAGTGATTTGACGATTAAGAACATAGATAGCTGGGTGTGTGGTGGGCACTGCATGCAAGATGAATTGCCAGCCTGGCATTTGGTTGCAGATTTTGCCCATTGCCTCAGTAGCCTAGATAGGAACTATATAATTGGTAAAGGTAAAGGTACCCCTGACCATTAGGTCCAGTCGTGGACGACTCTGGGGTTGCGGCGCTCATCTTGCTTTATAGGCCGAGGGAGCTGGCGTTTGTCCGCAGACAGCTTCTGGGTCATATGGCCAGCATGACTAAGCCGCTTCTGGTGAACCAGAGGAGCACACGGAAATGCTGTTTACTTTCCCGCCGGAGCAGTACCTATTTTTCTACTTGCACTTTGACGTGCTTTCGAACTGCTAGGTTGGCAGGAGCAGCAACCAAGCAATGGGAGCTCACCCCATCATGGGGATTCGAACCGCCAACCTTCTGATCAGCAAGACCTAGGCTCTGTGGTTTAGACCACAGCGCCACCCAAATCCTATATAAATTATAATATCCCTCTTTAAATCTATCTGCAGGGGGGTTTTTTGGTACTGTTTTAGCTGTTTTAATGAATTTCCTCGAGACATAAGCGAAGAGTGATTCATACATTACTAAAATTAATTTCATTTATGAAATTATTATTATTTTAATAAGCACTGAGGAAAGCAAACTGAACTTAATGGCACTTAGCTTCCACTGGTCATGGAAGTTTTGTTTTTTCTCAATACAAGAAAGGAGAACAGCGGGATTTTATTCAGCCGTACGCTTATTCGCTGAGAAAGCAGTACTTGGAAGCCACAGAAAAGCTTGAAAGGACTGTTCCCTTGGAGCCCAGCATCAGATCCTGTAGGAGGGATGTCCTTGGGTGGGTTATGCATGATGTTGTCAGGCAACGCACAGAGTTAAAACAAGGCACTTACAATGTTAACAAAAGTAGGACATCACTTCTCACAGTAAGGGATTCTCTTGTGTGTTTTTTTTGGCCTTTGTTGTTGATGCTGAAAGTTGAATAAAATCTATACAAGCAAATCCATGGTCCAGAGAAAGTGGCCCAGAGAAAGGGTCAAGGCGTCTTAGGATCTTTCATTATAGATATCCACAGCAGAATTCCAAATGTCAAGGAGTGGATTGTTTCCTTCTTTTTAACAGTGGAAGATACCCCGACAATTATCCTATGAAGAACGGTTAAACTTATGCTACATTTGGGAGAAGCATAACAGGAAAAGGTTAACGAGGAGACGGGTGTGTCTCTGTGTGTACATTTAGATGATATCTTCATTGCCCGAGTAATTTATATGAGACTTCTGAGAAGGAAGGCACAAGCAAATGGTGTGGTGTAGTAGTCATGTGGACAGCTGTGCTGGAGGAGCCTCAGCTGTCCCAATCAGCTGATCTACAGAAGTATTTTATAGATAGGCTTTGGTACAGTCAGCAGCAAGAATTCTTCTGAGAAAGCTCCCTTGGGTAGTATGATATTACAATCCAGATAGATGGGCTTACAAATTTATCTAAGGGGCAGATGACAATGAGGTAATTGGTGTTCCATTCTGAGACCTTTTGCTGACACAGCAGCCTCAGAAAGCGAGAAGAGCTGCGGGCAAGGCAATGTACAGACAAAAAAGCTCTCAGGCAGCCAAGGTGGTACCTTCCAGATGTTGGAATACAGTCTCCAGCATGCATAGCTTGCATGACCAATGGTTAGGAACTACATAAGAAGAGCCTACTGAGTCAGGCCAATGGCCCATCTACTTCAGCATCCTATTCTCACAGTGGCCAACCAGATGCCTGTAAGAATCCCACAAGAAGGACTCAAGATCAAGAACACTCTCTCCTCACTGGTTTCTAGCAACTGGTATTCAGAAGCATATTGTCTCTGACTCTGGTGACAGAGCAAAGCCATTGATAGCCTTATCCTACATGAATTTGTCAATTCTTCTTTCAGAGACATCCAAATTGGTGTTAACCACTGCCTCTTGTGGGAGCAAGTTCCAGAGAACCTATTTTTGCAGCTTTTAACTATGTATTCTCCTTGTCCACTGGCAGATTTTTATTTTATTTTTTTTAAAAAGAAAATGGTATTTTATCTTCATTTGCTTTTTCACTTTGCACAGACACACCTGCTGTGCATTATTTTCCTTCTGGGTTCATAAAACGTTACGTTTGCAACTCTGATCTCCCACAGGCAATTCAGGCAACTATTTAAATCAACATTTGGTGGCTTCTTTTTGCCCCTCTACCATTTGAAGATGTCACAGTGGAGGTGTTCTTCTTAATCTTTCCCTTCAAATCCAGTTTATATCATTCAGATCAGTATAATGATTTCCTTCCTTTGCTAGACAATCTGTTCTGTTTTGAAACAAATAGCACAGATGCAGAAGCTGCTTGTGAGTAAGACACCCCATTTGCTTCCATCTGCCTGAAACATATAAATGATATCTGAAGAGAGAAAGCAGTCCCAAATTTGTTTCTAACAGTACAGCCTTATGCATGTATACTTAGAACTAAAGTAAGTCCCATTGGCTCACGATAGGTCTTCCTAAGGGTCTGACTCCTTCGTAATTGTGAAAGAATATCAAGCCTTGGATTGGTCAGAGTGAACACCAAGGATGATGAGTGAAATTTTTTTAGTGACTTTACAGGAAACTACTTGAAGAGCAAGGTCTACATGACATAATTAAACAAAGAACTCCATGATATTCTGTCTGCTTCCACACTGGGCATTTAGTGTGGAATAGCCACGCTTTGCCACTGCATGGTGTCATAAAGAAAACATCTCTCTGTGGTGCCTTTTTTTTTTACATTTAAGCTTCCTCCCTGCCCCACTCAAGCTCAAAAAATCCAACTTTCTAAAACTGGATGGAAGAGCTGCACAACATTATTCTGGCCAATTGTGACATATTTGGACTTTTCTAGTCTTGTGTTAGATTGCTGCAGCTATTTCCTGCTGTTTAACCTCTACCTTTCCAAATAGTGTTTCCTTTATATCAGTTTTTCTTCTCCCTCTTCCCCACAAGCAGTCTCTCTCTCTCTCTCTCTCTCTCTCTCTCTCTCTCTCTCTCTCTCTCTGTGTGTGTGTGCGCGCGCGCGCGCACGCAAGGAAGGTGCAAGGAGTATTTAACCCAGGCATCCCCAACCTTTGGCCCTCCAGATGTTTGGGACTACAATTCCCACCATCCCTGACCACTGGTCCTGTTAGCTAGGGATCATGGGAGTTGTAGGCCAAAACATCTGGAGGGCCGCACGTTGGGGATGCCTGATTTAACCCTTTCCCTCACACCATGGTCACAAAAAGATGCCCTTCACAGCAGTTGGGTTTGGGGTAGTTTCTGCAGAGTGCTAGATGTTTGGAAGAAGATTTGCTATTCCACTTCTAGCCTAAACAGAACAACAATGATTGGGAACTGCCAAATCATCCAAATCTGGAAATGGCCTGGGAATATTATTTACAGGCGTATTTCATTCCTAAACTGATTCTTTAAAAAGTAGTCTCCTTGGCGACAACTAACAGGTTTGAGGGCCAGGCAGGTGTGGCCTTACAAATAGAAACAGGTTTCTAAAAGTTAAGCCTCATCAAGGGTCTGCTTAGCACCGTTTGTTGAAACCTGCAGTTAATTTGCAACAAAACTGGCCAACTTCATTTTGAAAACATTGTGGACTTAATGAGTGTAGAGTGCTTTAAAAGCCCACTATAAAAGAACACAAGACATTATCTTTCTTCCATTGAACTCAATGGGAAAACTTGGCACTGAATTTCCATAAAGCGGAGTTGCAGGTACATGCATTTTAGCAAGATGCTCATACTGCATAGAAACGAAACACAACATCTGCTGTTTCATATTTGGGGACAGGTGCATGTAGCATAAACAGAAGCATGTGTTGATGTCCCGGCCTTGCTATGCAATATGCCAGTTTTGTTAAAAAGCTATTAGAGTAATCAGACTTCAGTCTGAGGCATCAATTATATATATCAAATAACCCTATATGAAATCCAAGCTCACTGCAAGCTGCAGAGTGGGGGAAATAGATCAAGAAAGATGTTTAAAAGCAGGCATTTATTCTAGTGAGTGACTTTGAAACAATATGGTAATTCCATTAGGCACTTACTATCTGGGTTCTTGACTTTGGCATTTGGTTCAGTATGTTGTTATATTAAATTAGTGTGATTATTAAAAATATTAAATGTTACCAGAGCTCCTGTTGAACTGATTAGGTAGCTTATGCTAAAATTAAGAGAGCTGCTGCTGAGCTCACTGGTATCCTGTCTTCGGATTTATGTAGTTGACTTGCTATTCTTCACTCTTTGCAAAGAAGCTGACTCTTCTTCAGTACTAGCGATGTGGACCAGTTTTGCCATTACCTTATTTTTAACCCATAGCTCACCATTGGCTAATTTATTTTGGACTGAGCCCCAGGCTGTCTAGGGCTTAGATCAGGTTTGAATCATTTAAAGCCTCCAGGCACTGGTGAGATGATGCATCAGTGACACACACCAGGGCTCTGAAGCTGCAGTGACCTCCATACCTTCCACTTTCAGAGAATTGTCTTTATCAAAACACACCCCTGAACGTCTGTGATGAAACTTCTTTGATTCTTGCAAAGGATTATTGAATGTAGTTTCAATTCATGTAGGGTACATGCCAAGCATATGGGGTATCTCAGTTGATATATTTACTGTGATTTTTTTTTTAAGGAGGAGCAGATCCCACATAGTTTTTGGAAAGTCCTCAGGGCACCAGGACATACTCTTATTTCTGAGTTCTGAAACACTTCTCATTCATACGGCCGTATCCGTCCCTTCAGCCTATTTCACTGGTCATTAAGATTTCCATATGATTTCCCCACCACCACCACTTTTCTCCTGTTTTGTAGCTGGCTCATCACTGGGTGTAAGACACCTAGTCCCTCCTTGTTCCTCACTTAATTTTGCCCAGTGTCCTTCCCTAGCTGACAACCCTCCCTGCTGTTTCCCAATGCTATAATAAGGGAATTTCCCACAAAAAAGGGAAAGGTTGACAGCTTGCCACTGTCTCTGCTGGGGGAGGGCACCAAGCCCCAGATCTCCTGCCCCTTTCCCCCACTTCCCCTTTTTAAAGCAAAACAAAACATTGCTAACAGGGCAGCTGGTCATCCACAATAAGATTTCCACACACTTTTATATGCACACAAACTGGCATTTGCAAACTGTAAGCAAATTTGCACCATGAGTCCTTTAAGTACCTAGCAGTGCCTTTCTTTGTCCTACGGAGGGCAAAACTCGACCCCACCACCACCACCACCTTTGACTTAGAGAGTACTGATACAAGTATGGCAATGTCTGATAACACCTGATGGGTATCTGGAGTGTCCTGTATATGTAGTATTTTCTGGCAGAATCAATGGGCTTTTAGACAAAAAATAAATGAAAAGCACCTGGAAAACTGTCAGCGACAGGGTTTTCTGTACAGCAAGGATGGCCTGGAATGTTCTGAGAAATGGATAAGGAAGTGAACAGAACGCTGATTGTTATTATTTTTTACTGTGCCAAGTGCCAGAGATAAAAGGATATCTGATATAAAGACCAGCTGTAGATCAGTCAGACCTGGGGCTGTTGTTTTGCCTTATCTTAATGGAAGGGAGTACAGAGAGGATGCAAAGTGAAAGAGAAAGGGGAAGAGTGATTGGGAGAAAGGGAGAAAAGGACAGAGAATGATGAGAGGCTGGGGAGACATACCATCTGTTCTAGGAACTGCAACTCTTGCAAGGTATGTGCATTGTTCTTTTGGTGGCCAAATATCTAAGCCTTTTGATAGGCTGCCTACTGAGGACTGTTTAAAAGAGAGTGGCACTTTTTCAGCCAATGCCAACATCCTACATGCCCAATTCTAGAAAAGTCTCTGGGCTTTATTTTATTTTTAAAATGAAAACAATAACAAATACAACCCCAGCAACTAAAAGCCGATATGTCTCTATTTTCTTCTCGACTTGTATCACACAATTTGTAATTGAGAAAGCATTTACGTTGCTGAATAATGCAAACAGATGGAGGGAGAAATTAAGAGGAATTGGCAAAGTAGAAAAGATGAATGTTCAGTTGAGATTTGAAATGAGATGGAGAGTCAATGAGGCAGAGCTATGGGAAAGATGTTCCAGATGGCCAGACCTGCACAGGAGAAGGCTCACGCCGGAACAGTGATGAGACGAGACTGGAGAGCATGAGACGAAGGAGAGAAATATGGGAGAAGAGCAGGAGTTTGGAGAGCAAAACAGAGGGAAGAAGAGCCTTGCAGACAGGGCAAGGAGGCTGTCAGTGCAATTCTAAATCTAGAGTTTGGTTGCCAAATGGTGGGATTGGGTTTTTCCTTGTAGGTTCAAGTGGTTTCCTGATTTTTTAAAGTGCAGTTGTATGATGTATAGTAAGTCTCATTTTACACAACCTACTTGGATTTTTGTACTATATCTAAGGATGGGGGAGAAATTGTCTTTCAGTTCACATTTAAAGCAAATCTACTTCATTATCACTTTCCAAATCCGAATCACAACCATCCTTCAAAATCTGCACTTGTCTGAATTTTGCAATGCAGTTCTCCAGCCAAATAATGTGTGCAAAAATACACGTGCTTAGGCAGTGTGTGTATCAGAATGCATGCATTAGTAAAAGTAACATAGGAGAATGCCTTATGTTAAGAAAAGTGAGTTGCAAAAAAATGTGTATATTGGGCAAAACTGCACACAAACTGAGTACATTAGGAGAAATTTGCAGTAAACTGCTGAATACTTTTCACTAAGGACTTATTTTAAAAACATATAAATAAATCTCAAACTGGTGTTCAGTCTTTTTTCTAAGACTAGAAAAAATGAGAAAAGCAGAGATCGACCAATTCTATGCAGGTACTCTTTGGTTCCAAGCCCCAACTTTGCTATTAACCTTTTGGCTTAAATATTCTGTTGAATATTTCATCACCAATGAAATGAAACCCAAAGGATGGGATTCTTACTCAAGAAGAAGATAGATCCCTCCCTTCCACTACAAGGCCATGGTCAAGTTGTGACTCCTTGTCTAAGCACCCAGGCCATGAAGTGAACCCAAATATACATCAAAGAAAAATCCGAACCTTCTGTAGTTGTATGCATGATGTGTATGTATACATTTATAGCCTACCTTTTCTCCAAGGAGCTCAAGGTGGTATAAATGGTTCTTCCCCCTCTCCCAAAACAATTAGGTGAGATGAGTTAGACTGAGGAGACAGTGACTCGCCCAGTGGAATATCCTCCTTCATACCATTCAGGAGGTATCTGCTGTGGCATGTTTCAAGCTACTTCTAAAAAATTGTTTATTCAGACTTTTTTTTATTCTTTTAGATCATGCTGCTCAGTGTTGTGATTTAGTATTTTATTGTACTTGGTATTTTAGCTTCATGTTTTTATGATTTCAGTATTTGTAATCCGCATAAATAGCTTGTACATTAAGTGACAGATGAACTGTGAAAGTACTAATTGTCTCTATATCACTCTTTAGAGTAACACACTCTCTCTCTCTCTCTCTCTCTCTCTCTCTCTAAATTAAATTAGGCAATCTAAGCCAATATAGGTGATTACATTTGCTATCTTTCATGTTTCTTGCAATTCTCTCTCATCCCACATTTTTATTTTAATGCTTTGACAAAATTGTTTTATTTTGCCGTTTAATTAAGCGTGTTTATCTTTTTTTGGAATTGATTTTATACTTGTAAACCACTTACAGCAATTAAGTGGCATATACTTTAATAAACCATTATCTTCATCTTTCCACCTATCTAAATTTAGATTGTAAAGGTAATCACCTGCCTTTCGCTGATGCCACTTTATAAAATGCCACCTACAGTAGTAGTAGTACTAATGGAAATATGAGTACAGAAAAGATAGCTATGCATTTACACGGGGGGTGGGGGTGGCATATGACTGACAAGTAGTAAGAGATGGTATCACTTTCTTCCTTTATATGAACAATGGGAAAAGGCCTAAGCATGTATTTCGGGTTTTGTTCCAAATGAGCTCAGCTGGGTCTCCTTTTAACTGATGTGGCCTTTCCGGATAATTATAGGAGCGACAGGTCTGAGTCTAAAATCCTGAAGTGTACAAGGCTTAAAGTCAAGATACTGGTGATTGGTCCTGTGCTGGAGCCAGGATACTCATTAGCAGAACACCTGGAGACAGTTTCTAATCTGACAGTTAAACATGATTGAAGTTTTCAGCAGATTGTAGGAAGATGGGAGTGCTGTACTCCATTACTGCTAGAGAAACAGTGAAAATGCATGAAGGGAACATCCTGAAAAGTAACCCTGATGTGGTAATTAAATGCAAGTTCTCTCACCACGGGAATGTGCATTGAGATGGATGAGAATATCTTGTGTAACATGATGTGCTTAAACCTAATCCATTTTTAAGTACCATACAGAAGATGTAGGGAAGGACCAGGCAAGCCAGCACTGATCACCACCAACTCCAGGATTAGAATCATAGAATTGTAGAATTGGAAGGGTCCACAAGGATTATCTAGTCCAGCCTTTCTTAACCTTGGGTCCCCAGATGTTTTTGGCCTACAATTCCCATCATCCCTAGGTAGCAGGGCCAGTGGTCAGGGATGATGGGAGTTGTAGGCCAAAAACATCTGGGGACCCAAGGTTGAGAAAGGCTGATCTAGTCCAACCTCCTGCAATGTAGGAATATTTTGCCCAACCTGGGGCTTGAACCCACAGCCCTGAGATTAAGAGTCTCATGACCTCCCACTGAGCTATCCCTCAGGATTAGATAGAGATGGAACAAGGTGCCTTCCATCTAGCACAGCACTGTCTACTGTGACTGGCAGTGGTTCTGTAGGGCTTCAATGCCTGCTACCAGATACTACTACCTAGTCCTACCTGAAGACACCAGGGACTAAATCTGGGACCTTTTGTATGCAGAGCACATGCTCTACCATTTGGGATTGGGGATAAACTTGCTTTAGTTTAGAGAGGAGAAAGAATAGCTGGAAATTGCCTATGTCAACATTCCCTCTGAGCAGTGCCAGATTTATGTATAAGCTTGTTGTTGTTCAGTCGTTTAGTCGTGTCCGACTCTTCGTGACCCCATGGACCACAGCAAGCCAGGCAAGCCTGCCTTTCACTGCCCCCCACAGTTTGGTCAGACTCATGTTGGTAGCCTCAAGAACACCGTCCAACATCTCGTCTTCTGTCATCCCCTTCTCCTTGTGCCCTCCAACTTTCCCAGCATCAGGTCTTTTCCAGGGAGTTTTCTCTTCTCATGAGGTGGCCAAAGTATTGGAGCCTCAGCTTCAGGATCAGCCCTTCCAGTGAGCACTCAGGGCTGATTTCCTTCAGAATGAATAAGTTTGATCTTCTTGCAGTCCATGGGACTCTCCAGCACCATAATTCAACACCATAACCATAATGTATAAGCTAAACAAGCTATAGCTTAGGGCCCCTAAGCTGGATAACTGGATACTTCTTAATTGTATTCAGTTCAACAATTACTTTGATAAAATACATATTTTGTTATGTGCAAATGGCTTTAGATACCTATTAGTTCCATAAATTACCATATAGCATATATTCAACCCAAAAAACAGTGGCAATTTGTTGTTGACAAAGGACAGCTGGACATATCAAGGGCCCCATTACCTTCAGTAGCTTATGGCCTCATCAAACCTATATCTGGCCCTGCCTCGGAGAGATGCCTTCAGTCAGTGGAGGGGACAATGCAGATTTAATAGATTAACAATACAACTCTCTCTATATATATCTCTCTACTCAGAAGTAAATTCCATTGAGTTGAATAAAGCTTACTCTTAGGTAAGTGAGCACTGGATTACAGTCTGAGAAACCCATACATTTTAGGGGAAGTAAGCCTGACTGATCTTTCGAGGTCCAAAACTTCTCCAAAATGAAAAGTTTATAACACGATCCATGGAAGATGGCTAGGCTCGGATTAGGTCCACCCTCTATGGAAAACCTAGCAATGCAAACTAATGCACAGTTGGGATTTTGCTCTATTGGGAAGTACACCTGAGTAAGTAAAGGGAAAGAATTTGACTGTAGAATGCATATGATCATTTTGTTTTCCAGCCACGGCACTATCAGCATAACCAGCCCACTCCATGTATTTAGAGGCATTTTAAAAATGGAAGGGCAAAGCATCCATATAGATAAAAATGTAAATTTGTACAGTCTATTACAATCTACCAATTTATGTCTAAAAGCCCTTAAACGGTATTGCATTTCGAGGAAGAAGATCCACTCTGCCAATAAGCCTTTACTTATTAAAGTTTTTTTTTTTTTTAAAAAAAAACCCAGTAAGATGCTTTATTTTTAGTACTAGTGATAAGAAGGTTAAGGGTTATTACTCCCGAAGCTATTGCATACACTGCCCAATTTTATAGCCACACTTTTTGCGATAAGATCTCTCATGTAACTGAACCTTCAACATCAATTTCCTTGATTATAAGTCTGTGTCACTGAACAAATGGCCATCAAATGCCTCTCCACCTACTTCTGATTTCCTGAACTTCAAAATGGAACATTAAGTGCCATTTAGTCACTGACAGCAGCAATACGCCATTTATCAGCCTATTAGGTACACCTAGTAACGCTAATGGGGGCGAATGTAAAATAACAAAAGCCTCGCACTGAGGCTTCACTTTCCTTGCTGGAAAGGGATAATTCAGTAATTACAGAGCATGCCTCATTTAGTAGCCTGGCCAGAGGACAGGAAATGGGTTACTCATAAGATTTCAGGGATCTGACTTAAACACCTGCTCTTAACAGGGTTCTCAAAATCTTATTACACTATATATGCTGCATTTTCCATCAGCATATTGAGTAGCAGCTTCCATTGTTAGAACCTCCTCTCTGACACACACTTTTTAAAAGAGGATTCAGTGGAGAGTTTCAATTATCTTTTAAAAATCAGATTTCCCAACAGCCATGCCACTCACAAGAGCCACCAGATACTGCAAGACCTCTCTTTTCCTGTTCTGAAGAGTTTGCTGTAAATGTATAAGAGATGATAATTAGTGATGAGAACATACTAAGCCATGTCTGTTTTAAGTGGTATTGTATGGTCTGAATGTAACCTCTGTTGTGTGAAGGTGTACCTCCTCTTCTCTGTCCTGAATCTTCCACCAATCAGCATCCTTGGGGTCTCAAATTTCAGCAGCACCATGTGTGACACCAAAATCTGGTGCCCCCAGCTCTCGCCTTCCATTCTACATCATAGGTGCAGTGCCCCCAAGACTCTGGGCTCAGTTCAACTGAACCAGTCACACTCCCCTAAATCTGCTGCTGCAACATTATTGGAGAACCTTGGGGTACTCTTCCCATCAGAATGTAGATTTTGGAGTTGCAGATTATACGCGTTGTGAATTACATGGTGTCATTTCCAAAGTGGACCTGATCCATAAGGACCCCCCCATGATTCTGGGCGTATGAGTGTATGTATTAAATAAGTCTATGTATTAAATGTACATGCGCAAACTGATAAAACACTGGAAAAAGGGAAGAAACCAAAAACCATCTCCACACAATCTTAGCAATAAAATGAATGGGCACTTGGATGTAAAAATATACAGTTACTATCTAAAAACAAACTTAAAATGAACCAGTTATTATCATCTGAACAAAAACAAATAAAGGTATTATGTCTTTCATTTTAATATTTATCTTATCACAACACCATATGATCTTATTGTGAGATATATCTAAAGATAGTAGGAAGCAAATTTTGAAAAAACCTGAACTTCTCTCAAAGCCTTAGATACAGTTCAACTTTATTCACTGCACAGAACCACAGATCAGGTGCATATTATGGGGAAGTATAATTCTCAAAATGCTTAGAATTTCTGCTTAGAACTGGGGTCACATCATGTCAAGGAGCAGTGCAATGATGAATCATATAATGGTTTTGAAATTAGTGAGGTTGTTTAGTTCAGTCACAGGCAAAGCTGTCAGGCTCCGAGAAATGTCCACATGGCCCTCTTGGCTAAACTGTGCTTGGAAACCCCTGGTGTGGTCAGTAGAGTAGGATGTTTAAAGGCATTGCAAGATAGATTTGATTATAGCCCGTAAATTGCAGGTGTTTACTTTGCCAATATTCCACAAGCTTTTATGGCTTACAAAAGAAAGCAGTAGGAATATTTCTTCAAATGGTAACTGACATCCTATCAAACAGAAAGACTTTAAATTATAGATTTTACTAGTAACCATTCTCCTCACTAAACAACGGATTAAAAGGAAAAAAGAAGTACTAACTAAATCTCTTTAAGTCTAAATCATCTTCATCCAGTGTTTCAAAATGCATAGATTCAGGGGGATCAACTTTATTTATCTTCATAAGATGTTGGAGAAATGCAGCCATCATTTCTCTCTCAAATGTCCTTCCCAACTGAGCAATTTCTAGAAACTTTGGAAGGATTATATTTCTCAGATAGCCTCCTCAACCTTTTCCAGTCCTGGGGCTCAGGAACATTAGCCTTCCCTGCCACACTTGGGGTCTATGGTAGGTGAAGAATATCACTAACCTACAGTAGCATGTTAATCCTCTTTTTTATTTAGGCTCAATATGGGTGTGGGACATATTTTTTTTGGAGCTGACGCAGACTCTTAACCTTAGATATGCTCCCCACCAATATGAAATGATGGGTTTTGGAGTCTGCTGCCAGAAACCATATTGTTTCTGGAATTTTGCAGAAACCCAAACTCCAGGACTCTCATAATAACCTGCTTTGGATGCCAGTTCATTTAAGATGTTAACCTTTAAAGCCCACCAAAGGCTTGGCATCTGTCTACCATAAGGGTTACCTTCTTCCATATGTTCATCCTCAAATTCTCAGAACATCATCTGAGGCCATGCTTCGGATTCAAGGAGCAGATGAATCATAGCCTGGTTTTGAAATCTTGCTAGATCCACCATGAGAACCATTCTATTGTCCCGAGAAGGTACATTGACTGCAGAGAAAGAAATTACATGTGGTTCTATTTGCTGTGCTTTCACTACTTAAAACGTTTAAGACAGTTTCATAAAATGGCTGAGATGTTTTGTCTTTGAATATATGAAAGGGTTGAACATTCCCTCCAGGAATCATTATGAAAGCATTTCATTTTTATTTCATTCCAAGATATGAATTTCAAACACCCCATAGCCAAGGGTACTATAATGGTCTGTTCCAAATCATCTTTTAAAAATGCTGAAAGGTATTTCTCCGAATCAGCCAGTGAACTAGATGTGCTCAGGCTGTCTCCTAATAGGCACAGTTTTGATTCTTTCCAATGCAGTTTAATAGCAGTGACAAGCACTTCTTGTAACTTTAGAGGTTTTTTTTAAAACCCACTTTCTGTTTTTTAGCTTCTTTATACCATATTCCCCTAGGGTTACTTGGGAGCACTTGAGTACCACATCTCTCAGTTATCAGGTTAGACTGTATCTCTTTGTGCCTCTGCTTCTTAAAAAAGTAAAGCCCTGAGCCTACACATATAAACTTTGTTCAGAAGTAATTTCCACTGAGTTTAGTGGAGTTTACTCTCAAGTAAACATGTACTGGGGTGCATCCTGCCAATGCAATCCTATAAAGCATGCCTTCCTCTTAGCATGTTTCTCCCTTGCATCCTGAGTTCGAGAAGTATGCCTCATTGAGTTCAGTGGGGCTTAATTCCAGGTGGGTGGAATTAATTCCAGGTAGGTGTAGGATTGCTGAAAGGTATTCAGCAGCCTAACTGAATGAACAAGTATTAGTTTTGGTGCAGTAAAAATAATACCACCATGAGTTTATTTAAAACTCTTTATTATTCTAGTAGTACAAGAATAAAGAAACCCATTAACAATATTTGGTTAACTCTGGACATTGAGAGTAATATTAAACCAACTTGTTCCATCAGAGCAAATATTTCCACTTGTGCAACAGAACCTCCCCCCTCTCTCCTCCCCACATGCACCCCCTAAATCCGTTTTGGGTTTCCCCACGAACTTCTGGAACAGATTTGGGGAGAGTGTGAGGCATGCACAGGAAGAAGAAAGTGGGAAAGTTACATTGTGTACTATATGTGGAAATCCATGTACTGATGCAATGAGTTTGCTGGATGCTACCCTCTGTTTCTACCCAACTCACAATGATAGAAAATGGAGTTGTGAAAGACTTTGGAAGCAGAATTGGTAATATATACCAGATTTTTAAAGTAACATTATACTGCTGGAAGTAATTCTAAGAGGACTTAGATTAATTACCAGGGCTAGCAGGGGAATGGCAGGGAGTCCTTCCTCAGAGCAAAGTATGCTGGGCAATGCAGCCAGAGTGAGAGAGACTCCACCACCACTGCTTTTCCAGAACAGCCAAAACTTCTCTTTTAAAATTAAATGTTTTTAAAATAAGTGCTAGTCACAGTGGTGGTGCAGGGACCTAGGCCACACCATCCAGAATGCCTCACTCTGAGGTGGGATCCTCTTTCTTCCTCCTTCCTCAGAATGAGATGTCAGAATGAGATGGCTATTTTGGAAAACCCTACAAGAGAGAAGTAGGGAAGCAGTGGTCAGTGGGCAGGTGAGGCAAGTGAACAGTGACAATGTGTGTGTCATAATTCCCCGTCCCACCAGCACCCCTACACAACAGAGGGAATTGCCTCATTTTGCCTAATGGCTCAGATGGTCCTGCAAATTACACTTACTTTAAAAACAACAACAACCCAGAGACTTCAGTGTGGTGTAGTGAATAATATAAGACTTGGGCCAGATAGACCTGGATTCAACTCTCCTCTCAACCCATGAAGCTCAAAGAAAGACCTGCTGCTCTACATGAAATCAAGAAATGACTCTCCTATGGGCCATAGCTCAACAGTGCAGCACATGTTCCAATCTGAAACCCCAGAGATCTGCAGCTGATCTGTGTTGACAATACCAAGCTAGATGGACCAATGGTTTGACTTGGTGTAAGGCAGCCTCCACATAAACATGGCTCCCCTGACTCTTGCTTCTCCATTTCTATACTGTGGGCATGGCTTTTTAATTTGGTAGACATACAGACATAAGAAGAGCTGGCTGAATCAGGCCAGTGGTCATCTAGTCCAGCATTCTGTATTCACAGTGACCAACCCACATCTCTGCAAGCAGGCAATAGCACTCAGCCTTGTCCTTCATGAATTTGTCTAATCATCTTTTAAAGCCATCCTAGTTGTTGGCCATCAATGCCTCCTGAGGGAGCAGCTCTTGACTCCAGGGTCAGGAGTTTTGTACGTTAAATTGCTGCACAGTTTTGCATAAATTTGAAAGCATGATGTAAACATCATGTTTCCTGCTCAGGGAAAACATTCAGATGTCAAGGAAGCAAAACCGACACACACACACACACACACACACACACACAACATTTCCACCATCCCTGTTCCTACAATATTGATACTTACTTTGTCCTTTTCACCTCAATCTTGCATGCAAAAGATAGGCAGAAACTTGGAAGCCCACCCAATCTGCTACAAAATTCATGTGCAGAAATAAATTTGTCCTGAAAATTTCAAATTCAACCTATTTAGACAAGCACAAATAAAGAAAGAGATATACTGTACATAATAGTAGGTTACAAGTGTGAGAAATGAATTTGTGTTAATTTGGCTGCAACATTGTTATCCTCTTTCAGTACGGAGTTATTTGATTTATGGGAAGTCAATTCCATTTTAGGATTAACTTTGGAATTGTATTCTTCTCTAGGGAGAAGGAAGTTGGGGCATGTATATGTGTGACTTAACAGAAAGACCTCTATTATCTGAAATGTCAAACTGTCAGAAATATGCCTGCTTCACTCCTTCCACCAGTAACTGTTGATATTTATGACAACCCCATGCTACTAGGTGTTTCTAGGCTGTTTTTTAAAATGGTTCTTGAAAAGCATGAAAAATCTAGTGATCAGGTTGTGGGTAATAGGAATTTATCATGGTTAGGGTGGCTTTCAAATGATCCTTAGAAATCATGATAGGTAGTTGTTGTTCAGCATATTTTTCCTTATCAAGTTAGGTCGATCTAAATGACTGTAGATCCAATTGTTTCTTTTGCTGAGGGTGATAAGCAATTGAGGTTCCTCCTGGACATAACCTGTACCCCTTAGGAATATCTGTTGCCCTTCAGCTGCCATCCCAGAAACAAGAGAGTTGGTGGTTGTGAGGGCTGATGGTTGTGTAAACAGGATTTGTCTGTCTACGTTAGGGATGTTGGACCCCGATGTTCCCGTCAACATCCTCTTATAACAGTATTTGCTACTATTCACTTCTATGCACCCATAAAGTAGAATCCAGAAAACGCCAAACACACAATCACACCAATACCTTCATTTCTTTGCATGACACCCATATTTAGAATGTTGATGATGCTCTTGAAAGTATCCAGGTCTCAAGTATGTCATTGCATGGACTGAAGATTTTTGAAAGATCCATCTAAATTTCTCAAGCTACCTGGGGGGGGGGAATCTCTTCCTGTACATTCATTTTAAAACAAATAACTGAAAATTGCTTATTTTTACAGCTGGAAAATAAAACCTACGACTCTTCAGATGTTGTTTGACCAACTGTCATCAGTTACAGACAGCATAGCTAATGGATGGTCATTTGACCAATGGTCAGCATCATAGATGATCAGATTTGTAGGCCATCATCATTTAAAGGGCCAAAATTCCCCCATTCCTGGATTACAAGGTGTTATATGGTACGTGAGAAGTCCACACTGTTTGAGAATACAGTCAATTACTGTTCTTAACATGAAATCACAAATATACCTTACAGTATTTCTGGATAACAACATCGTACTCCAGATAGGGTTTAGAACTCTGGTTGTGGGAAATCTCAGTTCCCTGCTTAACCATGAAGATCAGTAAGAGACCTCTTGCCCAGTTACTGTCTCTCAACCTAACATTCCTCACAGGGCTGTCCTGAGGCAAAAGAACATAATCTCCAAGTATCTTTCCTTGAGCTTCATAGGGGGAAAGCGGCATACAAATGCAGTTAATAATAATAATGAACAATACAAGCACATTGATGCATGAATTATTTTGGTCTCACTCTGGTTTGAAATTGCCCTCTATTTTAGTTTTACCTGGCATTATTAAGCCCTTCAATTCCAGTTGCTCAGAGGGACAGATGCAATCATATATATTAAACATAGAAGCACTGTTGGTCTTTTATGAATCTTACATCTTGTGATCACAAAGGCACAAACTACAGTACATCATTAGGGAACATTGTGAAAGAGCACAGAAAAGGTTAAAATAAGTTAGACATGCTTCTATTGATCAGGATACTATAGAGTGTGCAAAGAGCTAGATAAAAGCCAGGGAGCCCGAAATTGAGACTGAAATTGCCTCTCTAAGGACAAGGTCCTATTGAAATAGGTACTGTGTTTATCATCTCAGGCTGAACTATGCTAACCCCCAAGTGCAAGATGAGGCTTTTCTTTAAACCATGAATATTTCTGAGGTAAATGTCACTAGTCATTTGATTTCCCCCCACCCTCCCACACTACCTTAAAATACAATATTGCCATCTGAGTGACTACGTAATCTATTAAGCTCCACGAAGCCCATTTTCTGTAACTATTAACATAGTGATGTGTGAATTGAGCCCCCTCATAATTTGCAATTTACTTAGCAAACTATGACTCCAACATTATATATTCGATCAGAAGTCCTCTGTTATTATGAGATTTTGAAGTATTTGATTTTATAGTAATATGGGTTGGTCTGAGGGCTTTTAAAGCCATTTGCTTCTTTATCTTCTTTAGAGAAGTTAAAGAAGCCTCTTGTAGAAGCATTAAAGCATGATTCCTGCCACACGCTTTCAAAGTGGAGCCAGAAATGTCCCTAGAATTAATGCTGCATTGTGATGTAATGTTGCTTCCAGGGGCTGTATGTCAGGGTGTGTGTGTGTGTGTGTGTGTGTGTGGATATGGCTGCTTCCATGTCTTATTTGAAAATGGACCACAGAAGTTGTGCTTTAAAGCCTCTACAAGGGGGGGGGGGTTGGTTACGACGACAACAACAACTACTATTACTAATTAAATTTATATACTGCCCTTCATCCAAAGACCACAGGGTGGTTCACAACATAAACATACAAAATGAGAGCATAAAATACAAAATGCTGAACACAAAATACATAATAAAACAAACACAAACACAAACCAACCAACCAACCAACCAACCAACCAATAACTCCACTCCCACAAACGCAGGCAGGTCAGAACTGCCATATTCTACTAACAAAAACAAAAGACAGAGGACTGGTAGCACATTAAGGTCACCTCTCTGTTGAATGCAGTGCCACAATTTAAGTTGCGAAAAGCCCCCTCTGACTCATATTCGGGCTCACACTTCGCTTCACCCTGCCCCCAGCTGTTACCCTGCCTCCTTCCCACCAACAAAAATACCATATGTTGTAGAAAGAGGAAAGCAGGGAGTTTCATCAGCCTCCTGGAGAGTGAGTTGCAGCTGGGACTCTTGGGACGTTCACAAAGAAATCTCACATATTTCATGTTAATGCAAGCCTTGTTCTATCATGCCAGTTGGATATGGCATCATATTAAGACGGGCATTTTCAGTTCTCCTGATCAGCCTCTGCATGCAGAAAAGAGACTTCTGATGCAACACTCACCACTTCGCTTCAGGCGGAAGTGTTATTTACAAAGCCTTTATTCAGCGCTGTTGATATTCTGATGTGAGATCCACATTCCACAATCCAACCTGTAAAACTTTACTGTTGTTTTGTTGACATGCTAAAGAGAGTCAAGCTGCTTAACAGCATTATTGTAGAGATGGAATGAATGTTAAGGGAACAGAAGTGTCCCTTGACTTAATGGACAGTTTTATCTGCTAAGTTGCCACATAGATTTCGGTTGCTTCTGGTAGATGTAAAGGCTTGGATGTGTAGGTCTGTGGCAGCTGCACTTCACAAAGAAGCAAGAGCTTGAAATGCTGCTCACTTTTATAACTTCTTGAATAATTTTTTTTTTTTTTTAAGAAAAGCGCAATGATTTCCAAGCAGGCATTTTAAAAGATAAGCATGGTATTTATTCCCATTTGCTTCAGGTAATGAATAATTTAAATAATATCTCTATTTTTAGATCTCACAATAAGAAAATTGCAGGGACATGGAGCCTGTCATCAAAACGCACATAAATGTTTTCCATAGAAATGCAGAAATATATTTGGGGACAAGACATTCCATTTGATCTGATGTTTAAAGATCTTGCTGAGTCATATAGGATAAGATAATACATTGTAGTAAGGTACCTATATTTTATTTATTTAAAGAATTTGTAAGCTGCTGCTACAAAAAAAACGTGTTAGTGCACAAAAATAAGAATATATTAGATACATATGTAAAACCAGCATGAACAATATTCAGCAATGCTACCTTGTAAAAGCCTGGTTGAATAAAAAAAAAGTCTGAAGGAGTTCCCTGAAAAAAACAACTTGTTGGCACCATCCTAATTTCCAGGGGAAGTATATTCCAAAATTTGGGTGCCATCATACTAAAAGCTCTGCACTAGATCCTTATTAAAAGGACACCCATAAGAGGGCTTCACTTGATGATCTAAAACAGGTGTGGGAAACCTTTGGCTCTTCAGAGGTTTGCTGAACTACAGCTCCCATCATCACTGCCTATTGGCCATGCTTGCTGGGACTGATGGGTGTTGTAGTTCAGCAACATCTGGAGGACTAAAGGCTCCCTTCATCTGATTTAAGGGTTCAAGCAGGCTATGGGGAAAGGTGGCCTCTCAGGTAAGCAGTTCCTAGGCTGTTTAGGGCTTCATACACAAACAGTAAAACTTTTATTGTGGCCTGGTAGCTAATTGGCAGTCATTGCAGATACCTTAATAGCAGCAGTGTTACATGCTGGCATTAGGTCACTCCTAACAGCATATTGGCTATGGCATTCTGAACCAGCTGTTGCTTCTAGACCAACCCCAAAAGCAGCCCAACATACAGTACCTTGCTGTAGCCCAAGCTCAAGGTTACCTATGCATGGGTCACCATGGTCAAGTTATTCCTCTCCATGAACTGTCATACCTTGTCAAATTCACTTTAGGAAACCAGAGAAGCCATTGCTCTCTTCACAACTTGCTCTCCATGTGTAAGGCTAAATGCCTCCTGGCCCCACCCCAATACTATTATGAGCTGTTCTCTACCCCCAATGCTTCCATGCTGAGCACAGAATGTGAAGTCAGGGTTTCAAATAGCATAAGGTGCCTTTGCAGACGGCAGGGCATATGACATTGGGCATGGTCAGGAAGCAGGGTCCTGCTCCTCTTCATGGGTTTAGCTTATGGATGGAGGGCAACTTGTGATGAGGTCAAGTAGAGTAACGTTAAGGAGATCCTTTCCTCGGGAGAGATGCTGGCTCTAGCTGTAAGTTTCACTGCATCCAATCATGATGTCATCTGAAACATTCTGGAATAGAACAGGGCAAGACAACCATCAGACAGCCACCCCACATGCCTAGCTGTTAAGGTATCACTTTTTCGATGATGGGACATTGCTCTGTGGCTACAGCCAAGAAAAGGAACTTGTTGATCATTCTGAACTGTATTTTCGTTCCATTGATGTAAAAAAGATCAGACCAGAACTTTTCTCTTCAAATAAAGAACAGGCTCATATTTAACATCCAGTGTAGTTAGGGGGCAAATATATGTGGGGTGTTGTTGTTTTTCTTCTAAGACCACATCAGTGAAGTGCATTCAACTGTAACAAACAACTGAGCCTTGAAGGTGCAAATGAGAGAGGCATTGCAGAGATGCCTATTAAATCCATATTCTCTGTTTGATGTTGCTTTATATTTTGCGGAACAAAGATTGAATGCTCATTATTTATAAGTAAACGGTAATGCCTGTCACTTGAAAAGCAGGGTCAGGCACAGGGGCAGTGTGAAAATTAAAGTTATGGATTCACAAACTGACAAGTCCCTACTCTGAGGGATGTGGATTTTTGTCACGAAGGAAAAATGTGATAGTGAGCTGCTATGGAGCAATGACCACTTATGGCTATGAAGAGACAATTTCAACTAACCAGGTTTCCTTCAGATGTTTTGAACCAAAACTCCCATCATCCTTTGACCATTGGCCATTCTGGTTGAGGAAGGCTGTTCTATTTAGTTCAGCATTCTGACTCCCAACACTGAGCAGTTAGATGTCCTATTTCTTCCCTAAAATGGTTTCTTAAAAACCATTTAAAATAATAACTTTCTTGTTTTTCTTCGTGGAGGGCACTTGCAGTAGTCGAGCAGCACACCTTTGGGGGTGAAGTCAAAGTGTTGGAAGGTTGCAGTGTCTGCTGTAGCTGTAGAGACCGATGTGGGAGAAATGTGTTTTATTGCAGCTGGGGCAGATGAAGGTGTCCAGCTGCCAGGTAACTCACAGTTTTCCTGCTGCATTTATGGAAACTAAAATTTCCAAGGACAGGCATAGAAAAACTGTAGCGCAAGATGGTATTCTGGACAAGTTTAATGTGCTACAGGTATTACTTTCTCAAGCACATTTTCAATGCATTTATAGTTAGCTAATTTGCAGCTCATGCAGTATCAGATTTAAATTAGAGCAGGATCTCTGGAATTACTGGAAATTTGCAGACAATTCCCAGGCTAATTTTCTTGCTGTTGATTAATGTCGATAGCAATGCATATTGAAATGCCATTCACTTTCCTAGATAATATTGGTTTCTAATTTGATTAACTCTATCATATTAGCTGTTCAGTGACTGATTCACAGCCTGGCTAGTAGGGGAAATGATCAACTTAAACCAGTTTAAAAACCCATGCTCGGACTAAGTTGGTGTGATATTATTTGAAGAAAGAGTGAAGTGAACTACAAAGGTTAATGTGCACTAATGCTGGCTTGAATACTTTGCTAATTGTCATCACTTTCTATGCGTACCAGTTCCTCTTTCAGCTCCAGAAAAGATGATCAAACATATCCATACTGCTTCTGAAGAATGGTCAAGAATGATTCTAAGAAGTAGAAACAGATTTACCCAGGGGAAGAAATTTACATAGGTTCCACGTACAGCATGGAACAGGCATAGGCAAACTCGGCCCTCCAGGTGTTTTGGGACTACAACTCCCATCAACCCTAGCTAACAGGACCAGTGGTCAGGGATGATGGGAGTTGTAGTCCCAAAACATCTGGAGGGCTGAGTTTGCCTATGCCTGGCATGGAAGATAGGGGGCTGAGGGAGCAATGGTGACAAGGACTGGGGAAATGAAAGGATACTTGAGTTAAGAAGGCAGGGTGCTCATTGGGAAATATCCCATTTAGGGCACATTTAGGGAACCTGTGGCTCTCAAGATGTTGATGGATTACAAATTTCACTCCAGCTGCAATCAACCACAGTGGCTGTGGCTGATTGCAGCTGGAGTCCCCAAGCATCTGGAGGGCCATGGGTTCCTTACCCCAGCCCCAGGGAGAGCAGAGGCAGCATGAAGACAGAATGGTCTGCAAAAGGAGGGCAAGAGGGAGATGGGAATAAACTGGATACAGACTATGCAGTTTTAGTAAACCTATTTTCCCCGATATAATGCATGTTTGTGTATTATTTTCCACTAATATATGCATTTCTAAGCACACTTTGCTCTAGTGTATGCATTTCTGTATACAGGTAAAATGCCATTGATGCCAATGTGAGAGAATTAAAAAAGATGGAGAGGAAGTGAGGGGGGGGGGAATCGAGCTTGTCTCTAATTCCTGCAGCAAAATGGCAAGACTTTGATTGTAGCGTATCCACTACGAGACTCTGCCCCCATCTACCATAGGACTTCAGCCTATATAACTATATAACTGAGGTGGGGGTAAGGCACTTTTAACAATACATGCACACATATAAAATTTATTTTTTAGAAACTTGGAATGGCCTCACAAAGGAAGCAATCATCCCCGGCTATTTACAGCTAATTAATTTCATCTGGGTAATCAATAGCAGCAGAACTGGCCAATTAGGGAAAGGTTTGCATTCTTGCAAACAAACAAAAAAGGTTATTTCCCCCCCCCCAAGTGCCCATTGCCTGACGTTTTGCCAGACACCTGTACTTGGCAGTGAATGAAACAGCTCGTGGAAAAGGCTTGAGAACTGGAGGCTTTTATGTGAGACTGTGAAAGTGGCTCCTCTCAAAAAAGCAATGCCTATCCTGGCTGTCAAAGCCTCCCTCAGCCAGCTCAGCAGGAAAGCTTGAGGACATCAGGTAACCATAAGCATGCTATTTGTGGGAAATGGGAGATGAGAAAGAAGCAAGGTAATGAAGCATGGCTTCAGCGTGGCCGTTTCCCAGACTATTTAGGTAGATTGTCTTTCACTAATTGTTTTTTCCCTTGGAGACAGTGTGGGAGGGAAGCAGAAAACAGAAATTTCGATCCCATAGAGCCAGACTTTATTACTGCATTTCCAGTCTTTCACAAAGAAATATGCACAGTTTCAGAATGGTGGCCTGTAGTGATGCTATAGTTAAAGATGTGTCAGCACTTCTGTTGTCAGACCTTGATGTGGAGGGGCTTAGTTGCACTAAGAGCAAACTGGAACATTTTGCAAGCATATTATCCCCTTGAATAATCTCTCTTCTGCATTTCCCTAGTTTCTTGGTCAGGCACACACACACAAAGGGGGCAGAAGGATTCCATACCTTCTCCCCCAGACACTGGCTGCATTATCTTCTTCAGAACTCCTTTCCTCAAACCCTTTTTAGTCTGTTTTCAAACATGACAACACCACAAGGGCAGATGAAATATAGGGGCAGCACCCTCACTCTGAAAAGCTTTGTTTTTCTTCAGCCCAGCCCATTCCCTAGTGCTCTATCTGTACTATACACTTATAGTAGTTTCATGCCATTTTAAATAACCATGGCTTCTCCCAAAGAATCCTGGGGGCTTTAGTTTGTGAAGGGTGCTGAGAGAAATTAAGAGACCCCTTTGCCCCTCACAAAGCTACAATTCGCAGTGTGGGTTAGCAAACAATCTCTCTTACCAGGGAATTTTGTGAACACTCAGTGTTGCCCTTGCACTCCCTCCAAAATTTCTCCGATGAAAATTAGGATGTCTTATTCAACAACAACAATAACAACAACAACAATAGTTATTTACTTATTTATTTATACCCCTCCTATCTGACTGGTTTGCCCCAGCAACTCTGGCCAGCTTCCAACATATATAACAACATAATAAAACATTAAACTTTTTTTTTTTTAAAAAAACTTCCCTATACAGGGAAGATGGTTCAACGGTCAGATAACTCCATAACCTCCAACATTTCTCTGATGAAAATAGGGACATCCTAAGGAAAAGTGGGGTGTTCTGGGATCCAATCAGAAACTGGGATGGCTTCTGTAAATCTGGGACTGTCCCTGGAAAATAGGGGCCCTTGCAGAACTGAGCAGGGAGGAGGATGGGGATAAAATGAGATTGGCTGTCTGCCTTCTACCCTACCAGTCAAAATGGGCACCAGAGATGGGGCGTGAATAGAGGTTGACCCTGGGGAGGGGAGGGCCAGGGGAGAGGCCCATAGGCCCTCATTTTGCCCCTGGGCATGAGATTCCCCTACATCATATGACCTGGGATGGGATTACCTCTCATTGCTCAATGTATTTGCTAGGCTCAGGGAATGGATCCATCATAACTACAGACGCCACTGCAGCGTTGTCATGTGGACTGCTTGATAATCATGGCCTTTCACATCTTGGCAAGCAAATGGACTTCATTAATGAGAAGGATATTTCAACTAAGAGAAGAGGCAGCTTATTCTCTTCTTATTTAGTCCATTTATTGCCTAATTAGGACCAGTAATTAATGTGTGACCTCTGAGCCATAGTCAAATGGAAACTTCTTGATGCTGTTAATCATGTTAAAACAGTAAAATCAGCAATGTTCGCTGCATGGCAAAATCAATGCTTCTCTCTTCCTTACGCTCACCAGCTCAATGCCAACAGAAGGAAAACCTGAAAGTGCAAGACAGATCAAGGAATGAAGAAGTAAAAAGTGAACCTAGACTGCGATCTTGTACACGCTTGCCTGGGAGGAAGCCACAGCTAAAAAGATTGCCTCTTCCTTCTGAGCAGATATGTATAGGATTGCACTTAGAAACATTCATGCTTATGAAACAATGACAGTGGGAAGGAAAGGAAACAATTTTAATCTACTCCCTTGGATATTTATATAGGTGGGTGGGTTAGCACTATCAAGTCATCGTACAGCAGAGAGTGGTGGCTGAAGAGACAGAACACATTTGCCATGATCTAGCACCATCCGAGTGTGAAAATGGCATTTACATGTGACCAGTTCTGCCAGAACGGGGATGGGGAAATCCATTTAAATGTGCATTCAAGCATCCTTTGAAAGCAGTGAAATGGGATAGATGTCTGTGCTCAGATGTGTCATCAGATGTGTAGTCTGATTCACATCCAGTTTGCACCAAGTTTCAAATTCTGATTAGTGTGGCCAGTTGGAAAACAGTGCAGGGAATCTGCCCCTTTAATAGTCATGTAGGAGATGGAATCTCAGTAGGTATAATCTGTCATGGAAGTTAGCCTTGCTGAAATCCCTTCTTCTAGACAATTATTAAAGGGGCAGGAGCCCTGTATTCTCTTGCACCTGGAGATATTAATTCCGATCCAAGTAACATGCACCCAAAAACTTGCTTTCTTGCAGGGTTCTGCTTCTGTGGAGTTTGGATAGACCTGAGGCCCACTTTCATCCATATGAAAGATTGAACTCTTGTAGTTATGGGAAATGTTTGCACAGTTACCATGGTAGTAATATGCCACACATGAAGCCATCACACTTACTGCAGCAAAGCAACTCTGAACAAGTCTAATGTATCCAAACATTCATATTAGGGATATGTCCAGTGCTGTCAGAAATGTCCATCTAAAATAAAGCTATGCAATCCTATTTTGGCTGGCCTATGAGAAAAGTTGCTTAAATATTCTTTTATGCTCCCTACCAACTTCTTCCTACAGTATGTTTCACTTGTTAAGATAATTTTCTTCACACACTTTGAGTGCTCTATGCAGAAAAGTAGGGTAAAATATACAGAAATGAAATAACAAATTATCTCGTAACAGCTCTTCAGGCAAAATCCTGAAACAATCTTGGGTAATTTGTTTGTGAGGGCCTCCCCTTGAGAAATTTTGCCTGTCTTATTGATGTGCTTTGGGCTTCCTTCAAAATTCCTCAGATGTTTTGCCTGAGGAGAAACCCAGCCCCAATTAATTCTAAATTTTGCTTTAGGCAGAATGTTAGTGTTAACTAAATTTAAAATATTCCTGGGAGCTGTAGCTGGTGCAAAATGCAGCAGTTTGACTGCTCATTGGGCAGTGGCAGACTTTGGGCTTTCACATTTCTGCGATTCCCTGTGTGATGCTATGGGGGTGTCACCCAGTGCAAATGCACCCATCTGCTACCCTAAAATCACCTCTGCACTGGGGTATTGTATCACCAACACATCCTACCACTGTTGATTGAATTACACTTGCTGCCAATTAGCCACCAGGCTAAATTGAAGCCTACCTATGAAACTTGGGAAAGATTGTCTCACCCCTTATAAACCCAATCAATTACTGTGCAGGAGATGAGGGCCTCCTTCAAGTACCATCTTATCAGGAGATCCATTCCACACACACACACACACACACACACACACACACACACAAATAAATAAATAAATAGGCCTTTGGTGTTGTGACACCCATATTTTCAATTTCCCTCCCATTAAATATTAGACAAAAGCCATCTCTATTGTCTTTTTGGTGCTTGCCAAAGACCTCTGTCTTCCAACATGCCTATTAAGAAGAAAATTTTCTCAGTCTGCATCTGTGCTGGAATTGTCAAAACAGCTATTCATGTCAAAAACTTTGCTGCTCCTCATTTGACTTCTCCTTTTTGTCATTCGACAGGATTTTTGCTCTCAAGTAGCTCCTATGCAATAAGGTTATTACTAATAATGAGCCTGGGGAGGCCATTGAATGGTCATAAATAAGGGGTAGCCAATGTGGTGCCCTCCAGATGTTGCTGGACTCCAAGTCCCAAAACAACATTAAACCTAGGTTACATGGAAGCATTCACAAACACACCACAAAGACGTAACCGGCTGTAACAAAATAATATTCATGCAATATATTTCTCTCTGTATCAAAAATTCTTCATAGACATAGTCTACATGTAGAGATCAACAAAGTTCAGCAAAGTGACATAATAACAAAATGAATAAAAGTCCCAATGAACGATATCGATCACAAAGTCCCAGATATGAACTTATCCACATATGTCTCTGTGTTTGTGTGGTCCAAACAAAAGCTTGCAAAATTCACAAGAAGAGGTTGCACAGTTCACGGACAAGGTTTTCCAGAATAATAACCCTGTTTCGCTCTCCTGGGCTTCATCAGAGGTGCATGCTTCTAAATAATACAAATACAGTATGGTAATACAACATTTTTGTACACAAAATCTAAATAATACAAACAATATAGACAATTGTAGCAGTAGTATACATACCATATAATGTGTATCAAAATATATACGACTCTCAGGACATAGTGGTGTCTTGCATAAAGTAACAATAGTAAACTCAGGTTATATAGATAGATACAATAATGGTTTTTTGTACAGGTGATGGCAATCTACAGTTCCAAGTCCCATCAGCACTTGTCATCATGGCCAATGTTCAAAGATGATGGGAGCTGTAATCTAACATCACCTGGAGGACACAAGATTTGTTATTCCTGCCAATTATGAATGTAGATCCATGTGTCTCCAGTTTCATTTTGTACATTGAAACACCAAACTGTTTGGGAGTGAATTAAAAAAGAAGAAAAGATAAGGAAGATAACCCAGAAAAAAGGCTTAAAAAACAATAGTCAACTTCCAACTGATCTCAGTGGAAACCAAGTTAATTTTTAATGATAAAGATTAAAAACAATGAATATTAACCTCATATAAAATGCACTGAGCGGGGTACAACATCCACAGTGTATCCATATAGCATTCTGGAGAAGGGGTAGGAACAAACCTACTAGAGGAATGCATTAAAGATTTCCATCGCAGCAACATCAAGATATCATTTTTAACAAATGCCCCATTGACACCTATTTTCCAAACCACTTGACTAAGCACAGTTTAAAAGAATAGATCAACAGCAGCAAACTACATTTTGACTCTGCCAAGTGTCAGAATATTATTTAACATAGATGTAAAATCTACAGCAAGGGACTGTTTATAGGGCTAGTACAGGACAAGATATCAATTTGATGTCTCTCCCTCACTTGCTCTCAGAAGCAAAGAGCTGGGGCTTTTCTTGCAACTACCCTATAATTTTCACAGACCTCCGGCATTCATGTTGTCTTCTTATTGAACACGGCAGAGTTATCCTTACAGCTACCACGAATGACATAGCAGGGAGAATGTTCTATTCAACAAAGGAGTCACTGATTTGAATCCCACAATGATTAGTATTGATTTCGAATTAGCAGTGGTGAATAAAACAAGCGCATTATTTCCAAGTACTCACACACCAGCCTACTCCTTCCTTTGCTTTCAGGTATTACACTGAACCTTCACTTTATAACAGGAAGGCACTGGTATTGTACAGAACAAACTGGAGGTCACCTGAGCCTTTGAACTTTGGTGTCTATATTTTATGGCACAGCTGATGCCCAGAACTGGTGACCTTCCAAGTGTCTCTATTTTCCAGGGACAGTCCTGGATTTACAGAAGCTGTCCTGGTTTCTGATTAGACTGGAATGCCCCCCTTTTCCCCAGGATGTCCCTAATTATGGAAGAAATGTTGAAGGGTATGGTAGGATGTCCCTATTTTCATTGGAGAAATGTTAGAGGGTATGGAGTTATGTGACCCCCCCAAGCCAAGTAACTCTATAACCTTTAGAAGACATCTGAAGGCAGCACTGTATAGGGTTTTTTTTTTTTTAGTTTTATGTTTTATTATGCTTTTATATAGGTTGGAAGCCACCAGAGTGGTTAGCTAGGGCAACCTTGTCAGATGGGTGGATAATAATAATAGAATAGTAAGTCCCTATTTTCATCAGAGAAATGTTGGAAGATATGGGACTGGCCATATGAAACAGTGACAGTAGTTGTTAATTACAATGGTGCCCCTAGTAATGCCGGTAACTTCCAGATTGGATTACTGCAAGGCACTCTACATGGGACTGAGAAACGTCAGCTGGTCTGAAATGCAGTGGCCAGATTATGGACTGGGGTTGACTTTAGAATTTAAATAACTTGGCTTTCATTGCCTGCTAGTTCATTTCCAAGCACAATTCAAGGTACTCATGTTAGTGTTTAAATTCCTAAATGACTTGAGGAGAGGGAGAAAATTTTCCACCACCTTGAGCTCCTTGGAAGAAAAGTTGATTTAAAAAATGCAATAAATACAGTAAAATGATTAAGATTGCATTGCTTTAGGGATAGCATCACTGAGTATGAACCAAGAGAAGAAAAAGCCCTATTCCAAAACCCATCAGTAGATTCAGTACCATAAGTAACAATTTTTTTCTGTCCCATAGAAATCTCCCAATTATACAGACATGCAAACAAATGAAAGAAAAGCCACCTTGGAGTTTATATATAATACATAAAGAAGTTAAATATGCAAAACAGAAGCTACTTTTGGACAGACTCAGCTGGGAGTGGTAGGTAAAACTGAAGGGAAATTAAGAATGGTTAATGATACTTCTACTGAAATTTAAAAATTTCACTGCTCAGTATTGCTTCTTCTATACCACAATACACTATATCAGAAGATATTGCAACCAGATCAAGGGATAAAGAGACTAGATGCAAGTAGTGGGTTGAAGTAGGGCCACATCTTCCTCTGAGCTGGCCACAACCAATGTTAACAATTTCCGCCTCCCTTTTGAGCATTAATTGTGGTTGACATTTGTACCGTGTCTGGTTAATGCATAGAGCCAGTGTGAAGCTTCAAGGTGCCACTCTGCTTGGCCTGTGAGATCAGGATGTGTCAGGTAGCCAAACCAAGTGGGAAAAGGCTGTAGCTTAGAGTACATTCTCTGCAGGCATAAGGTCCCAAGTTCAATCTCTGGCATTTCTAGTTAGAGCTGGAAAAAGGCTCTTGTCTGAAATCCTGGACACTTGCTATCAGTTACTCTACTGAGTGCGGGAAACCCTTGGCCCTTCAGACATTGCTGAACTACAACACCCATCTTCCCTGGTTATTGGCCATACTTTCTTGGGTTAATGGAAGGTGCAGTTCAGCAACATCTGGAGGGCCAAAGGTTCCTCACACCAGCTTGAGACAATACTGAACTAGATGGATCAGTGGTCTGGATGGGTATGATACAGCTTTCTATAGGGAAGAACATCTTCTCCCACTTTATCAAATGGGTTTGGGCAAGAGACAATGTTTGTGATACATATAACAGATGTGGCAATGAATGGCCAAAAATGAATGCAGGCAGCTGAGCAGAAATTAGCACATCTTCTTCCTTGGGCACATAGCTGACTGATTGTTGAGGACCTGTGGAAGCAGAGATACATTTTCCAGGAATTTGATCAAACAATTGGGGAGGAGATGTCAACCTGTGCCCATTTTAAGTGTATTTTGCAGATGTGGCCCTAAACTAAACATTAGGAAGAACTTATTGATAGTCCAAGCTCTTCAACAATTGGAAGATGGTGTGCTCATTGAGATTTGAAAGCAGCGGCTGGATGGCCACCTATCCGAAATGCATCAAAAGGGAGTTACACTAGATGACCTTTGAGGTTCCTTCCAAATCTATGTTTCTGTGAAATGAAGCACAAATGCTGGAAAGGTGGCATGCCATAGGGCTGGAAAACTAAAGAGGAAATGGGTCTGGGAAGTAAGGAGTCTAAGGTTGGCAACACAATATGTAAGTTGATTAAGGAAGGGTATGGTGCTTCACAGAAGGAGCCTGAGGGAGGAAAGCTGGAGAAGACAAGAATTTAAGGAAAGAGGAACAGGGGAGGCACAGGTAAAGTAGGCCTGGAAGCCTTGGGGAAGTGGGGTCAGGTCATTTTGGTTGTAAGCCTTTAATGTACATAGGAAATGAGTGCCAAAAGTGTATAAAGAACAGAACATGCTAACCCACAGCTTTCCTGCTTAGCATAAAACTTGGAAAATATCCGAGAAATATTAAAAGAACACTTGGAAGTTTCAACTTTTGACCTACTTTATTATTCCTTATATCTGTTTTTAAAATGTTTTTATTCTTACGCCTCGCTAGACATTTCCCTCAGTGTAAAGTCTTCAATACTCTTCTTCGCTTTCATAAAAATATCCCGACAAGGCATCCCTCTTGGGCATCCCTACAATAGCTAACTAATACAGTGTGTTTGTTTATGGATGAAAAAAGTAATAAAACATAAGGAAGCAGGAGATGCTTCCTTCTGAGGTCAAAGAAGAAATTTATAAAACGAATGTGAGCTGAAATCCAATGTATTTAAAATCAGGGAAGATACTGCAGCAGGCAGCCGTCTGTGCAGATCCTAGCTGTAATTGATTTTGTTATTATTTCAAGGCTACACTAACTTGCAATTTATTGCATGTGTTTTAGTCTGTTGCTAGTGTAAGGCTCCAGAAATAAATTTTGCCATATATTGTCTTTCCTTACCTCTCAGAGCTGGGGAGTGCATAGATTTTAAGGTCATTGACGCCAAGTCAGCTGGTCCTCTATACATAAACAAGAACTATTGAATTTCACCCAGTGACTCCAATATTAGGGCATTCAGTAAATGTCTCAGACAAATATTTAGGGCAAAATCTGGCTTTAATCAGGAGACCTCCAGGAGAATCCCTTCCTTAAAACATGGTTTATAATTTTGCAAAGGAGAATGACAATGCTGTCATTGATGATATTATTTAAGACCAGCTTTACATAATGAGATGAGAGAAGGCCAAATGAGATGTGACATGAAGCATGTGATTATTCTTTACATCTGATTTATTTTATTTTATTTTATTTTATTTTATTTTTGTATTCCTAATTATTAGCCATGAGGGACATGATATTCCATCTCTTCACATCCATACACAGAGATGTGGGAGGTGATTTCCTATGGTGAAATCCCACATAGCCTTTACATGGGTACATAAATACCCATAAATACCCACCACTACCACCTGTTCTCACTAAATGGCTATGGATTTTCTCTGCAGATTTTGAAAACATGAGTCTAGAATTATGCTATATAGGATAAAACCAATAATGAGACTTGCCACACACACACACACACACACACACACAAACATCTGAACATCTTCCATCGTTTCCCTTTTGCAAATAGACCCAATTGACTTAAATTAATATTTAGCATAATTAGCACTCAAACAGGAAACTGCTTAATGACATCTTAATGAATTGTAATGATTTGATGCATTAAATCCTCTAGCTAGTACTTATTATCACAAAAATGAAACAATGGGGACACACATTCTGCAATTTGGAAATGTGGATTTGATATAAACATTAGCTAAGGGCCCTGTCTAACAAGCAGAACTAAATATATATGGCGATAGTGAACATATTTTTATGGTTAACATGAACGGCTTTGCAGGATTTCCAACAAGAAGTAGGTAGTTTTTCATTTTAAGGACTCTTTTTCGGGAAGCGTTTCAGGGAACAGTCTCTTGGACTCTGCTACACTATAGTACGTATATGAAATGATATTTTGATGATGTATTTCATGCCTCTCTCTTAAAACTGCTATTTTTCGGCTGCTGTGTTGTAACAATGGTTGACAGTAGCCCATTAAAGACTCCTTTTAACAGTGGACTCTGACATTTTATGACAAACGTATCATTTAAAGGATGAGTGGCTCTCCCCTGTAGAACAATGCCCCCTCTTATTGTTCTGTGGGAGCACTCGGCCTCATGTTCCATGCTGCCTGCCTTCTAGTTGAATATGGTGCACATTAGCCTTCATTTCCCATTCATATATTGTTTTTCTTACAGGTGCCAATGCATTTCAGCTTACATGTCCATTGATTCAATCACAATGCAAAAACAAAACAAAACAAAAGCTTTCTTGTGCAATTGTATAATCATACCCAAATACCTTTGTGTGCAAGTTCAGCCCTGTCTCTAGGTACTTCCAGGGATTTTAGCACTTCCCAGCCATTGTTCTCCCACTGTAGGCTACGTAACATTCCATGGTGCAGCAGGTACACCTGCTACCTCCTGTCATGTCAATTTTCACAATTTATGGAGAAAAGAGTAGGGATTTCATATCACAACACTTAGTGTGGAAGTACCCTCTGTGTTTCTCTTGGGCTGTAATCCTGATATATCTGAGTGTAAGCCTGTTTAATGTAATTGGACTTACTTTTCAGTAACCATGCATAAGACTGTGCAGTCAGTCTCACTGAAACTGCAACCTTTCTTCACACAAGGCCATCTAGATTACACCACCCTTATCTTTGAGCAGGGATGATCTGCTGCTTCCTCCAGCCACTTTGCTAATCACACCTCGGACCACACCAACCCCTTATCCTTTCATGGACCGTTCCACTCTCAAGGAAAAGATTACTTGCATCTATTGCTGTATGATGCTTTTTACTGTTAGTAGTTGGCCACATTAATCAGACTCATGTTAGTAGCTTTGGACAGTGTTCTCAAAGCTACTAACATGAGTCTGATCAAACTGCAAGAGGGAGTGGAAGACAGGAGTGCCTGGCATGCTCTGGTCCACGGGGTCACGAAGAGTCGGACACCACTAAATCACTAAACAACAACAGTTGGTCACATTGTTTTCTTTTGTTTGTTAATGTATCTCAATAATTCAAAAACCACAATAAATAAATAATTCTCAAAATGGTCTCTTCTCAAGAAGCAATTGCCTAACTCTTAGTTCTTATGGAAATAGATCACCTTGTTTCCCTAATAAAAGGATATGCCTGGACAGAGCCTGGCCAACAGATTCAGCCAATTTAAGCAGTCCTTCTTGCCACGTTTACTGTGCCTTGTCCAAACTCCCAAACCTACAACAAGTTTACGAGTGAATGTTTGGAAATATCACTCTATTGAAGAAGTACAGTATGACTGGATGCCCTACCCAAGAACTAAGCAATTAATATCCATACAAACATTACTTCAGAGGGGCGGGTGGAGAGCTCTTTTGGGGAACCCTTTACTTTTTGTGTCCTTCTACAAAATGAAAATATGCTGGAATGTTTCAGAAAGCATCAGAGGAGACTGTGAATGACAGGCAGAGCTAGTGATGCTGCTGAGTAACACTGTGAAGGAAACCTGACAGATTTCTTGGGCTGGTTTAGATGAGCTCATAATAGGCAACTAATTATAACAGAGAAAAAAGCAAACACTCTCTGTACTAGACATATGTAATACATATGTTACTTAAGCAGTGATGAAGAAGTTGTGCTTCCTAGATAAGGTGCTTTTAATTAAGAAATTTGCATTTGTTTTGATCCCCAATTCCTATGAAATGCTTTTAAATTTTACAAAATTTGGAATAATGTGAATTTCAAAGGATGACTCTGTTTTGGTTAACTCTGGTGCTGCAGATGATTCTGGAAGACCTTCTATGATAAACTCGTAATTTGTGTAGGGTAACAGCCAGGCTTGTTTTTGGACCTTAGCATTGCTATGCACAAACTGAGAATGTGCCATAGGAAATGCCCAATACTTCTCTGAAGCTATGGATTGTGGGGAAAGATCAATGATGGTGGACATGTTGATTTTCTGGAAGGCTTGGTTGCAGTCACCGATCTTCTCATCAAGGAACCCTTGTTAAGCTTCTGAGGAACCTCAGAAGGCCAGCATTGCACATGTATACAAGTTTGCAACTGCCCATATACCTCCTGCAGAAAGAGTTTGACTAGTACATATTATCTGCAGGGGGTACATTTAAAGACTGCTGCAATGCATGATGTTGGCCTTCCTTTGAAATGAATGGGCAATTGCAGGGTGGTTCTGCACTCAGTTCCATAACATTGAGGTTCATCTTTTACAGTAATTTGCTGGTTTCAGTGTTAAGAATTCAAGTGTGGCAATGTTATGGTTTACTTTTATTCTAGCTAGCTCTCATGGCCTTGAGTTTGCAGATAAATTAGTTTATTTTTGTGTGGGTTTTTTCCCCCTTTTCTTTACCAGCTTGTGTTCCACAGTGGTAATATATTCGACAGGCTGTGCTGTGCTGCTGCCCTTTTGTAGTTGAAGTGTTTAACTGCCAGTGATGTGGTTGAAGAGATGGGATTGTAAATCTCCAGTTCTCTTAAATGTCCAGCAAAATGATTCACAAAAGCCTCGTTTCTTTGGTACAGAGCAGTGTCGGACATTTTGGTGCAGAAAAAGCTGCAAGTCGTTCTTTTAAATCCATGCAGTGAAAACATCTCTCAGTGTTCAAAGAAGGCACGAGGAAAGAGATTTCTATTAAGCATAAAATGTCTTCTGCTTAAATTAGGTTCATATATTAGAGCTGCCACTGGATCTTGCCTGAAGTGAAACTGAAAATGGATTTGGAGGGTCCTTCTGAGGTGAAACATCTGTAGAATTTCGGTGTGATTAGCAAGAAATTCCTCAGGGAGGCTTCATACAACTCGAAGACCTGGTTTAAGTGAGCCACTGAGTGCATTTAAATGTGCAGGTCTCAAGGAGTTCTCCATGTTTGGGGGTCTCTTGGTGGAGTCACTAGCCCCTCACTTAGCACACCACTCCTCATTTCCTTCCCCTTTCTATCAGAGCTCAATCTGTATAACCCCCCCCCCCTGTCAAAGCAACTGGCGCAGAAGCTCTCAACTCATGCTGCCAGCTTCATGGTCAGCTGCAGAAGTGAGTCAAGAAGACCAGAAGATGGTGGACAGGGCAGACCCACGCGAAAAGGAGAGAAGTTCACCCAGACAGCAGATAAAGATGTGGTGGTAGCACAGTTAGAGGGGGTTCCAAGCAGGGAGGGAGAAAGGATGGGGAAGAAGTAATAGAAAATGGAAATACAAAAGAGCTAGTCCAGGCATAGGCAAACTCAGCCCTCCAGATGTTTTGAGACTACAGTTCCCATCATCCCTGACCACTGGTCCTGTTAGCTAGAGATGATGGGAGTTGTAGTCCCAAAACATCTGGAGAGCCGAGTTTGCATATGCCTTAGCTAGTCTATGGGCAAGTGTTGCCACAGTGACTTATGGCACAGTGTGAGAGGAAGGAAAAGGCCAAAATGTTGGGGCTAACCACCCCAGTGGCAAGTCAAGGAGGAAAAGGGTTGACCGAAGGGAGAGGCTGCTTACGGACATCATGATAGAGGGATCCATCTTTTCCCCTAGTATCTCGCTTCTTGCCATTCAAACCATCTTTTCTTTTGCTCTTCCGTGATCCTCTTCTGTCGCTCCTGTCCTCCTCTTCCTCCTGCTTTCTGCTGAGATGTTTCCATATGCTGGCCTTTCAACAGATGCTGGATGTTCTTTGCATTCTCCTGTTGTGAGGCATCACCACAGAGCTCTCCTTCTGACCCCAACATCTGTGGATTGCATTGACTTCTCTAAGGAGTTACAAGGACACCTGCCCCACCTGCTGGAACACCCTCACAATAAGGTTAACCCCCCCTCCCAATAAAAAACCCTCCAAAACACTGAGCTAAGCTCAGGAGTCCTTTCAACTATGCATCCCCAGTATATGACCACCTTGCCCATCTCAAAGGCAACCCTGCCTACAAGCACACTGGTTGGTGAACCACACTTTATTGAGTCACTGCTCTATACCCTAAGTCCCAATGGTCCCTAAGTCTTACTATGTTAAGGATCAGTGATCTACATCCTAGGCCAGGGGTGTATAGACTTCAGCTTTGCCATATGTTCTTTGTTCTTTGCTATAACTCCAAGAACCAGAGCAAAAGACTGAGAGAATTAAAGAACTGGGTGCCTCTGAGAACATTCTGTGTTTAGGAATTTGTTTTTGGGACAGCACCAGAACTGCAATGAGCTCACAACTCCTTCACACAAAATCTCATTCCTGGTTAGCTTTCTTCATTTCAGCAGTCTAATTTAGGTGGGGAAATGCCATTTTGTTGCTGTTTTTAAAAACAAACAAACCTGAGAATCGGAAACTGCAAATCACACAAAGATCTACTAGTAATTCTCATATACCTCCTGCCCACTCCTACCCCAAGTAGAACAATTGGAAATAAGTTTCTGTAAGTCTTTAAATCCTTGACAATATGTGAAAAATAAAGTTGTGATGGAATATTTGTTGCTGAACTCTCTCTTTTGTTGTTGTTTTAGATGCCATGTTTTATTTTGTCAATATTAATCTGCAGGATGCCAAGTAACTTAATACCAAATGAACTGCAGACCTCGTTAACTTTCCCCCCATCGTGTACAAAGCCTTATTACAACTGATTACTGGAACTTGCCCAGAAGCACCAAATAACCTTTTCGCCTGTGAAACAGCTTCTCCAATAATATTTTAAAGATTGGTTTGTAAAATTCCAACCATCATGTGAAGGTGCCAATGGAAAATCAAAAGTGGGAAATCTGCAGGGCAAGCACAGTCAGTCTTTGAGTTGGAGGAAGAAAGCCACAGTCCTGCAAACCATTAGGCTGCTAGAACCCTGTCGGTTCTAATAGGATTGAATCAAGTTGTGTGCAAGATTCCAGTCAATTTTGCTTCCTTTGTCTTATCCATTATTATATAGGATCCATTACCATGGGGATTGGGGATGTGAAGATGTGGCCCTCCAGATGTTGTTACACTGCAACTCCCACCATCCCTGACCATTGTCCATGCTTGCTGGGGTTGATAGGAACTGGAGTCCACTAACATTTGGAGAGCCACAGGTATAAATGGGTGGGATTCTTCCAAAATTAAGCATACCATAATTTTCACCCACTGGTGTTGTAGTCTGATGAATGTGGAAGGCACTAGCTTGGGGGAAGGCTGTGGCACAAGGAACTTCTGAATGGGTGCAGCCTCCTGCAGTAGGTGGCTGTGTGGCAAAACAGCAATGTCATTCTCAATGCATCCCTAGTCTTATATGAGAGTTCTAATCTGTGTCCCAAGGACTATATCCATTCATAGTTTGTGTATCTTGCATTGCTCACGTTTGAGCTCTATGTCAGAATAACCAGTCGGTCATAATCAGATTTTCTGGGGCTAACACTTCTCACTTACAGCATTTGACCTTCATCCAAAAATGTTTTTCCATCAGGGCAAGTTAATTCTCTGGACAAAAAGGCAGCTGGGTCACATTTCTTGTTTTAACAGAATGAAGAACATGGGAAGTAGGGTCTACACCGTCTACTCAATGACACTTACACCACAGAAGCTCCACAAAGAATAATAACATCACGGAAGCATTTAAACATAATTGGATTGTGCTCTCTACAATTACCTCTACAAATGCACTTTGAGTCTTCCTATGACCTCCTAGATCTAATTGGTAAGATTTTAAAATGATAGTGTAGCAATAAATACAGGATGTACACTTGAGTGTTCTGTGGCCTAATGGCTGCTTATTAATAATAACTTTGTACTTTTCTTACTTTCTTTCCCATTTGTGCACTGCTGGCGGATTTCAGGAAGAGAAGACTTGAGCTGCTTACACTGCATGCAATGTGTGTATATAAGAGAGCAATTCAACCTTCTGCAGCAGAATCACAAATTGAGCTAATTAGGGTTGGCCGAATTAGAACATTCATCCTCAACCAGTAGCCTGTCTCTGGAAATTTCAGTGTTTTCCATTAAAACTAAGTGAAACCATTTGTGTAGTTTACTGTTGTGCTCTCTCTTCCATTAGGAGGCTAAATAAGTACATGCTTTAAGAAGTCAAGAGAAATCCTCAAAGATGCAACTGTGGCTGCATTTTGCAAACCATTTATCCTGAGCAACTCCACTATAGACAACGCCACTCCTTCACATTGAGGTGGGGGTACCTTTGTCCAGACTACCTCAACAAAGTGAAACCAAGGCGTTCTCACATGAGTATGTTGCTGTGACAATGTGGTGACCACAAGACAGCCTCATAATGTGTCTCTGCTGAGCACCTGGGGCCCTATGAGATTCATCCCTCTGGATTCTAGACATGCACCTCTCAGGAGTTTTCCCTCACTTCACCTTTAATGAGAAGGGATGAGGAAAGGTCCAGATCAGTCGATCAGCATGGAGGAGGAGTGGTGTCACCTATGACAAAAGGGAAGGAGGAACTCCCAGCCCCCTTTAGTTAGGGATGCATGCAGGTCTCAATTTAGTTAATGTTGCAGGTCCTTGATTTTCAGGAAAGTTGTGACCTTAACTCCAAGTATGTCTCATATCTTTATTCTGGGGGTTGCAGGTAATAGGGTTTTCCAAAGGCAAGTAGCATAGAACATGGGTTGGATCCAACAGTCTTCTTCTCTTTACAGTGGTTGCTTGGTCTGGTGAAGGTCTTGAGGGCTGGACAGAGCGACTCATTTAGCCCCTTGGCATGAATGTCTTTATCCCTGCTCTAATGCCTGGGACAACTTCTTTGACTAGCCAGTGTATGACTTCCAGGAGCACAGGATACCAGTTTATATCAAATCAGATTAATTGTCTATCTAACCCCATATTCTCTACTCTCACTGGCAGCAGCTTGTCCTGGTTAAGAATAGCTCTGCTGGGTTAGCTTAATGGCCCATCTAGTCCAGCATCTTGCTTTCACAGTGGTCAACCAGATGCCCAAGGGAAGTTTGCAAGCAGAGTCTGAGCACAGCAGCACTCTCCTTCCCTGTGGTTTCCAGGAGCTGGTATTCAGAAGGATATTGCCTCTGACGATTGAGGTAGAACATTGTCATCATGGTTAGTAGCATCTGATAACCATAGCATCCATAGTTCTCAGACAGAGAACTTTACTGAACCTGGGACCTTTTTCATATTATATCATTGACTTCCTTTTCTTTTCACTCCCTATCACTCCCAGCTTTCATTTATTTCCTTTTTCAAACATGCAGGACACTAAATTCCTAAACTGGAAGTTAAAACTGGAAGTGATTTTAAGCGTAATTCAAAAAACTATATAGGCTGACCATTTCTCTTTGCTTATACAAGTCACATATGAGAGCCCCAATCCAGAATGTCACCACAGCAGTGGGTTAACTTTTTTCCTCCGGTACCATTTTCATGCTGGAAAAATCGCCTCCTCTAAAGAAGCCATTTCTCTTGATTCTGAAAAGAGGCTAGACCGGAACCAAACCAAACATTATTTTAAATGCACCAGGTAATAATATTTTGCTCTTATAGAAAGGGGGGAGCTCAACAGATCACTGTAATAGGTTTGGATGTATCATCTGTCACAGGGTTATGGAAGGCTGGGCAAAAATGACATATTCCAGGTAAATCTCTTGAAACAGATTGTGTTATGCAGAAATGTGTTTTAGAAAATGCATGTAACCCAAAAAAATGTATTGCTTTACCCACACCCACACCCAATATGGAAATTTCTAGTAAAAACAATTTTATCTGGAAAAAATAGTCATAATTTCATGCATCAATTATTCATATTTTAGAGAGCTCTGAAAACTCTATAAACTTCGAAACAAACCATTAATCACTCTGAACAAAGCTATAAAAGGGGGACTCTTTTCTGTTCTTTAAATTATGTAAGGGATCGGTTAAGCTATCTGCCCTTAATTTACAGCCAATTATTCAGAAGAACATAAACGCAAAGATTCCTCCTCATTAATGCACACAGTTCACAATGTTTAGCTTCTAAAAGGCATTGTAAGGAAAGTGGTTTCATCTCTGATCACCGTGCGCCTCCAAGGCATGGGGTTGACTAGATTAGGTAGTTGACTTCAGTGCAAAGGAGGGACCGCAAGAGTCATCTAGTCCAACCTCCAGCAATGCATAAATCTTTTGCCCAGCAGCGGACTTTGCTCTTTCAAATTTCAGCAACACCTTATGATACTTGATGAGATTTGATTTGATAAGATAGTTGAAGGACTGCCTCTTCCCCTGTGAATCTGCTCCTCCTTTAAGAACTCCTGCTGCAGCCCTTTTGCAAGTGCCATTGACTTGCATGCCTCTGATTATGCTGCTGCTTAATTTATTTATCATTACCTCTGTCTCTTGTGCTTTTTGTCAGTTGATGCTGCTTTTTGCCCTTGTTATTAATAATCTGTTTTAGTGATCAATTATGCTTTTTATTTTTCTGTGTGTTTTGATGCTTTGCTAACAGCTCTGAAGTGAATGTTTTTGGAAGGGAAAAGTGGGATATAAATTTTTGCATGAGGAAAAATAAATGACTAAATTTCTGGGTATGATAACCTTCTGATTAATCATTTTCTTCATTTCCCCCCCCCCCCCCAATCTGGGCCTTTCAGGGAAGAAGAACTGATCATGACTAGAGATGGATGAATCTTTCAATTTCAGTTTCTCTTTTTTCACTTGTTAAATTTCAATTTGCCACATTTCTGCATTAGTTTGCTCTTAAAAAAGGGCCTACAAATTATCACTATTTGAGTGTGGATTTTACCTTCCCTGATATGCTATTTCACTAATATATGTATTTTTATAAATATGTTCCCTTAACATTTGCAATTTGTACACATTCTTTGGGAGGGGGAAGAAGTGCATTGTAAAGTTCAGAGAAATGCAAATTTTGAAGGATGTCTGAGTTTTGATCCACATATAGTTTGGTGAAGTGCAAATTAGGTTCACACTGAAATGTGAACAGAACCAAATTTCTTCAACATCTGTAATGGAGAAAGAATGACTATCAATGGACTCAACTTAATAGCTAGAAAAATGTTGATCACATTTGGTTCTAGATAAGAAATCACATAAAAAGATGACACAAGAGAAGACTTGGGGGAAAATATGCCCCAAAGACAAAAAAAAAAAGAAAATTGAAATGTTTAGTATGTACAACTTTGTTCAAAATGATGACACAGACTTTATAGACAACTCTTAAGAAATATGAAGCGGTTATGAATGGCATGTAGACCAGTTCTGATAAATAACTGAATGATTCCTTTTGAACTTTTTATTAAAGAAACAATTCCACCCAAAGGAGATCTCTGTGGTACAGGTACCGTCCAATATAGGTTTCCAAAGGTGTGGGGAGGTAGGAGTTTAAAATTGTTTTTATGATTTTAATTGTGAATTGTTTCGGCAAGACCTGTGGGCCAGAAAGGCAATATAAAAAACCCCAAATGAATAAATAAATATTTGTTGTTCTTGCCTGCCTTCATATATATGCATTAAGATTACCCAATTATTTTTAGTGGTAATATCCTGAAAACCCATCTCTTAAATGAAGCAGACTGTCTATGTTCCAGTTTTGGCTTACTGTGTAATCTTTGCAGCTGTTAGTAAATAGGTCTCTAGTTTTACATTGACATATTCAACAAAATGGACTAAACTGCTGAGTAGAAACACCAACAGATAGAAATGGATGAATCTCTGAATTTCTGGTCTGTATCACTTTCACATATTTTTACCCATTCTTTTCCATTCCATTTCCGCTCTCAACTTCAATTTCTGTATTTTTCTGTTTGTTTTTAAAAATCATGTTCTCCCCTTGTTCTTTCAGCAGCTGGAACAAGGACCTTCAAATGCATTCTGAAATTTTGCTTTATATGAATAAAAAAGATTTTTGCAGGTCCAAGGAGAGACTTTTGTCTTTAACTTTAGTGATTTGTATATATTTAACTAAACAGTTCAGGCATTTTCTGTACCGCTTCTGCATTCCTGTAGAGATCTAGCTTGGGCAAATTTCAGCTGGATGCATTTGGTTTTCCAACCTTGCTATGCAGAAATTGGAGCATAAATTTATGCTTAATCAGTGGCGCAATGGGAAATGTAACACAGTTTCAAAACAGATAAAGGTCAACCCATTCAAGAAATTTATGGGACAATTTGGTAACAGTGAACTACCTCCCTCTTTTCCAATCACTCTGATTCAGGTCAAGTTTCAATTACAGGGAGACTTTTCTGTCAGGAGACAATGATTTCTATTGTCAGCAGTGCATTCTTTATCATCTCATACATCAAAAAGAATTAAGGCATCATGGGCCACCCAATTTTCTCTTCAGGTCAGCATATAGGATGTCTCCTAAACTTGTTAATTTAACCAACAAGAATGCAGTGAGGGAGAAATGAAAACTCTCTGGTTCTTGGAGTGTCTATACAAATTTCAGAATATGCACGAACACAAAATAAAGAACTATTAACAGTTCTATAACGAAACCTTTTTATTTATTGTTCAAGTTTTATCTAGTACTTTGGTGTGTTTTTAATACATTTTTATTAAATTTTCATTTTGAACAAAAAAAGACAATAAAATTTCAACATTCATCTACACAACTCCTTTCACACTGCTCTGCCGAGCTGTGATTTCCCTCCATCCTGCCAACAGGCTTTCTTTTCCAATCTGCATCTTACAGTTCATCTTATTTATCAAGTCCACGTCGTAGGATTTATTTCAGTCCAGCTACTGTCTTCAAACTTCTACAGTTATTGTTTATATAGTCAATAAATTTACTCCAGTGTCTTTGGAAATTTGATTCATCCTGGTTGTGGATCCTGCATGTCAGTTTTGCCAGTTCCACATAGTCCATCATCTTCGTCTGCCACTCCTCCATCATTGGTAACTCCTGTAATTTCCACTTTGGGGCTGGTAATGTTTTTGCCGCAGTTGTTGCATACATAAATAGTCTTTGGTCTACCTTTTCAATTTCCTCTCCCATCAAGCCCAGCAAAAAAGCTTCCGGCTTTTTGGGAAAGGTATATTATGGTGCTGGAGGAGACTCTTGAGAGTCCCATGGACTGCAAGAAGATCAAACCTATCCATTCTTAAAGAAATCAGCCCTGAGTGCTCACTAGGAGGACAGATCCTGAAGTTGAGGCTCCAGTACTTTGGCCACCTCATGAGAAGAGAAGACTCCCTAGAAAAGACCCTGATGCTGGGAAAGATGGAGGGCACAAGGAGAAGGGGACGACAGAGGATGAGATGGTTGGACAGTGTTCTCGAAGCTACTAACATGAGTTTGGCCAAACTGCGAGAGGCAGTGAAGGATAGGCGTGCCTGGCATGTTCTGGTCCATTGGGTCACGAAGAGTCGGACACGACTGAATGACTGAACAACAACAGCAACATATTTAAACATCTTCTTCAATTCATTATAAATCAAAGCTATAAAAGTATCTTATCTTAGTACTTTGTGGGGAGCATAAAGCAGGAATGATTGCTGATTTGACTCCATGGTGTACCGGTACTTTTGAGTAAGAATGTTAAAGTTTCAAACATCAGATTAGAGAGTCTTAACAGAATTTTTCAGATACTTCCATTAAACAGTATGCCAGCACTGAAGCTCTTCTGGATGCCTCTGAGGTAATTCAACAACAACAACCCTAACCATGTGTGGGGGCTGACTGAATTGGCTTCAACCATGAAACTGGCATTTCATAGAGGGAAAAGTGTCAATACAATCAACCCACATCCATATGGTTGGGTCATCTAAATGTAATCTGAGCAATGTGGAAGCTGTTCCCATAAAGATGGGATAACACTGAAAGGGCCTTAGGAGTTGAATGCTAAATTGGAGCCGAGTCTCATATTACTTTTTGAAGAGCGTGTGAAATTATAACATCATGATGCCAAAGTTACATAAGTGGATGTTGTTCTGTTATGAAAACTGCTTGGTTTCTAATTAGCTAATGATATGAGGCAGGGGGAGATAGGAGATTTACTCCTGAGGCCTAAGAAACACATTAGACAATCTGCTAAGAAAAAGGCTGGAGCAGTTACTAAGTGGTTGAATATGGGTCTTGTGAGGTACTGTGATATGTGTCAGTTGGCATCAGAGACCAGCTTTTATAGAGAACAGTAGAATTTAAAAGGTGAGGTTGTGATAAATCCTTTACTAGGCATTCCATTTGCACCCATTGGTCCATAGTTAAAGACCAATGGAATAGTGGGTTGTCAGAGATACTATTTGTATTGGGTAAAGGGTTTGGGCTGAAGTGTATAAGAAACCAGAAAAATAAAAAGAAGAGGAAGAGGAAGAGGAAGCCAGGCACACAACAGTTGAGGGGCAGTCTGTAGGAAAAGGCTGAGTGAGACTGAAGAAGAACATAAAAAGGGACTTAATGATGCCAGAAGAGAAGTAAAGTGGCGGCAGCAGCAAAAGAGATTGTGAGGAGCTCCACAAGGATCTTCCCAAACTGGATAACAAATACAATGTAAGCAAGTAGAAAGTAATATACATTGAAGCAAGAATTCCTAATTTCACATGTCAATAGGGCCTGAACTGGTGCACACTGACCAGGAACAAGATTTTGGCATCGTAGTGGATAGCTGTAAAAAAAACAACAACTCATTGTGTGGCAGTTGTGAAAAAAGTGAATTCTATTTTTGGGTTGATTAGGCAAAGGATTGAAAATGAAACTGCTAATATCAAAATACCATTACAGTGGTACCTCTGGTTCAGTACTTAATTTGTTCCGGAGGTCTGTTATTAACCTGAAACTGTTCTTAACCTGAAGCACCACTTTAGCTAATGGGCCCCCCCCACTGCCGCTGTGCCACCAGAGCACAATTTCTGTAGGCCTACTTATCCTGAAGCAAAGTTCTTAACCTGAAGCGTTATTTCTGGGTTAGCAGAGTTTGTAACCTGAAGCGTATGTAACCCAAGGTACAACTTTATATAAATCTATGGAATATCACACTTGGAATATTGTGTCCAGGTCTGGTTGCCTTACCTCAAAAGGGATATTGTAGACTTTTTCCAAGAAGGAAGCTTCTGTTGCAACCAAAATGATCAAGGTTGGATTGGAAAGTTACAACATTTGGGCCTTTTTAGTTTAGAGAAGAGGTGATTGAGGTGGATGAGAGAAAATTGTATAAAATAATGCATGACATGGAGAAAGTGGATAGAGAAAAGATTTGCTTCCTCTCACATAATGCTAGAACCCAGGTTCATCCAATGAAGCTGAGTGTCAGAAAAGATAAAAGGGAGTGCTCCTTCAAACAGTACATATTTAAAAGTATGGAATTAGCACCCAGAAAATGGAGAGATGACAATCAGTTTGAATGGATTTGAAAGGGGATCAGACAATTCATAAACAATAAGGCCATGAATGACTACTGGATGATGTCTGTATTTCTACCTCCAGTGTTGAAGGCAGTATGCTCTGAACGACAGTTCCTGGGAATCACAAGTGAACCTTTGGCCTGATCCTGCAGGATGCTCTTAAGGTTCTTAGTTTTGAGTCCTCTTGTAAAAGGTAAAAGACAGATCCTGAGAATCCAGGAGTCAATCCAGAAGAGTGTCTTAGAAGCAGTTAGGCCTAGGCCAGGCATAGGCAACCATCGGCTCTCCAGATGTTTTGGACTACAATTCCCATCATCCCTGACCACTGGTCCTGTTAGCTAGGGATCATGGGAGTTGTAGGCCAAAACATCTGGGGAGCCGAAGGTTGCCTATGCCTGGCCTAGGCCTTTCTTCCCTTCTACCTCTAGCATGTGCAACTTATATAGAACACTAATGTCCAAATGGTAAAGCATTCAGAATGAACAAATGAGAAATTATTCCAAATTATTATTAGCAGGTCAAATTTGGCTTCAATAATACATGTTAAGGAAAATTCACGCGCTCACAAAGTTTAGCACTTTAAAGAAACCATTCCATGACATTTCAATGCCCATTTAATTTGTCTAAATAAATTTGTGTAAGGCAATTTGTATATAAGTACGGCTAACAGCTTTTTATTTCTTCAGAAATTACTTGGAAGAATGGCAAATGTGTTCCCTTTGATCAATGCAAGACATAACCTTTGATGTGTTAATATTGCTATTCTGACTATTCAGCCATCTCTTTCAGGTGATAGTTATGAATGAATTAAGATGGTGCAATTTCACGTCAATCACAGGGACAGCAGTCGAATAAAATCGCCTTATGGCAATGAATCACACACATAACACACATGCACATCTATACAGAAGAAAACGAAAGACTGTCCGTCATGTCACATTAAGGGGAGATCATTTGCTTTTATTTAACATTTATATCACATAACAATGTACACTCAACATGGCCTATAATTTTCAAAGGCACGACTGACACCATAATGACCAATATAGTCATTATATGCTAATCAGTAAAGGAATGCTATATGATAAGACACCTATATACAGTAACTTGTCTATGGTCCTATTTTAACTGCTCTTTGGTGGACAATCACCTGTCTCCCTGGATTTGGAAATAGGGCTTGCCAAAAATTTGCGGTAGTTGGAAGGGGAACTTCCCTATTGGTTCAGGTTACAATATGGACTAAGGAACTGTTGGAGAGGGGGAATGGGCTAGTACAACACTCAGAAAGTGTGCCAGTTTTGTATTCTGAACTGGGTAATGAAATTCAGTAACAAAGCTAATGGTTATAGCTAAACTGATATGAAAATGGTGGAATACCTCCACTTCCGGAGGCAGTAAGGCTCTGACTGCCAGTTGCTGGTGGGGAAACCGCTGTTGCATGCAAGTCCTGCTTTCTGGTTTCTCACAGGGATCTGGGTGACCACCATGAGAAGAGGATATTGCACTTGATCAGCCATTGTCCTGATCCAGTAAGCTTGCGTTATGCTCTCATATCTCTGCTAACAGGTAAAAATTATAACTTTGCATATTAACCACCATCTTTTCCCTTGGGATGCTGAGAAACCTTATACAGTGGTACCTCTGGTTACGTACTTAATTCGTTCCGGAGGTCCATTCTTAACCTGAAACTGTTCTTAACCTGAGGTGCCACTTTAGCTAATGGGGCCTCCCACTGCCGCCGTGCCACCAGCGCACAATTTCTGTTCTCATCCTGAGGGAAAGTTCTTAACCCGAGGTACTATTTCTGGGTTAGTGGAGTCTGTAACCTGAAGCGTCTGTAACCCGAGGTACCACTGTACAAGATTTATTGTAGTTAAAGGAAACAAACCTCATTGATTAAATGATTGAGTGCATTTGTACCCCACCTTTCCTCTGAGGAGCTCAAGGTGGCATACATGATTCTCCTCCTCATGGTGACCTTGTGAGTTAGACTAGGTTGAGAGACTTTGAGGTCACCTGCTGAGCTTCATGACTGAGTGGGGATTTTAACTATTACCTACCACTATTCTAGCTCTTGGCCAGTATTCTAACCATTGCATCACACTAGCACTTGACTAGATTGTTAAAGCTGTGTGTGCAACTTTACGGGCGCCTAGGTTTAAGGCTGCAGGTTTGCAATCTTCTCATGTGAATTGTGTAAAATTAGATAAGCATGCTCGCAGAAGCTGCACAGTGAGCACCCTTACAGGAGGAGAATTTTTGCATCCCTAACATGCCTTGTCTGCAAAGAAGCTGCTGCGACTTCTGTAAATATTCTTATCTCACATTATGCGGCTTGTGCAACAAAACACCAAAAAACAAACAAACAGTTAAGCTGGCAGGGAGATGCATTAACTGGTTCTGTGGTGCTGTCAGCTAGTTATAAAAAGAGAATATAAAGAGAGGTCTTCGTCCTCACTCTTGGCGCCAAATACTGTGTGTGGGCTCTTTTGGATTTGGAATTGCTACAGATTTTAAGTAGATTCCACAGAATTATAGGCACTTACTAACACCCTGCTTTATTGAGCATTCATCCTGATTTGTTTGTAGGGAGATTAAACAATATTGGCAATTTAATGAGCATTCATTCTGATACGTTTGTGGGGAAGATGTTGCATCAAAGCAAGCTCTGTCCCACACTTTCCAGTGTATTTTTCTGTCATTTTCCTTATCGCAAAAGTCCAGTTTTGGGGGAAAGAGACTTTTTGCAGAAGACCTTCCAATCAACTGGAATGCAGAGCCCAAATTTGCCAGTATGTGATTAAATGCTGGCACAAAATAGTGTCATGAATTTGATTGAATCCCACCCTAGATTAGTTGGGAAGCACCCTAAGAACCAGAGAGTGAATGAATACTTAATATCAAAACCACAGAGTATTAATCATCAAACCCAGATCCAAAATGTTGACTGTTGATCCATCTAGTACTGTCTACACTGACCAGCAGTGTTTCTCCACAGTTTCAGGCAGGGTGCATTCCCAGCCTTGTTTGGATATTCCAGAAGTTGTCTGCATGCACAGCAGATGTTCTACCACTGAGCTACAGAGCCAGTTCCCAGGCTTAGGTGTTGGCAGAACGAGGGTGAAAATACTCTTTGGTACATGGAAAGTAGCCTCTATCTCCACTGACATGGTGGTCAAAGCAAAAGCAGTAACAGACTGAATGAATCTCTTTAAAAGAGCTAGAGAGGAATGCAGGGCCAATCCTCAATTCCAGGTGTTGGCAGGAACACAGTGAAAACACTTTCTGGCCTAGATTAGTAATAGAAGTCAGCAAAGCCTCTCCTCTGGCATGGTGGTCAAAGCAGAAACAGCAGAATGAACCCTTTTAAGGAGCTACAGAGAGAGGCAGGGCCACAACTGAGTCCCAAATGTTGATAGGAGCAAGGGGAAGCTTCCACTAGTCTCAATGCCACATGGCATCTAGCACAGCCTCCAGCATGGTGTTTTAGTTGTAGGGCTGCTAGATCTCCAGGTTTGACCTGAAGTTTGCCTGTCCCCCTCCAGGTGGCAGGTGGAGGGCTTGAATCTCCAGGTGAGCAGCAGCTTGCAACCTTCAGACCAGCAGGAGTTGGCTACAAATCATAGAATTAGACACTCTGGGGGATCTCCACTCTGCTCTCCCAATTAACCTCCATCACCAGGGCCCACCCAATGACATCACCAGGGGCCACCCCTAGGTCTCAGATTTAGGTCCTGAAATCTCTTAGTTTGGAATGCTCCTCACCTGGCAACCTTATTTATCTGGCTTTGTGGGGTTTGTGTGGTAATTATATGGGGTAGTTTGTTTGGCCCTGAGGCCACATTCCCTCATGTTCAATCTTTCAAAGGCCACTCACCAGTGGTGAGCAGAGCAGAAGGCAACAAGTGGGTGGAACCACTCCTTAGTTTTGGTCCAGCCATACAGACATCTATGCATATGAGTCCGACATCTATCTATCCTCCTTCTAGCGTTCAAGGACACTTTCCATCCACATAGAGAGACTTGGAGGACCACAATTAGGCCCCAGGTATGAGGTATCTCATTCTTGGTGTAGGGTATGAATTCCACAAACAAACTACTTTTTGCCCAATTGTTTCTTGGCAATACATCATTCTAAACATTTTCCTAATTCTGGTTACTATTTTAGTTCCCTCTTTTTTCTAAATGTAGATCTCCCCCCCCCCCTTTCCAGCTGGGAAATGGTTTTATTATTCAAGTCTAATGCCTTATTCAAGTTTCCCAAAACAGCTCAGCTTGAAACAAATATTATGGACTACAGCATTTCCACATCAGATTTCCAGAAGGTGTAAAGATAGCAATTTTGTACAGACACCATGCAGCCTCTTTGGGCAGGGTGGGGGACTGGAGCCAGCTGGTGGTTCAGAGCCTCATCTCCCCTATCCCCCACGGGACAAATATGGCAAGTGGGTGCAACCACATATTTTTCCTCTTTGTTGTTTGAAACCATGTGCTCTGTTGCGGTTCTTGCATCAGTGCTTGTCCACTGCTGCCTTAGGATGAGAATTTATAGGAGGGGACAGAGGAAAAGTATGCATTCTTCTTCTGCCACCAGAAAATATTACAGTACTGTCCTCCAATTTGCATAAATTATTCCAACATCAGTTTTAATGGAAGAGTTGGCCTGCATCCCTTAATTTCTCTGTACATTTTTACCATATACTTGATGTGTGGCAATGAAATATGTGAATTGAAACCACTAAGCATTATATATGAGCTGATGTGAACTGATATGAAAGTTCAGTCCATGTTGATATAGTCACGCTTGATATTTATGCATTGACTATGCTTGTGCAAACCTGTTGAGTGTGGCCAAGTTTCACCTGAACCACTGGGCAACTTTGGGCAAGACACTCATTGTTATTTTCATATCTGTGTCTGTAAAGCGGCCATAAGACTAGACCCCTTTGAAGGATAATAAGAATGAGACCATAAGAGCATAGGAAGTGTCCTGCTAGATTAGAACAAACATCTATCGAGTTATTGTCAGTTTATTTACATGCCACATTTTTCATTTGTGCTCAAAGCATTTCCAAAAATATTGCTGCTTAAATACATTATAATCTTTAGTATGTATTTATTATTGCAGCATTGCAACATAATGGCTAACAGTTTAACAGTTCACTTAAAATATATCAAGAGGATATTAAGTGTGCATGAACTTTGCCTAACAATATCCCAAAGGAAACACAAAACTCATGGCATCAGGACCTATCTTCCGGCATCCTCTTTCACAGTGGCTAACCAGATGCTTATGGAAGTCTATAGGCTGGGCATGAGTACTTAACACCACGGCCTTCTCTTGCTATTATTCCCCAGCCACTGGTATTCAGGGGCATGCTGACTCTGAACCTGGAAGTAATACAGTATAAAGCCATCATGACTAGTAGCTACAGATAGCCTTATCCTCCAAGAATTGGTCTAATCCAATGCCACATCCACACATTGCATTTAAAGCACTGTAACACCACTTTAACAGTCATGGCTTCCCCCAAAGAATTTGGGGGATTCTAAGGATGCTGAGAGTTGTTGGTAGGCCCCTATTCCCCTTGGAGAGCTACAATTCCCAGAGTTTCCTGGGAAGAGGGATTGAATGTTAAGCTACTCTGGAAATTGTAGCTCTGTGGGGGAAGCAGGGGCCTCTGAACAACTCTCAGCACCCTTAACAAACTACAGTTTCCAGGGTATCCCTGATCATTTTGGATGCCCTCCTCCTGTTTGCATCATTAGAGTGGGAAAGAATGATGCACTTCCATATCTGATAAAAAATCATTTTAAAGAATCAAAAATAATTACTATGAAAGAACTGGCTTCCATTTAACGGAAGCAGTTTACATAAATTGCCCATTGAAAACAGATGGGCACTCTCAACATCTATAAATTAAGTGGTAGGCGTTATACCTGACAAAGTTAAACATCACTTCTACATGTAGGAAAATGGCTCCCCGAGAGTGAAGCATGTTAAAAATGCATTGATTTTATATAGGAATTAAGATGCCCTACATTAAGGATGAAATATGAGGTGAAATGGAACAAAACGTTATAGGCATAGCTTGGGAAACTAAGATGCTGAGAAAATGCTACTGCTTGATCTTGCTAATTGTGGCTCAGATGCCTTCATCCATATACTAAATCTCACTTTCCAAGTCCTATGTCTGCAGCCGCCGCTATTTAAATGTTTCCTTCTGCAAATGCAAGCAGAACCTAATCGGGATTGAAAAATAAACCAGCCTGGTCCCACTAGGATCCTCCAATAAATCTGGAGTGGGCGCACAATGCGAGACATGTCAACTTATGCTTAGTAGGAAGTCTTAGGCTGGAGAGAGAGTATTGAAAGTGGTTGGCTATTTGCTTCCCATGATATAGACAACATATTTCTTTGATCATACCATCTTTTTTTGCTGGTTCCACCTAGGGTTGTAGGATAAATCCAGTATTTGCCTATTCTTGTAAGAAATGTCTCTTGACCTATGGTCCTTGAACTATAGTGTACCACAGTTGTGCAATCTTGTCCGCAGGGCTGTGAGATATCTATATGAAGCCGCTGGGATAAATCAGTAGGAGATGGGGGACAAAGTGTCATCAGCATGCTGGTGATAGACAGATCCACTTCTCCATAACATCTGAGTCAGGACAGGCTGTGCATGATAGGGACCGGGTACAATGCTAGAAGAAGAAGAAGAAGAAGAAGAAGAAGAAGAAGAAGAAGAAGAAGAAGAGATTGGATTTGATATCCCGCTTTTCACTACCCGAAGGAGTCTCAAAGCAGCTAACATGCTCCTTTCCCTTCCTCCCCCACAACAAACACTCTGTGAGGTGAGTGGGGCTGAGAGACTTCAAAGAAGTGTGACTAGCCCAAGGTCACCCAGCAGCTGCATGTGGAGGAGTGGAGACACGAACCTGGTTCCCAGATTACGAGTCTACCACTCTTAACCACTACACCATACTGGCTCTCATACTGGAGTGGGTGATGGCCAATAAACTGAGCTTGAACCCAGGGAAGATGAAGGCACTGTGGGTTGGCGGTTCCTGTATCCGGGAGATTGGCCCATTGCTTGTTCTGGATGGGGTTGCACTAACTCTGAAAGAATGGGCTTGGAGTCTAGGGGTGCTCCTGGATCCATCTTTGTTGCTGAAAGCTCAGAAAGCTTCAGTGGCAAAGGATGTATTTTGCAAGTCAAAGCTGGTAGGCCTAGTCTGACCATGGTGATTCATGCGTTGGTAACCTCTAGACTCAGTTATTGCAATACATTCTATGTGGAGTAATGCTTGTGCTTGGTCCAGAAGCTCCAGCTGATGTAAAACACTGTGCAGCTAGATTGTTGATGGGGAATGACTGCCCCCAGCAGATAACCCTAACACCAGCAGATAACCCTAACACCAGCTTTTACAGTGCTTGGAATTTTGCAATGCAGTTCTCCACTGTTTTAAATACATTGAAAATATTTTAGATCATGTTTTGAAAAAGAATATATAGCACACGTAAAAATGTATTTTCAGAGAGAATACCTGTTTAAACAGTGCCTATGTAGCAGTAAAACCGGCTACAATTTGTTTCATTTGCTCTCATTTTCATCCTTAATGTAGTGTATCTTAATTCCTATTAAAATGGTTGGGAGACCATTTAAACTTACTAAAATACATATTTAAATTTGTATTTTGAGACTATTTTGTTAAATTGCATATTGATGTGTAAATGGAAAGCAACAGGCATATTAAAATTGGAACATGGAGTGGATATAGACGGCTTTGTCCATCCCTAAAGTCGCCCCCCCCCCAATTTTGCAGTTTTTTAAAATTTAAAAAGCTGATGTTTTATTTGTTCATACATCGTGTTTGTGAATAATAAAAAGAAATAAGAGACTTGTGGCCAAAAATAGTATCAAAATGCATTGAGAAATTCATATTTTTGTCTCAGAAAACAAGTTAGAAATGTATATTATATTATATGTTGAAAAGCACATATTTAAATGTGAGTATAAATCTAAACGCAGGATTATGATTACTATTAAGATTTCACAGAATAATTTGAACTTGGGACAGAATAGACTCATTGGGGAATACATCTGACTTTCAAATGCCCTTAATTCCAGGGAGGGTGGAGGGCACCTCAAGCGTTGCACACAACTCTTAAAACCTTTAGGAAAGGGTAAGAGTCACTACCCCCCCCCCATCAACACTATGCCTGAATTTCCATATGTGGCTATCCATTCTCTGCTCAACCTTTCTCATATTGCAGACTTTTATGAGGATTCTGGGGCTGCCTAATAGAAGGAAATGCACATTGGGTTATTGATTATGAGAAAACATTGAATTTTATGTGCAGCATATTTTACAAAGTGGACATTTATACTGCTTGCGCTCAAGGATACGGATCAACAGTTCTTAAGAGGCCTGGGCTGTCTTCATTGAGGATTTGCTACTTGGTGCTTTGTTAATTAGTGTTACATGACAGAGCCTGGAATGCTCATTAGTAGCCCTTATCGAAAGTAAAGGGAAAATCTCCTTCATATTGGCATGGGGGAAGAATTATTTCAGAGTTGTGTCCCCACCCCCCTGCCCTGCTGCAGTGATCTGGCTGCTATAGGTGTTAGCCACACACCTTAAATGTGACTGACACATCTGTGAATTTAATGTGTCACATGCTGGGTTCAGGATCTGTTGTCTACCTTGGAATGACTTGGAAAATGAATTGCTTTGAGTTGATTTATTGCAAGAAGGATAAATGAGGAAAATGATAACAAAAACAACACAGCGAAAAGTGTCTTAAATGTAATAGCACTGTTTGATGTGTAAATGATTTTGCAAATATAATCAAACATTCACACTATGTGTCTATCAATTACAGTGAGGCCACCACTTCGAGGAGCAATTGCTACTCTCTGATTCATTAACATCTACTGTCATTAAACAACTGCATAAATCCCTTTGTCTTTGTTCGCAATGTTCTGTTTCAACCTGTAACTCATCTTAGGGAGGGAATGAAAGTTTATGAAGGTCTTCCAACCTGCAGAATTCATCATTGTGTTTTATCTTCTTTTGCACTTAATTTCTCTCGTCTCTGACAATGAATATTCTTTATCTTAATGCATTTGCAACATTAATTAATTTTTTAAAATTAATTCTTTCTCTCAGCAAACAAACAAAAGCAGAGCAAGAGAGAGTCTTTCTCTAGCATTATCAAAGGCCCTGCATATGTTTTCTAGGATGACCTTAATATTTTAAGAAAATTTATTATATTAAACATTGGCAAAAGAGGCTGAACATGTTTTCCTGAATCATGAAGTATTTAAGCATACTCGTAATCTCATTTTCATGCGTCTTCCCATTCATTACAGTCACACAGAGAGGGATGAATCTTGTTCACCAAAATACTCCCCAAAACAGCAGGGCTGATCCAAAGTATTTTGGTACCTGATGCGAAGGAGAAAGCAATTCCAAATTCCACATACAGAAGCTTCCTGGACTACAGCCAAATCACACTTCATCACTGGCATAACGTCCTTCACCACATCTAAGGGAAGCAGGCTAGATTAGATGGTGCAGAAGAGGCCACATAGCTCTGTCCACCAACACTTCACCATCTCACTTCACAGATCCCACCATCTGTAACCTGAGGAAACTACCTTGCTTTGAGTAATGGTGTGGCTAGCCCTAATTAACTGGAAAAAGTAACCATGCAATTCATTAGGACTGAACACTCAGCTTTTGGAGAAGCCTAGAAGTAGTTTGACTTGGGAGCTCTGAGTCCTGAACATGAACTCACAAACCTTCCAGTGTAAGTTCCCTTCTCTACACATTGGTGTTGTTGGCATCCATCCATCCATCTCAAGAGACAATGGAGTGTACCTCTGGGGGTGAAGTCAAACCACTGTGTTAGTAGCACCGAAGTGACCTCCCCGGGGTGCTAGCCTGGGCAGTGTGTATGGAGGTCCTGGGCTGCCCAAACAACAATACTCCCACTCTTGGCTTCACTGATGTGGTACAAAGGAAAGCAGAGCAACACATTTGGCACCAGCTTGGCTGCTGGAGTTGCCAGAAGGATGTGTACAAGGTGCCATTCAACCATCTTAGGGACTACACTCCGTATTTCTGTAGGGTTTATGCCTCAGCCTTTTATTCTATTGTAGATATCCTGCAAGGCAGGAGAAATTTAGAATCAGAGTTTCCTTCTCCTAGAGAGGCTACTTTCCCAGGTTGATCAGCCCCATCTGCCCGTCACTTCCCTCTACAGCATGTGCAGAAACCATTGACCATTGGACCCACTATTGGTCTCATATGCTCAATCTGCTGGAGCCTGTCTTTGCATGTGGGAGAAGCCCCTAACTCACCAAGGGTTTGAGACCCTTGGCTACCCTTGCCTAGTTTACCCAGCCAGTCAAAGTCATTTCCTGGGGTGCGGCCATTGTCATATGCTGACAGCTTCTAGGAGCCACAGGTGAGAGCTGTGTGCAGGGTGGGGACCAAAGGTGGGCAAACTACCCCAGAAGGAACATGAATTGTCCACCACCAGAAGTACGACCTCTCACTTAACACCCCATACACCTTCTCTACAAGATTTTTGTGTTCATTAAGAGTCTAATGACTACACTAACACTTTGCTGTTACATATTTATTGCCAATAACTTATTACTGCGGACGCTTCTGCCCTCTGATGATTCTTACCCAGAGCTTAAGACAGGGATGGGGTCCTCCAGATGTTGCTTAACTACAACTCCGATCATTGGCTGCGCTGGCTGGAGCTGACAGGTTGAACAGGTTTTTCATAGGAAGAAAGTCTATGAGGGATTGACAAGAATAACAACCAAAGGGAGGCTTGGTTCAAGACTGGAGACAGGGCTGAGTTTCACAGATTTTCAGTGATTTGACTAAACATTCTGTAAACACAGCTAGAAATACAATGATGCCTCCTAAGAACAGCCATATTATTCTAGTGCTGCAGAACAACACCCACATGAAGGGCTTCTTGACAAAGAGAAGTGTCAGAAATGATATTCACAAAGTGGGAACAGCTTGCACATCTCATGAGCATGTGAAGTACCATTTTGAGTGCCTTGGAAGCCCTTTTCCAGTGTTGAAAACACATAGAAGCCAGATTGGAATCATGTGGTGGACCCTGATGTCAAATATCATGTGCTGATTGTCCCTTTGTTCCCTGAGTAGAGATGTAAGCCCCAACCCCACAGGAGGAAACTGCTTCTCCAACGACTTATTAACTCTGATTTTTCCAATTCAAAAATAGAAATCTGGGGAAAACACTGAAAAAAAAAGCCCTACTGTGAAATATATCCCCTTTCAGTACAAATGAAATACTTTAAGAATCTGTTTTGAAAGATAATATAAAACATTTTAGAAGATGATAATTCTGAAGCATTTCTGCATCTACTGTTTAGGGGAGTTTTAAATATTTGATGTTTTATCATGGTTTTAATATTCTGTTGGGAGCCACCCAGAGTGGCTGGGGAAACCCAGCCAGATGGGTGCGGGGTATAAATATGTTGTTGTTGTTGTTGTTGTTGTTGTTGTTGTTGTTTTCATGAGAGGAGCATACATGGCCTCTGGTGCTTGTGATTTGCTGCTCGCCTTCTTCTGGTGGCCTTTGGTCTAGTCTGGAGATACTAGCAGCAAGTATTAAGCTCCTGCTGTCCTTTTGACCTGGCTCCTCCATTTGGTTCCTCTCATCTGTTAAACAGTTGTGATATGGTCTCACTGTGGGTACAAAAGACTTGAAAGAGAAATATGAAAGTTTGGGCGACTAAGTTTCTGACAACTGAGTTCTAACTAAGACCCATAGAAGGAATAGGACTGCAGTTGGGTATACCTGAAACTTTGTTTATACAAAAGTGATTCATTTATTAGGGCTGTGCACAGCCTTGACACCTGTCCCTTCTCCCAAATCTGGGGAGCTTCCAACCCAGTCAATCTGCCCTGGGTCAACCCACGGACCACCTGCCTTGCCCTTGATCCAATCCTGAATTAGCTTTGGGTGGGCTCAGGAATAATAATTGCTATTTTCTAGGAAAAAAGATGCTGATACTGTGTACCCTTGAGTACCTCCAGAAAAAAAGCATTGGGAATGTTTACTTAGTCTTTTTAAAAATCTTAATTAAACATCCAGTCTGGATGGGGGCAAGGAAAGAAGACAATGCATCTTCTTCCCCTCCACACCCCTGACTGTGGAGTCCTCCTCAGCGAGCAAATTCTCTGCAGGAAGAGACCACCCTGCACTACAGAGCAGCTGTTGCATGGAGGAATTTCTCCTGTGTGGTGGTCCATTGGAAGCAGTTTCTCTACAGCCTCTGCTGTTGGAGCCATCAGCTCAGTGCAGGGCTGCTTCAGGGATGGGTGAAAGGCAGGATGAATGATTGAGGACAGTTGTCTAGTAAATCAAGGTGTCAACTGAATGATGCAGCCTTACTGGTTGCTACTGATTTCCCTTCCATTCTCTCCTCTCTGTTAACAGCTTGTTTCAAAGTGCATTGCAAAATACATTGATGGCAAAGTATACATTACATTATCATCAGCATAACAGTCATAATAAATAGGCAACAACGGTTCCCTGTTGGAGCCAATAAAAGGCTATTTGCCCAGCCTAATTGTGCCATGGAGTGTTTGTGTTTACAGTGGATCAAAGTGCACAGGGAAGAAAAGGTTAACCCTTCCCTCTCTATCTATGCCCTGTTGAAGATTCATTCCCTGTGTCTGCAGTCATGGGATTGTTATCTATCACATGACGGTGTATGTTTTCATTCCACAGAGTGGGAAGTGACAGAGACAGGATGTTTGTGTTACTGTGTTCTGTGAAGTGGGACTATTGTCCTTCGTTCTTTCTCTTTGCTGTTTGATGCTAGAGAGAGAGGGAGCCATGTTGCAGTGCTCCGTGTGTGTTTATATGTAAATAAAGTAGATTAGCCAAAATGCTGAGTTGCTGAGGTCTGTTTACGCATGCTGCGAAGACTCTTCGGATCCCTAAGTGTGCTGATGCTTCTTGGTATCAGTCTCTGTGATGTTCGGGCAGAAGAAAGCTTTTGAAGCTCCCGAATGACTGACCAGGAGCGAGAGAACATGCCAGCCGGGCATGTGTCTCTGCCAGGGTCCTACACAACAGTAGGATGCTCCTGTTAACATGCCCCCCTCTCCAAAAACAAAAAATCCCAACCTAAGGCTTGGTGGGGAAGAATTATTTTGGCTCCAACTGTAGATTTTTTTCAAGCTTAATTTTAACAAAGAAGGATCAGAGTGAGAAGGGGATGCTGTAGGCTGAATATGGATGCCCCAGAGTTGGTATCAATTCCAAGAATGTCAGTTATTCCCCCCCCCCCCGATCTATGCTGTACACCAGGGATGGGGAGCCTGCAGCCCTCCAGATATTGTTCAGCTCCCATCAGCTCCTGCAAGCACAGCCAATTGTAAGGGCTAGTTGGAGTTTCAGTTTAACAACATCTGGAAGGTTTCAGCTTCCCCATGTGTTCAATATATCATTGAAACCCCACCGAAGTCAATGGGATTCAAGAGTGCACAGAATTTTCATCCTTTGTATTTATTGTTGTCTGGAGGGCTTTCCTGCATGAGTTGATGTTCTCTCATGGCTGGCATGGCCTCATCCTTATTCTCTACCTTGAAGCAGAATCTTCAGAATGTTCCAGAGGCAGGTTGGGCTTATTTGTGTGTCATGACACCTGCAGCTGGGCATACAACATGGCTTGCTGAAACAGTTTGTGTCAAGTATAATCCCTCTTCAAAACTGCAGCAGGAAGCTTTAGAAATATTGCCTGAGGTACGCAGTAGGCATTTGGCTCTGTGCTTAAAAAAAACCCAACAAAAGAACAAGTCAGAGCCAAATAGGTCCCTCCACATTGCTATTTCTTGCAGCTCACGAGTTGGGTGTGCAGTAAGATGGAGGATTTCCTCAGCAAGGCAGTCCATGTCCCATTATGACAACGACAGAATTTTAGAAACCTCAAAATGCCATCTAGTCCAACCTCCAGCAGAGTTGCACACACACCAACTCCACCCTCCACTACATAATCTCACCCCATCTACAGCTCAGCAAGTCATCTCAGCTAGCTGGGGCTGATGGGAGTTGTGACCCTAAACTTCTGGAGGGTGCCAGGTTGGCAAAGGCTGCCCTGTAGGCTCTTCTTCAGGATTCTGCCACTGCAGATCTTGCCCATGGAGATCTTGAACAAGAGACACCGTAAGGGACCTCTTAACCAGTTAGCTGACAGACAATGCCCAATGGATAAAGGATTAAGAGAGACAGAGAACACTTTCTGAGATGTTACAAAACATTAGTCAGGTGCAACATTTTTCTATTTCTATCCTGTTATCACCATGACCACGACCTGTTTGTGGGATGCATTATGCAGCTGGTAAGAAAGAAGACAGCTATGAACACTTAAATTCTAGAAATTTCATGGCACAAGATTTTTTTTAAAAAAACCCTCCTAGTGGCAACCACAGATCTATGAAAGGAAAACAAAGGCTGCAATCCTTTGCACACTTCCTAGTATTGAATAGAATGCTCCATCTATGGGAGAAACCTAGTTTCTCCTATAAGTTCCAAAGATCTCAGAAGCCTGCTCTGCACTAACTCGGAGCAGGTTTTTCAGGAGGCTGCCCTGTTTTGTGGAATAACATTCCTGTTGAGATATGACAGGAGCTCACTATCTGGAAGACATATTTGTTCCAACAGACTTTTCCCAGCTGGATCAAACAGCCTTTACCACTGGTGTCCACTTGCATTTGCTGTATTTGTTTTTGCACTGCTTTTTGATTATCTTACATGTAAACCATCTTGAGACGGTGGTTTAGAAGGTGATTCATAAAATAATATTAGACCATTTAGTTCAATATTGTCTACAGTGACTAGCAGTAGCTCTCTAGTATTTCAGATAGGGAGTCTCTCTCACAGCCCTACCTGGAAATGCCATGGTTCAACCTAGGTCCTTCTGTAGTCAAAGCAGATGCTTCCCACATACATGTGTCATTCTGGATTCGGCTTCTGTTCACCATTTCACAACTGCTTCATGAGAAATTTAGAAATCCAGCTGGGATTCCTCTGTGGCCAGCCTGAGCAGCCCTGTGAGGGAAAACCAGGAAGGATGAATGGACACTAGTACTCGGTGGGGTGAGATATCACCCCCCCTCTTCTCAATGAACATAATTGAGTCAATCCTCATCTGAAATGAAGCTGTCTCGCTTCCTTTTTATTGTGTTGGTTATGAGCACTTGTCGTGGCAGAGCCGTGCAGCAGTGGCAGCTGTGGGGCTTGATCTCACAGCGGGGTCAAGTATTCCCACACACAGTTTCATGAGGCCATTCATCCCCATCAAAAATGAAAGGGGGGGGGGGCTTTTCAGTGACTTTCAGGGAGTAGGGCAAATCCTAGTAATTTCAGGGGCTGGAGGCTTCCCATTAGACGATGAAGTGGCAGAAGCATTTCAACTTTAACAACCAATCCTTTTTGCTGCTGTTTGAGTGGCAACAGTGAACTAGTGACATGCCTAATTTGTCACAGAAAAGCCCAATGGGAATGTGGCTGCATCATGTTTTCCAAAAGGCAATAAATTTGTTTTAAAGCAGTTGAAGAGACTTTCCCATCATCTTCTGAAAATCCCTCTTTCAATTTTTGTTAGCCAGCTATGGAAATCCAAGAAATGGATAATAACCAATCTAACTCTAGTAACATGTAAACAACCAAAAGAAGTATTTACATGTTTATTTACAGTATTTACCAGAACGTGAAAGGGAATGTGCATTCAAATGCACATGTTTTTTTTGTTTTTAAAAAGTAGACATCAATTAGCCATTGTGGAAAGATGCATTCTTAATTGCCTGTAGGGCTGGTAGAATAGTAAAGTTTTTAGCAGACATTCAAAAGCTGGCATAGAAGGTGCCTATTGAATCTCTGTTGGCAGAGTGTTCCACAGGACTGGGCTGAAGACACTAAAAGCTCAGTTTCTTGTTACAGGTAGGTAGCCGTGTTGGTCTGCCATAGTCAAAACAAAATAAAATAAAAAATTCCTTCCAGTAGCACCTTAGAGACCAACTAAGTTTGTTCTTGGTATGAGCTTTCGTGTATCTGAAGAAGTGTGCATGCACACGAAAGCTCATACCAAGAACAAACTTAGTTGGTCTCTAAGGTGCTACTGGAAAGAAATTTTTTATTTTATTTTGAGCTCAGTTTCCTGTTGTCAAATGAGCCTTACCAACTTGGAGAATGGCCAACACAGCTCCTGCAGATGATCTCAGTGATTGAGCTGGGATATAAGGGCTCAGGTTATCCCTGAGGTACCCTGGACCTAAGTTGTTCAAGGCGTGGTAAATTATTACAAGAACCTTGAACTGGGCTTGGTAGTGGAGGGACAAATAGTACAGCTGTTTTAACAATGGTATCACATGTTCTCAACCAGTTGCTCCCATCAGCAGTGTGGCCACTGCATTCTGCACCAGCTGGAGCTTCCAAACCAGACCCAAGGGCAGCCCCACATAGAATGCATTACAACTATCTATCCTCGAGGTTACCAACACATGGACTACTAGATGGTAAAGCTGGTAAAAGGCACTCCTAGCCACACAGGGCATATGGGCCTCTAGTGACAAAGATGTGTCCAGAAGTACCCAAGTTACAGATTTGATCCTTCAGAAAGTGTGTTGCCTTGGAAGTTATAAAGCACATACCGAGAACACTGACATTTGGATGTAAATCAGAATGCACATCCCATATAATGCCCATAGGTTGTTCTATGCCTGAGGATCTCCTTATCAGGATCACGGTACAAATCTGTCTGTTTGGTTTACTTCAGAAATCATTAAACGTGTCAAGCGCCAACATTTATATGAGTAAAACAAATCCTTGCTAAATATATCTTTACATGGTCTTGCCACTGTCACTGCAATTAGAAGGTACCATAATGTCTGAGGGAGGCACAGCTTTGTTTTGTAACTTGTGTGCTTTCGGTGTTCTTAAGAAAGCAACAGAGTTTGCTGGAGTTGGCAAACTTGGAAATTATTTTCAGCCACTCTAATTCTGTGGAAGACAAAACCCTTAGTTGAATAATCTCCATGAATAAGTAGATTTGCTACATCAAAGCCTGCCATTCCTCATTTGCATTTGCTAATTTATTTAAGTGGGTCCATACTTTACAACTGCCCTTTGACTAAAATTGAAGCTGAATAAGTAAAAAAGAAAAAAGAAAGAAAGCAAATTACAATAAAACTTCAAACACCTGAAGCAAATAAGTCAATTGAACCAGTTTTAACTGGGGAGGGAAGGTATGAGCTATTACTTAATTCTGTAGGTACTGCAACAGATAATTGGCATATGGTGGCCAAGAATGTGGTGTGAACAGTGACAGCCAGTGGGGAACATAAGCCATCTTTCTGCCACACAGAGGTCCACAAAATCTGGCTTGGCTCAGTAGACACCCATCATTTGGTTTTGCCACCAATTGTTACCTGACCCTAATATAAGGGTATTTGGATTTTGTGTTGGGCTTGGATATTGTCATATGTGCTTTATATTCTGTTGGAAGCCACCCAGAGTGGCTGGGGCAACCCAGTCAGATGGACAGGGTACAAGTAATATATTGAATAAGAAGTCATCAACAGGACATCTTACGCAAATGCATTATACAGTGGTACCTTGGGTTACAGATGCTTCAGGTTACAGACTCCGCTAACCCAGAAATAGTACCGTGAGTTAAGAACTTCAGGATGAGAACAGAAATCGTGCACTGGTGGCATGACAGCAGTGGGAGGCCCCATTAGCTAAAGTGGTACTTCAGGTTAAGAACAGTTTCAGGTTAAGAATGGACCTCCAGAACGAATTAAGTTCTTAACCCAAGGTACCACTGTACTGTACAGCCTTTCTGAACAATACATGATGTCCTCATCTAGGATTTCCAGTAAGAACAGGGGTGCGACCTACCATGCACCTGACAACTGGTTGTTGTTCTTTTGTTGAAGTCTTTTTACTTTTAAATGCATCTGTGTGGAGAAATGCATTTTAAAGGTAAAAGAAAAGACTCTCTTTAAATCCTCATCCCCTTCCTCTTCAGCTGAATCAGTCTCAGCTGCTTCACAGCCAGCATCCAGGCTGAAGGTGCCAAGAGGTAATTCCTCTTATGGGACTGTTTAAGATTGCAGAGTGGTGGACAAATGTTTAATGGAAAGAAAAATACAAACAACACCATATTACAACGGTAAAGTAAGTTTATTCTCGCACCCACCAAAGTTCTAAAGAAATGTGGAAGCATCCTGGAAGTGAGGGAAGTGTTTTTCACAGGGAAAGAAAATGTTTAGAGATTTGGAGGTCAGGTTTCAACATGGCACTAGACAGAATTTGTGATGGGAGAGAAATTCATTCAGTCTGCATTTTAATGAGAATCGGCCCAATTTGTAATTCCATTTTGAACCCATCCACACATTTTTCTTTTATCAGAATCTGGGTGTCCTTTCTTTTGTTCAAACCACATGGTTAGGGATAGCTGTGGGCTGTTGCAGCTGCATTGATTGACAGCCCTGGATGAGGGCAAAAACCTCCCGCCCTGGTGTTGCAATCCTTTACTTGAAAGACCACCATAGACACACTGAGCCCCATTTTACATAGCTGAACAGTGGCATAGGAAGGACAGGGCGTAGGGGGCGCTCCGCCCTGGGTTCCAGGGGAAGGGGTGACACTTGGCGGCCCCTCCCACCACTCCCCACCACCCGGCACCACGTCTGTGCTGCTCCATGGATGGCCGGGGCAGCCCCGCGAGCCGCCGCTCGCCCGGCAGCTCCCCCAGTTGCCACGGGAGCAGCAGCGCCGGGTGGGATGCACTGCGCATGCCTGGAAATTCCAGGCATGCACATTGCATCTGAGTTGGCGCCGCTGCTCCCATGGTGAATGGGCGAGCCGCTGAGTGAGCGGCAGCTCATGGAGCTGCCCTGTCTGTAAAGCAGCATGGACGGGGCAGCCCAGAAGCCGCCGCCCACCCGGCGGCCCACCCAGTCATCGCAGGAGCAGCTGGGCCAATGGACTGCGCATTCATGGCATTTCTGCGCATGCACAGCCCGTCCTGACATGCGTCGTGACGTCACGATGCCCCCCCCCGAGTGTGCCTCTGCGTGCCACCCCAGGTGGCGTGGAGGCTTCCTCTGCCACTGTAGCTGAGTACACTTCCTCAAAGTCTGAGAACCACTGTCTTGGAGACATCTCTTTTTCCAGAACCAAGTAGAGTAGACACATGCCTCCTTATTTTTCTTTGCACTGTGGGAATGAGCTCTGTGTGATAAATTGGAGGCTGTAGCTGACTGTAGAAAAGAACATTTTCTCCCCTTTCCTTAGCAAGACACAAAGAAATGCAATTCTGTTACAGAGTGCAGTGAAGGAGCAGAAAGGCACCAAGAATCACAGCAAAGAAATAGAAGGAAGCATTGGGTCAGCAAGTCAGTCTCCAGTCAAAGGGAGGTGGAGATGGGCAGACTTTCAGGAAATGGCAGAACTTTTTCATCTCAACAAAACAAAATAAAAATATTTCCACCAGTTCCCAAGAATAAGGAGATTCCCAACTCAGGTTCCCAACTCAGGTTCAGAATATTTTGTTTTAATCTGGAACAGAGGTTGGGATTTTCTTTTCTTTTTTGAAGCTGAGGGCCTCATTCCCTCAAGGGGAGGTGGTTGTGGACCACAAGTTGATAGTAAATGGGATAAAAACCAAAAGTGGGTAGGAAAACCTCATTTGTACAGTAGCTGTCCATCTATCCACATCCATTCACATTCATCCATCCAACTCACATTCCACTCATCCTGTTACCTACACCCTTCCTTCACTCAACGAAGCATCCCATTTACAATCATCCACCCATGTATCAACACACCTACACACTCTCTCCATCCATATACATCCATATGCCTTCTCATTTAAACCTCTTATATATCTTTCCTCTATCATCCATCCATCCGTCTGTCTGTCTGTCTATCTATCTGTCTACCTATCTGTCTTATGAGATAGACAGAGTAGATGCAGGCTGGACACCCTAGCATAGACCTTTAAGTCTTTGAACACATGACTCGGGCTAATGATCCAAAGAACAGTGTCATTAAATTCCTCTCTTGGAAACATGTGTTCAAATCTCTGTATGTCCATGGGCAAGCTACAGACTCATAATCTCATTTTCTAGTCTATAAAATAGGAATAACAGAATTCTAATTTACTTGTTGGTAGTGTGTGATAAATGTGTGATAAAGCAAGGGATGGGTATGACCCTCCAGATGTTGATAGACTCCATTAGCCTTAGCCCATGGTCAATGATCAGGAATGATGGAGAATGTAGTCCACAAACATCAGGAGAGCCACAGACTCCCAATTCCTCTGCTCAGACAATCCCAGCACTTTAAAATGTTGTCTACCATACACAAAGTACCATACATAATTGACCCCCCCCTTCTAGATAGCCTCCCAAACAAATCTACAATGTGTTCAAATCATTGCAAAAACATGCAATTTTCAGGCATTAGAAGGTTAAGTAAATATTAATGAGATGAGTTGAGATGTACTGAAAAAACCGCAGTATTTCCAGAAGGCCTGCTACTGTATAGAGTGTAATATATGGACAATCTCCAAGAAATGTTGTGAAGTCTAGTAATTATTGCCATGCCAGATGCTGGATTCTATACAGACACAGAGTAGGCTGAATGTGCTGTCACATTAGACATACTTGCCAAAAACAGACTGTGCCTACGATCTGTACATCTCTTTCTCGCTTCCTCTCTGGGGCATTTTTAAGCATTGCTTAATTAGCTTTTGTTTACTCAGTGTAATGTTTAATATCTCTTGGAGGCTTGAGTTGGGAGAGGAGGATGTATGATGAAAAAATAGTTTAGCTGTAAAGCATTACACATGACCAGGGAATTAGTTTACAGCATAGCCACAATTGGCAATGCTAATCAAGCAATGTAGTTTCATCCAGTACATGGTAACCAATGCAGTTATTCTATTTGTGTGATAATCATGGCAGCCATTATCAACATACAAATTACATGAACCCGGGTGCATTGCACATGAGCATATACACTACTAGTGCAGAGTCCGTGGAAGGTGACCAACTCTAGGGGGCTAAAGTGTCTTCGGCCCTCTTGAGATTTGTTGGAAGGGGCCCCAACATTGCTTGCCTATAATGAGCAATGAAGATTGGGGGGACAATGACTTCTTCCTGTTGTCTCAAAACAAATTCAACAAACAGTTACCAAGTAACTGAGAATGATGTTTTAGATTTAACCCCTCTAAGTTGTCTGTTACACTCCCTAACTTTTTCTACAACTGCTAACTGCCATACCTGATTCCACCATCCCTTTAAGGTGAAGTGGGGAAACGCCTAGCTGGTGTTTAATAATCTGGCCACTGTGAATATATCTGTCAACTGAGGTGGGGGAGGAGAAAAATCAGGAGGAGCAGAGCAATCCTAACCACCAGATTTATGGGCCCAAGTGGTTTAGAACTGGGCAGAGGCCCCGGAGAGAAGCTCCCTCCACCAGTGGGGAGTCCACATCTATGATTGACTCTCCTGTGCCTGTGGAAAGCTATTGCTGGCAGTGTTCCCTGGTAGCTAGCTCCCAAATGGATGTTGGTTGTGCAGTGTTGGTTTGCTGGATAGGTCATAGGATTGGACTCTCCATCCAGGACAGCTGGGAACTGGCATAAAAAAATCCCTCCTATTGAAACCAAATGTGGAGGGAATGTAGAAACGATTTGTGCAGGTACAAAAAAAAGGTAAATCCATTACACCAAATCTTGCCCCAGCCCATAAAAGCCAGCAGAAATGGTGGTCAACCCATGGTTTTTACATACCCACAGGATAGTTCTTTCTCTCTGTGTGTGCGCATGCATACATGCACACGTGCACTGCAAGTGTACAGATGATGTGTTGTGCCTCAAAAAAGGTTTGTTTCATCCAATATCCTTGACTCTGACAGCAATTTCTCTTATGGTGGCATAGCAGACATTTATTCCATTTCGAAAAGGCTAGAACTAATTTTATTAATTAATCTGAACTCCCCCATGCCCCAGTCTCATCATTTCCAACCAATTTCCATTTATCTAGGTTTTTTTAATATATATAACAGTATTGACATCCTGGCTGCAAGATAACTTGACCCACATTTCTTGCAAATTAAAGCGACCAAGAAGAGGCCCTTTTACCTTTAGAGAGATGAGTAGAATTCTTAATCAGTAACAATATCCACCCCCCTTTTCTTGGTTTCCCCCCTCCTCCCCCTCTTTTTAAAGGAGAGATGATGTTTACTAATCATGTCTCATTGCCTTACACAGCAGGGCTCCTCATCCTATTTTGGCATAATGACGGAGCTGGCTTCGGTTTTTAAGAATGTATGTTATCATTATTCATTACAGTACTGCACCGAAGCTTCACTCGGAAGCAATAAAGAAGAAAATGTATATTTTAAAGACTCTCATTTTCCCCTAAATGCTTGAATTAAGCTGCAGTCGGTGGTGTTCAGAGAATTGAGTTATGTCCTGAAGCAATGATTCTGCGGGAGTACATCATGCCTGGAGATTGGGCTCTGATTAGCTTTTGAGTTTTCTAATACAGCCTATTGATTTTGTGCTACCGTAGCTGCCATTGGATTTTGTATTCTGGCATCCCGGGCTGGGTGTGTGTGTGAAGCTTCTATCTTTTGCATGAGGGAATGATGAATGGTTGTCTGAGTGGTTTCCAGCACATATTTATTTCCTCTTCAATAAGAACAACAGTCAATATCATTTAGGCACAGAAGAAGCATTTCGGCAGCTCAACAAAGCTGGGAAAAGGTTTTCTACTTACGCTTGCTTGTTGTTAAGCTCTCGGGCTGAATTGCAGACCTTCGGCTCGAAACCTAATGTTTTTATTTATTCCGCATTCTTGTGTCTCAAGGGATGTATCAAATAGCAGACAAAAGTGTCGGGGAGAGAAATCAAGTATCTTCTATAAACACACCCCAGACCTGTGTGTCTTGGTGCCCCCCAGATTTTGAGGTTCTGATTTAGCTGGTCTTTGGGTGGGGGTGTTGGCAGTGCTGCAGTAGCAGCCTACCATTCTCATGTTTTTCTTTTTATTTCCAGGCTTTCTACATGCCACTGGAAAATAGAGGTTTGTCACCACTCCCTACTTCTTTTGCTCATTTCCTCCCCTGCCCCAATACAAGTTACGTACTGATGCACATAATTCTTGGTGTGCATTGTCAAAAACTGCACTGATATTCTTTCTTGCCCTGTGTTTCATGAATGTGTGCAGGTGATTGCGTGCATTAACCACCTGGATGGATAAAAAGGAGATTTAAATGAACAGAAGGAACTGAAAGCTATGACCAATAATGGCTCAGGTGCCAATTCCGGAATTCACTTTGTGAGTTCTCCATGTTAAGCTAGAGGAAGCCTAAGTGTAACTTGAGGCTAAGAAACCCACAGGATAAAGGAATGAAATGGGCTGGCGTGGAATCCAGTTATACCTAATCAGTCTGACTGTCTTCCCGGATGATTCTGCTGCTGGCAAAGATATGAAAGCTGATTTCCTTGGGGAGCAATTCAATGGGGGAGAATTTCATCAGCATCCCCAAGAATGAGAAGAAGACAGTAGTTTGAGGGCTTGAGGAAACAGTCAGCTTCTTACCTGGTGAAAAATCTCCACTATTCCCCAGATGAATTGCTTCAGAGAATGAGTTACAGGTGGGTAGCCGTGTTGGTCTGCCATAGTCAAAACAAAATTGAAAATTCTACTAGATTCTTTCTAATTCTTTCTACTAGGTGCTACTAGAAAGAATTTTCGATTTTGTTCAGAGAATGACAAAGTTTTCCATGCCGACAATTGCTGACTTCTGCTTTTAACTATGGTTTGCTATGATGGCTCTACCCATAAAAAAGAAGACATGTCCTGTGACATCAGCAGGCATTATTCCAATTCTCAGTTTCAAATCATACCTATTTGCTTAATTAGCACAGAATGCAGCCAATGTTAGGCAAAAAGGTAAAAGATTACCAGGCATAAGAAGTTCAGAAGCAAAGGGGAAATATGCTCATACAGAGGCGAGCAATAGCTGCTATCACTGTGAGAACAGTGGCACACATCAAACAACTTAAAATAACTGGATTGGTAAAATTATAAACGCAGCTTCACACACACTGTCTCTCATTGCTGGTTCCTCTGAGCCTAAGACGGTTAGGCCTTTGAGATCCACTCAAACCATAACCACTCGCACAGATTGTTCCACCCAGTTCTCTTCCCAGGCATATTTCATGCTGTGATTTTCTGGGATTGGCTCTTCAAGTGGCAGTACAAAATAATAATAATAATAATAATAATAATAATAATAATAATAATAACAACAACAACCAGCACAAGAGCTGCCTGGAAATACCATTGAATAATAAAGGAGGCTGAAACACATTACTCAAGGTTTGGGACCAACCCAACCATGGTCATTTTGCAAGATCTCATCCATGGCTAAGCCACATTTCTATAGAGCAGAGGTGGGGAACCTCAATCCCATGGGGCAAAATTGACCCGCTAGGCTTCTCATTGTTGCTGCTGGGACTTCCTCTTGCTTGTCTAGATGGCAAATGGACTGCAAAAAGCACTACTGTGCTAACTGACAGAAAGATCTGGGTCTCAACATTAGAGAAAGAACGCTAAAAATAGCATGCCACAGATTCAATCTCACTGAAAAGATAACATTGATATTCCATTTGACAAGGATTTATGGTTACAATTTTCCTCAGAATGATAAAGCTTCAAATACACTCCTTCAAACTGAACACATTAAAAAAAATACTCCCAGCCAAAAGGATATGAACCACAGATTTAAAAGAGCATCTTTACCAATCCAGTATTGCCTACCCTTTTAATTTATTGCCTATCTCGCACCCTCTATAGCACAAATAGTGTCTTCCGAAAATGAGGTTATGGGCTTTTATGAATGTTAGTAAACACTCACTGGAGTGAGAAGCCTCAGAGCAGGACCCAAGGTTTATTGAGGAAGTTTGCCCTGGGCTCGCAGGCAGAAATAAAAATGTTTAGGGCAGCTGATAGCTGCAGTCACTACTTATGCAGTGTAAGAATCACAGATATGACAAAGCTGAATGGGAGAATAGCATCTTGAAAAGCACCAGCAATGAAAGAATTTGGACTTCAAGACCAGGAAGAAAACATATATGCATACATTAATTTATTCATATGTTGTCTTTCCACAGCCAAAAACCACACTCAAGGCAGCTTACAACATGATTTTTTTTTTACAGATCACAAACATAACAAAAGTAGTCATAAACAATAAAAAACACATCAAAAAGTACACAACCGAACCAAACCATTTCCAAATTAAGATCTAAAATAAATAAGATCTAAAAATAGACATAAAAAGATCAACAGCAGCAACTTCCTCCCCATAAACAATAGCCATGAGTCTTCAGCAGCCTCAGCTTTTGTAGCTGGAGTCAGTTGGAGCCCCACCTTCCGAGGCTAAGTGGGAAAGGCCTGCAAGGCAGGGAGCAGGTCTTCCAAGACTCACAGCCAGAAAGAAAAAGCTCTGGTGCCTGATTTTCAACTAAAGGAAGGACAATTTAATAGTGAGGTACTTGAATGAATGAATGAATCAACCAACCAACCAACCAACCTATTAAGGCTCAGAAGCTTGTTGTTGTCATCGTTTTTCATATAAGACCTCAGCTGGTTCTGTGGGATATGTGGAGAAATCAACTCAGAGAAATGAACATTGTGTGGCTTTCCTGGTATCAGATGTCCTGTTTCTTAAGACAGCCACATATAAGAGAGCAAGCTAACAGAAACCAAACAGTGTTTGGATCTATACTGGTGGAGTCGGAAGACAATGGAAAAGGATTAGTATGAAAGTTTTATAATCACCTTATACAAATGGATATGGATCCAGCATATAGCATATAGCATATAGTCTTAGAAGGTTATTGGAGAGGGACTGGAATTTAACCACAGTTGATGCACAGTAGCCCCCCCCCCCCCCCGGATAAATAAATCAACTACCACTCATGCTAAGGAAATCATGTTGGGGGGGGGCGGGGAGAGGAAAAATGGTCTCTTATACCTCTCAAGCTGTCATATAAACATTATAAAGCTTGTCATTATGCTGAAGGGGGTGTAAGGCCAAAGGTTCATTTAGCCATATGCGGTTGGATTTCTGGTAGAAATCCTCCAAAACCCATGTCACATATGCAAGATTGCACCCTGACCATGGATTTCATAAGAAGCATTTTAGGAGGAACCTAACACTGACTGCTGTGGGAATGTTAAGGATACCAGGAAAGGATATATTGAATAAGTGTCATACTTCCTTCACTCACGCTAGTGAGTGATGTAGCAGAGCAAATTCCCCTCAATATAGCTGGAAGCCAGTTTGCAGGTTCGTTTGAATCTCTTAGTTAACATTATTTCTTGTTGTCCCCTTTTGATTCCTCTTAAAAGAATAAAGACACAAGAGTCTTTCTGAGTAAAGCAACAAAAAGTTTACTCACATTTCAGTTCACGATTTGATCCCTGAAAGGCAGGCTTTTCTTAATAGTTACACAAAGAAACTGTGAGTTTATCTCATATGGAGACTGAACTCATGTGCTGCTGGCTGAGAGCCAGCAGACAGCAAAATTACATTAAGACAACAAAATGGCTGCAGGAGGGCAGCATGCAGCAAAAGAACAAGGGATCAGCAAATGAAGACTGAGAAAAGACTGCATGACTTGGCTCTTTTATAGAGTCTGCTGGAGCCACGCCCATCTCCCAGGTCACATGCAGGGGAAGGAAGCTCCAGACCAGTGGAACAGGAAGTTACACTGACTGGCCCACTCTAGGGAAATAAGGAATGTTGCATTTGGCTGCACCAATGGATTACATCCCACAACTGTTAGAGTGGAAAACTCCAGATAAGATGCAATCTTGGATTGAATAAGTGTTTACAAGGACTGTGGTTGGATGAGAGATGGCGAGGTGATGGGTTGACAGAAGCTGGTTGGCTAGAGGATGCAACAGGTAAGATGGCGCATCATTTCGATATAGGGTGTGTGTTAATGGAAATGCCTTTACAGACTCTTTTGGACTCTGCCCGGTAATGCATAATGAATAAAGTCTGACTAATTGAGAATTTGGTGTGCGCCTCCATATTGCATCCCCAAGGAGAATTTTATTGCACTGATTGCAGCAAGACTTCTAAAATTTGGGACCAAAATATCTAACATAACAAGGCAGCTACTCAAGAAAACGCCCGATTTGGCATTAATAAATTTAATCATGGGAGAAAACATGGAGCTGCAAAATAAGAATTTAATTGGATATTTACTTGCAGTGGGAAGAGCTATAATTGCCAGGTTCTGGAAGGCTCCAAAGGGTCCTAGCCTGGCTTGCTGTATAACAAGGTTTGGAAAATTGCCATTATTGAAAAACTTACACAAAAGTTATGTATGGCCAAAGGGAAGAAACGGAGAGACACATTTGCTGCTGACAGGTGGAGTTTTATTGCTTTTACAAATAGACCCGAAAATAACAGATCAGTTCCAAAAGTATTTTCAAATCCGTACATTGTGTAGGGATGGATGTTCTTTTTTTTGGGGGGGGGGGTGAATTTCCTTTCTTGGACATTCTTCAACTGGAGCTTCGCTGATATGTTGCAAACAAAGATGCTGTAAAGCGTGTTCTCCCATCGAAGAGAGCACGGGTTGCAGAAGGGTTAAAGGAGCAGCTCCAAGTTAATGGGAGGGGGTTTTGGGCTGGCCACAGCTAGGATTGGTTAAGGCAAGTTGCTGGGGAGTTTAGCATGTTGCTAGTTGGTTGATTGACAGTTCTTGCCTTTATAACCTAAGTTTGTGAAACTTTGGTTTCACTTTTGCGGTGTGCAACGGATCTCCTAGAACACTCGGACCACCTGGAGGACAGTGGAGTGATCTTCTCATTGTCTGGTTAAATTTCTTCATTTCCCCTTCCTTCCACTCCTCCCCAATCCCTTAATTACTTTAATTCCCCCTTTTTTCCTGTTTGATTTCCCACCCCACCCCTGGCAGGGGCTTTGCCACACTAGGAGCCTGTTTGGGCCCTTACCCCTGCACCTTTGGAAGATTCTCCCTGTCCCCGGGAGTGCTGCCCATGCGTAATCCTTCCCAATAGTGATAGCCCCCATTTGGGACTTTCCTTCACACAAAATGTTTTCCCCCCTTTCCCACATTTTATAATGGTGGGGTTTGGTCAGGGCTATTCCTATTTGGCTGGAATCACTTTCATTAGTATCCCTGATGGCTGCCTTTATTTGGGGGTGTGCAGCGCTGTTGGCTGTATTTTATCTAGCCTTGGGCAGGAACATTGTGGTGAGGTTCTTTTAATACTGCAGCTGTTGCTATTGCAAGGGTGCTTTCCTAGCGTTTTGATGTTACCACTGTTTTGGGCTGCTTCCTTTTTATTTTGTGTGGGCCTCATTATGACAAAGATCCTTAGAGTGGAATCAGTGAGGCCTACTCGGCCTGCATCAAGCCTAAGCCTTCCACTGTTAGCAGATGTGGCTGAGTCTCTGTGACATGTGACTCATTTCCTCTATAGAAATGTATCTGTTTGCAGGCTCAGTAGCTTGTTGCTAATGCATTGCTGAGGCAGACAGAGTGGAGCCAGTGACTATCTGTGCCTCATATGTCTATGAGCATTCTGTGTATGCTCTTGAGCTATCCTGTTTCTGAGCAAGTTTATTGCCTTCAGTTATGTTTTGCCCTGATAGTGACGCTCACGATTTTAGATGTCTATTTTTTCTTGGTATTCCTTACTGGGGCTATTCTATTATGGGGTAGGTGGAATAGAAATAGACATACTTATTGTCACTGTACCACATGTTTACAGTGAGATTGAGTGAGCCCTGCTCCCCCCAATCTCCCAGTCACTGTCACACTCTGTGTGCTGTCATATTACCTCCAACCCTTAATGTCAGCTGCAATGTTGCTGTCTTTCATTCAGCAGCCCCTCAGCCCATGGGTAGAAATTGTTCTTTACCCTGTTGGTGCAGCTTATTCATGTTTCTATATCCTCTGCCTGAGGGAAGCCCATTTGTGATATTATTGATATCCCACCCCCCAAAAGAAAGAACTATGGGTTCCGAGGGGGTGCCTCTCTCTAAGAAGGGCATGCAGGGGTACCTAGACAGGCGGCAGGTCACCTCTCGTCTGTTATTTCACTGGAAAAGGGCTTTGCCTTAATAGGCCTAGTGGTCCAGTGGAATACAGCAATCAACTGGGCTGTTTAACCACCACAGCCTTAGTGGTTGGGGGAGAGGCTTATTGTTCCATAAATAAATTTGAATATACAAGGCAATTTCACACAGGATCTGATTGCCAGGGGTTTAATGGTTCAGCAGCTTGGTCTGTGATAGTTTTGCCTGATTCCTTTTATCTGTATGCAGCTAGAATGGCTCCAAAGAAGGCTTCTGCGCAGCCTGTTTCCTCTATCCCAGCAAAGAGGGCTATTAAGGAGCCATCCCACTCACTTCGTTCGCCCAATCCTAGTTGTGCTGGGGGCCGTATTTAAATCCTTCGTGCAAGTTTGGATGGTGATCCAGAAGTGTTGGCCTGCTTTGCATCCGGGTTGGATGGTCCCCTTCAACGCTCCGCCCGTCAAACCAGTGCACAAGCAGGGCCACCACCCCCAATTGGGGCTTCATCTCCTGCTACGTCGGCATCCAGCGAGGAAGGGGAGGAGCTCCCGGAATCGGGGGTTTTTAATTGCTGATTCCCAATTTTCACGGAGTCCAGTTCCTTTCTTTCCACAGGCCCCAGTACGAGTGGTGGGAGCATCAGCTCAGCGGGCAGCTAGCAGCAGGGGGCAGCAAAAGGCCCCTTCCCGTTCCAGGAGGTATTCTCAGTTCTTACACAGGCTTTCTTCTGGGGTTGGTATCTCACCTATTCCTTTCCTCAGCCTCTCCCAGGTGCTTTGCGGCAGGATCCTGCGCCTGAGTCCTCTGTGGAGGTCAGCCTGTCAGTTCCAGCAAGAACGTCTTCAGGCGGAAAGCGTTGCCACAAGAGACGTTCCAAAAGTAGACCATAAGGAGTCAAGGCGATGATTCTTCTTCATCAACGGCCTCTCACAGGTACCTCGAGGTGTCCAGGGGGCGGTTTGCCAGGATGGGAGCACCTCTTGGTGATGCAGCAAAAAGAAAAAAAAAAAATGCTTGCAAGCTTGCAGTGCTAAGCAGGCTCTGGCGTGGTTCTAATGGGATGGTGAACCAACTGTTGCATTTCATGGTAGTTTGCCCAATACGACTCTCAGGCTCCCTCCCTGCTTGTCCATTCTTGATCGTTAATTCCATCCTCCTGCAAATGGATGCACTTTTTTGTGCTGCTTGTGGTATAGGCAGACACCCTCCCATCTTGTGGTGGTGAAGGGGGCCCACAGCCAGCTGGTGGCCCGGAATACAGCAATTCAAAAGTCGGTTAGAGTGCTACCTGTGGTAGCCAGTAAAAAGGGTGATGGTAGGAGTTTGCATTGAGACTTATGGCGGGACTCCTTTTGATTCCCCCTTTATTCCTGACTTGCAGTTATCCCCATGGGGGATTGTCCCTAAGGAAGCCCCATGTGATTTCTGTATGATACATAATTAATTGCAACTCAGAGGCTATCCCGCATTTTATTTCATGACATAGGAGTCCCTGGATTCAGGTGATTAAGCTTATCAAATGTCAAATATTCCCTCACTGAGGAGCTGGGCGTCCTTGCGGCAGCGGATTAGTCGGAGGGCCATATTATTTCCCTTTTAACGTATTTAGGGATCCAGATGGATATCGTTGCCCAAATATACCGCTTGCCTATGCAGATGCTGTCTGCCTGAAGGAAGTTAACTTGTAATACTTACTCTGAAGCAAGTGCTGCTTCGTCCGATTTAGATTACGCCATAAAATTAATCAGGAGATTTGGCCCGGGGGCTTTGTTAGCCAAATGCGACATTGAGTCAGCATTTCGGCTGTTGCCCATTCATCCCCAGGACTTCTGGCTCCTGGGGTTCCGCTTTGATGGGCCATATTATTTTGACAAGGCAATGCCTATGGGCTGCTCGGTTGCTTGGGCAGCCTTTGAGTGCTTCAGCACATTCCTTGATTGGGCCCTCCACTTTTACACTGGCCTTATGGGGGGGTCACCCATTATCTCGTTGACTTCCTGCTGGTCTCATCAGACGATACAGGCGACTGTTTGACCTTGATGTGGGCCTTCACGGCCCTGTCGGAGGAATTGAGCGTTTCCCTGGCTGCGGGAAGATGGAGGGCCCTTCCACCTAGCTAACTCACTGGGGTATCCAATGGGTTATGGTATCGCAAACGTCTCGTTCGCCTGAAGATAAATTAGTTGCCTTGCAGAAGGTTATGCAGGACCTCCTCCCATTGCACACGCACCATGGGCAACGGCTGCCTAGAGAGGGAAGGCAAACCTGCAGGTTTGGGTGCAATTTCTGGAGGATTTCAATTGGTGGTTATGGTGGCAGGTCGTAGGGAACCTGCACATCGGCCTTTAGTTCATTCGGACGCAGCGGGGTCGCTAAGCTTCGGCCTCTATTGAAATGGGCTTTGGTGGCACGACATTGGCCGCACACCTAGCAAAGGGAGGCCGGCACACAGGATTAATTTTCTGGAGTTTTTTCCCTATAGCAGTCTATATTTGGGTCGAGGACTTCAAGGACCGCCGTCTGTGTTTCTGGGCGGTCAACCAGGCGGTGGTGCCCATTCTGGTCACACAGTCCTCCCGCTCGCCTCGGGTATCAGCCCTGCTTCAGCCATTTGTGCTCCACGGTTTGCATTTCAACATTGGTTTCGGCTCGCTTTGGGCCGGGGGTTACTAACGAGGTGGCTGTCGCCCTTTCCCATTTTCAGATCGAGCAATTCAGGTCTTACCCAGAACGCTCAGCCTCTCCCGGAACCCCTTTCCAGTGCACCGGTGGAATATTGGCAGCATGTACTTGGGCAGGGAGTAGCGGTGGCTGTTTCGCTGGACACCCTTAGGTCTTATGATAAAGCCTGGAGAGACTTCCTGGCAGTTCACCGGGAGTCTGTGGCTGTGGGGGTGGAACTACATCCCCATTGTCCCAGGTGCTGCGGTACCTTGCGCACCTTTTCCAATGGGGGAGGGCTGCCAAGACCACTTAAGCTGCAGTTGGCCGCCATTTCCTTTTCTGTAAGGCCCCTTTTCGACACAGATCCTGCGCAGAATCTGTCGATTCGCAAGGCTTTGGAAGGTTGGGGTAGGCTTCGCACTCCCCAAGCAGCTGCTAGGTGGCTCATTTCCTTTGAGCTGCTGACCAACCTGTGTTCTAGGTTGCATTCCATTGTTGGTCACGTTTCGAGGCCAGACTTTTTTCAGCGGCCTTTCCTGTTGCATTGGCGCACTGCGGATTGGCGAGGTGGTTTGGAAACCTCGGAGGCCGGGCTTACCAGGGGCTTGTTTTATCAGGCCGTCGACTTATCTGTTTCAGAGGTTACCCTGGCCATGTGGAGCTCTGCAACAGGCCAGCTGAGGAGGGGGACGGCCGTCTCCCTGCCGGCCATCGGGCTAGTGGGGCCGCGTCCAGCGTGGGACATGTCTAAAATTTTTGGCAGTTAAACCTGCAGGCGATAGCCCTTTGTTGATCCATGCCAATGGGCTCCCCTTGACGCGGCAGCTGTTTTCCTGGGTGATGCGTACGGCGATCACAGCCTGTGGGGTCGTGGCGTCCATTTTGCCCCCCGATCTTTCCGTATTGGGGCGGCATCTACAGCCGCTCATTGGGGATTGACAGAATCAGGAACATGGGGCAGTGGAACTCTGACGCCTATAAGGGCTATGTGAGGAAGCGTTATTGTGGTACTTATATTTTTCTGTTTGACCCCTCAGGTGTAGCGGCTACCCGGATCTGGATTGTGGGACACAGCATTGTCCATTGGGATGGCGCCCGAGCTTTGGAGTCTGGGCTTGGTGCCGGGCTCGGCTTTCCCCATCACGTGCAGGTGTCATGGTTAGCCAGGCATGGATTGCAGTGGGGCGAACTTTTACCGTTGATTCGGCACCGCTGGAGTTGGGATGGTCGGCCTGAGGCAATAGTGGTGCACTTGGGGGGAAATGATTTGCCGATCATGGACTGTCTTCCATTACGTTCCACAATTCAGAGGGATCTGGGGGAATTAATGTCGCTGGTGCATGGGTCTAAGCTTTTCTGATCGCATTGGTGGCAGAGGCGGGAATGGCAAGGCAGCCTCCGCCCGGCGGGTACCGAAATTCCAGGAAATGCATTAATTGGTTGCTTCCTCTAAAGTCCTGGAGCTGGGTGGATCCATTATTAGGCACCTGAGGATTTCTGCCAGGGCAGTTCAGCTTTATCGGGCTGATGGAGTCCACCTTTCTTCCCGTTGGAGTGATATCTTGCTGGAGGATATTGCGGAGGGTTGAAAGGTTGGATTGGGATGGTGAGCGGTTGGCGGCGAGCTTGGGGTAGCTCGTGTGGCGGTTAGGCATTGGTATACATTTGCTTGCACTAGGGGTCAGGATAGGCTGGGCCTGCCCCTAGTAACGCTGCTTCAGAGGTATGGATAGGCTGGGCCTACCTCTGAATGCGCGGGGCAGGGGTAGGAAATTGGTTGGGCCTACCCCTGAAAATAAGGGTATTCTGTTAAAAGAATCCAGGGACTCTTTCTGCTTTTGTCCATACCCAGTGGTGGGAGGCTTGGGCCAAGCGGAGTCCTAGGGAGCATTTGGGGGAGAAGCCTGGGTCGTTGCCCGACTCCGCTTCTGCCTTAGGTGTTCACCCTTTTCTGACTTCGCCCTCAAAAGCGAATGTCAGCTGTCCCATGGCTGGGGGGACAGTAGTCGGTTCCAATGCCTAAGCAACCACTCACATTGGCTGTATTTAAATAAAGTTGTGGCCAAAATTATGCCAAAAACCCAAACCAAAATTAATGTGTCATGTCTGAATTACTGGGGGGAGCTGGGACGGTAACCTCGACATGCAAAGCGTGTTCTCCCATCGAAGAGAGCACGGGTTGCAGAAGGGTTAAAGGAGCAGCTCCAAGTTAATGGGAGGGGGTTTTGGGCTGGCCACAGCTAGGATTGGTTAAGGCAAGTTGCTGGGGAGTTTAGCATGTTGCTAGTTGGTTGATTGACAGTTCTTGCCTTTATAACCTAAGTTTGTGAAACTTTGGTTTCACTTTTGCGGTGTGCAACGGATCTCCCGCCCGCCCTCCCTAATTTGGGAACGGCGCTTTTGCTGCTTGACCTTGCTATGCCTGTCATGGGGTTGTCTGCTTTGAAGCGGGAGCCTGGTAGGAATTTATCCGGTGGCTGATTGGCTTTTGTCACTGGTTTTGCCTACTACGTAGCAAATCGTCACAACTTGTAAGGTTGGCGGTTAGGCATTGGTATACATTTGCTTGCACTAGGGGTCAGGATAGGCTGGGCCTGCCCCTAGTAACGCTGCTTCAGAGGTATGGATAGGCTGGGCCTACCTCTGAATGCGCGGGGCAGGGGTAGGAAATTGGTTGGGCCTACCCCTGAAAATAAGGGTATTCTGTTAAAAGAATCCAGGGACTCTTTCTGCTTTTGTCCATACCCAGTGGTGGGAGGCTTGGGCCAAGCGGAGTCCTAGGGAGCATTTGGGGGAGAAGCCTGGGTCGTTGCCCGACTCCGCTTCTGCCTTAGGTGTTCACCCTTTTCTGACTTCGCCCTCAAAAGCGAATGTCAGCTGTCCCATGGCTGGGGGGACAGTAGTCGGTTCCAATGCCTAAGCAACCACTCACATTGGCTGTATTTAAATAAAGTTGTGGCCAAAATTATGCCAAAAACCCAAACCAAAATTAATGTGTCATGTCTGAATTACTGGGGGGAGCTGGGACGGTAACCTCGACATGCAAAGGTTGTTTTTGTTGTATTTTTGTTTTCTGAATGAATTTTAAAAGCACTTTGGCAGTTAGGTGATATTCTTTAATTAAAACGTTTATTATACTGGACTCCATCCACTCTGAATTTCAGAGTGGCATATAAAAAAGGGTAGGAATGGACAAAACTGTCAGAATGTAAGACGAACCCTGCTGGAATCAATCTAGTAACTTGTTGAGTCCAGCATCCTTCTTGTCACAGTGGCCAACCTGATACGCAAAGGAAACTCTCAAGCAGAGCACAACCACATCCTCCCTATTGCAATTCCCAGCAACTAGTGGGAGCCAGTTGGACAGCCAGTGTGGCATAACACCATTTATCAGAGGAGCAGCACTGCTTCCACATGGCCAACAGATTGCAAATGTACGGAAGCAATTGTTCAGGTGTACAGATGGATTGAGAAATAGACAGGTGTTGATGGAAGCGGAGGATTTTTGAGAAGTGATTGTCCAGAACAGAACAGGGATTGCCAGTTGGTTATCCTCAAGTTGGATTTGGCCTTGAAGCAAGTTTGTCTCCCCACACCATGAACCTGATTCAAATAGAAAGATGTGTTAAAAACAACAACAACAACAACATTTCACTTGTACGGAACAGAAGAAACTTTATTATGGAGTCTTGCCATTCATGATGAGGTCAGATTCTTCCAGAGAAAAGTCTTGAAAATACAATGAATATATAAGTGCACTGTCTCTGGCCTACAAGATTCAATAGCAATTTGGTGTTTTCAGGGTTGTGCATACTCTGTGATAAAATAAGATAGAATTCTGCAACAAGAAAAAAAACAAGAAACCAGGACCTGAATTCTGCAACCTGGAGAATTGCTTAATTTATGCCACAGAATGTATTTTTTTCTGGCCAGATCCAGCCCATGACATTTTGTTCCCTGTGGCATCATTTCTAATTCTATTCAACCCCGCAACCATCCCCTCGAAGATGAATAAAGACACCAGGAAACAGAATATATGGTTAATGTTATTGGGCAAATTTTGGCTACAACTTTATTGGTTACAGAATGTGAGCGGTAATTTTAAATGGGTCAACATCCCCTGCCCCGGAGGAGAGTGGGTGGCTGCGCGGCCCACCGCAACCCCGCCCCACGGTTAAGTGGAGTGAATTTCTACTTCTGGGCTGCTGCACTGAATTCACAACATTGTGTTTATTTTCGGGCTCTTGGATGTTATGCTAACGGGTGCAGAAGCGATGCATGAGGACTCGGTGATTCACACACCTGCACAAACCTGTGTTCAGGGCTCTCCCTGTGCAAAACTGGATAGAAACTGGAGCTGAGTGAATAATGCAAACCTTTCCCTCTACATATTCATTTGTATTTTGAGTGAATTGGCTCCAAAGCTTTGCCAACTTTGCCAGGTGTAAAAGATGAAATTGCATTAGATTAGTTACACTAAAAATGATAACATTATTCATATTTGCCTTCTGATTGTTTTCGTTTCTTAGATCCACATCTCCAAGGAATCAATAAAATAGTTTTGAGTGTGATCCACATGCAGGCAAAGAAACAGGCCTTTGAGGCAAACCATCTGTCAGGGCTTGAGTCAAGCATAGGTCAGCAACAAGCAGCAATAAATCACCCAAGGCCAGTGAAGTTAAATCTTTATTCAAGTGAAGTTAGGGGGGCTCTGAGGTGGCACACTGGTGTTGCCACAGGGGCATGCAAACCCACAAGATTGGCACCACCAAGCTAGAGCTACCTTGATTTTGCTACTGCGACCTCACTCCATGCCTGCCCTAATGAACACTGTGCCACCTGAGCTGGGGGGCGGAGGATGCCACAGCCTTCCCTGATTATGAGCATCTCCTGGAGCAGAGGTGGGGAACCTGGTGTCCTCTAAATGATCTTGGACTAAAGTACTGTAATCCCTAAAGATTCCTGCATTGCAAGGGGTTGAACTAGATGACCCTTGGGGTCCATTTCAACTCTACAGTTCTATGATTCTATGACCAGCAAAAGGAAGGAAAAATACAGCAATGCACTTAAATTTATAAATTTATAAACATATGTATGCATTAATACTTCTACAATTATGTCATAGAAATCTAGTCCCACATGGAACATGACTTTTAAATGCATATTGTTTTTGCATATAGAGTCATACCTCGGGTATGACTCCCGCTCGCTGCGGGTTGCGCATTTTTGGGTTACGGACATGCTGAACCTGGAAGTACCGGAATGGGTTACTTCTGGGTTTCGGCACTCATGCATGCGCAGAAGCGCTAAATTGCACTTTGCGCATGTGCAGAAGCACCGAATCAAGACCCATGCATGCGCAGATGCGGCGCTGTGGGTTGCAAATGCTGCGGATTGCGAATGTGCCTCCTGCATGGATCACGTTCGCAACCTGAGTGTCCGCTGTAATTTTAGATATAATTAATCAGGCTTTTTTTTATAAGACAGTTCATGAGCAACTCAGGCAAACACTCGATGCAACAGGCAGACCAATGTGGACAAAGCTCAGTTGGGTCAGAACCACCAAATTTCATGTCAGATTTAAAACCCATTCCTCATTCATGCCAATTCTTTGAATCCCAAGCACACAGAAAGAAGGTGCTTATTCAGGGGCAGTCAGTGTGTTCCCCTCCAGATGTTGTTGGACCATTGGACATGTTGGCAAGGCCTGATGGCATTACCTCTCTGATATTAGTCAAACATGCTTTCCTGTAGCACATCTGTGCTTTTCACACTAGCTACTTAGGACACAGCAGCATGCCAAAGACTTTGGGGAGCCTTCCTGCTATACTATTCCCTTTCCTTTTAACCCAGAGTGTCTTCTAAACAGCACAGAATGGTTACACCATCGTGAGGTGATTTGGGCGCATGGATAAACAGCTCCAAGTTAGTATTTTGTAGCCTTGTGTGAATAAAAGAGTGCCTGGGGCATGCTAAGGATGATCTAAAGCATTTGTAAGTAAGTCTCGCAAAGGACTCCCCAGGGAGCTAGAACAGTAGGGCTGCTGCTTCAAATGGAAGTTGATGTGAGTGAAACGTTACCGGAGGTACTTTATAACCATGAGACCTAGGAACATTGTTTTAAATAAAAGTTGAGATTCTCAAAATTCTATCAATACTCTTCCTTCTCTGACTGCACTCCAGAGCCTAGGAACACATCCCTTGTGCAGTATACAATATGTACAGGGAAGGCTGCTTCCTCAGGCCACAAGAGAACCTTCTTCACAATGCCTTTTTCTTTGGGTTGCAGACGGTTACTTTTTAAATACACACTTCTATTGCAATCTTTCAAAAACCAGCCTTCTGAAGGAAAGCATATTCGGCATGAAACAAACCTTTTAATATGTCAGATTACATCAGCAAGCTTCAATGGCATTTCCAGAAACGCAGCGTCTGTTTTATAATAATCAAAAATAAAAATCCAGCTGCAGATGCATCAGACGTGCCAGGAGCAACCTGCATTTTCAAAGAAAAGGAAAAAAGAAAAATGATGGCAGAAGGGAGGTTATCAAGCTAGGTTCAATGACAGCAAGATTATTTTTCAGATGGTTGCTGAAACAATCATTTTCTTTCAGGAGCAAGCAGAGGCAAAGATGCAAAAGGAAAGAAAAGAAAAGTTGCCGGGGGTCCTGTAGATGAAAATCAGCTGCCCCAGTATGCTGGTAATGCGTGTGGTACATGATGTCAGTGGTGCGCAGGAAGTAAAGCATAGTCCACCAGCAGACACCTGCTGAATTTAACACACTTGGTTTTTCCTGGACCTAAGAATGTTGAAGAAGATCAATGTTAGCTTGATTCAATAAGGGGTTCCCTTCTGAAAAGCAAAGAGAAGCAAAAGAAAAAAAGCAAAAGAAAGAAAGAAAGAAGAGTTACTTAATGCAACAGTCAAAACAAAATAAAATAAAAAATTCCTTCCAGTAGCACCTTAGAGACCAACTAAGTTTGTTCTTGGTATGAGCTTTCGTGTGCATGCACACTTCTTCAGATACATGTGTGATGCATGTGTGATGTCAGATGCATGCACACGAAAGCTCATACCAAGAACAAACTTAGTTGGTCTCTAAGGTGCTACTGGAAGGAATTTTTTATTTTATTTTGTTTTGACTATGGCAGACCAACATGGCTACCTACCTGTTAATGCAACAGATTAGTTAGAGATTGTGAATATAGACATTCTTATTTTGTAAAACTGTGGACTACATAAATTTTAGGGAAGGCAGACAGGCAGGCAAGCATCTGGGGCAGGGATGAATCCAGAATCTCATTTCACAGTGCTAATATGGTGCAATGGTCAGAGCATCCAACCAGGATGCTCTCCCTAAGATATTATCCACCAGATATTGAACCTGGGACCACATACGTGCCAATGTGTGCTCTGTGATTACAGCTCTGTGGTCCATGCCAATAATGCCTAAGAGATCAGGCCACAAACCAAAAAGATGGCAATCCAAAGTAAAAGTTGAAGCAAGTAGTAGAAATGCTTTAAAAGAACTGAGCAAAGTTGGCATATTTTGATGGATTTAGTAGTAAAAAGGGGGGAGGAACCCCTTTCTAGGAATTACGTTGTTGTGGCATCCACCAATCACCTTTAATACTTGTGTTAACATTTATTTGCTCTTGATCTCAGTCTAGAAAATCACTTGGAGCATTTATCACTCTGACATTCCTTCAGTTTGTCATTTGGGATGCTGCCAGTCAACTCTTCAGTTCACAGTGTGCTGCCTTTTATATAATGAATGTCAACATACAAATGAGGAGAATGCTACCCTCATACCTTTAATTAAAGTTCTGATCTGAAAATGCTCAAATTAAGGGAACTTAATTTAGATTTCAGTGGGATTCTTGCTTGGGCCAGGTCTGCAGGATTGGTGTGATCTTTAATTGTATTGTAGCAACAGAGAATCTTTATTTCGACAGTTACATGAGTAGAGCAGGAGCAGCTCAGCTCCTGAATTCCAATCCTGTGGTTCCTTTAACACCAGCTTCTTTATTTCCTTAAAAGTGCTGGGACAGAAGGTGGATTGCGTGCGTGTGTTTGTCATTGTATCCCTCAGCAGGCAAATAAAATAATGATGTTTACACACACTGTTGGCCTTTCTCTATTGCCACTGACTGCGAATTCAGGTTCAGTGTGGTACAAATTAGTCAGCTGGCGTCAAAGCAAGCTGTTGTCCAACAGTGAACTTGTATGGAATGTTCAGTGTATTGCTGGTTCTTTACCTTTTCTAAAAAGCCCACATAAAATTAGCCTGAAACCAAACTCTCTGAATCAAGAGAGGAAAACAAACATACTTATTAGAGCCATTCCTGTTATCTGCTGCTATAACAAGCTTCTTAGCATCTGTAAATTGGAACAAAACAAAACAAAATCAACAGAAGGAATGGTTGCTAATGTGAAATAATTTGACCAAGAGGTTGGTTGAAAAGCTGCAAACTGGAGGTCTAGTTTGGGCAATAGTCTGACTCACCTTGTTCTTATCTATAGTGATAGCTTTGCATACAGAAGCCCCCAGTACAATCCAAGTAGAGACAGGAGAGAGCCCTGTCTGAAATACTGGCAAACCACTGTCAGTCAATTGAAGCACTGTAGAACTAGATGGACCAATGGTCAGACTCAGCATAAGACAGCATCATACATTCTGTCCAATTCCCGACATACCTAAGAACCAAAGCAGAGCTCTGCTAGATTACACCAAAGGACCATCCTGTTTCCTGTCCATATGCCTATGGGAAGACCACAAGCAAAGCAGCAATATCATACAGTTGTCCCCTAGCCATTGCTGTCCTGAAACTTCTGATACTAAGGAGCATATAGCCATTATAACTAGTAGCTGCTGGTAGCCCCTTTTTCTTCATAACTTTCTTGAATCTCCTTCAGAGCCAACTAAGCTATGTTTATTTATTTGTTGTTTATTTATTGTGCCATTCAGCAAAAAAAAAGGCTCTCAGAATGGCTTGTGAACATCAGGAATAATATGGCATACAATCTAAAATACAAAATAAAAAGGGATTGGGAAGAAGGAGGAAGATGGAAGACTTGGCCAGTAGTTTTTGGTTACACAGTTCATACACAGGGCATGAAAAATAGTTCAAGGAGATGATAAACCAAAAGTAGGGTGCATGCCCATAAAAATCCATATGCACGGGTTTAAATCACACTGAATATCTAGTTTGTGAGTGGTCAAAAAGTTAACAAGCTAAAGGCTTCTACCAAAATCTCCACCAATCAATTCTGAGCAGAAAACCTAGCACTGGAGCAGATGAAAGAAAACAAATTCCACCTGTTGAAAGCTATGAAAAACATATGTGATCTAGGATGGATGAGTTTGCTTGCAATAGGTGAGATTTTTAATCTTCTTAAAGGAGCCAATTTACAGTGTGGATGTGCTTTTTGGATGCAGCCTGTTGGGGTCAGGGTGGGGTCATGGGCAGAACCAGCCCTACCATGAGGCAGATAGAGGAAGTAGCCTCAGATGGCAGACACTGATGGGCAGTGAGTGGACAGATCTATGGGTGGGGGTGTTCCTCTCCTGCAACCCCTAAGGCAGACCCAGACACTAGAACTTAGCTACAAAATTATTAAAATGATCAATTGGAATGGAAACAGTTCAAGGAAAGGAGGAGTCAAAAGTTTTTGGTTGGCCTCTCAGCTGAGCTAACAGAGTGGCCATCCTTTCTCCTTCTTCCTGCAGCCTGACAGAACTGTGGTCTCTATCCCCGAAAAGAGTTGACTAAGGTGTCGATCAAGGTGGTGATCACAGAGGGTTTAGCAAGGGTTTGGAGGGAGGGAAATGACTCTGGCAGGTCTCAAGTACAGCAAATGTACATCTAAGGACTTGAGCAGAACAAAAAAGCCTGGGCAAGATATACACTTAATCTCTGTGACAGACACGCACACAAGTATTTTGCGATGAAGGCCAGAGCGATCCATTAGGCCCCACATAACACAATGTGACAATTAGCAGGTTTAGAAATATTTTCTTAATGCATCTCCCTTTTGTGTTTTTCATTAAAGGACCTTGGCAGTGTGGAGTGTGTCTTGTTTCATCTAAATAAAACCCATTAGGTTTAATAAAATGCAATCATAAGGGAACGAGGGAGGCTGTGGAAGTGCTTGTGCCGAAATCCAGAATTTGAAATAAGGCCTCCATTAACAGCCCTAGTTAACAATGATAAAGCATTTCGTGGTTACCATTTAATACTTGAAAAGGTCAAAAATCCCCTTCGTATTAAGCCTGTTATAGGCTCACATTAAAGTTGAGCAAGAAAGATCAAAAGGCTTGATAAAAGCCTCAAAAGCCATCTGCAAAGAGTTTAATAAAGATCTGCCTCCATTTCCCAGAGCCCAGCAAATAATGCACATCACCACATGGCCTTTGATTTGGCAGGATAAGAAATGAATTTCAACATTCCCCACAAGGACTCTTTATTTCTAGAACACTCACCATTCAGAAGCCATCATGAATTTATGTTATATGCTGAGGGTTTGGTCAGTTGATCCCAGTAGTGGTGGGTCCCCGTTGGGGCTGGTAGGGAGGTCAACAGTAGATGGAGCCAGACACAATAACAGGAAGAACCAACCAATTCTAGTTCTGTCCCATTCCCTGCTGAGTTGTATGAGGAACAACAATGAGACTAGGAAGTAGTAAGCTGCAAGCAGTACCTGTTAGCAGGAGCATCCTACTCTCGTGTAGGACCCTGGCAGAGACAAATGTCCGGCTGGCATGTTCTCTCCCTCCTGGTCAGTCATTCGGGAGCTTCAAAAGCTTTCTTCTGCCCGAACATCCCAGCAACTGATACCTAGAAGCATCAGGTATCCGCAGAGTCTTTGCAACACGTGTAAACAGACCTCAGCAACTCAGTATTTTGGCTAATCTACTTTATTTACATATAAACACACACGGAGCACTGCAACATGGCTCCCTCTCTCTCTCTAGCATCAGATAGCAAAGAGAAAGAACAAAGGACAATAGTCCCACTTCACGGAACACAGTAACACAAACATCCTGTCTCCGTCACTTCCCACTCTGTGGAATGAAAACATACACTGTCATGTGATAGACAACAATCCCATGACTGCAGACACGGAGAATGAATTTTCAACAGTACCCCCCCCCCCGGACTGGTTGTAAGAAAGGATACAGGGAGATGTGGGGTTTGTTGAGGGCATGCTGAGGTTGGTGGGGCAGTGCCCCATTTGCTCTAATGGACCAGTCTCCACTAGATGATACAGTCTTCATTCACAATTTCTCCTCACAAATGTTTGTGTGCAAATGAATGTAGCAGGTCAGCTAGGAGAGGACAATTCATTGCCAATGACTGGGAAATGTGTATTTGAAGACGGGCAAATAGGAACACACAGTTCACAGCTGGAATAAGCTGGTGGGGGTCATGAGAAAGAATGCTCTTGCTTCTAGAGTTTTGTGAGGTCAAAATGGAGTAATTTAGTCTTTGGTGTGACTTAGTAGAGCTCTTCTTTTGTTCACATAGGCCAAGTTTGGATAATCACCCACAACTTTATAAGAAGTCATGAAGTCGTGGCTGAGTGCCATAACCATGTGCAACTCGCCCATCATTTCCTTCCATTGTGTGCTGCCTTCAGCGCAAGAATCCCGGCTTGAATTTAAAATTATGTCCAAATCAAGGAACTCTGGCATAATGTCGGTTAACAAACCAGGATAATAACCTGGAATTTGTTCAAAAGATGATAGGCAGGATCATTAACCAACTAAACTTTTAATTCGGGATTTCAAGTTCAGAGAAATTTTTAAATCATTATTATTTCATTTGTCTGTGACATGGGAGCCCTTTGCCTGATCTTTCCAAAACTTGGCAGTGATACCCTTGTAGAACACAAGTATTATAAAATAATGGTGTTTTTTAAAGGGGGGGGGATGAAAGTGCTAGTTAAAAATTGACTAGATGTGAATGGAAGTTTCATGAGAGGAGTAAATTATGAAAATACTGGTTTTTATAAAAAAAAGAAATGAAGAAACCCCCCTGCTGCAACATTTTTTCAAGCTCATCTCTAACAATTACCAATCCTCCTTTCAATGGCTGCAAAAGTATCACTGCCAAGTCCCAGAAAGATCAGGGTCTATAGAATGCCCCATAAGTGCTTCCAAATACAACACCGGGGGACGTGTTAGCTGGATGCACAGGGTTATTTGCCAAATAAGTGAATATGATAGAGATTCCACGAGGGAAAAATTGTGAGAAAACAAATTTTTGCTTCCATACTATATTCTCCAGAATATAGGGCTGCAGAATGGGCAGGTCCCTGTGAAGGCACAGAATACATCCAATCCTCATATAACTGAAAAGGGAATACAGTGGTACCTCGGGTTACATACGCTTCAGGTTACATACTCTGCTAACTCAGAAATAACGCTTCAGGTTAAGAACTTTGCTTCAGGATAAGAACAGAAATTGTGCTCTGGCGGTGCAGCGGCAGTGGGAGGCCCCATTAGCTAAAGTGGTGCTTCAGGTTAAGAACAGTTTCAGGTTAAGAACGGACCTCCGGAATGAATTAAGTACGTAACCAGAGGTACCACTGTATTTTTGTTGTTTCTAAGAGTGGGTTAAAAATGCCTTTCTGTTTCTTTCATAACTACCTTGAAATACGTGAACAGCTGCCATGCTGTCCCTGTAGTGAAGGGATTTCAGCTGTCAAGCATTTATCTCAAAATCTTGCTACAGAGATCCCACAGAAGGCACACCACAAGTCTCAAACACTACTGGCATTTTCATCCCTTGATCTATGAGGCAGATGAACCTGATAGGTGATAGGGACTTACTATAGCATCTTCATGTGTAATTACAGTTATCAAATATTGTTGTTTGTAAATCTGCAGAATATTTTACAAGGACTGTAAAATACATGGGAGAAGAAGCAGGTTTGATGTCCATTTTAGCTCTCTTCACATGACCTAAGTTGAGCTATGAATGCATGGAGGGGGCAGGGGGATTATATCTATTGCCTCCACCCCCATTCTTTGTACACTCACATTAAGGTCTGAAGCATTCCCCCCCCCCATCCCCTCTTATAACACTAGGGATAGCTTCATTAGAAGCTGGATGTTGGAGGATTCAAGACAGACAAAATAAAGGACTTCTTCTCACAGTACGTAGCTAAACTATGGAATTCACAAAAGGTAATGATGGTCACTAACTTAGGTAGCTTTAAAAGAGAATTAAGCAAATTCATGAAGGATTTAAGCAAATTCATGAAGTCGCTGTTCATGGCGACTAGCCGTGATGGCTAAGTGCTCCCTCCACTGTTGGAGACAGTGTGCTGCTGAACGCCAGTTGCTGTGAGTCACAGGTGGGGAGATTAATATTGTGGTTGGCTCCTCTTCTCAGGCTTCTCATGGACATCTGGTTGGCCATTTTGGGAACAGGATGCTGGAGCAGATGAGCCTTGGCCTGGCCCAGCAGGTACTTGTGTACTTATGGTTGTCCTCTTTGAAGATGGACACACATGAACACCCTATGCTACCTGCACACACTCAGATATTTAGATTTACATGTCTTGTGGAAACAACCATGAAGGTAGACTGCTTGGTGTCGGGTCGGCCGGGGGCTGGGACGACTCCCAGGCATACAACAGGAACATTTCCAGCCCGTCTCTCCCATCAGTGTTCAGCATGCAGCTCTAGGGAGTTCCGACAGCCTTCCCCAATGATGTATAATGTCTCATGTCTTGGAGACACGGAGCACATATTCAGAGTCCAGCAGAGATAAACACAGACTGAGCTAGGCTGAGGTTGTATGCTCTAAATGCTACTTTATTAAGTATAAGGCAGAACAAAAGAAAACATGTCTCCTCTCTCTGGAGAGAAGTCCGAAGAAGGGGAAAAGACCCAAACGGAAACAGAGTACAGTAAACATCCGCTCCTGTGATTCTAACAATCGGTGCTGGAATGCATAACACAGACATGCGATAAACCAATCCTACACAATATCTGCACAGTGCGAGGAATAGAAACCCAACACATGGGAGGTGGTTTTGTTTTTTGCACAGGCATTGTAATTCCCATAATACTTTGATTTTTCAGCCTAGAAGACAAACATGAGTGAGGGTTAGCAGAGATAAACACCATCTTGAGTTGCTGGAGAGCAGATACAGACACACAGGTCATGTCATTGTCATCATCCTCTCTTACAGCTTCTCAGTTAAACAACTCAGTTTCTCTGTTTTTTCCCCTCTAGCACATTTATTGTGCATGTGTGGGGAATGAGAGCATGTGGAGGGACATATGAAGATCTTATACTTTTCTTTGGGAAATAAACAGCTTCAGGTCACAAAACCTGTTCTAAGCCACTGCCAAACCAAAGACTTTTTAATACAGGTACAAAAGGATTTCGAGTTTATATATGTAGTTCTGCTGAAAAGCTATCCTGAAAACTGGGTGGGTGGGGGGAGAGATGGATACCTTATTTATATAGCACATATATGAATACAATCATACAGGAGCATACCCAATTTGTATTTCGGAGTTGACATGTTGACTTTCAAATTCATACAAACATCTGTACATGTGTGCAGACTCTTTGTACATGTGTACAGCATGTGTGAATAGGATGAGCCATATCAATCCCTTCTTTCCCTAGACTTCACCTGGCAGTGACTCCAGCCATTACATAAGATGATCCCATCATTGCTTCCATTACAAGATGCCAGTAGCCTTGCTGCTCCTAGGAGCTGAATGGTCGAGCTATTGAATGGGAGCACCAATAGGCCTTCTCTTGTGGCGGCTGGTTTTGTTGTGTGCTCTAGTTTTGCTTTGTTTGACACACTTTTACTCCACGCTTCAGCTGAAAAGACCCCCAGAGCGGTTTATATGAGATCAATAAGTACAGTCCTTGCCCACAGGTTTAGCGAATAAAAGACATGACCCAAAAGTAAGAAGAGCTCGAGAAAAACAGAAAAACAAGTACACCCAGCCACCAGTTCTAAAAGTTACAACATTATAATAATAGCACTCTGGCTCTTTTGCAGGGGCAAATTTGCTCCAACACCTCCTCCTTGGGAGAAAACTAGAGTTGATCTCTCCCAGGGGGAGGGGTTCTGCAGACTATGTGGGCAGGAGTACCCAGTTGGCGGGGGGATATCAGGCTGGTATTTAGGCATGCTCTACCCCTTCCACTCCACTATTCACAGTCCCCACCTTCACTCCCTATGCAGTGTGGGCTTGGCTAGTTGTCTTTTCCAGGGGCTAGAATTTTTTTTCTGGTGCCCCTGATTGAAGCTTTGGGATTCCTCTTTCTCACTTACTTCACACTGCAGGGTTACCAGTTTTATAATGTATATTAATTTGGTTTGTCTGACCAATAGTAGCCAACAGAATAGGTTGCAGTGTGTGTTTGGTCGCTGCCTCTATATGATTCCAATGACCATTTCTTCAGCTTGCACATGCTTCACAAATAAACATTACTGAGTCCAGGCCATTAAAACACACACACACAAACAAATATTGTCTCATAAATGCTACGGCAAAAATGAACACTTCATTTCATGTAATTTTAAAGTTACAGATGGTTTTTTGTAATCTGTAATCTATTAAATTTCTTTGAAGAGGCCATCTAAAGTTGCATCTTCTGATAAGGAAAAGCAGCCAGTGATCCTAATCTAGAAAGAATTTATCTAGAATGCATTTCATTGCATAACCCCCTGCCCCAATGTATTCTAACAGAATGATCTACAGTTGCTTTTGCTGCTGAGGCAGAAAAATTATTGTGCAGGGATAGGGAACTTGTGGCCCTCAAGATGTTGTTGCTCCCACTACCCTTGTCCATTGGCCAGGCTGGCTGCAACTGATGAAAGTTGGAATTCAACAACATCCAAAGGGCCACAGGTTAGCTGTCCCTGCTATTATGGGTTGCATGGATGTAAGGTTGCCTTTAGTTAGTCCATGAAGGCTGAAGCTACACATCTTAATACCCAAAGCTCTGAGCTTGGTGGCTCTTTCTTAACTTCCTCCCCACTTTTCACTCCAGTCCCAAAACTTTGTTATTTGCCGACTCATGTCACTCTGCAAGCTGAGAAAGAGGTGAGCAAACCACCTAATTTAGCCCCTTACTTACCCTCCATTTTCTGTGTCCTCAGCACTGCCAACAAGTGAAGCAGGTAGAGAATCAGGTGGACCAGGTGCTGAACACGTGGGGACCCCCATGAGTACAGGAGCTCCCCACTTCAGAAGATTAGCCTCCAATTTGATGAGGGCAAGTGAAACAGACATTGGTGGGTGGAGTTAGTATGCTCATTCCCATACCCTTCCTTGTGGGTTTACTTAACACAAGGGCTGGCCCAAGACATTTTGGAACCTGAAAAGTACTACAAACAGCATCCCCTGCTCCGCCAGGGAGGGAGCCCATTCCCCATCTATAGGTGTCTGCTAACAGCTCAATAAATCTCTTCCTTTTGCTGCCTACCTGGGACTGCTAGAAGAGGGAGGCATATCCCAATCACTTGGTGGGCTGAGTTAAGCTATGAGTTTAACCGAGTTTGGCAAAAAATGGGAAGTATAGTTCCTTTGTTTTATATATATATATTTGTATGAGCTTTTTTTTAAAAAGAAATCATTGGTTCAATGCCCCAAGGTGCACTAAACTTAGGAACACAGTTTACATGATAGATAATAAGGGGGAAAGAAGCAAAGGACAACTGATGGTGAATTATGCTCTCCACCTTTTTAATTACATTCTCTTGCACAACTGTAAATTCCTCAGAAAGATTTAGTTCTCAGAAGTGATCTTATGCAACAGAAACCAAGAAAGCTTGGGCTGAAACTGTTAACAGTATGACAAATCACTTCTTAATCTCTCATCTATGAAATCCATTCCTCCTTCAACAGATAAAGGGGTTGGATAATTTTATTTTGAAGGCAAGTGACTTATCTGTGAATAAATCTTTCATCCTCTTTTTATTGGTTTCAATCACAGTCCCTGCCACAGCTGACCCCTGGTAGCCATTCTGCACCTACTGCAGGATGTTATCTTAAATTGGATATCAGGAGATTATAGAATTATGACTTCAATGATTCAAATGTAAATTGTTTCTTTGAGCTGATCTGTTACAAGGGAGTGTGTGTGTGTGTGTGTGTGTGGAGGGGAGGGAGGGGAAAGCTCTCAAACATCCAAGAAACAACAGTCCTCTTGACACAAGAATGAGTCACTGAGTTAAGACAATATTATTGCTCTCACATTCTGTAATGTTAGCCTTACATTTTGCCCTTAAAGTGAATTTGAGATGTGAGTTAAGACGATACAGTTTTGTGCAGATGATAGAACCTGAGGGATTTGGTAAATATGAAGGAGGCTAGTCAGGGTAAATGCTCAAAATGATGCCAAAACTAACAAGTGTTAAAAGAAGTATCCCTAAAATTATGGGGGTCTTTTTGCTTTGTTTTGTAAAAATTATTCTCATGATTCTTGCAATAGATAAGCCATCAGAAAGCAAAATCCACCTCAATGGTGTAACCTTGGAAAATGTTGATCACTTCTCCTGCCTGGGCAGTTAGCTTTCCACAAGGGTTGACATTGATGCCGAAATCCAGCATCGCCTAAGCTCTGCAAGTGCAGCTTTCTCCCGACTGAAGGGCAGCGTGTTTGAGGACCGGGACATTCACAAGGAAACCAAAATGCTTGTTTACAAAGCTATTGTATTACCAACCTTACTGCATGCTTGTGAAACATGGACCACTTATAAATGCCATCTCCAGCTCCTTGAAGATTTCATCAACAGTGTCTCCAAAAATTTTTACACATCATTTGGGAAGACAGGCGAACTAAGACAGGTGTACTGGAAGAAGCAAAGATCACCAGTGATTCTTCAATATCAACTTCATTTGACTGGTCATGTTGTGCAGATGCCTCATTATCGTCTTCCAAAGCAACTACTCTATTCCAAACTTTAAAATGGAAAGCGTAATGCTGGTGGTCAACAAAAGAGGTTTAAAGCCTCTCAAGGAAAATCTTTAAAAAAATGTAGCATAAACACAGACAACTGGGAAATACTGGCCTGAGAGCTCTCCAATTGGAGAACAGCATTTACCAAAGGTGTCGTGGGCTCTGAAGATGCTGAAACTCAGGACGAAAAGGAGAAACATGCTAAGAGGAAGGCATGCTTGGCAAACCTTCACCGTGATCAACTCCTACCCAGAAACCAATGTCCCCACTGTGGAAGGATGTGTGGATCCAGAATTGGCCTCCACAGTCACTTACAGACTCATTGTTAAAACTGTGTTTATGGAAGACAATCTTACTCGGCTACGAGTGATCGCCAAAGAAGAAGAAGGTACAGCAAAACCAAGCTTTTAAAAAATCACATGGATTCCAATGGAAGAGTTAACGACAGAGATGTTCACATACTGCATTCAATGAGTGTACGATTTGTGTACCTATGAATAAAATAATGGAGTTGTACACTCATACACTCGTACATTCACAGAGATTCGTTACACTGAACATTTCTGTTACTTCATCTATGGAATCCTCATTTTCTCTTGATAGTTCCTGATCTGTATTGATAACACCTCCATCATCCAAATAATCAGAAGTTACATCCATATATTTTTATTTCCTCTTGAAGATTACTAACAAAATATGCAATAAAATGCATCTCTCATTTGATTGACTAATCAAAAAAACAGCATTTCATACTACAAGCACTGCCCTTCAGGTTTATATCCAAGGACAATCTCCATCTCCATTTTGACATGACTGGACTTTGGTAGATCTCATTGAACCATCTGAAATGCATCTGATGCTAACTTTTATTGAAACCTCAAAATATATGCACATGATTAAGCAATTCCAATACTTTTTTAAAAAAAAAAAAAGAACACACACCATTGTTTTCCTTTACCGAATTTAAGAGTTTATATTTTAAAATAATTTCTATCCCATTGATTATTTTTCATCCTGCTCTCTTTTTCCTCTAAAAAACTGCAAATTCATAATAAGACTGATTTTAATAATAATAATCTCCAAGGCCACATTCACATTTAAAACAGTAAGATACCAGACATTGTATCCCCAAATAATCCTGGGAACTGTAGTTTGTTAAGGCTGTTGTTAGGAAAGCCCTATTCCCTTCCCAGAACTACAGTTCCCAGATTGGTTTGACAACCCACCCCTTTTCCCAGGGAAGTCTAGAAATTGTAGCTCTGGGAAGGGAATAGGGATCTTCTAACAACACTCAGCATCCTTAACAAACCACAACTCCCAGAATTCTTTGGGGGAGGTCATGGCTTTTAAAAGTGGCACCATAGTGCTCTAAATTTACAGTGTGAGTATGGTCTAAGTTACCTGAATGCCCTGGAACAAAAGACATGCACTCCCATCAAGTTTTTAAAAAATCAAAGGCATGGATTTTTCTTTCTCTTCACATTCAAAATATATGTGAGCACTGCAGGCGCTATTCTGGGACCGTCTTCAACTGTACTTTAAAAGGGAACGAACTGAAACAAATGCATGTATAAGCCTTTCATTTATGATGGGCAACATATGCCTGGGTATCCATCCCCAAATGCAAGCAATCCAATGAGATGTGACCCTTGGAGAACAAAAGCAAGGCAAACAGAAAGTGAATTATATTTTCAGACAAAGCAGTCAAACCACATCTGCTTGAACTCTCTGGGCCTGTTGATAGAAGTCAGTGCATTTATCCCCACTAGGCATTGCTATTAGCCTATGAACTTGCATAATCAGCACAGTTATCAGCTGACGTTTGAAGGTTCCCAGGGGGAGGGGATCTCCTTCAAATTCAACTAAATAAATAAATAAGCAAATAACCTGAAGCATATCCAATGCAACCATGTTTAAATAAACCAAGCATGGCTGATCTCTTGCTTAAAAAATAGATCAGGCACATTCCAAGCAGATTTCCCTAACCTGAAACTCTGAGAAATGCGAGAAACATTAAATGGAAAATCGCCAGATGTAAAATCCCAGTAAGTGTTTGTCTCTGTTTCAAACTTGTCTAAATAGCATTAGCTTTGTATAATTAATGAATATATTTGTGGACTGGAAAGGTCTCCCTGAAGGATCTGTGTTGCCTGAAAAAGTCCGTGGGAATATAATACAAGTCTGAAACAGGGAAAGTGCTTCCTGAAGAAAATGCATGGGCAAAGTTCTTCAAACTGAGAATATGTTTGTAGATTGTGCATACAGTTATAGGGTAGCCAAATGACCCTAACAGAAAGCCAGTGTAACCACCTTGGTCAGTGTACCCAGAGTTGTAGTAGTAGTAGTAGTAGTAGTAGTAGTAATAATAATAATAATAATAATAATAATAATAATAATAATAGTTTCTTATTTATACCCCACCCATCTGGCTGGGTTTCCCCAGCCACTCTGGGCAGCTCCCAACAGAATATTATTATTATTAATAATAAAGCGATAAAACATCAAACATTAAAAAGTTGCCTGAACAGGGCCACCTTCAGATGTCTTCTAAAAGTCAGATAGTTGCTTCGCTTCTTGCAGTGAGGTAACCAGCAGAAGACACTTGGAGGAGGACCTCAGTTTCCAGGCTAAATGATGGGGGTGGAGCATAGCTGTCAACTTTTCCCTTATTCCTAATAGGATTCCTCACAAGAAAAGGGAAAAGTTGACAGCTATGGGATGGAGACGCTCCTTCAGGTATACTGGGCCAAAGCCAACACTGAATTGTGCTCGGAAATGTACTGGGAGCCAGTGAAGATTCTTTAGGACCAGTGTTATATGGTCCTGGCAGCCGCTCCCAGTCACCAGTCTAGCTGCTGCATTCTGGATTAGTTGTAGTTTCCGGATCCCCTTCAAAGGTATCCCCACGTAGAGCGCATTGCAGTAGTCCAAGCGGGAGATAACTAGAGCATGCAGCACTCTAGTGAGACAGTCCGTGGGCAGGTAGGGTCTTACGTTAGTTATTCCACAGTAACCTCTTCATATGACATGAATTTGTAAGCAGGACTACATGAAAACACGGAGAAACTGCCAAGCTTCCTTTCACATTATAAGGGCATTTTTAAGGGGCTTCTTGGTGGTGATGTTTCTTTAAGCCAAGTATTCCATCAGGGTTGGGAACTCCAGTTCCCATGATCTACAGCCACCATGGCCAATGGGCAGGGGTGGCGGTATGAAGCAGTCCAACAAGATCTAGAGGAGCCCAGGTTTCACATCCCTGCCTTGTTACTGATCACTCCATTAAAATTGTATCTTTTTGGCTCTTATGAATATGTATAAAAATATTCTTAACCCAATCTTTTCTTTTAAAAAAAGTATTCATGAAAGTCTGGAGTGGCAGATTACATGAAAGGATATTTGATTTCAAGAAATGATGTTTGGTTTTGCATACCTGTTGTTGGTGGACATGTTTATGGTTTTGATTTGCAGGAGAACAAAATTATTATTGTGTGTGTGTGTGTGTTATTGATAAGGGGTGGATTATCGTGTGTATGTTAAAGATAAGTACACTAAATAATAATAATAATAATAATAATAATAATAATAATAATAATAATAATAATAATATAAACCCAGTGAAATTCTGCTGGAGTATTTGGAACTTCAGAAGAAATGCATAACAGGCGAAAAAGGAAGTAGAACTTTTTTCCTGAGATATCTCTGAAGAAATGTGCACATCTTTAAGTGGAGAGGACATTATATCCTAGGGTGGTCTCTCCCAAACTGGTTGGTGCCCTCCAAATGCAGTTCGACTACAACCTCCCATAATCTCTTACCATTGGGTTTGCTGGCCAGCCCTGATGGAATTTGTACTCCAAGTTGGGAAAAGATACCCTATGCCTAGAAACCTTCAAAGATTAACTCAAGCCCCGAGCAAATTAAGGATTACTCTGCCAGATGCCACAAAAAGTATAGTTTATGTAATTTTCAAAAATGAAAATAAAGAACCCCTGCTATATTTATCCCAAGTGTTTTTCTTGGCAGAGCTAAAAACAGCCACTATGTTGGCTTTCTTTTGCACTGCTGAGAGATCCGATGAAAAGGCGCTCTTTTATCTTGATATTAGGTTATGAAGAACTGTAACTTGAATTTTACAGTGCTTCTAACAAAACTGCAGGAACATCAACTTTAAGCAGTGAAAAATAATAATTTAAAACTTTCTCAAAGATACACACAAAAATATATACAGAAAAGAAATAGGCTACAGACAGCCAAAGCAACTTCATTAGTCATAGTATATATGTGTAAACACTACTTGTTCCATGACAATCTGAATAGAACTATAGGTAACCCATAAAGAGCACCATCAATATTCCCAAATCACATATGTGTGGATATCACAGAGCAGGGGTGCCAACTTGAATAAAATATTGTGGGGGGCCCAGGTAAGCCCCGCCCTGCATAACAGATCACATGATCCAGTGTGCACACACCATTTGAATGGGAATGCCCAGCAAATTTGGGGGGCCCAGCCCCCTCAAATATTTTATTGTGAGGGCCAAAGCCCCCACAACCTCTCGGAGTCAGCTCCTATGTCCCAGAGCTGTGTGTATGTGTGTAAAAGTGGATAGAGTAAGGTTTTTCTTCCTTTCTCTTAACACTAGCACTTTCAGACATCCATTGAAGATGAATATTGGAAGATTCAGGATGGACAAATGAAATTACTTATTCACCTGGCACATGAACAATGGAATTCGCTCCCACACGAAGCAGTGATAGCCACCAACAGTGATGGCTTTAGAAGATGTTTAGCAAAACCAATTGTGGGAAATAATAGCGGATAATGTCTGCTAATTCTCATGGCTATGATCTACTTCCACCTACAGAGGCAATATGTTTCTGGATACCAGCTACTGGAAACTGCAGGAGAGGAGAGAGCTGTTGCACTAAGATCCTGCTTATCCATAGGCACTGGTTGGCCACTGTGAGAACAGGATGGTGGACTAGATGGGCCACTGGCCTGATTCAGACATCCCAAATGGCTGTCCCATGTTGTAATTTCATCTTAATCTTAATATGCCAGACACATTTTTTATTTATCTATTCATTTATTTGATAATTTACTATCCTACCCATTTCTTCATTTTCCAAGACACACACACACACAGAGGGTTGGGAGCTCGCTTTTTAGTTTTATGGTTTCGTCCCTTTCCAGCTTTGTTTTGTTTTATTTCCCTCTCGGATTTGTAAAGTTTCATACAAGGTGGAATTTCATTCTTGTCAGGTTTTGTATATATTCACCTAGTAATGTTTGGCATGTCTTGTTCTAATATATTTTGTAGGAGGAAATAGAGCACCTTTCTCCCCACTCCCCTTGAGGCAGAAGCCTGGAATACTAGTTAACAGTTATAGAGAAGGTATATGGGTTAGTATGCCTGAAGGTGGTTTTAGGGGAGATTCTCAAATGTCATCTAGATTAGCACAGAGCTGAGTTTTTGCAGAGTAGGAAAGAGAAAGCTGCCTTATAGGTGACTTAGTAACAGTTCAGTGAGGAGCATTTTTAACTGAGAATAATGAAAGCAGCAACAAAGTTTGGCAGGAGCGTGGAGAGCAATTCTTTCAGGATTTGTTAGGAAAGTAATGGAAAATATATTCTTTTCTCAGATTATAGAGCTAAAATGTCAGTGAACTCAAGATTAATATCAGAATCTCTACCCAAAAATCCTGCCCCCAAACAGCACTGAAGTAGCAGTGGCGGAACTTCATGCTCCGGCACCGGGGGGGGGGGGAGGGAGAGAGAGCAGGTGAGGGCAGGGCTGGCACTCGTCCTGGGGGCATGGCGTGCCGCCTGCAGGGCCGTGGCATCCAGCGTGGGCAGGGGGCAGCCACGATGGCATACTGCCGGGATCACGCTGCCGGGGGCGGTGCGCTCCCCCTGCACTCCTCTTCCTCTGCCAGTGTGAAGTAGATTAATTAAAACAAATGCAGTTAAAAGTCATTAAAAATCCACATGATCCAGTGCAGAAGAGTTTGCCTACAATGGGTGAGATTGTACTCTTTCTAAAGATGCTAATTCACAGCCTGGATGTGATTTTGGGATGTGTTCTGTTCGTGTCAGTTTGGGTCCTTGGGCAGGGTTGGCTGAGTGAGCCACTGAGTGATCCTGGGACACTGTAGCTGAACAGCATGCATGCCTATAAAATTCCAAGTATCTATGTCCAAATGATAGAGTCACTATCTAGATTGTAAGCGAAATATTCATAATGCTGCTTATGGGTTTTATGCATGTCCAAACTTTTCACATATTATTTGCACATGCAACATTCTAATTATATTTATCCTTAACTCAATATCACTCCCTGTCCCCCAAAATGAGAAGCGTATTATCTTATCCAGGCCAGAGTAGAGGTTCTTAGCAGTTGCTCCTAAAGGCATAGCTCAAGGATGGTACAATTTGTGGCCCTCCATGGGATGTTGAACTCTAATTCACATCACCCCTGACCCCTGACCATGCTGGCTGAGGTTGATCAGATCTGCAGTCCAAGAATATTGGGATGGCCAGTTTCCTCATCTCTGGCATGCATAATGGCTGCCACAGCCAAACATGGCAGAAAGAAGAAGAAGAAGAAGAAGAGTTTGGATTTGATATCCCGCTTTTCACTACCCGAAGGAGTCTCAAAGCGGCTAACATTCTCCTTTCCCTTCCTCCCCCACAACAAACACTCTGTGAGGTGAGTGGGGCTGAGAGACTTCAGAGAAGTGTGACTAGCCCAAGGTCACCCAGCAGCTGCATGTGGAGGAGCAGAGACGCAAACCCGGTTCCCCAGATAACGAGTCTACCGCTCTTAACCACTACACCACACTGGCTCTCTGAGCTTAGAAATTGCAAAAATTAAATAAAATGTGGGCTCCACCATAGATAAGTGGTGTCAATTGAGGTGGTGGTCAAAGAGGGGTTAGCAAGGGCCAGGCTGGTGGCAGGTGTCAGATATAGCAAATGTACATCTAAGGATTGTGATCTTAGCTGGGTTGATGGAGTGGTCCCGCTTCCATTATCTCTCTTGCTGCAGCCCGATGCAATGGTTGCCCCTCTCCCAGGCTCAGATAACCCTGAGTGTTTCAGATGTCCTTGCTTTTAGAAGCTGTAAGTATAAATAGGATGTGATTTGGGATGTGTGTGCAAATGTGGACACTGCCCTTTGCCTTCAGTTGGATGATAACAGGAATGCACATTTCTCCACTTAGTGTCCACACTTTGATCTGATGCCAATCTCCCTCCAGAGTCCAGAATACAGTAGATCCGGTAGAATTGGACTGGTAGTTGGTTCAGGCTTTATTTATTTTTTACACAAGAAACTACAATATCTGTGTTGGAAATTGAAACTGCTGGATTGCTGTAGTATCCCTTCTTCACAGCAGTGGGATTCCCCTCTAATCTGGCAGATTACCAGACAGACTAAAGTAATCCATGTTTTAAAAAGAGGAAATAGAAAGAATGAAGCAGCATTTGCCTACAACCTGAGCAACAGCATTATGAGAGATGTTATGTAAAGCAGCTTATGCATTTCTTAGGTTTATCGGTATACTGAAGCCACTTCCACTAATTCTTGTTTATTTTCCTTTCAGTGGAGATGAGGCTAATGAATAACTGGTTTTTCCACTTTTTGGATTTCATATAGCGTTTTCTCTTTTTTTTTTGGAAAAGAAAAAGAAAAGAAAGCAAAACAAAACAGAAAAGTGCTGCAATTTAAAACCTTGTTCTAAAACACAGTAATGAAATGCAGTGAAGCAACTAAAGCCCTGTTTGACAAGAAGATCGATAGAGAGATGGGCTTTCCAAGCACCTCAGTACCTTTCAGATGAGGCAGAGGCAATCACAGGAAGGAAAATTAAAGGGGGAAACTGAGGGCATTTTGCATAAATATGATATTTTCAGTGTTTGTTTTCATTTTGCTCACACTTTAGAGGAAGCAGGAAGAATGTTCAGGTCAACTGTACCAATAGTTGTGTAGCAGCCAGGGGGGAAGAGATGGAAGTCAGTACCTTGGCCAGTATCTGGCGAAGCTCTGCATTTCTAGAGCTGCATGTTTTGCATAGAGCAGAGGTGCCTGACTTCAGCTCATTGGCAGATCCACCCCATGCCCCAAGCAAATTCTTCTGGCATGCCCATTTTGGCAGCAGTGTCAAAATGGAAAGAAAACATAGACATCATGCCTGGGTGGAGGGAGCACAGCACCGAGAGGGATGCAAATCGTCCCCTCTCCAGTCATTTGATCAATCATCTTACAAATGGAAAGGGTACAATAAGCTACATGGCTCAGCTGAGGAAGGGAAGTCATCTGCTTGCTTGCTTGTTTGTGTGTCTGCCTGTGTATGTTGTGTGTGTGTGTGTGTGTGCGTGCGTGTGTGTGCGCGCACGCACACACACACACAAGAGTGTGTATGAGACAGTTGGGTGGCCACACCCACCACTGGCATGTGGTCCCACACAATTGTCTAAGGAGGAACATGGGCCTCATGGTAAAAAAAAGTTTGCCGCCACTGGCATACAGGTTCTGTAAATGGTAGAAAAGCTATACAAATTTAAGACTGAGATAGGACATTCTGAACAGTGCAGGGGCTGAACTTTTTGTTGTTGCTGTTGTCTGTAATTTTCCATAATGCTTCTGGTACTTTTTAAACCTGTCTCTCTAATACACAAAAGCCAGCTCCTAGCTTCTGTCTCTTTGTCCCCACACCTAAAAAGGGTGTGATGATGTTTCTGGGGGGGGGGGCATTTGTAGAGCTGTGTTGATGGAATGTTCACAAGATTTCATTCACTGAAGCTAAGCGATACTGGTAGCATCCTCTAGGTTGCGGCCATGCAATGGTAATGTGTCCAACATGGACATCCAGATGTTCTCCCTTTTTGCTGGCATTGTTGGACCTGCTGGCATCTCAATAGCAATTATTGATAAGTGTGACAGACTGTGGCTCTCAGAATTAAAGTGCATAGCATCAGGTTGCTCCAATTCTTTTGCAAAGGAGGAGGAGGAGGAGGAGGAGGAGGAGGAGGAGGAGAAGAAGAAGAAGAAGAAGAAGAAGAAGAAGAAGACAACAACAAAGTGATTCCTGCTTTGTTGATCACTGTAATAAATAAATGGTTTTAGTGATTAACTGCATCCTACTAGAAAACTTGCTGAATGTGCTGTTTGATGCTTTCATTACAATTATCTATCTATCTATCTATCTATCTATCTATCTATCTATCTACTATCTATCTACTATCTATCATCGATCAACTCACAGATCTACCCCAATCACTAGAGAGAATTAGTAGTGCATAGAAGTCAGGTTTATATGCCAGAGAACCTGCAGAGCATTGGAGAAATGCTTCACAGAAGCATGTACACAACCCAAAGCAACCTCACAATGAAAATGTAAGCTTCTCCCTGCATCCACTGGATTTTAAAGAAATTCTTAAGCTTCCTGCAAATGAGGCAATAAAACAGGAGCCTACTTTGCAAAGGAAGAAAAACTTAAAAGAAATTGGGGAGAAGTTTTTGGCACAGCGCTAGCATGACTGTGATTTGGTAGCAGAAAAGACAACACTGACAGTCTTTAATCCTGCCCCCATCATTATCTTTTATTTTTATGGTACCTATTGTATACTATATCCTAATCTAAATCATAGTCATTTTCCAGGTGGTGCCCAATTATTTTTTACCTGTTTCCTTCCTAGAAAATGAGTTTTGCTTTTATGCTTCAAAAGAATGCGCAGTGAACATGTTTATTTAGTCCTTTGATGAACAGTATAAAATTCTAAGGTGGTGCCAAGTGTTATCATTAGAGATTGCTTTATCTATTTTATTTTGGAAGCTGATGCAAGTATCTGAGATAAAGCTTTTGTGTTTATTTAATTTGTTCGACACCTTTGATTTTAGAAATTCAGCAAGGAGGAGGAGGAGAAATAAAAATATTGATGTTTCTCGATGGAAGTGGCTTCCCAAACTTAGTCCAGCTCCATCCTTAGCCTGTTTCTCATGACAAAACAGCAGGCTGATTCCATTACTCAAGCCAGATGAAAAGAACCAAGACTGTTAGGGATGCTTCTTGAGCAGAGAGAACTGGCAAAGGCCCCACATGAAAGTGAACTCAGGAAATGAAAAGAAAATGGTGAGAGATTTTGGCTGAACATGGGAGGGAAGAATATGAAAAGATCAACCTTCCGCAATTTGGTGCCCACTAGGTTTTTTTGGATGCCAGCTCCCATGAGCCCCAGCTAGCACAGCCAATAGTCTTGGGAAGATGGGAGTTGTAATTCAACAGCATCTGTTTGCACTGGGTTGGTGCAATAAGGCAGTGGGACATTGTGGTTCAGTAACTGAGTCCACTAGAAGATGCAGAAGATTTTCAGTTTGGTTTGGAAGCCCATCATGGTAAAGCAGGAATAGGGTGACCCAGCTGGATCTATACACATAAAAAAGTTACAGAAAAACACGTTATAAAAGCTCTTAATGGAAAATCCCATCGGCGACGGATAGCAGCTCTACAGTGCCATCTGGTGCCACACATGTTTATAACAGCAGGTGGCGCTGTGGGTTAAACCGCAGAGCCTAGGGCTTGCTGATCAGAAGGTCGGCAGTTTGAATCCCTGCAACAGGGTGAACTCCCGTTGCTCGGTCCCTGCTCCTGCCAACCTAGCAGTTTGAGCTTCCGGCGGCTGACGCCATTATGGGTGGTCGTGGGTTGCTTCGGCTGCGAAGCACCCAGTTCATCCCGGGGGTCAGGAGCCTTGCAGCCGCATAGCGGGGCTCCGGTTGGGGTGCGGGAAGAGCGTCCCGCACCCTGGGCTCCCCGGCTGTGCCCGTTGTGGCTCCGAACCCTTCCCCCGCGCCCCCTGTAAAGGGGGAGTGGGGGTGAAGGGACGACGGAGCCGGGCTATAGGGGACATGCCCCAACCGGGATGGAAATGCGGCGACAAAGCCTGTGATGAGCGTCTAAGTTCTACCTGTCATTAAGGAGCTGATAAGAACCCAGAGGCTGTGAGTAATTGATTGACTCTTTGTATTCCTGGAACGCTCTGGGGGAAAGAAGAAAGGCAGCCCGCCTCCCTCCCTTCGAGTGGGGAAAGAGATTAACCCTTTAAGTGACTGCTGCTACAACAATCAATAGAAAGTACTTGGAATTTGAAAACTGAGTCTGTTGAGATCTCCCTTCGGGGGTTAACTGGGGAAAAAATATCTCCGTTTGAAGTTTTGGTCTTTATACTCCGGCTTTGGAGAAATGGCAGCGACTTGGTTTGTCGTGGGAAAAAATTGAAACAAAGGAAGGAAGAGACAGGAACTGAAATCTGATACTCACCCTCTCTCTTAAAATGCTGGACTTTGCGATTGCACTGGTATCGAACTCTGATTTAAGGGATGAGGAAATGCTCACTATCTTGCAGATGGAATTGCTTAATCGGAAACTACAGGTCTTGAGTGGAATTATTCATAAAAAGGATGTACTTTCCACAGAGGAGGCTTTTCAAAAGTTCTACACAATGGAATCAAGCCTTGGCAAAGAGCTGGGAGGGGCGCTTGGAGAATGGTCTGAAATGGCTGGGCGAACCTGGGAAAAGGAACCTGAAACGGGAAAATTTACAATATCCAGACCCCGAGGTGGCAGCTCGGGGGCAAGGGACATGGAATTAAGATTTTTACAAGAAGAAGGAGGAAAAGAATCGGAGGAGCCCAGAATGGAGATGAGGAACGCCCTGAGGCTCGATGCTGGGTTTGTTGTGGATGCTGCCTGGATCTGTGGACACTCAGAGGAAGACAAAGGGAGATTTGGCTGTGGAGAAAGACAGAAAAAGACAATGGATAGAGGGGGAGTGGGTTGAAGTATTAAATGTATAATTTAAATGGTCTGCCATGGTATCCGAAATTGGAGTGTGAAGTCTGTTAATTACAAGTTTATTTTAAATAAGCAAGGAGATATTGAATTTTAAGTTAAAAGCAGCATGATAAAGGACAGAAGAAATAAGTTTAGCTATAAGAATATTTCTTATAGAATATGATTTAGGTTATAATGCAAAGATTGAGATAAGTATGTTTTCTTTTTTTTTAAGTAAAGTTAAATCTTTTTATAGAGAAAAGTTGTTAAGGAAATAGTATATTGAATTAAAACCGAAGGTGAAAAGGCGGGGGAAGTCAAACGTCAAGATTCAGAACTAGAATTTTTTTTTTGTGTGTAAGGTATATAAACAAGAAGAAGAATCCTGACTTTATGTGTATTTGTATTTGTTTTTGTATTTGTAGGTGTGGGGTTGGGTTTGTGTTATATTATGAAAATGCTAATAAAATTTTGTTTAAAAAAAAAAAAAACCTAGCAGTTTGAAAGCACGTCAAAAGTGCAAGTACATAAATAGGTACTGCTCCGGCGGGAAGGTAAACGGTGTTTCTGGCTTTGTCATGCTGGCCACATGACCCGGAAGCTGTACACCAGCTCCCTTGGCCAGTAATGCGAGATGAGCACAGCAACCCCAGAGTTGGACATGATGGGACCTAATGGTCAGGGGTCCCTTTTTATAACAGTATAATTGACGAGCATAGCTGAGTCCCCAGTTATGGTGTAAATTGGCTCCTGGGCCTAATTGATACATTACTTATGTAACTGCCATAAAATTGGCCCACATTCACACTGCACTAGTGACACGTGGAAGCATCAATCACTAGTTATCTAGCTCATTGATTCCTTTCTTAGGACTCTATGAGAGTCCTGGCACTGGCGTAAGAAGTAACCAAGTGGACTTGGGTAATCCATGAGATTTGAGCAGGGTGACTTAACTGGTGGCCTTCCCGTTGACTCCAACTCCTATCAGTCATAGCCAGCATAATCAATGGCTAGGCATGATAGGAATTGTAGTCCAACCAACATCTGATTAGAGCCTGCATCAGGTTGTTATCCAGGTGCAAATTGTTGCTCAGCAGTCAGCACAGCAGACTATGGTATGAGTTGGGCCTTTGCTTCTTACTCTTGGGTATTGAATAGAGTCTATTCAATAGACTATGTCAATCGTGCTCATTTGAAATCTGATGTTAATAAAGAGAGAAGGATATTCTTGAAACAGCATTATTACTGTGACATTTGTAACAGAGACATGTGCTGGGAGCTAGGAATCCATGACTGATCCAATTAAAATGAAGACTTCTAAAAGTTTTTGGTGTTTTAATTGAGGAAGAAGTAAGAAGAAGAAAGCAAGGTCCTGGGTCCTTTTTCTTCTGCTGCCAACGAGGGTGTAAGTGATACAGGAGAAGCCACTGAAACATTCATGCCTTCATTTTCCACTTTGTTCAAAATGAGAGGCTTCATTACCTTAAAGGGATATTTGAGAGAAAATTAAATCATGAATGCATGTGAAATGCTTGAGCTGTTACAAATATGAATGCAACATAAGTCGCAGTATCCATTAATAACTTAACAGTATTGTGGAGTCTGTGATAGCCATGACTAAGACAGGATATTGCTGAGAACCATAGGAAAAGACATTTGCAATAAAATAAAGCAGAAATTGGATTCAGTGTTGCAATTTCTCTCTCTCTCTCTCTCTCTCTCTCTCTCTGATGTTGCTAATATCACATAGCACAAAAGGTGAGGACATGTCACTGTGATTTGCATTTTATGTAAAATGTTGTGCTTCCCTCTCCAAAAAAATGCAACCAGAAATTAATCAAATTCAAAGAAAAAATATTAATATTTATGCTTTTTTCTAATCTAAATATTTCTAGAAATGAAAGCATTGTAGTGAGGGTGTGCATGTCTATGATATGCAGACACACATATATGGTGTTCCTACATTAAGGTGTTCATGCATTTTCTATTTGTGTAGAGCCCAGAAATCTATCTCACAAGGCTATTTGACCTGATCTGTAAATGTGTGTGTGTGTGTGTGTGTGTGTGTGTGTGTACACACATGCATTTGGAATGTTAGTTGAATAGTTAATGTGTATGACAACTGGCTATTGTACACATTCACCAATGTGTCTGCTGAATCCTTCCATTAACTGGAAATTTGTGCACATCTTCCAGTCAATGTACATAATCTCCAACAAGTCTTGGGGAATGTACAGACCAGAAGACTACTAAGTTGTCTTTAGGCTGTTTACTTATATGATGAGAATGGGTGTGAGTCAAGCATCCTCTGGTGCATCACTTCCTCCTTTCTTTTCATCTCTCTATTAGTTGGAAGGTGGTTCTTAATGAGCGGGACACCTACCCACATGATTTCAAACCTTGATTATGCTGTAGAACCCTGATTATGCAGTACTTCATGAGTAGAGGAAGCCCAGAACTTCATTCTTCAACTCATGGAGAGCCAGAAAAGGCAGGGGGAATAGGGACAATGAACAGGGAAATATGGGAGGTTTGTATACAGACCTGCCATTTCCTAATACGGTCTGTACATGAGTTGTTGTTTGTTGTTTAGTCATTTAGTCATGTCCAACTCTTCATGATCGCATGGACCAGAGCACGCTAGGCACTCCTGTCTTCCACTGCCTCCTGCAGTTTGGTCAAACTCTTGTTGGTAGCTTCGAGAACACTGTCCAACCATCTCTTCCTCTGTTGTCCCCTTCTCCTTGTGCCCTCAATCTTTCCCAACATCAGGGTCTTTTCCAGGGAGTATTCTCCTCTCATGAGGTGGCCAAAGTAATGGAGCCTCACTTTCAGGATCTGTCCTTCCAGTGAGCACTCAGGGCTAATTTCCTTCAGAATGGATAGGTTTGATCTTCTTGCAGTCCATGGGACTCTCAAGAGTCTCCTCCAGCACCATAATTCAAAAGCATCAATTCTTTATGGTCTAGTTCTCACTTCCATACATCACATCTATATATTTCATACATGGAGTACCCATGCATATATGCCAAGGTTGGGGGTCTGTTATGCTCTGTTGAGATCTTGTTGTGCTTGGTTGCTTCACCCACATGGCAAAGGACCATGCCCTTTGCTTCAGAGTGATCAGCTGACATAGTTAAATTAGACTCAACTATGCCAGCCATTGAGGAACCACATCTGAGAGTAGCTTGCATGAGAAACAACATTCACAAGTTCCCAGTTGCCACCAGCTACTGTACTATTGAAGCCACTAAAGAAATGAATTGAGCTTCATTGGGTCAAGATTCAAAATTGATCTAATCAGAAGGGGAGTAGTTTTGTGTTGGTGAATAAATGCCTATATAAAAATAAATACCTAAATAATAATGGAGTAAAATGGATTTTTTTCTGGTGCAAGAAACAGGGAGCTGCCTTTTACTTTTGTCTGCTTAACAAAACACTTGTCTGCTTTGACTGGCAGCAGCTCCCAAATGTCTTAGGCTATGGTTTAGCTCTGCACCGCTACATGGGATAGCTCAGTCGGTAGAGTATGAGACTCTTAATCTCATGGTTATGGGTTCAAGTCCCACATTAGGCCAAAAATTCCTGTATTGCTGGGGGTTGGACTAGATGATCCTCATAGTCCCTTCCAACTCTATGATTCTTTGTGATGCTTTTTGAAACAGAGATGCCAAGAATGGCATCTTCTGTGTCCTTAGGAGGCACTGCACTCTAATGCTGAGCTACAGTCCCTCTTTTATATAACAGAAGCCATTTATACCACACATTAAATTGCAGTGACCTCCATAGAACCTCATGTCACCATCCACACAGCACATCCTGGACCATGTCCTTGCATGGAGATGTGTGCAGACTGGAGCTTCAACAAGAAGTAAACACTTATATAAAAAAAAGAGATCTGAAGTCATCATATGTTATTAGCAATATATCTTTTGAACCATCCCCTTTATCTCCTTGTGCTAGCAGCTTTCATTAAATAGGGAAAGTGTTTTAAAAAAACAACCACACACACACACACAACATAAAATATTATGTCTAAACAAAAAGCTTGGTCAAGGCAATTGCTGACTACATGTTTTTCTGTTTCTCTGCTTTGGAAGGGAGACGAAAAGGAGATATTAATGCTATTGATGCCATTAAATCAAAACTCGGCTAATGATACCCAGGGGATCAAGGTGAGGTCAGCTTCTTCTCTAATTGGATCCACCATTTAAAATACCTGGGCCAGCTATTTGTTGGCAGCTGTGTAGAAGTTACAAAGGCTTTGTGAGTTTGGTTTACGGGAAGATTCAAGAATGCAAAGCTGCAAGGCTAGGTGGTGCTTAAAGAGCAACCAGCAACATTGGCCTTGAGAGACTCTGCTATTGATTATTTCTTTTTATGAAGCTTTGGGCTGATTGAATTTCTCCATGATTAGTAACGTTGTTTATTTTATTTTATTGCCCTGAAGCTGGGAGTTCACTACCTTCAGGTGATCACCTGAAATGTTCACAAGGGCATTGTGGGATTGAATCATAAGGTGGGGAGGGGGGTGGAATCTAAAGGCATCTTGCACTCACCACACCACAATCAAGGCTTTCAGTAGATCGCTGGGATTTCTTGATGACTGGAAAGTTCAGGGATGGGAAACCTTTTTTTGTAGCTGGGGAGCTGCACTCCCTTTGAAGGGTGTGTGTGTGTGTGATGTACTAGTCATGGGTGGCGCCAGAGAGAAACTGAGCAATGAACACCAAGTGGTTGGGTTTGGGAGCTGCCATTTCCAACAATATATCATCAATTCTGAAAAAGTAAAATAACATCCTCCAGAGCTAGATGCCCTAGATGAATGCTATGTCGGGAGCATTGTAGGATATTAAGTGGTGGTTCCCACCTTTTTTCAGTGGAGGCCACCTGTTGCTCATCACAGCACACTTTGACTACCCACTACTCCTGCTACCAGATAAACCCCCTAAGAGAGCCCACCAACATAGGAGAGGCCCCACCAGAAGTCACCTTGACACGAGACCCCCTTAAAGCTAGAACTAGCTGTGTTAAAATGGGCCTTAATTTTGCTACTATTCCCCTACTGTGTCCAACTAATAGTTAAGCACTATTTTACAACACAATCCTAACTTTGTAATTACTAAATTGCAGGCTGCAATCCTAACCCTACTTTCCTGGGAGTAAGGCCCATTAAATGTAATAGGGCTTACTTCTGAATAAACATAGTTAGATTCCACTCTTAATCTTTGGGGAGGGGATACAAAGAACCCATGGAGTCTGGGGAGGGACTGCTGTAGGAAAGTTGCACAAGGATTAAGAAATCACTGAAGAATATTGTTCTACTCAACCTCTTCCATTTCTGAGAAGGTACTGGAATGCCCATATTGAATGAAATATGGAATTCTATTGTCTCTCAAAAGCAGGACCCTCCCTTTCTTGTGCCTGAAACAGTCCTCACAGCTTATCCTGTTAATGCCCTCATTTTTTTCCCTTTGACATTAAAAGCTAGTTAGATATCAACTGTGACATCCAATTGCCTCATTTCTGATAGGAGTGGTATTTAATCAGACAAGTGGAGATGTACTGGTTTAGGCAACTAAAGACTTTCATGTGAAACAAAGATAGTGGAGGACGACAGAGGTGCTGCTCCATAGAAATTGGAGTTTTGTTCACAGAGAGTTTATATAAATTGGACATGTCCTCTGATTTCAGACATGAATAATTAAGCAAGGCCACTGGAGGAAAAATAAGAAAATGAAAAGATGGGCTTTCTGGAAGAAGACAAGAACTTGGAAGGGTTCTGATCTCTGCTCCGTATGAACTCAGCATTTAATTATGAATAATACTTTTAGGTAAATGGATTGAGATTCAGTGGATAGGACCGCTACTGCTTGGCTCTCCAGGGTCTCAGACAGGGTTCACATTACTTATTTTTTACATTATATAACACCTTTTCCTCAAGGTGGTGTACATGGTCCCAGCACCTCACCCTATTGTCACAACAAACATGTGTGGTAGGTTAAGCTAAGAATCTGACTCAAACTGCGCTTCAGTGAGCTTCATGACTGAGTAGGGATTCAAACACTGCTTCCCCACATCCTAGTCCAACACTGTAACCATTACACAACACTGCCTCTCTAACCTGTTAAGTGATCCTTTAAAAAAGAAAACTTCATTGTAGGCTGCAATGTTTGCATGGCAAAAAGAACTGGGATAATAATTTGAAACCTAACTAAAAGATGCTGTGCAGTGATGTGCCATAATGATTTAGCCCATGCTTGGGGTGAAAAAAAACCAGTGCTTATGTAAAACCATGGCCCCTAACTCTGGCCAAAAATAACTCAAGCCGTCATTTGTTTCCTTAATGACAAATGTTTGTTAGTGGATAATAATTTCAAATATCGCCTCAGCCATGAAGGTGGCCTTAAGAACCCACTGTCTGTCAACTTCATCCTCTTATGGGGACAAAAACATTGACCTTCCATGCTGTAAAACAGGAGTGGCAAAAATATGGTGCCCTCCAGGGGTTGTGGGACCATAGCTCCCATCATCCCTGACTGTTGGCCATGTTGGCTGCGGCTGATGGCCACAGGAGTCCACAACATTTTGAGGACCCCTGGCTAGCCTTCTGAGGGCCACATGCCGGTGGTGGATGGGGCCAGAGGCAAAGATGGGTGGAGCAATTAATGTAAATTTTACTTTGGTACAGTAGGCTAGATTCTACGCATGCTTGCACACCACTTTGTCTGTCCTCTATCCAGACAAACCAGAAGTTAGGGTTGAGAGTGTGAAGCAGGGCTGTTGAGAGGTATGGTTCCGGGGGAGAGAAAATGTTCCAAGGGCCACATAAAGAGGCCTGGCTGGCTACATTTGGTCCTCCAGAATTTAGGTCTCACATCACTGTGTTAGATTATCTCTTGCTTTAGCTTGTGTTGAATCTAATCAGAGTAGGAAGTGAATTCATAGCCTTTAAAATTAAAAGAGATTCTTGCCATCGTGAACTGCTGTCTTTGCACATAATCAGAGTGATCATCTACCCAGCAGATGGGTACTTAGCCAGTTGGCTAAGGGTTACAGTACATTTGCATTTCCAAAAAAAGAAGAAGAGTGGGCTTGTTCAACCTTTTTAAAGCTACTGATTTCCCATGATATACTCTCACAATAAAATATCTTTATAAATGGTTTATTGGCTCAAATGCAAAGGTCAAAAATAGATATCCAACTAACTAATTAAGGGACCATTTTAATAACATATTTTAATCTTACCCCACTTATTACTTCTTGATTTTACAATCCTGGGGAAAAAAATAATGACACTTGAGTGAGCATAAAGCTTAAACTGCACGGCTGCTCTGGATAATCTTTCAAACATTTAACAGCTTTTTGGCCATATGGATACCATACATCCCATTAAAAAAATGGGAAATTTCATCTACAGCCATATGAATTTGCTGGTAAATTGCAAGAAAATGTGCATGTAGAGGCAAAGGTAAATACCTAATTAAAAAGCCAAAGAGTGATGGCAGGATGAGTTTTGAGTAGTATGGATTTTTGTTGAGTATGACGAAATAACAGAATACATTGCCTATGCACAGGAATATAGGAAGCTGCTTGTGTTCCATCTTACTCAATCCTGGTCCTGGGGCCTTCGTCATGCAAAGCAGATGCTCTGTCACTGAGCGGTGGCCCTTTCCCTACAGGAGGAATGGAATCAATGGAGAAAAGACTAACAACCTATTCACAAACTCAAAATCTCCCTCTATGCAAGGTGCCACAGTTGTCTTTTGAGACAGCATCATATGATGAACTCTTCCACCACCACTAGCCATCTTATGTCATGCTTTCCACCCTCTACAGCACCTTTCTCACACTTTGACAAACTTTGCTCTCCCAGAAAGTTGTGTCCAACTAATGAGTCAGACTAGACTCACTGAAAATAATGGATCTAAGTTAGTCATGTAGATTAATTCTAATGGGGCTACTCAGAGAATTGCTAACACTGGATACAGCAACATGTATCTTTCCATCAACGAAAGCTTCTGACCATGCACAACCCCTCCTTTGTCAATAGGAACTCAGGAAAGCAATGGGTTTTATTAAAACTCCTCCTAGCCAATGAACAAGGAGGTATTATAAACAATGCTACAAAAATGTGAAATTCAAAGATGGTTTGGGTTCAGGACATAAAGACCCAGAATCCTGAACACCTTGCAAGTTGAACATTTTCGTTCCCAAACGCCACAAACTCGGAAGTTCCTGCAGCTAATCGGAAGCCGTGCCTTGGTTTCCAAACGTTTTGGAAGTTGAATGGACATCAGATGTCAAAAGAAATAAACAACTGTCAGACTTTTAGAAGACATCTGAAGGCAACCCTGTTTAGGGAAGCTTTTAATATTTGATGAATCATTGTATTTTAATATTCTGCTGGAAGCCGCCCGGAATGGCTGGAGAAACCCAGCCAAATGGGTGGGGTATAAATAAATTATTGTTATTATTATTATTATTATTATTATTATTATTATTATTATTATTTATTCTGTTCAACTTCCGAGGTATGAATGTATTTCCAAATTGAAAGAACAGGGGACTCAGCTACATTAATCAAAGTACAGTGTTATAAATGTGTTATAACACTGTGACACCAAGAGGTGCTGTAGAGCTGAAATCACAACTCAGTGATGTTTTCAATTGTGAGCTGTACAACGGTCTTTTGCAGAGCAATTTTAGAACGTTTTTTATAGCTGTGTAGATCTAGCCAGGGTTTTGTTTTTGTCTTCTAATGCACACACATAAAAACACATAAACCCTGAGTTGAATCCAATGAAGGTGTTCTGTTCACATAATGAATTACGCTTGCATGGCATAAATTGCCCTCCCTCGCTTCTGCCTCATAGACCCCCCCCACTCCCTCAAAATCTGCTCTGGAGAGTTGAGAAACCCAGAAGAGATTTGGGGTACATGGGGAAGGAGAGGCAGGGGACATTCCATTGTGCAAGAGGAAATCCTTATGCAAATGAAATGACTTTGCTGGATAAACTCTCCACTAACCCACCCACCCACAAATAGACATTTCTGTTTTATTTTTCACAATAATGAAATTATTATTATTATTATTATACAACTTAAATTCAGAGAAGAGGCCTGTTCCTGTAAAAGTGGTGTTGCTGTTGTTGTTTTTAAGGGCTTTGGGAGGCCTTTGGGAGGATGAACATGATAATAATAATAATAATAATAATAATAATAATAATAATAATAATAATATCAACAACTACAACAGGGATAATGCACAATATACTAGCATATTAAGAATATGTGCTTCATACAATACATACAAAGGTGTTACTATAAATAACATTACAATCCTATTAATCTTCTAAACATCCTATAAATATAGCAGTAGACCATTGCTCTTCAGATACTTGAGTACACTTACAATATAGTAAATTAAATGTACATTAAAATACTTAAATCAGGCTTCCTCAAACTCGGCCCTCCAGATGTTTTTGGCCTACAACTCCCATGATCCCTAGCTAGCAGGACCAGTGGTCAGGGATGATGGGAATTGTAGTCTCCAAACATCTGGAGGGCCAAGGTTGAGGAAGCTTGACTTAAATACTGAGTAGTCGCTTGATAACTTTAGCTTCTTCAGTTATTATTAAAGAGCAGAGACACTTAAACATTGATTATGTACATTAGTCATTGCATGGAAAAGCCTCTACACTGATCAGTATCCACGTTCAATTTTTTTTAAAAAAATTGCCTGTCACCCTTTAAACATATAAATTCCACTGAGTTTACTCATCCTGCAGTCCTCCATATCTTTGCAGAACACTCTTTTTATCGCAGGTGAAATGCTGTTTCTCTATTTTTGCGCTACTGACATTCACGCTGCTATTAGCAGGTTCCACAGTAGCTCTAATATCTACATTTTTTAACAAAGCTGTCATGGGATCACAGTGATGAATCACTCTCCTGGAGGTGGGGGCATGAGGTTTGCAGAGCACCCTAAAGTAGGCTGAAGCTCTATGCAGGATGCTCCATGCTCACCATCTGCTTCGCACAGAAGATAGCCAGTCACCTGCAGCTTCCATCTAGTCCCAATTCTGCAGCATTACACTTACACAGTTCCCAAAGTCTTATTCAAATTAATGCCAACATCGCATGAGCAATTACAGTGCTGCGTGCTAGATTAATCAAATCTTGTGCGAGTATCTATACTATCCCCCCCCCCACTCCAGAATAAGCGACGGTATTACAAGAAAATAATGCATTCAGTTGACTTATACTCAAAATATTTTTAGATTAATATGCCTGTCACCACTCTCTACTGTAGCTGGTAAAATACAATAATTAATGAATAAGTTAGTTGCTTTTAATGTTCCATGGTTTGGTGATATACAACTTGCAGCTTCTCAGAATCTTTTAGAGTTATGCTTAGATGAGCAAGCCCCTGATATATTGCTTCTTTGGTAAGAGTATAATAGCCAAAGAACAATTACTTGCTATGTGAGGATGGCATTTTATCAATGGAATTTCCATTAAGTTAGCCTTCCATCTTGTTAATGTCATGGTCTTTTTCTCTAGACCTTGACATCATTATACTATGTCACTGGAGGAGGAAAATCTGTGAACTTTTGAGGTACCTTTGGTATAAACATATATCTCTGCACCCTGTTCCCTTAGTGCAGAAAGCTAATTTTTCTCTCCTGTTCTAGCAGCACCAGTATGCCACACACAGCTATAATAGCATTTGTGGCACAGCTTAATCAGGGTGAGGGTACAGAAGACTTTTGAGCAGATCTCTTAACCTTGCTCATGAATCGGATTTCAACAAGGGCTTGCCATTATTAAGCCTCCCAATCTGTTTCAGATGTCAGGGGATTCTGAACCTAGACAGACAGGGCTAGGATACCATTATGGAATTGCCTGTGGTTACAAGCTCGAGAAGGTCACCAGAGAAGTCATGTGGCCATGTGATTACAGATCTGTGGGTGCATCATAGCATTATAGAGTTTGGACCCAAGGGTCATCTAGACCAATCTCCTGCAATGCAGGAATCTCAACAAATGGCTATCCAACCTGTACTTAAAAACCTCCAATGAAGGAGACTCCACCACCTTCTGAGGGAGTTCATTCCACTGTTGAACAGCTCCGATTATCAGAAAGTTCTTCCTGATGTTTAGACTGAATCTCTTTTCTTGTAACTTGAAACCATTGGTTCAGGTCCTACTCTCCAGAACAGGAGAGAACAAGCTTTCTCCAACTTCCATGGGGCAGTCCTTTAGATATTTGAAGAAGGCTATCATGTCACCTCTCAGTCTCCTCTTTTCCAGGCTAAACATACCCAACTCTCTCAACTCTTCCCCATAAGACTTGATTTCCTCCATATTATATTTGTGCATCTGATTATTTCCTGCCTAAGTGTAGAACCTTGCATTTGTCCCTACTGAAATTCGTTTTGTTAGTTTTTACCCAGTTCTCCATCCTTGACTCCTGATTCTTTCCTCTGCATTGTTAGCTACCTGTCCTAGTTTGGTTTAATCTGCAAGCTTGATGAGTGTCTCCTCAATTCCTTCATCCAACTCATTTATAAAGATGTTGAACAACACCAAGCCCAGGACAGAACAGTCGTTAGGTCCCGTCAATTCAATGAGTCTGCTCAGAATATAACAGCATAAAACCCGTTATGTTTGATTGCAGATTTTAAAATCAGTGAATGGTATCCTAACAATACGATCTGTGTATCTCATTAGATCATGTATGACTTCTTCATCCACTTTATTTAGACTAGTTGTGAGGGAGGAGTTTTAAGCTAGCAGGGGATAACTTGTCGTGTTTTAGTGAGTAAAAACTGGGCCTAAGATAGAAATAAGGGTGTCTGTCTCCCCTTCCCATGATTTCTCCCTTGAAGAAAGACTATTCCTCTATTGCTATGAATGTTAATGGGGCAATAGTTGCTGGCAAAGATATTAGCAAAGGACAAGCTTATGTACTGATATGCACATATTCCTAATGAATGTGCCATGTGCATTCCTCCAGGATGTAACTTTGTGCATAGGCTTCACATACTGCCTGCCTTGGATAGTGTGCAGGTGAAAAATGGACGCAATTTTAAGGCTGCAACAATTTCCAGAACTCTGTTATCATCTGACACAGCTGTACACAAACAAATTGCTATTGTGTCTTATCTAGGCCATTGGGGGGAAATGGTCAACATAGGCTATGCCATCAGAATGACCTCTCTTTTATATATTGCCTTCCAGTGCCCATCAGTATACTGTTGCTCATGAAAAACTGCTCGGCCACCTTTACTCACTTGAAACACTAACATAACTTTATTGCACAAACTGCACATATCCTCACTTGGGTCTCCCTGATCTTTTCTCTTCTGGTCGTCACTTTTTGAGCATCAGATTCCTTCTCTTAAAAACAGCAAGACTTGTTTTCTGGTCTATACTCTATGGAGGAAAGTATAAGCTCCCTGGCTAGAGGCAGAACAGTGTCTAGTTTTTAAGAAGCATGGAAGGATTCCAGGAATAAAATGGAGACTACTTACTCCATAAGTAAGCAAAGATAACCAACTAAGAACCAAATTACATGCAATGTGAAACATCCATAATCAGATCTCCCAGCATCTTTTTATTGTCCTTAAGAAAGTCTTGGGGCTCACTGGGAAGGTTAACTATTTCTCCCTCTGCCTATTTCCAATGCAAATCCTCCACCTTAATCTGCTATTGGTTGTGGAAGGAAAAAGCAGGGCTGGCTCTACCATTAGGCAGAGTGAGATAATTACCTCAGGCAGCAGGTGCTGGGGAAAATCAATGGCAGCCTCCTGAGCCTCCTGGCAATTTCCCTCTGTTGCAGATCAGAAGCATGGTGCCATACGGGCCTACTTTACATTTCCTCAACTAGCCTGCACTGGATGACATTATCCCATTGCCACGGTTGAAGTATGATCCAAATCCTAATCAACCTCTGTACATAGAAGGGGGAAGATATGCCATCCTGTCCTTTGCCACAGACAGCAAAATGTATTGGGCCAGCTTTTGAATACCTGTATGTTTTCCTCTTAACAGATAATAATAGGCTTGGGAAAGGTGCAGTTTTCTTTGGAGGATCAGCATGAGTCAATCCTTCTCTCTCTCCATGCCATAGCCCCAATCCAAAAAGCACACACACACACACACAATGGTGAGTCTGCTTCAAACTCTAATTGTCCTTTGCATCAGTTGTTGCTAAAAATCCATAATCTGTTGTCTGCCATCTTACTCCTTCCATTCAGGCACATTCTCACTTGTGGTTCAGGTGCAGAAGCATAATTAACCTTGAAGCATTCGTCCTGTACCTCTTGCTCCTAGGCTTGGAATGTATAGCTGTTGATGGTGGGGTTTTGTCCCCAAGTTTAGATCAATCCTACTGAAAGATGCTGTCGTGGGACCTTCCCTTTCCAGTTTCCAGCAAGTGGGTTTTCTGTGCCCTCCCTGTGTTCTGTGTGTTCCCTTTCCACAGGCTACTCAGAGGAGGGTGATGATCTTCCATGTCCCTCTCTTTCTCATCCTTGGAGGTGACCATAGACTCTGCCAAACCCTGATGAAGTTTTGATCTGGGTTTGCCACTCAGAGCGTTTCAGTGTATGCTGCTATCTCAGATATCTTCATTCATGTCCTTCCACTAGCTTACATTATAACATATTTTGGATTTGGTGATCGAATGAGATAGGACAACCCTTCACTTCTGGAAATGATGCCTTATGAGGAACGGCTTAGGGAGCTGGGTATGTTTAGCCTGGAGAAGAGAAGGTTAAGGGGTGATATGATAGCCATGTTCAAATATATAAAAGGATGTCATATAGAGGAGGGGAAAAGGTTGTTTTCTGCTGCTCCAGAGAAGCGGACACGGAACAATGGATTCAAACTACAAGAAAGAAGATTTCACCTAAACATTAGGAAGAACTTCCTGACAGTAAGAGCTGTTCGACAGTGGAATTTGCTGCCAAGGAGTGTGGTGGAGTCTTCTTCTGTGGAGGTCTTTAAGCGGAGGCTTGACAGCCATCTGTCAGGAATGCTTTGATGGTGTTTCCTGCTTGGCAGGGGGTTGGACTGGATGGCCCTTGTGGTCTCTTCCAACTCTATGATTCTATGAACCCAGCTGCCTCCCGTGTGCTCTTCAGGCTCTCTTACAACCTGGCAGGACCAATGAATATCTACCAAAGTTACCTTCTGCCTTACAGGCACACCCAGTTGTGGGGCCAAGGAAAATCCCAGCAGCAGCAGGAAAACAACAAACCAGGAGGCTGCCTGAGGGAGGGCTTTGATGTTATTGGATGGCTACAAAGACGTGGTGCTCCTGGATGACTGCAAAGCTTTGGTATGACTGGATTACCACATACTCACAAGAGAATATCCAGCTGGGTGGCAGGGGTGGGGAGTTGTCTCCCTTTAGAAGTTGCCCCATGCCTTAACCACATGATACAGAATTTCATTGCTTTATTTTTGCCCTTGTGAATTCTAAAAACAAAAAACACCCAAATATTCTGATGATTGTGTTATTCCAAGAAGTATTGATTCCACTTCATGTGTAACCCTGTAGGAAGCCCAATGAATCAATCTCTTGCTGCCAGTTACAAATTTACCTGTCTTTTCACTCCGTTACTCAGGAGTCCCAGAGGATCCTCGCAGCTCCAGGAGAACACTTACAGTGCATCTGGTGGGCTTTCAGAACTCAAGAGCTCCTTCTCTTTCTGCTTCTGTGCTATCACTTCCATCTGCCTACCCAAAGAGCCACTCTCCCTCTTCTGCTGAAGACCTTTTATGTTGCTGCAGCAAGAGACTAAGATAATTCCTCAGCTGGCAGCTTCTGCACCATTCCATCCCTGCCCACTTGCGTTTACTTCTGGTTGGGTCAATAGCTGTGGTCTAAACCACTGAGCCTAGGGATTGCCAATCAGAAGGTCAGCAGTTTGAATCCCCACGATGGGGTGAGCTCCCATTGTTCGGTCCCAGCTCCTGACCACCTAGCAGTTCGAAAGCAGGTGAAAGTGCAAGTAGATAAATAGGTACCGCTCCAGCAGGAAGCTAAACGGTGTTTCCGTGTGTTGCTCTGGTTCACCAGAAGTGGATTAGTCATGCTGGCCACATGACCCAGAAGCTGTTTGCGGACAAACACCGGCTCTCTCAACCTATAGAGTGAGATGAGGGCTGCAACCCCAGAGTCGTCTGCGACTGGACCTAATGGTCAGTGGTACCTTTACCTTTAGCTTTAAGAACACATTAAGCTGGGGATATGAGATGGACTTTAATTATTAGAGGTATTAAAAATGTTTCAGATATTCCCCCCATGCTGTCTCATTAGCCAGACCTGCAGATATTGTCAACCTTGTCTCAGCTAAAGTGATTAATCACTAGAGGTTAGCAGGCATCTCTCGGGCACCCTCTTTCTCATCTTCCTTTTGCAGTGAAAGATGATTTATATAATCCAATGAAAGCTTAACAAACTTATCACAACTATTCATACTATTTTATATGGAGATCACCCTTGTGGTACAAGCAAACAAACCTCAGAATCATGTCCAGCTACCCACCATCCTGATGAACGTCTTGATATTAAACAGCTAATCAAGGTATCTTTTCACTCACCTTCACCTTAATCGCTGTAAAGGAAAATGAGATACACATGTCACAAATCTGGGACTGTCCCAGGATAACAGGGACACTTGGAATGTCTGGAAAGGCAGACTTTAATATGAAAAAGTTTCTAAGCCCCTTGGCTATACACTGGACTATGCATCAAAATCATAGGATACAAGAAGTATAACACAATATCACAGCCTTCTTGAATCAGGCATGAAATGTATACAAAAAGGATATTACTTCAAGCAAGGCCAATTCAAGGGGAATAGAGAGAAAGGAGGAGAGAGATTCAATTTTTATCTTGCCCTTTTCCAGCTATAAAAGTTGACAGCCCTAGACCCACCGCAGCCATTGATGTTTCTTAACATTTCCCCAACCCCAAGAAACAATAATGTATTTCCCAGATATCTTTATCAGCCCTAAGGTGTTATGTATGGCCAGAACATTTACTTTTTTATTTCCACTGACTGTATCTTCGCAAAGAGCTTTTCTTAAGCCAAGCAGATACAGAGCCAATAAAAATCTCTCTCTTGTGCTCTTGGGCCATTTCGGCAACATAAGTTTTTGATGAAAGAGCATTGACCTTCATTATTGTCCTTCCTCTTTGCAGGGATTTTTAAAATTAGGAAACAGATACTGAAATATCTCATTACTTGCTTTGTTTGTCTAAACTTTTTCCTCCCACTCACATCACTGCAAACATATTATTATTTGTTATGAGTCTATAAAATCTACTTCACCCCCCTTACATTGGTGTAAGTGCAAGGACTTCAGTGCACTTCGTGCCATTTGTATAGGGGATTCTCATACCCCTAGCCAGGACCCCACCTGGAGAATGGCAATGAGGAACCATGGGCCATCAATGTGCTGAATCAATAGATAATAAAATGCTTTGAAAAAAGTAGGTGTGGGCGTCACACTTATTGATTCCACCCCATTGGTTCATCTGGCCTTCTTTATGGAAAAGTGTTTTATGCTTGTATTTGTTTATTATAAGCATTCAATTACTGCCTTTCAACTGATGGTTCCCAGGGCAACCAATAAAAGAGCAACCAAAATGGTCAATGGGGCTAGAACAACCAAGCAATGAGCCTCTTTTTGAACAACAACAACAAAATATAAAAGAAATTATATACTTTTTTATTAAGTATGGGGTGGAGAAAGTTGACAGAGAGACTTGTTTCTCCCTTTATTATAATATTGTGAGATGCCCTGGGGTCTTCTAATGACGCTAAATGTTGGGAAATTGAGAAGAGGAAGAAAGGAAGTGCCTCTTCATATCTTGTATAGCTTTACTATGGAATTTGCTGCTACAAGATGTGGTGATGACCACCAGCTTCATGGAGATATCCTCCATGAATAGCTGTCTGTCAATAGCTTCTAGCCACCATGGCTATGTTCTGCTTCTACCATGGAAGGCAGCAATGGTTCTCAAAACCAGTTGCTGGAAACTGCAGGAGGGGAGAATGCCCAGGCCATGCTTGCCAGTTTCTCACAGGCATCTGGTTGGCCACTGTGAGAAGAGGATGCTGGAATAGATAGGCCATTGGCCCGATCCAGCAAGCTGTTCTCATGACAATGACCTCATGGTTTACTTCTGGACTTCCTAAGGTTGGTCATTATCAGATACAAGATATTGGACTAGATAAGCTTTTCTTCTGATCTAACAGGGCTCTTATTTTTATACAAATAAAATCCATACACACTGAGACAAAACCAAAACCACCGTTCTAATGTAAACATAAGGCTTTGGATGGGTAACTGTTTGTATGTGTACATGTATTCACATTAATCTTACAAATGAGAGTACTGTGCTCTTGTATGCAAGCCCAACATGTGGCACATAACACATGTGTATCATGTCCACATCCCATCCCATATGGTACATTTTCAGTGCAGGGCCCTTGTAAAGTACATGCAATTTTCTGAGTATAACTTGCACGTCACAAATATGCACATGCAGACTTCACAGACCTGGTACAGCACACATCAATTTATAACCCAAAATTCATACTTGAGTATGATAAGCAAAGTGAAACTCAGCCCCATGACGTCTAGAGTTTCTCAGTCTATTCAAATCGAGACTTCTCTGGGAAATTGAATTTGGCTCACATATTAATAATCATTGTGACTGTCAACTCTCATATTTAAGTTAAATGACTTTATGCAGCACAAATTAGTTACAGATTGAAAAGATAATGAACCAGTGTTTCTTGAGAAGTTGCTTTTGTAGGGGTTTTTGTTGTTGTTATTTCTCTGAAGCTGGTGGGTACTCACTTTCAGAGGCCTAGTATGTTTTTTAAGTCACATTCTAGCATGGCTAACAGCCCTCATTCAATTTCCAGTGTCAAAATGTTTGCATATGTCTATTGATGTGAAGGAGTAAACTGCTTCATAAAGTATAATGGAAAGCATGTGATTAAATGTCTTGACGGGGAAAATAATTGCCAGCAGTTATGAAAAACAATGTGATTGCTTTAATAGAATGAATTTTAACATATTAACACCATGAGCAGCACAGGGATTCACAGCCATATGGAGAAGCTTCATCAGCCTGACCCTAAATAGGTGGTATTGTACTAGCTGCCACTGCAATTTCTGGTCAGAGGCACCTCAGTCAGCACACACAGTTCTTGATCACTGATGTTATAGCCCCAGTCAGGGCATGAGCCTATTAGCAGCCAGTTAGCCCATCTATTGTAAGGATCCTCAGCATGCGTTAGCTTATAATATGCAAAGAGTTATAGGTCTGAGGGAAAAGCTGGGAAATAACCAGTTAAACATCCTACTGCTCCCATAAGCTCATTAGGTAGCCCGTAGGCAAGCTGCTATATCTCTCCTCTTAACACACACACACACACACACACACACCAAATTTGCAAAACAGGGATAATACTTACAGAGATAATACTTCCAGGTTCTACTTTCAGGATTGTTGCAAATCATAAAGCAATATAAAACAATTGAAACACACCGAACACCCAAAGCACTGTAAGAATTTGAAATATGTTCTTAACATTGGAGTCAACTCCTAGTGGCTGAGGTCCCTTCATCCCCACCCCAATAAAATATTTGAGGGAGCCAAGACCCCCCCCCCCAAAAAAAGTTGATGGGCATTGCCAATAAAATGGTGTATGTGTGTGTGCTGTGTCATGCAATCGATTATGCAGGGAGGGGCTTACTGGGCCCCCTAAATTTTATTCAAGTTGGCACCCCTGGTTCTTAATAATGTAATATTATCATAAGAAGAGCCCTGATGGATCTATCCAAAGATCCATCTCTAGACCAATGTCATGTTCTCAAAGTGACCAAGCAGACACCTATGGAAAGCCTACATGCAACAGGCACTCTGATTCCCAGCAGCTGGTATCTATTAAAAGCTATGGATTTTATATAGCATTCATTCATATTCCCCCAAAGTCTATTTTCTTATGGCTGAAGGTAACGTGGCTGTTCTGCCTGATGGCAAAGAAAATCAATACAAATTACTGTCGCTTAGGAAATGCGTAGCATTCACAATCAAAAAGAATACACACAATATGTCTTTAAGAGAGAAAAGATAACATATACAGAATAGCCCAGTTGTACTGTGTGCAGTCAAAAACACATACTGGGAAACACTAACCTTCTCCCACTTTCTTTTCAAAAAAATATTGTTAAAGTTATAGGGGGAAATGATAGCTGCTAGCCATTTTCTCTCTGAGAAACTATGAAACACATGCTATTTACTAACTGATATATGATCATGTTTGAACAGACCTAATATTCTGTTCTTCAACCTTGGGCCACCAGATGTTGTTGGACTACAACTCCCATAATCCCCAGACAGTTTACCAATAGTCAAGAATGATGGGAATCATAGTCTAACAACATAAAGGCTTTAAAGTCAGGGATGGCAAAGTTGTGACCCTCCAAATATTGCTGGATTCCAACTTCCATCAGCTCCAACTATGGTAGCAGTTTCAATGGTCGGGGGTGACAGAATACGTAGTCTCTGGAAGGCCACAACTTCTCCATCCATAAACTAAGTTGAGGAGCCATGGAAGGGAAGTGAGAGGAGGTTTAGCTGCTCATGGAAGTGGAGTTGGAAGAGATCAGACCTTGAAGTGCACCCAAATTTATTTCACATGGTGAGCTTGGAATAATCACAGTTATTTCCTGTTTCACATTCCACCACAAGGAATGTGCCAACCAGGTGAGCAAAAGCTACGTGACAGGAGTGTCCCTTCGATTTATCTGGAATTTCCATGCATGCTTTCCACTGACAAAGGGAAGATGTTCTCATGTTGTTGTTGTTCAGTCATTCAGTTGTGTCCGACTCTTCGTGACCCCATAGACCAGAGCACGCCAGGCACCCCTATCCTCCACTGCCTCCCGCAGTTTGGCCAAACTCATACTAGTCACTTCAAGAACACTGTCCAACCATCTCATCCTCTGTCGTCCCCTTCTCCTTGTGCCTTCCATCTTTCCCAACATCAGGGACTTTTCCAGGGAGTCTTCTCTTCTCATGAGATGGCCAAAGTACTGGAGCCTCAACTTCAGGATCTGCCCTTCCAGGGAGCACTCAGGGCTGGTTTCTTTAAGGATGGATAAGTTTGATCTTTTTGCAGTCCATGGGACTCTCAAGAGTCTCCTCCAGCACCATAATTCAAAAGCATCAATTCTTCGGCAATCAGTCTTCTTTATGGTCCAGCTCTCACTTCCATACATTACTACTGGGAAAACCATAGCTTTAACTATACGGACCTTTATCGGCAAGGTGATGTCTCTGCTTTTTAAGATGCTGTCTAGGTTTGTCATTGCTTTCCTCCCAAGAAGCAGGCGTCTTCTAATTTCGTGACTGCTGTCACCATCTGCAGTGATCATGGAGCCCAAGAAAGTAAAATCTCTCACTGCCTCCATTTCTTCCCCTTCTATTTGCCAGGAGGTGATGGGACCAGTGGCCATGATCTTAGTTTTTTTGATGTTGAGCTTCAGACCATATTTTGTGCTCTCCTCTTTCACCCTCATTAAAAGGTTCTTTAATTTCTCCTCACTTTCTGCCATCAAGGTTGTGTCATCAGCATATCTGAGGTTGTTGATATTTCTTCCGGCAATCTTAATTCCAGTTTGGGATTCATCCAGTCCAGCCTTTTGCATGATGAATTCTGCATATAAGTTCTCATGTAGTTCCTTATATTTTTGTGCATGTCTTTTGTACCCCTGATACTGCACCCTTTAAAATTTGAAACACTCCACAAGTTAAAGTGATCTGAGTTTCTCTTCTGCCAATTCTTGAAGGAAAGAAGCATAGCAGAAGCATCACTAAATAAAACAGTAAGCCTTAGTTGAAACACACACACACACACACACACACACACACCGGTTTTGAAGAACCCCCACCTCTCATCAAATACAGCACTTGGAACTGTTACAGAATAAAAATGTCTTAAAGTAGATCTGGAGTTCCTAATCCTCTCCTCCAAAGTTATCGTAGATGTTGTCACAGTTTTAAAAGAGAAATCACTTTAAAAGGATCCACCACTGTGAAATAACTGTATTTGGTATTTAATTGACCCGTGAAACTGATGCTTTGTTAAAAAGCTGATTCTGCAAGAAAAGCTGATTTTGAAAGCACCGTGGCAAGCAGATGCATTCTGGGAAGGAATTAAGTGCCTGCTGGTAGGGGGGTGATGGGTTGCTTCATTAATAAAATGTGAACAGCAGATAATGAACAGATACCATGGAATGCACATACAAAATTTATATAACGAAGGCACCTACCCAAAAGATTCAGCTTTAATTTATTGACAATACATGGGCTTCTACAAAGCACAACTTTCCTATGCAAGACAGAGGGTGACTAAATAATAATAATAATAATAATAATAATAATAATAATAATAGTCATGCCAAACAACTTGCAATGAAAGAAATCCAGTACTGCTTTCCCAAAACATATGGCTAGACTTAAAGGCACATCAGACTTTATGGTCTTCCTATTCAGAAAGCATTTAAGTGTAGGAAAAAGAAGGAAATTCCTGGAGAGCACCATATACGGTAATTGTACATATATGCAGATTTGCTGTGGCTGCATGAGCTAAGACTAATTGCAGCTTCCTAGTCATGCAGTCAAATGCAGGCTGCCTTTTCTTTATCTAAGAAATGGGCTCTAATAGGGAAGATCCACTGAGGTGGAGACAAGATTTTTTCTCTGTAGTGGAGGAAGGTTTTCACCCACCAATTTCAGTTCTTTTAACTCACATGATAGAGCAAAGTGCAGTCATTACTCTGGCTTTTCCACTGACAATATGGGGCTCCCCTTGCTCTGTCCCTGCTGCCTATGCCTTAGCATGAATGTTTGAGGTGGTGACGTCTTTGCATGTAGCCTTCCAAAAGTGTAGGCTACCCTAGAACCTTGATCATTCAGGTTTCCAGGACCTTCATGAAGGTTTCCAGATCTCTGCATGCAGGCTTCCCCACCACAACTGTCCACACTAACACGTGGACCATGGAGACAGGTGGAACCACACATAGCTGAGTATTGAACCAAAGTGTTAGGTTTCTGTTCCTCTCACTGTGCAGTCACAAGGCTGTGTTTATACATTCCAAGACTGATTGTTGGAATCACAGGAGCGGATGTCTGCTGTACTCTGTTTCCGGTTGTTGTTGTTTTATTCTTCTTTGGACTTCTCTCAGTGAGAGGAGACATGTTTTCTTTTGTTCTGCCTTATGTTTAGTAATAAAAATAGTTTGTAGCACACACCTCTGCCTTAGTGCGTCTGTGTTTTCTACTCTGCAAGATATCTGAATATGTGCCCGGTATCTGCAAGGCATGGGTCATGGTACGACGTTGGGAAGGCTGCACCCTGGAGAGCTGCACGCTCATCGCTGATGGGGGAGACAGGCTGGAAACATTCCTGCATTCTGCCTGGGGGATCGTACTTGCCCCCACTCAACCTGGCACAAAGATGTGAACCCACAAAGTTGTTCTCTCTCTCTGTACTTTGGCCCTTGATCAAAGTAGCAGATGAAAGGAGCTGCTCTTTCCCATAGAAGTGAATTGCAACCATTTAATTCTGTGGGAGAAAGTTAGCTGAAGTTAGAGCAAAATTTCACCCCTGACCTGCTAGAATTGCTGGCAAATCAATGTCCTGAGTGTGTGTCGCCATGTTTTGCCCATACTCGGTAATATCATTAAGAGCAACCCCTGACTTTCTCTCACAGAAATCTGCAAGAGCCAATTAATATTATAGAAGAAAATTAAATAACTGGATAGAAATTTTAGGTGGAAGTTAATTGATTTGGGACAGGAAAACAGAACTGGAAATAGAATTCCATCTGCAGACTTATCAGGAGAGCATACCGAGACTGGTGTAAAAAAAAGACAAATCTGCTCATAAGTAATTTTAAAAATAAACAAAGCTTCACCAAATGTTCAAGCACAAGTCAGTGAAATCACAAATAGTTGAAACACCATTGGAGAAGCCAGCAAATACCCTCTAAACATCTTTTGTAGATAATCAACCAAGTTTTATATCCTCACTCTACTTAAAAATAGGGGCATTAATTGAATCAAAACTATTAGTGCAATGGGTTGTTGTGGTTGTGGGTTACAGCACATAAAAACATAACACAATGATTACAATTTCGAAAAACCCAGTCCTAACCCAAAACAATAATTCCACACAACACATAAGTCATGATGATTAATATTAGTTGGATTGATAAATTGATCCATCAGTGTGACTATGGCAAATTTTAATTGCAGACAAGTTTTAATGTCAATTGGCAAGTTAAATATAGACTTGCTTAGGGTATTAACAGTAAGAAGGTATGAAAAATGAAGCATAAAAATGGCATTTGTCATTTTTGTTTATTAAATTGTAAGCTCTTCAGTTTCTTAGAAAGTCACTAGGATTGAGGTTTGGGTAATATGTTTGTAAGCATATTTAAATTTAATCAATTAAGTAACTGATTAATGGGTTAAAAGGCAACAGTAATACAACTAAAGGTGTTCTAGTTGTTTGACAGCCTGAAGGGGGGAAATTTGCAAAACATACCCTTCCAAATATTTTTCATTCCTTTAATGATTGGGAGTGAGGTTTTAATAATCCTTTTATACAAAAAATGTTTCAGTTTAATATATATTATAAATACCCCATAGTAGATGGAAATTATTATAGCTATTAAGGCCTTCTAAGGCATTATGCAAATTCTCCTTTAACTGTAATACTATTTCATACAACCAGGAGCAATGAAATATGAGATTAGTTTAATTGTAAGGAAACAAAGCACAACAACTTTGCTTAATAAAAAGGCAGGCAAGTATGGTGAGACCAACTCCCTATTCAGTGTGGTAGACAGAAAGGCACTGATATTCATTCAAGGCAATACATTTTTACTAAATTGGGGTGGGAAAGACCTCAGGTCCAGGGTCTTAAGTACAATAGTAGGGAACATTCAGTGTGTGGCTTAAGGAGTTAATTTTGTCAGGGGCGGAACAAGGGGGCAGGGGGCAGGCCGCCTTGGGTAGCTCCCTGGGGGAGTGACACTCAGGGTGGGGCCCCACAAGGTCTGGGGGACAGTGCACTGGCCCCCTGCTGAAAATGTTTGCTTACCCCTGATCCAAACAATTCTAAAATATCAGCAGGAAACAGACATCCAAATCTAGAATATTCTTAATTAATGATCTCTAAATAATAAACACAGCATTGTCTTGTTAACTATAGAAGTGGTTTGGTTCTCTCTTTCATCATAATACAAACATGAGAAGTAGTTCTATGTGTGCAGGAGTAGTTCTATGCGTTTACATGACTTGCTAAATGTGCAGCCAGTGGGGATGGGGCTCACAGTCCTCTTTCAATGTGTTCTCCTCATGTGAATCAATCTTCAGCCACAGATCAGGATGCAAAACATAGTCACGTTCTTCCCTCATTAAAAATATTAAAGACTGAAAGATGAAATTGCTATGTTGTAATCCAGATATTGCTTTTTCTTTCCTTTTAAACGGGCGTGGGATCCCTGTGGCCCTCCAGCAACATCTGGAAGCTTACAGCTTCCCCACCCTGCTCCAAATCAGCTGCTTAATCTGTAGCAGATTTAAGAAGCACAAGGAGGATCATCAAGGCTGGGTCTTGACAGCAACTTAGTTTAAGGACTATGAAGTTGCATTCTTAGATACATCCATGCATGGTGTGCATACTAGATAGATGTCCACTACATGAGAGGAATGTGTTTAGAAAGGTTTCCATAAAGAATTAAGTGGGTCATTGGTTAGCCTCAGCTGTGAAATGTTGGAGGGTATTCAGTATGTTCAGTGAATCTCAGCCAAATAATTTTTTAAAAGCAAATTTCTGGAGGAAAGTAGGGCATCTACTGATTCACCCATGCAATGTGAAGATGAAAAAGATTATTACTGTAGTGTACCACTTCCCTCACACTGCAAATAAAGCAAAACATTGTTTTATTTCATTAAAAAAAACCAAAGCTAAATCTAACATGCGTTTGCAGCAAATTCTCACTTGAAATTGATATTGGCCCAAGGCTGATCAATGGCTTCTGAGTTAATGCTTTATTTTCTGGTATGACTTAAACTAGTAACACACAGAGAGACAAGTTTCTACTGAACATCTTCTCAAATCGACTCCCAAAAACTGACATGCTGAAAGCTATATGACAAAGGTTAGATGCTGGAGAATTCCTAGATTGACTCTGGCTTTGATTCTGAAAGTTTTATTTCTGGCATAAGCCCCAGTCACTACAATGGAGCCTTTTTCAACAAATGGCTCTGAGAGGCAACTGTCAAAGTGGGATACCATTTATCTATTTAGATACATGACCCAGGTTCTTTCTAACAAGACTTGCTTCAAATAGTTAAAGATTTCTTTCTAGCCAATTAACTGCACAGCTTTGCAGATTAATCAATGTTTTATCTGATTTTAAAAATGCAAAAAACTCAGTTCTGACTTTTTTTTTTTGCTAAAAAGCCCTCTCTCATTTTGTCCCACATGAACTACTTTTCCCTCCCTTTAGCTTTTCCAGAACTAGAATTGTAAATGATGTACCTTATTTGTTTGCACACAAATAAGAAGAGAGCTTGACAGTTTCTGCAGTACCCCAAATGGGAACATATCTTAAATTAAATACCTTCTGCCTATATACTGGCTATGTTCTGCCTCCACTGTTGGAGACAGAGTGTTTCTGAAAACCATTTACTGAAAACCCACAGAGGGGGAGAGTGCTTTTGTGCTCTGGTCCTACTTGTGTGCTTCCCATAGACAACTGGTTGGTCACTGTGAGAGCAGAGTCCTGGACAAGATGGACCACTGACCTGATCTAGCAGGGATTTGTCCTGTTCTTATCCTGCTAGTTGACTAAGAATACAAGGACTGAGCAATAGTCGTCGTCCCCCAGTCCCAGCACCCAATTTCCACAAGATTAACCTAATTGACCAACAGCTTTATCATAACCATGAATATTTGTTTTCAATGGGGCTTCATTCCTCTTTCACATATTTATAATTGCCTTGTTCTATCAAGAACTTTGTATGACTTCACAAAAGAAACCTCAATGGACTTAAAGGAACCTTTGGGATTTAGATACCACTCCCTAATTAGAACAGATTCCCCTACTTGTATATTTCATTTGAAATGCCTATCTTTGTTGCTGACATTATAGGATCCTGATTTAGAGTTTGAAGGCAAAAACCATTTGGCTCTCGATTATATGTGACTCCACAGCTGCTGTGTTTGTTTGTTCTCCCAGTTTCTCTATTATCAATGCTCTTATTTTATTAAGAAATATAGATCTAATATTCTTTTGGATGCTCTGTTTTTATGAATTTCTATTACTTCTCTAATAAAATGCCAGGCAAATGAATTTATGTGAAAACATAAAGAAAAACTAGAAAATGAATCCATAGGCAAGACAAAGAAAAAGGCACCACAGTATGAGTTCAGTTATTATCCACTAAAAAAAACTTTATTGTTGCATTTTGTTTACTCAACAGCATATGTCTGCAAAAATTAACTTTTTATAAAGCCAAATATTCTTCCCCAGGCTACTCAGTACTATAACTTCTGCTGTATCCTTTAGATGCTTCTTAATACTCTAGCCAGAATAGACAGCCAATCTGTTACTTAAGTTACAAACTACTATTTCAGATGTGAAAAATTGGGACAAAAAAAAAGATAAATGTCCACTATGGGTTGTGCTAGCATTCTCTGTCTGCTAGTGTAAGGGAGGTTGTGCTATCAGGGAAGTGAGATTTCATGCTGCACAACAGAGGAATGCAGTGTAACAGTTGCGCTAGCAGAAACTCATTGGGCAACTGATTGCACAATCTATTGTGCATAAAAGTTACCAGCAACCTGCTTATGCATTCTCTTCTGCAGCTATGTTCTGCTGGTGAGTTTACCAACCACTAAGTGACTTGAACTTAGCATTACACTAGATACAACCCTTTGTGTTTTAAGAAATAAACTAACAGAAAGAGTGGCACATGTAGTAGCAGAACTTACCTGGACAGAAATAGAGCAGAACAACAGTGAGATTGGAGGTGCATGGCTGAAGCACCATCACCAATTCAGCACAACTGCCAATGCACCAGACCGCCCCAACCTCACTGCCACCTTATCACCCTCAAGATAAGCAGCAGCAACATTGGTGTTGGGAGGGTGCCTCCATCCCAACATGTGTGCCACTACTACGGTGTTTCCCAAACTTGGGTCTTTAGCTTATTTCATACTAAAATTTCCATCATCTCTGAACCAGGAGGCAGGCAGGTGTGGAGGACTCCCTGGTCCTGAATGGGAGAACTGTGCCCCTGAAGGACCAGGTGCGCAGCCTGGGAGTAATTTTGGACTCACAGTTGTCCATGGAGGTGCAGGTCAATTCTGTGTCCAGGGCAGCTGTTTACCAGCTCCATCTGGTATGCAGTCTGAGACCATACCTGCCCACAGACTGTCTTGCCAGAGTGGTGCATGCTGTAGTTATTTCTTGCTTGGACTACTACAATGTGGGGCTACCTTTGAAGGTGACCCAGAAACTACAACTAATCCAGAATGTGGCAGCTAGACTGGTGACTGGGCGTGGCTGCCAAGATCACATAACACTGGTCTTGAAAGACCTACATTGGCTCCCAGTACGTTTCCGAGCACAATTCAAAGTGTTGGTGCTGACCTTTAAAGCCCTAAATGGCCTCAGTCCAGTATACCTGAAGGAGCATCTCCCCCCCCCCCATCATTCTGCCCAGACACCTCAGTCCAGTGCCGAGGGCTTTCTGGCAATTCCCTCGCTGCGAGAAGCCAAGTTACAGGGAACCAGGCAGAGGGCCTTCTCAGTAGTGGCATCCACCTTGTGGAATGCCTTCCCACCAGATGTCAAAGAGAAAAACAACTACCAAACTTTTAGAAGACATCTGAAGGCAGCCCTGTTTAGGGAAGATTTTAATTTTTAACAGACTATTGTATTTTGATATTTTGTTGGAATCCGCCCAGAGTGGCTGGGGAAAGCCAGCCAGATGAGTGGGGTATAAATAAATTGTTGTTGTTGTTGTTGTTGTTGTTGTTGTTGCTGCTGCTGCTGCTGTTAACCACTGGTGTTGCTAGCTACGGATGATGGGAACAGTAGTCCAAAAACAAATGGGAAACACTCCACTACTAAATGTGGGTGCGATGTTCTGAATACAATTTCCCAACAGCTTCACTGATTTCAATCTTGACATATTTTAGCTAATTAGCCAGTTGGGAAGAACTATATGTACTTGCATAGTGTTAGTTATATAGTGGTGACTTTACTATCGCAACACACATGGAACAGTAAGACATGGCTAAGAAAGTGAAAAGAGGTGAACCTGAAAGCAGTGCCATATGGAGAGTATATTCACAAAGTGCAACTGTCTGATGTGTTTTGACAAAATATATTCTACAACAGCCATTGTTTGGATCTCATAGTTCTCCTGTGAGAAACATCCTGTAAGTACAAAAACACTGAGGCAACACCTTTTTGACAGATTGCTATAGTCAGGCAGCAATGAATATGCATTTGTAAACTAGCCTTTAGTTTACAATCTCTTAATCTTCCTAAACCAGATATCTGTGTTTTGTATCTATCAGTGTAGCCTTGTATGGTTGTCTCTCACACAATGAAAGCCTTCTGTAGTCGATGTTGGAAAGATGTAGTTTCAAATGTCTGAACGTGTCCCTTACCCTAAAGGAATTTGCAGTTCATTAATTCTTTATGCCTGCTGTTGTATAAGCTACTCTCTCTTTTCTTAACGTGGAAGAAGTGTACTTATTCTCATCCCAAATGTGTTAGTGGATTTGTCAATGATTTAGCTTCAGTGTGCTCCACTGCAAGTTAATTTTTCAAAAGCCAGTTTCTGTGCTATGTACAAGATGGGATGGGGCACACAGAGAAGGGCCTCAGGTGACAAATGAAGGGTCTGGGTTGATTCATATGAGGAGAGGCAGGCCTTGGACTACTGGCATCATAAGCCTTTATAGGTCAGAACCAGAACTTGGAATTGGGCTCAGAAACTAATTGGTGGCCAATGCAGCTGTGCAATTTGAAGAGCTAAGAAGACTATACCCCAGATTTTTTTAACATCTTTGCTCTTTATCAGATTTGTGCTATGTTCTCTGGCCCTGGCACCCCACAAACTCAGAGGAAGCCCTGGGCAGGGGAGGGGGACACCTCTTGAAGAGTCATCATTGTCATCTTCTTCTCCAGGACACATCAAGGAAGAGGACATGCTCCCTGCCATCTCAACAGCATAGGAACCAATGACTGCAGAATAAGACAACTGTATTTCAAGGTCTTAGGCAGGTTCACAGAAGGGAGTGGGGCTAAAGGCAGGGGGAGGCTGGCTGCTACACTTGTTGGAACAGAAACTCTTCTTACTATAGATCAGAGATCAGGAACCTGTGGCCCTCTGGAAGTTATTGGACTATGAGTCCCATCATCAGTGACAATTGCCCATGTTTGCTGAGACTGATGGGAGTCCAAGAACATGTGGAGGAATGCAGCTTGTCCATCCCTGCTATAAGCAAAAGCCTTTTCAGCCAGTGCTCTGTCCAAGGTTCTGATTGGCTCTGCTTAGTATAAGTCTATCAGATCTTGCCTTACCTACTGGGACCTTATCTTGCTGGATGTAACTTGATCAGGTTCTTGTTATTATGGTGTCCTTGATGGGTGTGCTATTGCCTTGACCAAGCCTTACTTTGCCTTATCCACCTCCATTTCTTCCTGCTAGCTGGTACCTGTACTGTGGCATGCTTTCCTGGGACCCTCAATCCTAGCAGGCAAGGGCCAGGTCATTCTAACATTCCAATGTTCTGTTTGCTCAAAAATCTGCCAGCAGTGTTCCTCATATGCTGCATTCTTAGATGGCACTTTAATAAAGAAAATCTGAAGGGTTATAACAATTCTCAGCTGACAGTGTGAAAAGAAAGGAGAATTATTCACACTAGAGGAGTTTCTAAATTAGACCCCTAGTGTGACTGTAACATGATAAGAAAGCACATTAAGTAAGCAGCAGCCTGCTACCAGATTAGCACTTCTTTGGAGAAGTGCATGAGAACCTCTATGATAACTCAGTGGTTCCATATCATATAAATGATGCAGATGCACAACAAAAGGGATAGCATTTATAAAACTGGAAGAGATATCAGAGGGTCCTTGGCTAAATTTCATATGACCCTAGGCCTTATTTCAAAAGCCTTATGCAAATAGTAAGTTCAGTTCTCAAGAAAGAGCCACCTCTCTCTTTCCCAGCAGCCTCTGGGCAGGGGGGTGACTAATGGAAGAGAGAGAAGAGGTGGCTCTGGTTTTAGCTCCACCCACTACAAGCATATGGTTTAAGAAGTCTGAAGCCAGCTGGTTCTCATCAGTGCCACCTGGTTCTCATCATTGGCTGTTCCTCCATGTCCTTGAAGGCTGAACAGCTGAAGGGGGAGTCACTCTGCCTTCTCTCCTTTCAGGCTGCTGTTCAGCAGGCAAAACTGACTCCCGACCCATTACAATAGTCAGAGAAAGGGCAGGAGGTTGTTGTTGTTGTTGTTGTTGTTGTTGTTATTATTATTTCAATAGACCTTCCACTCCAAACTCTGAAACTGTGGCCCTCCAGATATCGCTAGGCTACAATTCCTAGCCTCCCTGACCATTGAGCCTGCTTTTTGGGTTCAATGGAAGTTGGAGTCCTAGAACATCTGGAAGCTATCTGAGCAGTCATAGGTTTTACACTCCTGCTGTCAATAATTTGAAAACTGATGGACACAGAAGGGTTTTGGATCAAACCAAAGGCCCATCTATCCAGTATTCCCTTTTCACACCACTACCAGGTTTCATCTGTCATCACTCAGATGCAATGCATGTTGGACATGAACACAATATCCCTCTTCTGTTTCTCTTGATTTTCAAATATCCCTCTTCTGTTCCTCTTGATTTTCAAATATGATTTGCAGAGATACTCTGTCTCTGAACATGGAGGCTCCACTTAGCTTTTATGATGAATATGCTGTAGTCAACAATGCACTTGAAAATGGAAGCAAAAATCTAATACAAGGCAAAAGGGACATTTTCCCATATCCCCATGATACTTCCCTAGGAATCATCTGTGCAACTTGAAAGAAATTGAGAATGTACTCTCCTCTATATTCATATCTGTTCTCCGAATGCTGAGTACAGAGGGCACTGGTTTTTATTTGCACTGTGGCATCATGAGACTGTATTACAGAGCAGAGAAACCCATAATCTGGGCACCAAAGGAATGCTTAGAAATACAATGTGGTGTCATCTTGAATCCTGAATGAAAATAAAGCAAATATTTGTAGTGCCTTGCACATAACCCCATTAGAATCTGTGTCATTCATACCCTGCTTGCTGTACTTCCTTAAGCACAATTTGTGACTTTTGGACTGCTGAAGACTGGCAATTGTTACCAAACACAACTGCTGAAGGATGACAATATTTACCCAAGGTAAATGGGGGTGAAAAATACATGGTTGTGATCCTCCCCCCTCCACTCCAATATGTATGCTGAAAAGTTGCAGCTTACAATGACAAGCTTATTTTGCAGGCTCAGCCATTTGAATCTGAGCAACCTGTATTACTGAAGAAGTACAATAAGGGGCAAGTCAACCTTTTGGGGATTGCATGCCTGTGTTGGTTGGGTCCAGAGGCAAAATTGAGCAGTGTAATTAATTTAAATTTCCCTTTGGTCCAGTCAGCTAGTTCTTACACATACATACATACATACATACATACATACAAGCATGGGTTTTTAAAAAACATATACAGTGAAGAATGATGTTATTAATGGACACCAATGTTTAGGGCAGTAGTAGTGGACCTCAAAGGCTAAATGTAGACCCCAGGCCTCCCCATCAGGTCCCCAGGAATCTCCCCAAGCCATACCCCTCCAAAACCACACCCTTTCTCCCCAGGCCACACCCGCCATCAACTCTATACCCACCCCTTGGGTGTTTTTTGCCTAGCAAGAGCATGTTCTTGAACTTTGGTGTTTCTTGGTTTCCTAGAGGACGGCTAGAGAGAGATGTGCGTAGAAACTAGCCTACCATACAATGCTAACTTTTGCATTTGTGACTTCAGCAACTTCTGCCTCTGACTGCACCCACCATTGGCATGTGGCCCCTGGAAAGTTGTACAGCTGAGAATGTGGCCCTTGGTCTGAAAAGGTTCACCACCCCTGTTGTATAGCATAATTGGGGGGGGGGGAGGCAGGGAAATTTTAAGTCAGGCTTTTGTGCATATAGACATTCATGAACTCCTGCATTATACTTGCTATATATTTTGGAAAGTTGTTGGCTATGTATCATGGCACCTCTTAAGATATCAAGACCAAATTCTGCATGGCGGTTCCTGATATCAAGGGTTTGTTTATTTTTGGTTACAGCTGGAAGCCATTTTGAAACAAGATGGCAGAGCGAACCCTTCCAAACTGCACCCATTTTAACCACAGGTTTCAAAACTGCACTTTTGGGGTGGGGTGGGGTTCCTTTCAATTCACAAGCAACCACAGACATGAAGCTCGTAGTGTTATATAATATGAAGAAAGGGATACACCCACTTTCTACTGCAATGGCTTTCACATTCATCATAAGTGTCTGAACCAGGATATGAGTGGCATAAAGGGTTATGCTGTCAGAAGCAGTGAATATGGCTTTCCCACCAGTACAGTTTACAATTCCTTGCTGCTTTAGTATTTAAGCTTTGCACTTTGAATGACAGGGAGGATACTCGTGGTGGCCACATAAATCATTGTTACATTCTGCTGACTTTTCAGCCAGATCCTGAAGGTGTGACATGCTCGACTGGAGAGTCTAAGACCCATAAGCTACTCTCCTGTTCCGTATCCCTTTATACCCTCCCCATGGACTACAGCAGTTTAACCAGGTGGCTCCCACACAGGGAAATCATACTGTCTTGTAATTTTAAAAGCTATTGTTTGTGTTTATGGCAAGAGCAGAAAGTGGTGCTATCCAATTTCCTGAGTCACTGGCAAAATAGCTGGAGGCTAGGTAGGTTATTACTCTTTTAAAAGCAGATGGAAAAACACAAAGGTGATCTGAGAAGCACCCAGGTCCCCAGCTCAGCACATGATTCCTTGAAAACAAGCCATCCAATTTACTGCAGATTACATGAAATCTCTGCTATAAGCCTCTATTATCGTTCTATTAAATATTCACCATGCAACAATGCTTGTCAACACAATGAGCTTTGTTATTCATGGTTTGGTTAAACACAAAAAGACTCATGATATCTTGATTTTACAGTATGCATTTTGGCATAGAAGCCAGTTTACAAAGTGAGTACCAATGGCTATCCTTAGCTAAGGAAAGCTAAGGTCACCAGATCTAAAGACAAAGCAACAGGGTAGTATTATTTTATAAATTTATTTTAATGCAGCGATGACAAAATTATTGCTGCCCTGGTTTCATAGGACATCTCGCTATTGAATCATTTCAGCAATCCATCTAGACTTCTTAATGATGATTGTGAAAACAGGTGATGTGTTAGTGATCCATCAATATCACTTGTCCACTTATCTTATTTAAAAACAAATTAGTGAATAAATTATATCAGTATTGATGGCACAGCAGTTTCGAAGCCAGCTCATCTGTGACTTTTCCAATGCTAACTCTGCATTATCATACCATGGTGAAACCAGCTCCATAAAGACTTCACAAATCAAAGATGGTCAGGCATGGAGCACAAAACATAAGTTAGACAAGAAAAAGCCCGGGACAGGATGTACCATACCTGAATTGATGCATCTGAAGATCAAATGATTGGTTAAGTAAGTTTTCAGTTTTCAGTAAAAGTCATACAGACCTGTTACTTGGGATAAAAGGCACACACATTTATTACCTGTGACCATGTCTAAGGTCAAAGTTGAACATATGTGTTACTTGAAGCCACAAGCAAGCATGTCAGGAGTATATTGTGGAGCCCATGGCTGGCCAGACCTGACTTAGGGAACTTTTTGGCACCTTGATATAAGGGCTCCCTATATGATCTCTGTAATTCCTACAATGATACCACTTTTCTCTGGCCACTGATATCAGAGAAATCACAGCCAATAGACATGAACTAGGCTGTGAAGAAAAGAACAAAAGGTGTGTTGCTCCAAATACAGACTGCAGCTATTTAATAGTCAACAATTTTCATGCATATTCAAGATTCATCTATTTTTACAAACCAAACTAAATGTTCAAATCTGAATTGTGTCATTGAACACTACAAAACAACCACAATAATTACATAAAATACCAAGGATCACAGAACCACAGTACTGTAGAGTTGGAAAGGATCCCGAGCATCATCTAGTTCAACCCCCTGTGATGGAGGATTCTTAGCTAAAGCATCCATGGCAGATGGCCCCCCAACCTCTGCTTAAAAACCTCCAATGAAGAAAAGGCTACCACCATCAAGGGGAATCTGTTCCACTGTCAAATAGTTCTTACCATCAGAAAATGCTTCCTGATGTTTAGTCAGCCTCCAAAGCAAGAGGAAAACAAGCTTGTTCCATCTGCCACGGAACAACCCATTAGATATTACATGATTGCTATCATATCTCCTTTCAGTCTCCTCTTATCCACGCTAAACATACCCAAGTCCTTCAACTATTCTTGATAAGACTCTTGATCATCTTGGTCATCCTCCTCTGCACATGTTCCAGCTTGTCAATATCATTCTTAAACTGTGCTACCCAGAACTGGACACAGTATTCTAGGTGTGGTCTGACCAAGGCAGAATAGAGCAGTACTATGATTTCCCTTGACCAGGAAACTATACTTCTGTTGATACAGCCTAGATTGGCATTTGCTTTTTTGCTGCTGCTGCTGCGTTATACTGTTAACTCATGTTAAGCTATTGAAGATCCCTATATCCTTTTCACGTGTACTACTGGCAAGCCAGGTGTCCCCCATCTTATCTTTTCAAACTCTCTTGCAAGCTTGAGCTCATTCTGAACTTTGGCCTGCCTGACCTTCTCCCTTCAACTGTGTATACTCTGCCTTCATGATTCCCCCTTTCTTATACATGCCCTTCTTAAATCTCAGCTCATCTGCAAACTTCTTATGCAGCTACACCGGTTCCTATAGATGCCTCCAATTTTTCTTTCTTAGTGGATTTGTTTGCATTAGTGCCTTCAATATTTCACCTTTAAGAAATTCCCATCCCTCTTGGACTCTCTTCTCTTTGAGTATTTCTTGTGGGAATGTTAAAGAAGATAGGAAAGGATATATTGTTTTGATACTATCCCTCCTCACTGTGCTAGTGAGTAAACAACAGAGCACATTCCTTTTGCAACTTGTTGGCAGCAAGTTGATGATTTGTTAGAATCCTTTAATTAAGCAATCCAGTCTGGCTTGTCCGGTCTGGATTGTTCCTGGTAAGTTTCCCCTTTATTTCCCTCTAACAACAACAACAACACAGTCTTCTTTAAAAGTAATCTGAAGGCTGGCTTTATCTTGTGGTGACAGTAAAAAGAAGTCTGAGCTACATCTCAGACTTTCTGCTTGTGGGCTCCATCCTATGTGAAGGTTGAGCCATGTGTTGGCTAAGAACCAGCAGACCAAGAAACCAAGAGTCCAAGAGAGAGGTGGTTGAGTGGCCAGCCCATTTATCTGGTCAGCTACAGTCACGCCCATCTACCTGGTCACACACAGGGGGAGGAAGCTTCAGAGTAGGTATGATAGGAAGTCCTCCCTTTCTGGAGCCACATTCCCCTGGGTGTCCATTCTAGGCAACAGGAAAATGTTGTACTTAACTGCTCTAGTAATAATACACCCCACATTTCTGACCATTTCATCCAGTAGTTCCTCAAAATCAACCTTATTCAAGTCCAGAGTTCATGTCCATGTCCTGTGGTGGACCTGAATGATATGGATTCCCCTGTTCTTGGTTTTTCTCTCGGCAGCCTGAGGCTAAACTGGCTGCTATAGCAACTGGGATTTGCCACAGTTCTGACAGCTACGGCCAGATACTAAACAAACACAGCCTTTGAGACCCCACAGAAAGCCTCAGAATGGGCAGGTGATGATGATAGATTATGATGATTTATTGAATTTATATACTGCCCTATACCCAGTGGTCTCAGGGCAGATATCTCTCCTGGTCCTGCAAAGCATTTGTCAGCCAAGGAAACCATAATTCTTCTCCAGCTTACATTTCAATCTGACCTGGAGAATTCATAGAAATTGCTTAGAATATACCTGCAATTTTGCCCCATAACTTTATTTCTTGGAGGGCTAGAAATATACTTAAAAAGAAAGAAACTCTGTGTCTGGGGCAGGCATAGGCAAACTTGGCCCTCCAGATGTTTTGAGACTACAATTCCCATCATCCCTGACCACTGGTCCTGTTAGCTTGGGATGATGGGAGTTGTAGTCCCCAAACATCTGGAGGGCCATGTTTGCCTATGCCTGGTCTGGGGCATCTGTCCTGGGGTACCACTGGAAGTATTCATCAATGCCGTGGCATCTGAAAACACAGGGTTGGCAACCCCTGAGTGGAATTCAAGGATTGATCCAGTCTTAATCTTAATCACCATTACAAGGGTTTTGCGTCCTATTGAACACAGTGGCAATTACTTTTAAATAAACAAGCTTCAGAGTCATGTTCACAGAGGGTAAAATTATCCATCAAAGCTGTGTGTGTATGGATGTATAAACACACACATACAGCTGAGTCAGGGTTCTTTTTGGCATTCCAAAAAGGAGCAGAGTGTACACCACTTGCATATTATACAGGAAGTTGCTAAAAAGCAATTTTCAGCATTATAGTGAAGCATATATTTAGTCATCATTATTTTACTTTTCAGAGTCTAGATGATATCATCCTCTCAGCTGCTCAGTGAAGGGGAAATCATAGAGATAATTTCTGCTGAGAGGAAGCAACTGTGAGGCTGGAGTGTCTTTTTGGACTCACATTGAGACTGCATGGCGCCATTGCTCAAAACAGATCCCCAAACAGTTTATTTTTAAAAAAAATCTGCCCCCCCTCTTCATACTACTAAGATGTAAAAACAATAACTACAAAACCAATAAATACTCCCCCCAAAATGAATGATTTTGTTAGTTAAACTCCCTGGAATGTTGAAAGGTAGTTAATACAGGACATACTTATTCATTCATACAGATATGATTCCTAGTAAAACCTATTTCCTGATTTCACCAAAAGGCCAAAATTCAGGTTCAGTCTACTCAAGCAGCAAAACGTAGTGGCAAAGTTCTGGTGTGGTTGAAGAACTACTTTCAAGTGTGTGTGGTGACATCAGTTTGAATGCACACTCTGTAAAACCCAAAAATCAGGGTGTTTGTATGTTTGTTTGTTTTTTTTAATTTAGCACATAAGAGGGAAAGGTTCTAGCACTCCTTGTTGTGCTAGCTTTATACTTGCAGGGATCTTTTTCACACAGAGTACCATTTCCCACCTGTTTGGTTTCTGCACTAGACCTTGTACAAAGAAGATGCTTCTGTTGGGAGCTCAGTCTTCTGCATAAAGAAGTGAACTCATGAGAAATCAGTTTCTTTCTCTTGCTAATGCTTTCTTTGCTTGTACCTGTGTTATCTTACCTGTAACAGGGTTCGTTAATTGGTCAAATTCCTCAGCTGTGAAGTGACACTGTACACTCTCAGTTCTGGAAAATCACAGTATGGGTGTCTTCTGATAGGCTGTGAGGACTCAGGCCAGTTGCTAACCTGAAAAGTATAAATTGCCCATATTCCCTTTGGGTAATGCCTCACCTTTTCTTCCTTACCTTCCTGACACCTTTGTCCAGGTGGGGTCTTGGATTGTAGCAATATATTAGACTAGGCTAGTTTAGCCTTATCTTTTTCATGTTTCCCAAATGCTATTGTATTCTTAACAGTATTTTCCTATTCTATTTACCTCTTGGTAAATTGGTTCTATTTTATGCTGCTTTTTAAATTATTATTAATAAAATCTATCTCTTCATCTTGGTGTGGTTTTGTAGAATCTAACCTTGGTACTAAATCCAGTAAATCAACTGTTTAGTCAAGTTGCTGCTATATGATTTGGTTTTTGCTTAAGGCTCCATAAGCAGAAAGTGGGGAGCCATTCTATAACCTTACTACTTCATCCTGTCACTAGTTTAAATCAAACCAAAGTAAGAAAATAAAACTTAATGGAAGTTCAGAACAATTCCTTGCCATGTTGCAGTGTTGCAATGTCAGGCCTAGGTTTCCAGCTAATTCAAGTGGCCTGCTGTTTGGAATACTGCAATTTGTATGAGAGGAGAGCTAATGGAACAAAGCAGCTGCAAATTCCATGATTAGGGAATAAGAAAAAAGTCTGCCAAAATAGATCACAGGTTTAGCTTGCATGCTCACCCAGGCTGCAATGGTGGGAGAGGACTCATGCCATTGGTTCTGCGGAGATACCAAGTCTCCAATGCACTTCCTCCTGTCCCAAAACAGATTCCATTACAGCTCATCATTTAAGAGAACTACCATTTAACTTGAAAAAATTGGCACTTGAGTTTGTCCCCCCACCTTCCCTTCTCATCCTTTTTTCCTTTTGTGTTATTTGCAAAAGTCTGTGGGTAGGAGATTTGCTTTCATTAATTACATGTAAGCTACTCCGTGAGTTATTTCAGTTGAAGAACAGGTTGAAAAAATACTGTAAATAAATAATAAACTTGGAACACTGCCTGTTTTTATCTATTCAGTCTTTCCCTTCATTTTCAAGGCAAAGAGTATCAGTGTAAAGAGTTGGACAAATGAAAGTCTTATGGTTTGGAACAACTCGTGTTGTAGCTATCACGATCTGACAAAAATAACTAGTAACTTTATAATCTCTATGAAGGTATCTAAATGAATTTCTACAAAATAGGGGACAATCAAAAAGTTTTACAATAGCATGTCTCCTTGCTTAAATGACACCATAATTGCTGGGCTGGCAGTTACACTGTAATTATCATTTAGCTGTGAGATAATTGCGCACCGGACCCTCTTATCATGACTGGGAAAATGCATGATGATTCCTCTTTTTAAGTATACAGAATACATTGCATGCTTTTTTGTCATTGAAGACTCTGAGGAGGAAGAAGAAGGGAATATATAATGAGTGCTCTGTTCAAGCTGATGTTCCACCAAACTTAGGTGAATGTGAGTTTAAATGCATGGGGTGCAGGTGGGCCGAGAAGTAAAAAAATAAGATGTGGGGCCTGCATAGAACTTCAGGGAAATGCTACAACTGGAAAATGCTACAATAAATAAAATAAGGAATCTGTTTCTGTACGAGCACAAGAAACCAGTTGCATTCTATTCAAGGCCAATGGCTAGTTTACACTTTTCATTTTGTATTCAGGCAGAGAAACCCTGACATTAAAAGGACCATGTCAGGCCTTAAGATTGCATCTTGTCATGTGTATAATGTTCCATTTTCAACTCCCCCTTTCCAGCCTAAGGCAGTGGAGCTTGTGGGGTAAAAGAAGTTGCCTATTTGATTTTCAAACATTTCTGCTTTTGCTGCCATTCCTTCAGTATCATCAACTATTCCAATGTCCCAGATGCTTTCAGGTGTGTGTTCACATTTGTACTACTTTGTGAGTGTTTTAGTCTTCAAGCAGAACCAACAAGTAACTGTGTATGCAATTTTATGCGTGTATGCAATTTGAAAATTTCTAAAATGTGCCTTCATTTAAACCATGGATTCCAGGGTGGTTTATCTTACTATATAATAAACCTGTAAGGCTGTCATCACATTGCACATGTCAAAATTGGCCAACAAGGTCAATCCTCATATAGATATGGCCTGTGGAGCCTAAAAGGTTCCCCACCTCTGCTTTACTGGTGACAGTCAATGCTGTGAAGTAGGTGGAGAAACGTATGTTACCAAGTTTATGGATGTTTAGGAAACAGCAGCAGCTCTCCAGTCTCCTTCTTTAATCCTTAGGAAAAAAACTGTAGCAGAAAAGTTTCTTGAACATTGTGAGCTATTCAGAGGACTTTAAACAGACTATCTTTTGTGCCTGTGTAGTTGTATAGAGGTTTTTCCCTCTGAGACTGAAACTCTTAAGCAAGATCTCACAGTGGAAGACTCTTTAACCCTACATTTCTCCATCTTTAAAACATCTCTATGGTAAATCCTGTTTTTTTAGTTAAGTTCCCACTGTGTTATAGATTTTTTTCCCCCTGAGGTCAAGAGATAGAAGAGAGATGGTTCTTTTCTTTTCTGGAGCATCTTGGATGAAGTGATACAATATTTTCTTAATGCAGGCTTCATTTTCTCTCTCTTTTCCCTGGTAATATACACAAGGTTATCAAACCCACTTCAGATACCACATAATAAAGAGTAGTTACATAACTATGTCCACAGGGTTGCCAAGCTAACATCCAAAAAGGTTGAGAAGGGCTATGTACTCAAAAGAGCCTGCCATGTTGCAGTGGAGGAATAATATGGCTGACATTTACAGGTAGGTAGCCATGTTGGTCTGCCATAGTCAAAACAAACAAACAAACAAACAAAATTCCTTCCAGTAGCACCTGGTCTCTAAGGTGCTACTGGAAGGAATTTTTTATTTTTTATTTTGTTTTGACTATGGCTGACATTGTACCACTAGGACTTTATACCACTGTTGAAGCACAACAGTGACTTCCAAAGAGTGAGTGTACACCCTGATGCCCCACTGAATACTCGCTGTGCAGCAAATATCCACCATGATTCTGCTACATATCAGAGTTCAGGTGTAGCTCTTGCCCTCACAACACAAATGAGCATGTGAAACATGTTTTGGAGTGCAGGTCACAACTTTATTAAAAGCAAAGACCAGCAAGGGCAAGGACTGGAATATACTGCTTTAGATATGACAGGAGACTTTTTGTTTTTGCAGGAAGAACAGCAGATGATTTTGAAAATGAATTAAGCTTCTCTCTCTCTCTCTCTCTCTCTCTCTCTCTCTCTCACACACACACACACACACACACAGCTTAGCTTTAACTACAAAAATCAAACAGAGCTCCGTCTGCAGGCAGCATTAGACAGTCTCACATCTTGCAAAGCCCAGGGACCTAGATTAAAGAAACATAGGCCCCCATCTGCACTTTGCATTTAAAGCAGTAGCATACCTCTTTAGTCATAGTTTCCCCCCAAAGAATCCTGGGAACTGTAGCTTGTTAAAGGTGCTGAGAGTTTTTAGGATACCCTTATTCTCCACATGGAGCTACATTTCTCAGAGTTCCCTGGGAAAGGGGATTGAACATTAAACTACTCCAGGAATGAGACTGCTTTAAATGTATTGTGCAGATGGGGACACAGTGATATTGTGAACAGCAAAGTAGTGATATATTTTACAGCAAAGTAGAGATGACAGAAAAAGAGAGCAGCATGAGACTTTGTGGGGATCCTGATTTAATTCAGCAGGGGGCAGCATTCTTGAAATTATAGTTCAGCTATAATTAGGAGAGGTAAAATCACCCTGATTCATCTCATCATTTGGCCTCTCCGCTGTCCTTGTCACCTCAGCTTAAGCAGGGTTTTGGGAAGGAGGCACAAGGCTCTGGCAGGGTCCTAGAGCCCCCTCCACCTCTCTCCCAAAGCCCAGTAAGTGCTTGCTCAGTTTTTTTGAAGGAGGCAAGAGGAATCTAGGATCCTGTCTACTTGCACTGCCCCAAATCTGCCTCTGCTGCCTGCCTACCCCCCCCCAATGATGCTGGAACACGATATAGGTTTAAGTGCTGTCCTTGATAGAGAATAAATAGCAAGAAAAGGTGACTTATCACCTATGGGTGGCTGCATGTGACCTGGATTGGAAATCTATTTTGAAACAGCAATTTTGGAGGAAAATGCATCTCTGAACAGTAAATATTTTCAGTATATGGGGAATGGTGGATCAGGAACTCAGGATTTGGTTATTGCAGAACATAAAAATACCTATGCTGGGTAAGACTAGGGATAGGTGATTATGAAAATTTCTGTTTCTCTCATTTTCTTATCTTAAATTCGCTAATTTCCACTTCAGGTTGTGATCTTTTAAAAAAAAAGTCTTCATGAAAATTCATCAGAATTTCATTGCTAATTTATCCCAATATGCGTGCTTTGGAATGCAATTTCCCCTAATACACATTTTACAAAGCATGTTCTCCTAATTTAATCCATAATATATGTTATTTTCACTATTATATGGGTTTTATGCACTTTTAATAGCTGTATATGCATTTTGGTACACATTACTCAGCTGCAAAATTCAGAGAAGTGCAGATTTCAACATATGACTTTGTTTTAGTTTCTTTATTGTTTTTGGAAAGTCTGAATCAGGTAGGTTCATCTTTAAATGTGAGTTGAATCTCATTTCCTCCTATATCAGATGAAGTTAATTAAGGCTTTCGTCCTATGCACCTTTACCTTAAAGTGAGCTCCACTGAACTCTGAGTAAATATGCATAGCATTGTGCTGCTCATAAAGAATTCTGAATCCAGCACTGGCCACCAGCAATGCCCAGAAGCTCACAGACAGGGCAGTAAGTTGAATCCTTTCTCCTGCTCTCAGAATCATCTGATTTTAGCTGTATGCTACTAGTGACCTTGCCATAGCTTTTTGTAGCCCTGCCTTCTACCAATTTCTCTATTCATCTTTATTTTTAATGGTATAAGATACCCAGCACCATATTACCTCATATCTCCTTCTGTATCTTAAAAAACCTCAGCCTGGTGGCTGAGTAATCCACTGAAAGACAGATGACTGATGAAATAAAATTATCTAATCAGCAGATTAAGCCTGCAACTCCTTGCAAACTTACCCTGGAGTAAGCATCATTGAACATAATAGAATGAGTAAGCATTGCACAGCACAGCACTATTAGAAAATATATTGTGGCACCTTCTGATAAATATCTGCAACTAACTTGCTAAAGTTTGGAAGCTCCAGTCCTATGTCAATCATCATCCTCTTTATTAGTATTACAGGAATAGAGGGCTGAAAATTCACACCCATCAGGAACCGGCAGAAGCATCTTACCCTAAACTCATAATTTCCTTTTATTTTGCTGCTGTTTTTAATCTTTTGTCCACTTAAAACATAATATTGACTTTTCTTTTTTGAAGCAGACCCCTTGGCATTAGAAAGCAATTCCAGTTACCAATTGCTCAGATCCAAACAATAAGAAAATCCCTTTAAATTCTATCAAAGTCTATTAAAGTGTGTTCCTTGTGATTTCAGGGTACTTGGTTGTCAAGGTTGCTGCTGTCTTGAGACTTAACTCATGTTCTCTTCCCATTTTGTTGGAGAACAAACGGAAATGAAGATTTGCACTGCAGATCTTTAAAACTGTGCATTTGCATGTGTGTTTATTATACAGCCCATGGATTTTGTGCACAGGAACACAATATTGCTCTAAAAATCAACCCACCCTGACCCTGGTAGTAATCCTCACCAGTGGATCTTCTTGCCTTCATTTTGTAAAAGGGATTATTAATATGCCTTCATATTTTTGATGCATTTATTTTAGTTTGCTGCTGCTGCTGCTGCTGCTGCTTTCTTCATTCCTCTGTAACAGACCTTTAGGTTTCTGCTACACTGTTGAAAAAACATGGGGTGAACAGAATGTGGAACCCCTAACTAGCATGGGGTTCCCATGCTATTCCCCTTGCAAAACTACAATTTCCAGAGTTCACCAGGAAAGGAGTTTGATGTTACTATACCACTTTACCATTGGGTTCCAACCCTTAATGTCAATGAGCAATTTGTGATTGGATGAAATAGCTTGTTGGGGCATAGTTTTAAAAATACTGCAGCTGTTTTCTGGGAGCCTAGTAAACTGTATCAGGCAACAGAAAAACAAACAGGAAATCCTCAAAAGGGAGAAAGAAACCAGATAAATTAGAAAGGCCAATACTTTCCTCCAAAATAGGATGAGGAAACAAAAATAAATATGATCCAGCCTGGCTTCTGGGACACGAGGAAACTCCTCAGCAATTCCACTGGTTTAGATGTGTTCTCTGTTAGATGTCAAATCCTCCGATCCTACTCCACAATTTGGCCCTGTGTTCAGGCAATCCTATAGATTGAAGTAACACCCCAGAAAGCCTTTCTCCATCTTCTCTTGTTTCCTTTCCCATTCAATTCTTGTCTTTTGATTGCCAGAGTTTATTACCACAGTCTGCTGTAATTCCTTCAGATAATGTCTTTGAGATTATGAAGAGGAGTTAAATTACTACCAATGCTGCCAATCCTCCGTACATCTTGCATACTGCGAAATCAATACTTCAAGGATTGCATTCACTGCTGTGAAAGAACATTCAGTGATTAAACATTTGTGGGTATCATCAGAAAGCATCTCTTACCACTTGAACAGAATGCATTATGTCATAGTGGCCCAACAGAAATACTGAAGGGCATAAGAACATAAACAAGCCCTGTTAGATTAGATCAAGTGTCCGTCTCTCTCTCTCTCTCTCTCTCTCTCTCTCTCTCTCTCTCTCTGTGTGTGTGTGTGTGTGTGTGTGTGTGTTAATTTTTTTTAAATGAAACTATGGGAGGAAGTCATCCAGAAGTTGTGGGTGCAATGTCACCAATGCCTGGATGATATTCACCTCTGCCTCTTCTTTCCACCTGAAAACTCCAAGGAGGGTGCAGAACTCCTGAAACAATGTCCTGGGTTGCTGTTTTTGGGTAGAAAGGGGTGGGGGTGGGGAAGCTGAAGCTTAATCCAAATAAGGCAGAGGAACTGTTGGTGTGAGGGTTGCTGTCTTTGGATAGAAGTAAGCAACAAAGTATTTAGAGAGTGGCACTCCATCTGACTAGCCAGGTTCTCATTTCGAGAATGAGCCTGGACTCATTGCAACCTGGAGAAACTGTGCTGGCAATGAGTACTTTTGTGGCTCTGCTGGTTGGGGCCACTTCTTCCAGCCTATGCTGTTACATCAACTACAAGAGGCTTGATTTTGTCTCAGCTATCCATGCACTTGTCACATTCAGACTAGACTACTTCAAGCCTCAGAAACTGTCTTTGAAGCCTCAGAAACACTGACTGTGGTCCTGTTGTAAGCGCCAACAGTTGTGAAGCTTCTCTCTCATATAAAAGCCCCCCTCTCTCAGCATCTCTGTTTTACCTATTTACATGGACATAGGCGGCGTGGCCCCCAGCCTGTCCTTGGTTGCTGGAGAAGCATCCTGCAAATATTTAAAGAGCCATGAGGAGATGACTGGTGACTCCTCAAAATCAGTTTGATACTGATCAGTTGTCCTTTGGCCCTGAATTTTGACTGGTTCCATATTTCCTGGCTCTGACTCACCTGTATATGGAGGCTCCACTCTGCTGTCATGTCCCAAAGCTTTTAGTGCTTGATAGACTTGACCTCTAGAAATGTCTGCACAAGTACGTAAATCTTGATCATATTCTTTGACATTCACAACACCTGGCACACATTATTGGTGAATGCATGATGATTGCTCATTGACTACTGAAATTAATAGGCTTCCTAGTTGATTGATTCAAAATGAGCATTTTCTTTTCTGCTACTCCTTACACATGCTTCATTTTGGAGCTATTCCCTCTTCTTTCAGCAGTATAAGCAAATTAGCACCATGGAGACTTGGAAACCATGAAAATACATATTCCGAGCATCTGTTAAGTGGATTTTTGTTATGCCATCTAAATGAGAATCAGACCTAGGTCAGGTCAAGTACTGTGAAGGACACACTAAACATCTCAATTTGCTACAGTCATTCATTTGTATGTAAGACAGAGAGAACAATAGCCCCTTCTTGCTTCCAGTGTGACAGATTATTGGAGGGGAAATTGACAATAGCAGAATGTAAAATTATAAGAATGAAAGAAAATAATGAAGACCTGTACTTCATTAAGCATATATATATATATATATATATATATATATATATATATATATATATACACACCACCTTCATATCCCATTTCTCTTCCATCATCAGAGCAGCATGTATGGGGGTTCTTGGGTGGTCTTCCATCCAAGTACTGAACAGACCTTGACCTGCTTAGCTTCACCAAAGAGTGCTTCATCTGTCCTCAGACCTTACCCTTGGACTAAGACCTGCCTCCCCTTGATTACGGTGTAAGATGTCATGCCATTTATTCTCTTCAAGCTCCAGGAGTGGAGGGAATTGGTAAAATTAGAAAAAAATGATAAAATCCATATGGCCCTGCCATGGTGGTCCATACATTCATAACCTCACAATTAAAATTACTGTGATGTGCTGTATGTGTGGTCCAGTTCAGAAGCTGCAGCTAGTGCAAAATAATACTGCTAGGATGTTTAGTGAGACACCCAACTTTACATATATTACACCCGTGTTGAAGGATCTATACCAGCTGCCTACTAGTTACGAGGCCAAGTTGAAGGCATTGTGGTTGACATTTAAAGCCCTGAGCAACTTGGTACAAGGATACCCAGCAGACCACCTTCCTTGTCTGATGAGACATAGCCATGATCAACACATTGTGAATTGGTGACAACACAGAAGTGTGCCTTCCCAGAGATAGCACCCGCCCTGCAGATAGCACATGCTTCACACATGACCCATCCAATGGTAACATGGGTGGTAACATGATTCCATTCCTATTCCTCATGTAACTATTTTTAAAATAGTTTGTATCTTAGGTGTAAGTTAGGAGCTCTAGTGGTTGTGTATTAATTTTGAATCCAGTCGGATAAGTCTGTCAGTTAGGAACTTATCCAAGCTGAGCACCGGGTATAGATCAGGTTCACTCCTGATGCAAAGGCTTCTGCTTCCTGGAGTATCTGTGACTTGGGTAGCCCAATCACTAATCTACAATCAATTGTATTTCCAGAGAGACTGCCATTTGCTTAATGGGCTTTATTTAGGCTCCAATGCAAACAAACAAACCCATTTGGATTCTCAGTTGGTTAAAAACTTTGCATGTCAAAACAACGGTTTATTAAGGAAGACTTTATTGTCCCCGCTCATTGCAATTTGTTACGTTTTTGTTTTCTTTAAAAGTGAACGGTTGTAAACCTTATTGGGCGCACTAATACTTAATGATACATTTCGATTCCATTTTACTTAAATTATAAAACCAGCTCGGTCCGCCACTTTGTGGCCAAGTTGCTTTGGAAGCACTCAATCAGCATTTTGTAAGGCATTTTCCTCAATTAACTAAATTGCTATCTGACAAGACTTTTTTTTTTTTAACTTCCTGCCTGGGGAAATTTATAGCCTAAGAAGGCCTGAACAAGAACTGAGAAGCACAGTCAAATTAATAGATACATTCTACAAAAACATACGGAAATCAAACTGTGATATCAAGAAGAATTTACAGGCCTGCTAACAGTCTCTGTTATCAGCAAAGAAAACCACTCTGCTAGGTGCCGCTATGACTAATATGTCACCGAATCAGCTGTTCTTTTATGGCGCCAGCAGAGAGAGGCCCCAATAAATCAGAGTTGTCGTAAGGCTAAGTAGCAGTGGAATGTCAGCTAGATCCTGATCTCAGTGTACCACGATAATGTGTTTGGGTTTTTGGCAAGAAGGAAGCCATTTTCTGAAGAATTTCTCACCATCTCTCTCACTAGTTCTCCTGTCTTCTTATATCCTTTAACTTGTCATATCCCTTGGGAATTGGGAAGGGTAGTCACTGTATGAGGAACCCTTTTAATGGGTCTGGCCTAATACCAGGAAGCAGGAGGAGTCAGGATAACTTCAATAGTAACTTCAATAGTTATGAACACCAGACAAGTAGCTCAAAGTAGCAGATAGGCCTTGCTGCACAAGGAACACCAGGGATCCAACTAGTACCTACTGAACTTTGGGCATAGGTGGCACCATATGATGTATGTATGATGATTTGGGAGTGGTCTTTGGCTAAGGGGGTTGGGCAATGTCAAAAGTCTTTACAGGTTCCTGCACACTTTTGTTCAGGGTCTCTCCCTCCTTGGAAGGAGGGGAGGGAACTCTGTTGCAACAGAAAAATAAAAATCTGTCTTGCTTTCTAATGAATCCAGTCTCCGCCCATTTTTCTCTGACCTATCATGGACTTAGGGGACTCAGAGTAACATGGGGAGTTGGGCAGCAAAAGCCAAATCCCAATTTTTACACTGATACTTTCTTCCCACCCGTGTGTGTGTGTGTGTGTGTGTATTCTGGTGTTGGCACTGGCTATGGGGGAGACCACACAATGGGGCAATTACGTTACTGAAGAGGCATGTGAGACAGGATATGCACACTGCATAACCTGGGGGAAGGCTCGCTTCTGTGGCTTCCTGAATGCAGGTTTCCTTTAATATTAAAGCTGCCAAGCTGGGAGGGTATGCTGCAGTTTTCTTAGTATTATACTTTGCAAGAAAAGAAGCAGTAGTACAATCTTTGCTCACTGAGTGCTCAGGGCAGCCTAAGAACATAAGGCGAACCCTGCTGGATCAAACCAAAAGCCTATTGTGCTGGCCCCAAGGGTTTGTCCATGAAGCGAGGTCCAAGTCCAGTCCTGGGTCTAGGGGTCCAAAGGAGGTCAGTCCGGCGGGGAGCGAGGCAGGGAGCAGGTCGAGGTCCAAGGCAGGTTCAGGCACAAGGTTGCAGGTTGAGCACACGCTTGCAACTAAGTTGCTCACGCAACTTGGGCTGGGTCTGGCTGGCTTTTATCTGGCCCTATGCTTAGGGCGGCCCTGATCCTCCGGAGACTCGTCTCTCCTCCGGGCCTGGAGGCGAGCACTCCCCCTGTAGGCACTCAACTCCCTTCGCCTCTCTGCCCTGAGCCTCTGTAGCTCAGGAGAGGCTGGTGGGTTACTGGACCCAGGGGCTGCCTCAGCTTCCTCTGAAGAGGCTGGGAGTGGAGCACCTGCAGGCATTGGGTCCTCCCTCCCATCAGGAGCCAGAGCAGACTCTGCTGATGCCTGCACCTGGGGATCCAGCACAGGTGGGGATCCTTCAGGCTCAAGCCCTGGCCCCGGCTCAGCTGGTTCTGGAGGCGGGGAATCCTGTGCAGGCTGGGATCCCTCAGGTTCAGCATCAGAGTCTGACTCCCAGGCCATCACACCTATCCAGTCTAGCATGCTGTTCGACAGTGACCTCACAGAAAAGCCCCAAAGCACAATACTCTCCTGAATGATGGTGATTATTACCAGCACTATTTTTCAAGGAAAAGAGGTGCCAGAACTCACCGTGAACTTCTCCCTTTGTTCACTTAGAATGGCAATGGTGCCTACCTGAGAGGTGCTGGAGCTGAGCTCCAGTGAACTCTGGCTGAAAAAATCCTGGATTATTATTATTTGTCCGTTGTGTTCCTGATGGGATACATAGCCTCCAACATTTCTCTGATGAAAATAGGGGTGTCCTATTGAAGAAGAAGACCTCGCCCATCTGACTGGGTGGCTTCCAACATATATAAAACATTAAACATTAAAAAACTTCCCTATACAGAGCTGCCTTCAGGTGTCTTCTAAAGTTTGTACAGTTACTAATCTCCTTGGTCTGGAAGTTACATGACTTCATACCTTCCAACAACATTTCTCTGATGAAAATAGGGCCGCCCTACCATACCTTCCAACATTTCTCCAATGGAAATTAGGGACATAGGGACACTTGCAGAGTCTGGAATTACCCAATTTGGGGGGGGGGGGCTGGGGAAAATTTTCGCACCTTTAAGAGTCAAGAGAAAAAAGACTTTCCCATAATGCTCAGGAACTCTTTGCCTGCTGAACCTCTGCTCATCATGCAGTTGTTAGAAGGCCAGGAAACGTCCAAGGGAGCAGGGCAAATGTCCTAAATGTATGTTGTTGAAAAGGTTTAATAATACACTTGTATTGCACAATGAATACCACATGTCTGCTTGGTGGAGGGGGAAAAACATTTTTCTCTTTTTTGGCAATGTTGTTTTTATAACGGCAAATTCTTCTGTTCCCTATTATAAATATAGCACTAGCAACAGCAGCAGCAGCAGCAGCAGCAGGAATGTGTGTTTTTCTTCCAAAAAAAAGGCACCCATGCTTTGCTCTAGGGCCTTTTTACCATGATTAATAACTCATGATATCTAAAAGCATTCGTCATTGCTAATGCAATTCAATAGACAGCCCCCCGCGGCTCGCACCAATAATTATCTGTCAATACTAATAGAGGAAACCCCTGAATGCCCATTGCAGGAACAATCAGGATTATGTGGATTAAAGTAAGAGGGTGGCAGGTCTAGAGCACTGTAAAGAAGGTAACACCTTTGCAGGGCAGAATGACTCATTTTGCTGCCACAAAGGGCAATAGGTGGGGCTTTATAAGTTTTTACTACAAAATGAAAGGTACCAAGTAATTTTACAGCACAATCCTATGTAGTGCTTATTAGAAGTAAATTGAAATGAGTCCAATGTAGCTTATTTGTCATGCAAATGCATTGAGGATTTCAGTCTACCGCACACTTACCTGGGAGTAAGCTCTGCTGAAGTGTTCACTTCTGTGTTTAACTAACCACAGTATGAACCCAGACAAACTGTGATTAGTCTTAAATGTTGTATTCATGAATCTGGCCATAATAATGGTTGATTAAGTTGTTGCTCTTAAACATGGTTGTTGGTTTTTTTTGGGGGGGGGAGGAGAACAATGTTTAGGGGTTGGATATAATGTTGTTGGCATCCATCTGTCTCAGGAGACAGTGGAGGAGTGGGCCTCTGGGGATGAATCAAACTATTGGAAGGTTACAGTGCCTGCTGTGGCTGTTGAGACCAATACGGGAGAGACAGATTTAGTTGCAGCTGGAGCAGATGAAGGCGTCCGGTTGTGCTGCTGCAGATGCACCATGGCATTTCTTCTCTCTGAGCTCCTCCCAGCAGCCATTCCTTCTCTGGTCACTGCTGTGGATGCATGTCCTGACTGCCAGTCTCCAGGCACTGTGGTCACTTGCTAGAGAATCCCACACAGTGGGGTTGATGGGAAATGGAAGCAAAATCTTCCCATTGCTATGATACCAGAGGGGGGGAGGCAGAGCACATGGACATAACACTAAACAGTCGCTTAGTTCCATTCAAACCAGGCATTTATAAGATACCTGTTAATGTACATACGGAAACTATTGGAACAGTTCTCTTTATCAATTCATGATACTTGAAGTGATAAAAATAAACTTTTTATTATGCTATTTTAACAGCAGTAGTGTCTAGAAACAGGTTCAAACCCTTTCATGTGAGATTGATTTGGAGTTATCATCTTAATAATACAGTGGTACCTCGGGTTGCGGACATGATCTGTTCCGGGGTGCTGTTTGCACCCCGAAAAGTCCACATCCCGAGTGGCGATATTGCACATGCACAAAAGCGCAATATTGCGCTTCTGCGCATGCGCAAACTGCGCAGAACGTTTCTGTGCATGCGCGGAGTGCTTCTGCATGTGTGGGCATGGCGAAACCCGGAAGTAAACACTTCCAGGTTTGCCGCGTTTGCAACCCGCAAAAACGCAACCTGCAGCAGACGTAACCAGAGGTATGACTGTAAACCTCTTTTAGAATCACATTCTTCAATACTATGGTCCACATATTTACCAATATCTGCCTGACAGCTACAGCTGTACGTTCCTTCCTAGTATTGTATTGCATCAGGCCTAGTTTAGTATCTCAAAGAGCCGGATACTTAGCTATGTCAAAATGTATTGATTGAGATAATGGTAAAGAAGATTGATTCAATTTACACCAGTTTTACATTTTTACACTGTTGGCTTTATTAATGTTATTTACAAGTTTTATTTTCAGAGCACACTGATCAAAATAATACCAAGGAAAGAAAGATACTGGAAGTATTGGAATTGGTCACACAAGCACAAAAATTGTATCCATTGTCTAGAAATACATATTATTCAAAACTGACAGGTTAATGCTATTGCAGATATTAATATTGTGTGGTTTGAAGTGACTAGATGCATAAAAAATTGAGTCCTGGGGGAAAAATTGAATCATTGTCCAGACTCATTAGATTGTTCAAAACTTTAATTGCAGAACTTGCTTCAAAACAAAAACATCAAATGATACATCCAAACAGTCCCTTAAGACATATGCCAGTCCAAGGCATTGACTCAGCATCTTGCAAAATATGAAATAATTCCAACAGAGATAGAAGCAGGGGTCCGCCTCTCTCCACCACCTGCATCCCAGCTTCCATTAGCCTGGAGCTGTTTACCTGGAGAGTTTCATTTACATCCTCACTCTCACAGAGCCTGAGAACAAAGGACTTCAGCCAATTTGTAATTCAATACCTCTTGTGTGGTCTAAGGTTAAACACTCACGGGTTAGCTAGCAGAAAACAACAGTAGTTAATTATCAACTCAGTTAAAGCTCAGAGTCCCTTATAATACTGCAGTGGAATTTTCTTATGTTAAATTGTTTCACCCACACACAGAGACATTATCATTTCAGTGTGAATTAAATGAATTATACTTAGCAAATGCAGATGTAGGTGGCAGGGAGTCAAATCTACAAGTAGCACCACATAGTTTGCAGTATTCAGCAAGTTGACCACTTAGACAATTTGGTTGTCAAGGTTGGGTATATCATTTCACCGTCCTCAAGTAGGCACAAGCTCAATCAATTCATCACCCAGAGAAGAGATGGTCAGGAAGGAAGGTAAACCTCAAAGATGGCTAAACTGTGGTAAGGACAAAAAAAGGTATTGAATTATTAGCAGCAAGCTACTAGTCTAATGCCTGGTAATTTGTGAAGGCAAGAAACTTATACAGAGGTATCACACAATCAGGAGGAGAGATTACAACCAGTTGATCTTTGAAGACTAAAGGGGCTATCTTCTACAAACATTCACATACCCCTCCCTGTCTTACATCCAGCAAGCAAGAGGCTTGATCAGAGCTCAGGGATACATTTCAGTCCAGTAAGAACATTCGAGGAGGGGGTGAAGCTGGACTCGTAAGGGGTGTGACTTGGGGAGAGGAGGTATGAGCTGGCCTGGTCCTGTGGCCCCACCTTCAACACTCGCCCTGAGGTTCTCAACTGCTGAGTTAGCCCAAAGCATGGGGGCTTGATGAGAATAGAGTTCCTGTCTCTGATACCACATTTGCAAAGCTAAGCAGGGTCTGGCATGGTTTCAAATTTGATGGAGAACTGTGTGTTGAGATTCCTGCATTGCAGGGGGTTGAACTAGATGACCCTCAGGCTCCCTCCCAACCCAACCCTGATTCTATGATACTGTTCTAAAGCAAGAAATATACTGATATAATGTTGTTCACATTCCCTTTTTGCTGAGAAGCCCTGAAGAGAAGCTGTTTTTCAAAAAGTTGTTTTTTTCTAGCCCAGGACATTGGGTTACTTTTCATTATGATACATTTACATTATGAAGTATACTCTAATCTCTGTGAGTGCTATTTTTATTTCTCTCATGTTTTAAAGAAACATTTCTTAAGCAATCAATACGATGTTAGAAGAAATATTTTCCATTCAGATCCTAATCTTTTTTTAAGCCTATATTTGGAGTTCTCTTTGGCAGATGTATTGTATTTTTCTAAAAACAATAAAAAGCCAGTGATTTTTCCCCCTTTCCATAAACCATTATAACCTTTATGAGATCCACATAGGCGGTGTTACATAGCAACAGGAAAAATTGCTCTCAGTTCAGACTACTCAGACACCATCTACAGGGTTAGATTTTCTAAAACTGGGGAGAATAAAATGTTCTTTGAACTTCAGAGGGATTATTCAACCAGTGGCCTACTACTAGGAATTAATAAAGAGTTTAGAACTGGTCATGTGGCATTTGCTGTCGTTTGTTAAATGTAAAAGGCCATGAATGTATAAAGCCATCTAGCAGAATGTTGTTGTAACACAGCTTTCTCCAATCTGCTTCCCTCCAGATGTTTTGGACTAAAATTCCCATCAGCTCCAACCAGCAGCTGTGTTGAGTGGACTGATGAGAATGGTAGCACAAAACATCTGTAGGGCAATAGGTTGACAAGAGCTGTTGAGTCACGTATCACGTGGGAGGGAGTGTCTTGTTCCATCCACCATTGTGATGGCACACCATAGTTTGCATGTTATTAGTTAATACATGGTAACGCACATGAATTGCAGTGTAAAGGTGTCCGCCTGAGGAAGGTGTGTTGAAGTAGATTGTTTTCTTATTCATCTGATCCTGATGATTTGCAGTATGTAATAACATGGCCAAGCTGTGTCTTGAGCGCCTCATGCTGCTCTTGATCCATCCATAAAAATAAACACTGTAATTGAATTAGGTTAATATAGCGTTTATGTAAGGTTGTGTGTGTACAGGGCTGGGTAGTCCTGAAGAGAGAAGAAACTGCAGGGCTTTGTTGGGAGCTGGATGCAGATTTTACACAGCTGTTGTAACACAGTGTAGCAAATGTACTTGGCTTATATTTGAACGTAGGAGTGGATGAATCAGTCCATTTCAGTTTCTCTCCATTTCTTGTTTTCCAAACTTAAGCTCAGTTTGCCCAGTTTCTATATCAAATTTGAATGCAAAGAATACATGTAGAAGTCACAGGCTGTGGGCTAATCCTGCCTTCTTCCAGTAATAGATTTGGTTGCCATGCCCTCTGCTGGGACATTTGCTAGGGGGATCTTCTGGTATATACACAGAGAGATCTCCCATGCAATGGGAGGTTCTGGTGCATTCTGGGGTTCCCTTGCATGGAGGAGCCCCATCTAACTCTTACCAAATGTAACCCTACTATGCACAGCCTCCTTGAATGCATTGTAAACACACTCAATTCCACAAGCCTTTAAGTCCTTTCACTGCAAACTGATTGCAGAGTAAGTGGTAGTGCTGTGCTGAAAAATTATCTCACTTTTTTACCATCCCCCATCAATTAATGAGAAAAGAAATTGCATTTGAAAATAATTAAAAGGGGAGAGAAACTTTTGGTGAAGTACTCATGTATGGGATGCAGGGTTTCTGTTGTCATTGTTGCACTTACTTTGGAGGTGGTTGAATCTGTTTGTGAGTGCCTCTCCTTTCATTCTAATATAGCTGTTGCTATTTCCATTCTGACCTTCCTCCCAAAGGAGCCCCAGGCAGTTGATTCTACAATTCATCTTATCCTTGGTCTGAACTTTGCAGCCTTCCCAGATGCTCACACTTCAGCTAAAAGGCAGGGGGAACTAGTCATGAGATAACTCCGTTGATGGTGAATTTTCACATCAGGAAGCACAAGCACCTGAGGAAGAAGAAGAAGAGGAGGAGGAGGAGGAGGAGTTTGGATTTGATATCCCGCTTTATCACTACCCGAAGGAGTCTCAAAGCGGCTAACATTCTCCTTTCCCTTCCTCCCCCACAACAAACACTCTGTGAGGTGAGTGGGGCTGAGAGACTTCAAAGAAGTGTAACTAGCCCAATGTTACCCAGCAGCGGCATGTGGAGGAGTGGAGACACGAACCCGGTTCCCCAGATTACGAGTCTACCACTCTTAACCACTACGCCACACTGGAGGGTGTGGGACACTGGAGAAATGTTAACACGGAGTGGGGGGAGGACATGCACCGCCCTTTAGAGAAATTGAGGTACAGGCTTCAACATCGCACTAGCATGCACAGACCAGTGATGGATCTTGGTGTCTCAAATTTCAGTAGCACCCTGTGCAAGGCCAAAATTCAAAGCTAAAGTGTAAATCATAGTTGTGGTGTTCCTGGCAGCGCCCCCAAGGCTCCATGCCCAGTGTGACCAAACAAGCTATGTTCCCCTAAATCCACCTCTGCACACCCCCTAACCCCTTACCCCCCCTTTTAAGGAAACGTTCATTTTCCCGCATACATTGAAAAACCTTTCCCAGTTTATAGGAGTCCACTTCTTTCCCACATTTGTTCAATATGTTGTCACCAGCATATCTTGTTGAAATTCAGATGGATATATTCTTGTTGAACTTACTTTCAGATAACCTGACCTCTTCTAAGCTTCATCCACCATTGCTCTTTACTATGATAGGCATCAGTCAAAAGGGCTAGATGTTGAGGTGTTAAAACAATATTAATAACCATAATCTTAGTGGCATGTGCAGATCGACTTTTCTCTTAGCTTTTTCAGATTTTACAGGTAAAGATGACTCAAGTGCTTAAGATATAACATATTTTTTTTTCCTTTTTCACAGCAGTCACAGTTCATGGCATTCATAGTGGCAGGTCATCTATTTCTGGTCTTCATCATTTTCACTTGTGTTTATTCATAGCTCTCCTCCATCCTGTATATGTATAATCTTCTAAAAAAAATAATTCACTCAAAAATGTGTATTGAAATGGGAATTTAAATACATTTTTAAAGCAAAATAAAAAAATAAAAAAATCCTTCCAGTAGCACCTTAGAAACCAACTAAGTTTGTTCTTGGTATGAGCTTTCATGTGCATGCACACTTCTTCAGATACAGAAGTGTGCATGCACACGAAAGCTCATACCAAGAACAAACTTAGTTGGTCTCTAAGGTGCTACTGGAAGATTTTTTTTATTTTTTATTTTGTTTTGACTATGGCAGACCAACACTGCTACCTACCTGTAACTGCAACATTTTTGAAGCTTATTTTTCACAAAATGAATATATATATATATATATATATATATATATATATATATATATGCATTCTAACACTCATTTGATAAGGATAACTACATTCCAGTCCACACGTTTGTTTCAGAGGTACAGGTTGGAGTTTGCAAATAACCTAATTTCCCACTCCTATCCAATAGCACACAACAGGGCTAGGGAAGTCATGTATCTGTGGATGCTGCTAGACTACAACCCCTATCATCACTGGCCATTTGCCCCTATGCCTGGGGTTGATGGAAGTTGGAGTCCAACAACATCTGTCATAGGTCCCCCAAGCCTGGAATAAGTTATGGCTCGAAATGATGAGGATACTATGTCTCTTCACTTCCCTGTAGTTGCATAGGAAGACTTGATTTGCTTTGGCTGTGAACTGATGAGAGTAAGATTTGTTCAGAAGAAGGCTTCTGTGCAAGGTCGGAGAAAATTCAGGTTATCATTTCATCATCATCTATGGACAGCACATGGAAAACAGCAAATGAGGGGGCATGGTACAACTGTATGTCAGTTCACACCACTGGGATGAACCTGTTTACCTTTGCCCTAGTACACAGAAACGGGAAGCAATTTCTGCAGTTTGACCAGTAGATGTATTTCCTATTGTTACAGAGAGTTTGAAATGTGGAGTTCATAATGGCCACGATTCATTTTATTCCTTGCACACACTTTATTAATCCTTACCACTCTGGGATTTTTTAAAAATAACAGTTGACATATGGGTGGGGGTGGAATGCACTGATTGTGAATATGGCTGCAGGCTGTATCCTTTGAAGGTCCATTTCATACTAAGCTTTCTCAACATGGCCTGCATAAACAGGAGGGATCACTTGGAGAGAAGGAGATATAATTTGCATATGTGACCAGGCCCTCTGTCTCTCTTGGCAATCAGAATTTCATGATGGTTGGTGAAATACACAAAGAGTCTCCTCCAGCACCATAATTCAAAAGCATAAATTCTTCGGCAATCAGCCTTCTATATAGTCCAGCTCTCACTTCCATACATTACTACTGAGAAAACCATAGCTTTAACTATTCAGACTTTCATCAGCAAAGTGATGTCTCTGCTTTTTAAGATGCTGTCTAGGTTTGTCATCACTTTTCCCCCAAGAAGCAGGCGTCTTTTAATTTTGTGACTGCTGTCACCATCTGCAGTGATCATGGAGCCCAAGTGATCTCCTTCATGGATCACTGCCTTGTCATGGCAAAGGGGCCTGAATAACTCAGAGAAGCTATGAGCTATGCTGTGCAAGGCCACCCAAGACGGACAGGTCATAGTGGAGAGTTTTGACTAAACATGATCCACCTGGAGCAGGAACCAGCAAGCCACTCCAGTATCCCTGCCAAAAAAACTACATGGACAAAAACACAAAATATAGTTAAAACAAAATAAAAAATAAAAAAATTCCTTCCAGTAGCACCTTAGAGACCAACTAAGTTTGTTCTTGGTATGAGCTTCTGTGTGCATGCATTGCACACTTCTTCAGATACACTGAAAAAGAAGTCACCAGACCCTTATATATAGTGAGAGAGTGGGGAGGGGTATTACTCAGTAGGGTGGTGGGAATGGGTGATTTGCTGATAGGTGTGGAAAACCTGTTGATGACTGTTAACGACTGCAATTGGTCTTAAAAAGGTAAAGGGACCCCTGACCATCAGGTCCAGTCATGTCCGACTCTGGGGTTGTGGCGCTCATCTCACTTTATAGGCCAAGGGAGCAGGCGTTTGTCCGCAGACAGCTTCTGGGTCATGTGGCCAGCATGACAAAGCCGCTTCTGGCGAACCAGAGCAGCGCACGGAAACGCCGTTTACCTTCCCGCTGGAGCGGTCCCTATTTATCTACTTGCACTTTGAAGTGCTTTCGAACTGCTAGGTGGGCAGGAGCTGGGACCGAGCAACGGGAGCTCACCCCGTGGCAGGGATTCGAACTGCCAACCTTCTGAGCAGCAAGCCCTAGACTCTGTGGTTTAACCCACAGCGCCACTAGTTGTTAGCAATTAGGGAGATGCGGACTTAGCTGGAATATTATTATTTTTCTGAGCACCTAACTAGAGGAATGTTCAACACCAGCAGTTTATCGGATGCACATTTCTTTTCATGATACCAGGAATCTGAAGCTGCTTGCAGAAAACTGACAATCAAAACCCATAATTTGAGAGCAGGAGAGAAGCAATCTTCACCACAGTGTGTCAACTGATTCTTTTGTATTGATATGACGATGGTGAAGAATCTGTCCGTGATGGCAGAGTGAGTATAGATGGCAAACCTGAAAAAGTATTTGTACAAGAACCTTAAATGTTTGGTTACCATAAGAATAAGAATAATAATATAAAAGAAAGAAATCCAAATGTGTATAGGCCTGACTCATGCTATCTGCCCCCCACCTGGCAATTGCGAGTTGGCAAAATAGAAGTTAATGGTTGTAATCCTGAATCCTTTGGGTATGGAGAGAAATGCACATTATCTTCTCAACAGAAGCATCAAAATAGCCTCTTCACCCTGACAAGGATTCTGCTTCTATGCCCACTGCATTGCTGTCATGCTTAGGTCACATCCCGTGTGTAGGGAAACAACTGTACATCTCACCACAAGGCACTGAACAGCCTGCTCTTGCACACGTGAGCAAATGGGCTCTTGAATCCCATAAGGCGAGGGCAAATCAGCCTTCAGTTAGAACAGGCTCCTTCCCATCCCTGCGCAATCACGTTTGATTTCCACTTCAACCATCATGTAAGATTGATTTGATCCTCCCCCCCCCTCCACTTGTTCCTGATGTAGATCTTCACTCACCCCTTCTTCTCTGGCAGGGAAGGGGAGCTCCATTTTGTGGTTCACCTCAGATGCCAAAATGTCTTGGGCCAGCCCTGGTTCCCTTCCACATGGCAGTGGTGGGCAGGACCCAAGCGAGCAGAGCAAATGCAGATTTTATCTTTGTACATTAGACTGTTGTCTACACCGACCCTTACACCACTTTCTGTCCTCCATCTGTCCATCCATCCATCCATCCATCCAAGCAAGCATCATCATCAGATTTCAAGAACACTTTCCAGATAGTTGTGGTTTGGGCAGAGTGCCAAGGGCCAGATAAAGTGGTCTGAAGGGCCACATTTGATCTCCAGGCCTTAGGTTCCACTTAGTGACTGTTGAATTCTGTTAGATGAGGGCTGAAGAACATTCTTTTCATGGGACAGCCCTGCCAAAATGTAGTATGTTCAGCATAACAATAGTGTATCAAATGTGGAGCAATGCAGGAAATAATACACTGGCTTCATATAAAAACTTCTGGGTGTAGGATTGTGACCAATAGGACTACTCAAAGATGCTCTACCATTTGATGGGCCAATGTAATTCAATGTTATCCAACAGGTTTTACAAGTGAAGAGAACGTCTTCCTGAAAATCCTGGGGCATCAACACCAAAAAAGAGAGTGCAAATTTTGCATGAAGAAAACAGGAACATACTTTTGTAAGCTGGTGGGTTTTTTTATCAGAGCTGGTTAATTCCTCAAAAAGAATATTTGCTTCGCTATACTTCCCCCGTCAAATATTTGATAATGTCATGTTTATTTCAGTTGCACAAACAAAGTAATAATTTATTTCAGCTGTGTGCTTATTACGGCCACATCTGATTGCTTGGATTTTTTAATAAAAAAATAAGAAAATAATTCAGTGTCAACAATGTAACAGTTCGCCCATGGGTAACTAAACGGATAACTGATCTGGAATTAGCCATTAAAACATGTTAAGTCCTCAATTTCTAGTGAATAAATCTCATTTGCTTCATGATTTATTTCATAGATTTTTTTTTGTATAAAATAGAATTCTTCTTCACTAACTATCTTCTTCTACCATTTAAAGGAGATTTGATTAATTCCATGTCCTTGTAAGGATGAAATATTATTTATTACTATCATTACTATTGCTTCAGTAAGATTAAAATGGTAATCATGGTGATAGAAAGCAAAAGCCATAAATATTTCTTCCCTTTCCAATTTGGCTTTTATTTTTCCAGTCACTGGCCCAGTGTCATAAAGCGTGCCCCAGGTTACATAGTCAACATGTCCTCTCTTTCAGAAAAGCAGAAGGAATTAACATGCACTGTTACAAAAGAATGCCAAACCAAATACTTCATTCCAATCAGTTCCAAATACAAATCATGTGGGGGGTTGTAAAGAAATGAGGAGACAACCACCTTTTTCTAGTATTCATTTCTTCTACTTTCTCTTCCTGATTCAAAATGGCACCCAACACAGGCAAAAACTTGCTGCTTGAACTCAGGAACCACCCTGCAAAATAATAATAATAATAATAATAATAATAATAATAATAATAATAATAATAATTTACTTGTACCCCACCCATCTGGTTGGGTTTCCCCAGCCACTCTGAGCGACTTCCAATAAAGATTAAAAATACATTAAAATGTCACACATTTAAAACTTCCCTAAAGTAAATTGTAAATTTGGTTACAATGTTTTAAAAGTTGCCCAAATACATAACAAACAACTTTCCAGTGGACTAGCAGACAGCATTGCTGAGGAATTCTATTGGGGGGGGGGATTGTGATACATAAATAATTTAACTTTTTAGTTTAATGGAAAAAAATATTGTTTTTAGTGTATTGCTGTTGGCTAAACTATAATATACTGTAAAGTTCGGTTAAAATCAGCACTGCCTTGAAAGGTTCACTCCACCATCTTGATTCAAAATATTACCCAAACATAGGCAAAAACCTGCTCCTCAGTCTGAGAAACCATCATGCCAAATTTGGTTATCTTAAGAGGAGTCCAAATGCATGGAAAACAGAAAGACCAACAACTTTTCAAAATATAGATACAGAAGAAAAAGAAGAAATATTAAATAATTTATATTTATGTGATTGTAAGTTGTTTTAAACTGTTTTAAATGCTGTATTTTAAATTGTTGTAACCTGGTGAAAGGCAGGTAAACAACAACAACAGCAGATCTATAAAATGTACTGGGACAGTTTGGGAATGGCCACTTACCCTGCTCTGGGTAGGTGGCAGTTGCAACACCTCATGGGCTGCCCTCCTTTCCAGGTCAACAAGGAGTCATGTCCTTGGGGCTAGCCATTGTAAATCCCTGGCCAATTAGCCTGCCAATAAACAAAATCTGAATGACCCAATCATACAGGGTGGGGCCTAGTCAGCAGAACTGAGAAAGGAACTTCTTATTCTGGTCTGCCGGAAGAGTTTAAATCAGGTATAGGCAAACTCGACCCTCTAGATGTTTTGGGACTACAATTCCCATAATCCCTGACCACTGGTCCTGTTAGCTAGGGATCATGGGAGTTGTAGTTCCAAAATAGCTAGAGGGCCAAGTTTGCCCATGCCTGGTTTAAATGAATCATAATTAATCAAAGCCACATCTTGGACAGCCCTTTGACCCCAGTGTTGTAGTCCTGTCTACTCAGATATGCCTCCCATGAGGCTTAGTATCAGGAATGTGCATTTGGCAATGCAGCCTAAGGGTACAATCCTGTATTCATTTACCTGGGAGTAAACCCCATTGATTTAATTGGGACTTACTTCCAAGTATACACACATTCAATTAGAGAACGCTATACAATAACATTCAAGCTATTCCTTGAAAAATGTTTGATTTTTCTGCTGACGGTTTAAAAAAATCCATTTTAATCTCGGGGTAGGCATACAAGGTGTGAGATTTCTCCATTTGCAATCTTTAAGAGGGTTGCAGGAGAGAGGGAGAGGCGTGTGGAAAATGTTTCTCTTTTGCAGGAAGTTGAAATATGTATTTCAACAGACAGGATCTGTACTGCTATTTACATATCCAATACCAGCACAAGAGTAACATTAAGTAGCAGAAAATAGGTGCATCGTTTTGGCTGATGGGTAGTTGAAATTTACTGGAGGGGAGAGACAGCGAGCTACAATAATGGTATCTCTCTATTTACTTTGACAAAGCCATGACAGGACCATTCAGTTTCCTGATTTCCTGACTCATACGATTCTAGGAAATGTGCTGAGATTTCATCTTTGTCTGATGCTTTCTCTCCCCCAACCCCTTTTAGTAGCCGGATTTCATTGCAAACAAAATTCAACCAAATGGAGAGAGGGGTTTCTCCCTTTAAAATGTTTATCATCGTCATCGTCATCATCATCATTCTGTTTATGTGTCTGGAAAATTGCACAGGAAATACATTGATGCATTGGGCCCATAAAAACATGCAACTAGATAATGGAAGCAAACCAGTGGACATTTCTGCATGGTGCTGTTAGTGGCTTCACCTGGAGCATAGAGCCATAGAGTAGACATAAGGAACCTGTGGCTTCCTGATGTTGTTTGACTCTAGGTCCCATCAGCCCAATATGGCCAATGGTCCGAAGTGATGGGAGCTGTCATGCAAAAACATTTGGAAGGCTGCCTTTTCCACGTCTGCCACTGAGGAGTCTTCAGTGTGTGGAATCTCTCCATCACATGCCTGGTGGCAACTGATGCTTATGTGCAGGTATGTCACATGGATTGGAATAGAAGAAGAAGAGTTTGGATTTGATATCCCGCTTTTCACTACCCGAAGGAGTCTCAAAGCGGCTAACATTCTCCTTTCCCTTCCTCCCCCACAACAAACACTCTGTGAGGTGAGTGGGGCTGAGAGACTTCAAAGAAGTGTGACTAGCCCAAGGTCACCCAGCAGCTGCATGTGGAGGAGTGGAGACATGAACCCAGTTCCCCAGATTACGAGTCTACCACTCTAAACCACTACACCACACTGGCTCTCATATACTGGTAAGTACACTGGTAAGCATGTCTACACTTCATATATCCGCCTAGAACTGCTGCCACACAGAAGTGCTTCCCAGGCCTCCATGTAGTTTCTGCAATGTGAAAAAGAGCTCTATAAAAATTGGTTTCATGGGCCTTTTTGCACTATTGGGCATCGATGCCAGGAAACTGCCTTATACTAAGTCAGATCAAGGGTCCCTCCAGTTCACTACTATCTACACTAGCTGGCAATGACTCTTCAGGATTTTGGACAGGTGTCTTTTCCAGCCCTGCCTAGAGCTGGGGGATAGAACATGGGACATTCTGCATGTAATGTCCTTGCCACTTGAGCTGCCACCCTTCCCTAATAAATGAGTGTTCATCATGTGTTATACATAAACCTGCCCATGTCTCCTTCGAGCTATATTTCTGCCACCAGGCCATTACATTTTTAAAGACTCATTGGCCATCTTCATACATACTCAGAGAGGGGGGGGGTGAAAATTGATTCCCTATAGTGCTACTCCATGCCTCACCACTCTGTGTGAGGAAGAAAAGCAAAATAAGGTGATAGACACATGGAAATAGCTCTGCTCACATGGTTACGCAACGTAAATCCGTATTACAGAAACTCACATCTGGCAAAGGTAAGGTCTGAAGAAAGCAATCATGTGAAGGATTTTCTCTTTTCATAGTGGTCGAGGGGAGTCCTATTTCATGTGGGTTTGAAGCTGAGACATTCAAGGGTAGCTGAGGCCAAGCACCAATTTGAATCCAGGTGTCTCCTATCAGATTTCTTACACTATCTTGGTGAGAGGGTTGAACTGTTGCCGAATCTACAACGAATGCTTTTTTCTGAGGTGCAACTAGGCAAAGTAGAGAAATTCTTTTGTATAGAATTAAAAATAATAATAATATGGAAGGGGAGAATCGGATCATGTTTGCGATAGTGGGAGATGTGGGTTATAGCTTCTCCCATTGCACTTTCTCACATCCACACTGAAACATATAAACCAACTAGTTGCCTCATAGGGGATGCTAAGATTAAACTTCTTCTGCTCCAGGTATACAGGCATGAACTGAAGCTCCAGGAAATGACAGCAAGGGATAATCTGATATGCAGTTTTTCCTTTTGATCTCCCCATTCAGTTCTACAGATAGAGGAAACTAGAAACCCCATGCTGCCTTGGAGCATCCTTTCCAGTTAAAGAGAAAACTGGAAAGCTTATCTTCCTAGCAAGTCTCCATCATGGTCAGTGGCTACCTTGCTCTTCTCAAAAGTAAGAAAGTTGTTTTTTGAGGTGGTTGCTTATGAAGATAGGAAAGGACTGTCAAGTGGCAAGGAATCGCATTCTGAGCCAAATTTTCAACCATTAAACCCTGTCCACTCCAAGTGATCCCCTCTCATTTCTCAATGGTTATTTTCTTTTTCTTTTGTTTGAGATAGGTGAATGGATGAAGGCAAGTATGTGCCTAATACACTGTTTATTTTTTGAACTTTTATTGTGAACACCTGAAAAGGCTTGAGCGGACTGCCCCCTTCCACAATGGACTCTCAAATAAACTTTGCAAAAACAAGTAGAAATCAAGATGAGCTAAGAAGTATCTGTCAATGAACATGTATATTGTATATCTCCATTTAGAAAATTCATGTAGATTATTACAAAGGCATTCAATTTGCTATCTCACCTGGAAAAGACAAGTGTAAATATATATTTCTGCTGGTGTGAGAGCTCACTTCACATTGGGAGAGCACACTTCAGCCGGCAGATATTGGACTTCATACTTAAATGGAAAATGGGTTTGCTCTAGCTAATACATTCCCAAATGTTGCTGTGAGTCTCACCTTCTTCAGGAAATCTCATAAAGTCACTCCTCGGTACTGTTCAAGGTATCCATTACAAGAATCAAAGTGGATGAGAAAGCTAGGACACCATGAAATAAGGAACAGTATTAAGCAGAGAGAACCGGAAAGGAATATTCTAAAATTTCATTTCTGAAATGATAATGTAATGCATTCTCAAGCACAGATAACTTCCCAAGAAGATTATATGTTTTGGGAAGGTTAAAAAAGAGAAAAAAGAAGAAAGCCCAGAAAGGTTACATCAACTAGAATATTGGACAAGTATTAAGAAAAACACTTTGAGCCAACATATCCTACTAATGTAGTTACAGCTGGTGTCAAGCTTCATAATGTCTGGCTTAGAAATGCACATTTCATAATGTTCACATAACAGTCCAGAAAATATGAACCCTTCTCCCCCCTGCCTCCTGCCAAACCCCTTATTTCCTTCCATTCAACCACTCAATTCCCTTCCTAGCCACTGCTCTACAGAGAAGAAGGGAAGTTGGTTCTCTTTCTATGTGTCTCTTTCCACCTCCCCTTCTCTGGCATATGGCACATTACTAAGAACCCTAGAACACAGTTGAATCAGGCCAAAGTCCCATCAGATCCAGCATCTTGCTTTCATGGTGGCCAACCAAATGTCTCTCCCCACTTAGACTCCCAGCACCTGGTTTTCAGACGCACATAGCCTCTGACACTGGGGTTGGGAGGAAGGTGGCATCACCATCAAACTTAGTAGTCTTATCTTTCCATGCAGCACGTTATACTTAGGGATGACTCTGAAGATGGTTTGGAATCTTCGGCTGGTTGCTCACCCAGGCAAGATGTTTGAGCCTATTTCAACAATCCTGGCCCACCTGCGCTGGCTGCCAATTAATTATTGAACTGTCTTCAGAGGCAGTCCTGGATATAATGTGTTGCAGTAATCTAATCTGGAGGTTACCAGAGCATAGATGACAGGAGTTAGGCTATCACTGTACTGATGGGGGTGTAGCTGAGCCACCAGCTGAACTTAATGGAAGGCACTCCAGATCTATGAGGCCACCTGAGCATCAAGCAAAAGCAAAGATCCAGAAGGATCTCCCAAGCTATGTACCCGCTCCTGCAAAGGGAGTGCAACCCCATCAAAAGCAGGCCATCTCCCATCCATCAGGTCTAGGAAACCACTCATTAATAGTGCCTCAATCTTATCTGCATTGGGTTTCAGTTTGTTGGCTCTGATTTAGTCCATTACATCCTGTAGAGGTTTGGAGCTTTTAGGGTTAACAAGCTCAACCAGGTCACCCCGCACATCCAGTTTTCCTATCGCTGGAAGACTCTGTGTAATGTGATACTTGTTGTTTCTGTATCTGTTCCTTTCATTTTTTTTTATAAGATTTTATTATTTTCTATTAAGACAAAAGAAAAACATAGCATAAACACCAACATTAACAATACAGAAATACAATACATAAACACAACACAAAAACACAATCAGACAATTACAATAAAATGAAACATATACAAACCTTTAAACTAACACTTATCCTCTTACTTTTCTTGTTACTATCCTCTCTGTTTTAGGGGACTTCCCCCATTCCCTCCACTGTCTTCAAAATCATATATATCTTCTAGGTAGCTTTGTATCTTATTCTATTCATATTTACTCAATTTTTAATGTGCTTTACTTTACTTAATCGTATCTTAACTTAAACACCAAATCTTAACATATTTTCTAACAAATAAATCTTTCATACAAAAATATCTTGCTAACAGTTTTATCTAACATATACCTGCTAGAGCCGCTGTTCTATTTAATTCTGCTCAAATATTCAATTTTACTGATTTAACTAGATAGTCTTTAAATTTCTTCCAGTCCCGTGACACCTTCTCCTCCCTCTGGTCCCGGATTCTGGCAGTCAGTTCTGCGAGTTCCATATACTCCATCATCTTCATCTGCCATTCTTCCACCGTTGGTATCTCTTCGCCTTTCCATGTTCTTGCCAGTAAAATTCTAGCTGCTGTTGTGGCATACATAAAAAACACTCTATCCTGACTGGGTATCTCTTCATTAGTTATGCTCAGAAGAAATGCCTCTGGTTTCTTACAAAAGGTAACCTTCATTACCTTCTTGAGTTCGTTATAAATCTTGTCCCAGAAAGCATTTACCGCTGGACACAACCACCACATATGAAAAAAGGTACCTTTCGCATGTTTACATTTCCAACATACATCTGACATTTTGGTATTCATCCTAGCTATCTTAACTGGTGTCAAATACCATCTGTAAACCATTTTCATTATATTTTCTCTTAAACTATGACAAGCAGTGAATTTAATACCTTTTTGCCACAATCTCTCCCAGTCATCCATCATGATATTATGTCCTACATCTTTCGCCCAGTCTATCATTGACGATTTAACCAGTTCGTCTTTCATATGCCACTCTAGCAAAAGATTATACATTTTGGAAAGGTTTTTAAAGTTCGATTCTATCAGTTCTGTTTCCAGTTTTGATTTTTCTACTTGAAAACCAACTTTTTTGTCCATTTTAAATGTTTCATATACCTGATGATAATGCAGCCAGTCGGGGACCTGGCTTTTCACTTGATCGTAGCTTTTTAGCTTAAAAGAGTCCCCTTCCTGCTGCAATATGTCCATATATCTTAACCAGTTTGCAGACATGTTCGGTCTCTTATAGGCTTTGGCCTCTACTGGAGAGATCCATCTAGGGGTCTTTCTCTCTAACAAGTCTTTATATCTAATCCAGACCTGATACAAGGATTTTCTAACTATATGAGACTTAAAAGTTCTGTGGATCTTAACCTTGTCATACCAAAGGTATGCATGCCAGCCAAACATATTATCATGTCCTTCCAAGTCCAATACATCAACGTTCTCTAGTTTAAACCAATCCTTTAGCCAGCAAAAGGCCGCTGCTTCAAAGTAAAGTCTTAAGTCCGGCAGGGCAAAGCCTCCTCTCTCTTTAGAGTCTGTTAGGATCTTAAACTTGATTCTTGGCTTTTTGCCCTGCCATATAAACTTTGATAAATCCTTTTGCCATTTCTTAAAGCAATCCAGTTTGTCCAAAATTGGTATGGCTTGGAATAAAAACAGCATCCTTGGTAGGACATTCATTTTTATCACGGCAATTCTTCCCATTAACGACAATTTCAATCTTGTCCATATCTCCATGTCTTTCTTTATTTCCATCCACAGTTTTTCGTAATTATCCTTGTACAGGTTCAGATTCTTGGTTGTGAGATTGATACCTAGATATTTTACTGTTTTAACAAAATTGAGGCCAGTGCCTTCCTGTATTCTTTGAATTTGTTCTGCACTCAAATTTTTTCCTAAAACTTTGGTTTTCTGCTTGTTTAATTTGAAACCAGCTACAAGTCCAAATTGTTCAATTATTTCCAAAGCTCTGGGGACACTGCTTTCCGGTTCCTGCAGGGATAACATCAGATCGTCTGCGAAGGCGCGTAGTTTGTATTCTTTCTCTCCCACGCGGATTCCTTTTATCTGTTTGTCCTTTCGTATCATATTTAGGAGGACTTCCAGGACCGTGATAAAAAGTAAAGGGGAAATAGGGCACCCTTGTCTTGTTCCCTTTTCAACTTCAAACTCCTCCGATATCACACTGTTTACTATTACTTTAGCTCTTTGTTCTGTGTAGATGGCCTTAATGCCATTCAAGAATTTTTCTCCAACACCCATCCTTTCCAGATTCTTTTTCATAAATATCCAAGAAACTTTATCAAATGCTTTCTCTGCATCAACAAACAGTAGTGCTGCATCTGTGTTTATATTTCTCTCCAGTTTTTCTAAAATATCCACAATAATTCTCGTGTTATTACTAATTTGTCTTCCTGGCAAGAAACCTGCTTGATCTCTATGTATATAATCTTTCAACACTCTTTTCAACCTTGTAGCCAATACATTTGCAAAAATTTTATAATCCACATTCAAAAGGGATATTGGACGGTAATTTTTCATTTGAGTCTTATCAGTATCTGGTTTTGGAATCAGTGTGATAAAGGCTTCTTTCCACGTCTCTGGTGCCCTATCTCCTTCTAGTATTTTGTTGCAAATTTCTCTTAGCAGCTGCGATAGCCAGTCTTTCAATGTCTTATAATATTTTGCTGTTAATCCATCCGGTCCTGGAGCCTTCCCTAATTGCATGTTATTTATTGCATCTTCTATCTCCTGTGTCGATATTGGGTGGTTGAGAGTAGCTAATTTTTCCTCTGGGACTTTTTGCAATCCATTCTTTTCCAGAAATCGGTCTATTTCTGCTTCATCTATCTTCTCCTCCTTGTACAGTTGCTTGTAGAATCTTTGAAAACACCATCTGATTTCCTCCGGTTTCTCCACATTTTTTCCATTTACTACCAAATTATTGATGACATTTGCCTTTTGTCTTTTCTTCAATTGCCAAGCTAGTAGTTTTCCACACTTATTAGCCGATTCAAATGTTCTTTGTTTCATCATTTTCACTTTCCATTCGATGTCCTGATTCATTATATTGGCATATTGGGATTGCAAGTATTTGATTTCTTTTTGAATTTTAACACATCTGGGATGTCCTCTTAATTCTTTTTCCTTTTCTTTGATTGATTTCAACAATCTCTCCATTTCTGCATTTTGTTGTCTCTTCTTTTTTGCTTTTTCACTAATGAGAAATCCTCTCATTACAGCTTTACTTGCATCCCAGGCAATTCTCTTCTCCACTTCGGAACTCCAATTTATCTGAAAGTATTCTTTCATCTTTTTCGCCGCTCTTTCTACTAGCTTGGTGTCTCTCATCAAAGCGTCATCCATTCTCCATCTAAAAGAATCCTTGGAAATCATTTTTAAATTTAACTGTACCGGATTGTGATCTGAAAGAGTTTTAGGACCAATTTCTGCCTTTTGTATTTTTGGAGCCAATTCATTCGAAATCCAAATATAATCTATCCTCGACCATGACTTCTGAGATTCACTAAAATAAGTTGCCTCTGTATCTGTAGGGTTTTTTAATCTCCAAGAGTCCACCAAATTCAAATTATCCACCATTTCGAAAAAAGTCTTTGGGAGTTTCCCATCATTCGTTAATTTGGTTCTTTGAGATCTGTCCATTAGTGTGGAAACTGCACCATTAAAGTCTCCAAGGCAAACTAATTTGTAATCCAAATAGTCCAACAGCAGATCATGTATTTTCTTATAAAAAATTGACTTTCCGTCATTTGGTGCATAAAGTCCCAGAATCATAAGTTTTTCGCCTTGTATATTAATTTCAATTGCGATGTATCTCCCTTCTTCATCTTTAAAAAGCTGTCTTGGGCTATATTTCTCCTTTGCGTATATCACTACTCCTCTCTTCTTGACCTTGTCCGATGATATAAACTCTTGGCCTAATTTTTTGTTCTGTAGTAATCTTCTATGACGTCGGGCTATGTGGGTTTCCTGTAAACATATTATATCCAAATTCTTCTTTTCTATGCTGTAAAACACTCTGCGTCTCTTTGGTCTCTGATTCAATCCCCGGACATTCCATGTCATTAGCTTGAGCGCCATTTTCCTTTCTTTATTCTTCTCCTCCAGTTGCTTCTCCTTTCTTGTCTTTCTCTGGGTCCTGGCTTGAACCTGGTAAACTTGGTAGTCCCGGCGGTGGTGGAAATTCCGCTGGGAACCTGTAGAGTTGTGCTGGATCGAGTGGTGTTCCTTTAAATTGTTCCTGATGCTTGTCCAAAAACTTTTGCTTCTCCGCCAAGGACCTTATTCTTATCTTTTTTCCTTCAAACGTAAATGCCAGGCCTTCTGGAAATTCCCAACTGAAGGGAATTTTTCTTTTTCTAAGCTCAGTCACCAAGTCGTTGTAAGGAACTCTTTTGTCCAGGAAAAATCTGGGGATGTCCTTATAAAAAATTACTTTATTCTGCTCTACCACCAGGTTGTTTCTATAATGCAAGTCCAGAAAGAAGTCCCTATCGTGTCGATCGTGTAGCACAATCAAACAGTCACTGACTGTTTTGTTACTTTTCTTTCCTCTGGAACCTCTTGGACCAAATCTGAAGGCCTTCACTATGCGCGCTGAGACGTTAATTTCTTCTAGCTCCCAAAATCCTGAAAATAGCTTCACAATATAAGCTTTTAGGTCTTCCCCTTCCAATTCTGGAAGACCCCTTAGACGGATGTTGCCCTCTCTCTGATGTAGTTGCAGAAAAGCGAGAGACTCTTCAACAGTTCTCTGTCGTGTTCCAATATTCTCTATCTGCTCCAAATCTAAATTGTCCAATTTTTCCTCCACCTTTTTTATTTTTTCTTTGACCACTTTAATTTCCTCAGAGTCCTTTTTCAGGGTGGTCACCTCCTGCACAATTCTATTGATTTCTTCTCTGTTCTTCCTTACGTTCTCCTCAATTTGCCCAATTGATTTTTCCAGGGTCTGCGTAGAATTTTTAATATCAGCTTTTATGTCAGCTTGTAATTTTTCTATTGCTGAGTTCACTGCTGTATTTCCTGATGAGACTTGATCTTGTGTTTGCTTCAACCCTTCAGTGACGCTTTTCAATCCTGCTGCAATTTCTGCCACACTAACAACCAGTTTCTCCATTTGTTCCTGTAGAGTTAGGGAAACAGAGCCTCTTTTTTGTGCAGAGCTAGAACCAGCTGTTTTTGATCTAGTGTCCATCTCCTGTGGGCTCTGCAATTGTAATCTCAAGGTCACTCCAGTTGCTGTGGTAACAATCTCAGACATTCACAGCAGAAGGCCAACAGTCCCAAAAGTAAACACCAGGTGGCCGGCAGCTCAGTTCTGAGAACAAAGAGACTGCTGAGCCAGGAGCCCACACCAGTCCCAAAAATCCAGCTTTTAGGCAAAGAGTTTAAATTTTTCAAAATATAAATTCCTTAAAGCCAAGAAGGGTTTATTTTCATATAGCCCAAGTCAGTAACAGTTCCTAACTTGCAGTGTTACCACCAAAGTCCATAAAGTAACTTGTATCTGGTTACAAAGAAGTCAAAATGTCTCCACTGGTAAACAGTCACGGAAACACCAACAAAGAAAAAATGGCAACAATATATCACAGCCCGCTACTGACCCGGAATCCTAATCCAGAGGGTGAGGGGCATCTTCTTTTGCCATATCAACTGTTTTTAAGTCTTTAAACATCCTTTAAGCAACTTTTAATCAACTTTTAAAAAGTTTGGCAGAGTTCGCAAAACTTTCCCGTTAGTCGCGGCTTTGATCTTTTAGCGCTACCAAGCTCGCGCAAACAGTTCAAAGGGAACAGGCTTCCTTTTGTAGTTTCCTCTGCAAGCAGTGCTCTTTAAACTTGTAAAATAATCCAATATTTTAACTTACAGAGTTTCTTTGGAAGTTTCTGTGTAGGAAGTGCCGGGTGCTCAGGTCTGGCGGGATCGCTGCTTTGATCCTCCGCAGGCAGTCGCTTCTTCAGTCCCGTGCTGGGGCTCCGCTCGCCTGGTTTTCCCCCTTACGAGGGTCAATCAGGAGCGGAGACAGCACGTCTGGGACCCACGAAGCCGTCGGTCCACGGGACGCTCTTCCCGTGGCTTTAAGGGACCCGTGGCGCAGGCACGGAGATCCCTATCGCCTAACGGAGGACGGAGCCGTCGGACTCCCGTCCGCCATTGACTCGGCACCTAACCGGAAGTCCTGTTCCTTTCATTTTTTGGCCAGAGAAGGAGAAGGCGAAAATGTCTTGCGTCTCTCCAGGAATATAATTTATGCCTTGTAAATAAGCTTCTAGATTAGGAAAAGAAGCTGGACTTTGTTGTCTATAATTGCTGGCATGCACACACACCATTGCGCAAGAAGATACTCTGCGGATGGCACAGGAGAAGCAAGTGGGAACGTACAGCAGGTACGTGCGCAGCAGAAACTTGCTGGACTCCATTTGTGTGCTAGGTTGGTTTGAAGACTTTCCAACAATCCAAAAGTCTTCACATCCCTGATCCAGTACAACCCCTGCCACACCTGCAGATGTAAAGGAGACGTGGAGCTGTGTGTCATAAGCATATTGCTGACAACATACTCCAAAACTTTGACTAACTCCACTCAGCAGTTTCATTTAGATGTTAAACAGCATAGGGGATAAAATGAACCCTGAGGAACCCAACATTGAAGGCTCTGAAGAGCACTCCCCAAGCATCACCCCTGGAAACAACCATCAGAACCACCACAAAGTGGTGCCACTCACCACTAACTCAGACAGCCACTGCAAAAGGATACCATGGTTGATGGTATTGAAAGCCGCTGAGAAGTCGAGGAAAATTAACATGGACACATTTCCCCTGTCTCTTTCCTGACAGAAGTAATCATACAGGGTAACCAGAACAGTTTCTGTGCCAAAACCCAGTCTAAACCCCAGCTGAAATGGATCTAGAAAATCATAAACTTCTTAATCTCTCCTTGGTCTTTGCAGAGGCAGAGCTATGTTTTGCCCCACTGCACATTATGGGGAATGTATGACAAATGGGTGGATCATTTCCCCATCGGATTGGCTTAGAAAAATTGTCCATTTTTTGCCAGTTTGGGGAAAGGGAGAGAAACTGGATAATTAACAAGTCAATCTGTGGTGAATTTGGGAGTGTTTTCACCTATGTATTTCAAGTTCGTTTCAGCAAAAAAAAATTCAACATATTTCAACACAGTAAGTATATTTTCGAGGACTGTGAGGAAAGCAGACTGTGAAGCTGCTAAATCAGCAGATAAGGTCATAGTATACTCAATTTAAATTACAAGTAGAAGGCCATTTTCAGAGACATAGGATAGAAGTCGAAGATCTGAGATGGATTTATCGTGTGTTCCTGGATACATAACTGGACCTCTCTGCTTCAAGTCTCTTATATAATATGAAATTGTAGACACCTGAATTACAGGTACAGAAGCTATTATTGTTCCTGGGGATGAACAGATCTTTCACGCAAAGCTTTTTTCTACAAACCTCCAGGCTTGAGGCTTGTTTCAAACCCTGAATCAACAACATTTATGCAAAGGAAATGATTTGCCTTCTGCACAAATACTGTCATCTTATATTGCACTAATAAGTTCTCATGCAAAAAGCAGGACAGGTTCTGTGTGAAGTTACTGGCAGATGAATACTGTTGCTGCAAGAATAGATTGATTTAAAAATATATATGCATTTCTCAGCAAGTAATATTCTGGTCAGCATAACATGTGAGGATTAGTTTGGCTCAAATTAAAAAATTAAACCCAATTTAACACCCAGCAATTGAAACAAAACCCAAACCGTTTTAATCCAAGTAATGCAAAATTAGCAGTCAAAACACTGTTTCTTGTTGTATTTACAACAGACAAATGGATTTTGTATAACACGGTCTGCCTGATTAACTTTTGAGTTTTATTCTCTACAAATTAATGAGATTTGGATAAGCATTCATATTTATTCTTTCCCCCCAATCCCAAATTACCATTTTAAAAGTTCTGATCATGTAAATATTTATTTAAGCATTCCCATAGGACAAAATCCCCATTGGGGTTTGGCCATTATCAGCATGCAAAATTCATTTTTTAAAGAACAAAAACCAAAAAGAAGAAAATTTAGTTTAAATGTATATTTCTACTTTTGCACTGAAGAAGACACTTTATTATGATTATTATTCCGAGAGCTGAATGGAAGTCAGTTTTGCTTCCACATTTTCTTGGGTTATCATCAGGTTTGGTGGCAGGGAAGCTTTAAACCTTTTCCAAGGGGAGAATATTTTTTTGACAGCCCATTAATTTAGTATTGCTCCTTGCATTGTTTTGCCTGCCTTTCCTTCCCTTCCTGAATTGCCGTGAAGATGGCATTTCAGAGTCATCCCAGCAGGTTTTCAGGAGCACCATGGTAAAAGAAAGGCAATGGAATTGATTGGAGGAGGGACTGCTGTCTCACGTGGCAGAATTTACAGTCAGGATGTGTTCGCTTCTCAATTCCCAGCCTATCATCTTTCATTAGGCACTTCAGTGTGGGGACTGAACACCTCATGGGCTACTTGTCACACGGACCAAGAAAAGAGATAAGAAATGATGTAGAACTATTTCCCTTGACACTGAGACACAGATGGAGACTTCATTCTTACCATATTGTCTGCTTTAGTGTCATCCCTGAAGCCATTAACTATCATAATGATGGGTCTCTAGTTATTTATTTCTTCCCGGTTTCCTGATGCTTTCCTCACATTCCGTCAATGCATTGCATATTGTAGCAATCGTTCGTCCTTGAGATCTCCAGTAATTGTTCACCCTTGCACATGCAAAACACTCAATCCAAGGTCCAAAAATAACAGGTCAAGTGCAAATAACACAGATGAGAGGGCTGGTAAGAGAAAGAAAGCTAACACCCAGAATGGAGCTGTTGTTTTTATTTCACAGTTTCCCCATATATTCTTAGACTTCAATTTGTCCCTGAATTTAATTGTGCTTACTGTGCATTCATTCCACTACACATACCTACATGCATCAGTTTATTTGTATGTCAGATTTCCAAAATTAAAACCATGCCCAAGCAGCTTAGAACAGTGTTTTTCAACCTTTTTTGGGCAAAGGCACACTTGTTCCATGAAAAAAATCACGAGGCACACCACCATTAGAAAATGTTAAAAAATTTAACTCTGTGCCTATATTGACTATATATAAAGTAATTCTCTTGAATTTTTCAATTTTTCCCATGGCACACCAGGCAACATCTCACGGCACACTAGTGTGCCGCGGAACAGTGGTTGAAAAACACTGGCTTAGAACATACACAAATGTGCATAGTCATGAAAAATAAATAAAACACACCAAGAAGTGCACAACCAAATTGAACAATTTCCACTTTAAAAATGCATGCAGGCACAAAATGTTATCATTATAATACTACAGCTGGATATCTGCAGATTGGTGAAGGCCAACATGACATGTGCATGACCAGTTATAGAGTTGTGTGTTAAGATCCCAATACCTCCCCCAATAAATAAAGACACAATTGACACAGAATTTAGTTTAATGTTATTGGCATAATTTTGGCCACAACTTTATTGATTACAGATCGTGAGTGGTTTGTTTAGGTATTGGTTCCTGACTAGCTGCACCTGACCTTGTGACGGCAGCACTGACGACTGGATGAAGTTCATTTTGGCTTGCTTTTTTTTTGAATGCTGACCCCTGAAATGAATTGTCAAGATCTGAAGGCTTAATTTCCTCCCTGCCCTGTGCTCTCAAAGTGTAAAAGTTCTGAGAATTGGCTTGAGGCTTTCCAAGCACTATTCTGAAAGAGCAAACATTTCCACCTTTCGCAAAGTCAGCTCCCATCCACCTTTTGCAGATGCACTATGACCAGGAATGCAGCGAAACTGAGATGGAAATTGCTGATAAGAGGTGTTTTACATCTGTGACATTTTCCTCTCTGGGTGCAGTGGAGAGTTGCCTTACATTTCCTCCTCTCTATTCATGCCCTTCTAACTGCAATTGAGTCCAATGGGAGTTATGCATATAGCAACGGAAGACAAAATATAGCCCTTGGAGGCGTAGAGATATTTTAACAGGTGCTTATCTCTACCAGAAAGATACCATAAAAGGGGAAAATTCCAAAGAGCAGAGAGATCCATCCTTGCATTCATTTGCTTTCATTCAGGTGAGAAACTTGCCAAAGTGTTGGCCATGCCAGTTAAGCAATTACTGTGATCTTTAAGAACCCTGTTCTATGTTGCATAAGCTCCATAAAAACAGATATTCTTCACACGGATGCCATTCATGAAGCTGCCTTGTCAATATGGGTCAGCAAACCCTCTGCAGTAGCTTTGAAGTCCTGTATGGAAATTAATGGGAAGATATGTGGGTCCATGAAGTTATTGCACAGAAAAAGCATAGTAAGTATATCCAGTACAAAGGTAACCCTTCTAAGAAATGCAAGTACAGAAGCCAGTTCAGCCATGCAAAGGTGGGTCAATGTGTTGAGTCAAGCCAGCCTTTGGTTTTTGAATCTGACTATAATGAAGATATACAATCGCCAGCAGAACATTTAGATAATTTCAGAGTCTGGGCCTCAGGGTCTTTAAGAAGGCCACTCTTATTATGACAACGGGCATAAGTTCAGCATAAGAATCCAAGCTCTTTTGGCAGATGCTGCTGAATTTTAAAAGCTACATGTGAGCAGAGCAGTCCTTGGACCAGAAGGCACCAATGCTCCCAGGGACATTTGCAGCCCCGGCTTAAATGTGTGTGGCATTTCTAGTCATTCAGGGTGGCTATTTCCAAATTTTAAAAAAGGAAATTAAAACACAGCTGTTGAACCACCTTGTAGAATTCATTGTGGATGCAGAATTCAAGGAGGGCCACATCCTAATCTGCACATAAATCCAGGAAGTGTTGATCAGGTCAAGTTGTTTCAAATATCAAATTTCTTCCATTATCCCTAGGTTTGATCCTACATGAAACTAACTACACATGCTGTCCCAACTATACTCCTATATGCAGATGTCCATAATTAAGTGTTGCTGTATGCATAGACTGCAAAAAGATCAAACTTATTCATCCTTAAAGAAATCAGCCCTGAGTGCTCACTGGAAGGACAGATCTTGAAGTTGAGGCTCCAGTACTTTGGCCCCTCATGAGAAGAGAAGACTCCCTGGAGAAGACCCTGATGTTGGGGAAAGATGGAGGGCACAAGGAGAAGGGGATGACAGCAAATGAAATGGTTGGACAGTGTTCTCGAAGCGACTAGCATGAGTTTGGCCAAACTGCAGGAGGCAGTGAAAGATAGGCGTGCCTGGCGTGCTCTGGTCCATGGGGTCACGAAGAGTCGGACAAGACTCAACAACAACAACAACAACAACAACAACAACAACAACAATGCATGGATGGAGAGGCCCTGGTGGCCTAGTGCCTTATTTCCATCCTTTGTCTTTTCCACAGAGAATCTCCAGGAATAAAATATGTACACATTTACACTCTTTGCAGGAAAACCAACGACTGTTTGAAGACTGGGGGTGGGGCCAGAAATTACGCTGCTTTTCTGTGTCTTGAATAGCCAAAGATCTTAATTGCTGGCCAGGGATCATGTGAGCATCCTCACAGTAGTGTAGAGGAATATGAATTTTGGTTCTCTTGCATCTCGAAACTGTGAAGCCATATTCCACAAACTGAAGGTGGTGGAGCATTTGCTTCTAATGCAAACTTTCTGTGAGGCTGGTGTTATGTCATGCCATCACTTTCATCCTTCAGCAGCAAAGTGTGATACACATTTTTATAACAGTGAAATGTAAGTGGGCGTGCAGGTTCACCTATAGGCCCAGATTCTACACTGACATCTTTCTGTTCTGCTCCAATGGTGTATGAAGATGCAGAGCATTCAAAGAACAAGTCCAATTTAACTGACACTCAAACACTCTATAGCTTTCTCTAAAGTATAGGTTTAAATGGGAAAGCTCTGCTAAATATAAAGTTTCCATCTGCTCCGCCTCTCGGTGCATGCAAGCGACTGAATTACTTGAAAAGTTTGCCATACCTGTAGACAATTTCTATTCATTACCCTTCTATTCAGTGTCTAATTTGCTGAATTATATTGCCTGCATGACAACCTCGTCAATAAATTCTAAATAATCAACTGTAATTTATGAGCATGAATTTATGCATTCAGCTACCCTAAACCCAAGTACAAATGGCTTAATTATACCGAAATAATAGCAACCCACAGAACTGACTAGTAATAGTATATACATGTATTTATTGCCTATACCTTCCAATAAATCAGATATTATTCCTGTTGAAATCTGCCTAACTGACAGTTTTCTTCTTCAATTATTGCCTGGAAATTTATACAGGGAATAAGACCAGATGCCAAAGTTTAGTAAAGAGAAAGACTATAAAGTCAGTTAGCCTAAAGAAGTGCATTATTTAATTTATTATATTCAGCAACAGGGCTTTTTGGTAAGGGCCATTTTGGCTCAGCCCTAATTTCATGCACAGTGAATAGTGCAAGTAACCCAGCCTCCTAACTTTCTTCCTTTTGACTATAATCTTTTCATTGTTATTATGACCACCTATTAGCCACCTTTTTGACTATAGACATGTTCACATGTTACACTGAACACAGGTACAATCTGCCTGAACACATCCACAAGTGTTTGTGTGAAAGAGCATACACTGGTTGAGTTGCACAGCTCAACTATTAAAAATACAAGTACACAGAATGTATACTCACTGACCGTTACGTGTGAATAATTAAGCATAGAACTTGACTATTAGTGATATTTTTTGAGTTCTGCTGCAGTTCTGCTAGGGAGCCACACATGTCCCCATAAAATAAACCTGTTCGTTGGATGGAACCTGAATCCAATAATCAATATTCAATAAGCAGCACAGGAGCTGCTTCAGAATCTGGTATGCTGTAACTCCCAGAGTGGATTTCTAAATGTTACTGAAAGCAGCTTTAAGAGTAATTGTAGTTTAAAATGCTGTATATTAGCTTCTGCTTTCCAAAACTACCAGCATCTGAGGATCCTTTAGTATGCATTTCTTTGTCCAGATCTAATACATCCTAGCTGCTAAACTGAGCATCCTGAACTACTGGATACCCTGCTCTAGAAAACAAAGAGGTTTGTTTCAAATGTTATTATTGACCTCTGATCTGTTGATTTGTTTTGCACAGTATTTCATATTGTATGGATATATCTCATAGTCAAAATTATGGGAAAAGATAATACTGAGGTGTATCTTTGGGGTGAGAACATATCTAATAAGCTTACAGCTGGATCAAGATTATTCTGTAGCCACAAGGATCTTTTCGTTGCTGGTGGCTCTTGAGGGATCTAATTGAAATCTGTATTTCTTCCCCCCAGATTTTGGAGGTCTAAATTGTCTTGTTTCCAAAGAGGAATTGATACACTAGGAAATCTCAATTGCTCTAGTTTTGGTTTTCTTAATGTAAGCTTGTGCCGCTTTCAATGTCTTCATCCTAGATGCTGTCTAGGTTTGTCATCACCTTTCTCCCAAGAAGCAGGCATCTTTTAATTTTGTGACTGCTGTCACCATCTGCAGTGATCATGGAGCCCAAGAAAGTGTATTGATAACACAGTATTGTTATCTATATTGATAACACAGTGTAAAAATGCAATCTAGATTAGTCCTTTATTCTGTTTATGTATTCTGTTGGCTGTGTTAAATTCAGTCATTTTTGAGGGAGAGAGGCAACAAATAGAACCCTGTTAGTATGGTCCTGACCTAAAGATTATTGGCTTGTGATGACATGGAAGCAGACCATTTAACTGGTGGCACCAGTTTTATGGAAAGCAGTCCCTGTTGGGGGGTAGCATCTGCATTGGCATTCCACCAGCTTTTGAAGACACACATCTTTACAATGGCATTCCTTTAATTGCTTCACTGATTCTCCTGTTTTAATTGTGACACTGTTTTAATGGAATTGTTTTATTGCATATTTAATTTTGGTTGTCATATTTTCATGTTTGTGTCGTTGGTATTTATACCTGTATACTACTTAGAAGCCTACAGTGGTATTGAAGTAGTAGATAAATTTCACAAATGGTGATGATAAAGAAATTGCCCTCGAAAATCAATGAGAGGTGGTAGAATTTCAATGAAACATTCAGGGGTGTGTGTGTGTGTGTGTTGACATTAACATTATAACTGTTTATGTACAAGGTTAACTTTAAATGTTAAAAGAAACATAGATCCACGTAGCAATCTGACATCTCCATGACTCTGAAAGGCCAAAGCTCAGTGGTAGGACATTGCTTTGCATGCAGAAGATCCCAGGTTCTCAATCAATCAATCAAAAACCTTTATTGGCATCACTTACAAACATTTAAAATAAATAAGCCAGTACATTCTCGACGCCACACCATCAGTTCAGTCACCTACCAAAAGGAAGAAAGGCCAGCAGTCCGTTTCCCTCTGTGGGACTCCAGCAAGGTCTGGGAACTGGAACGCATTTCTGCAGCCGAAAATCAAACAGAGGAACTCAGCCACTGTCCCGGTGAGCTCCGGGTCTCTCCCCTGCAATAGGAAGCGTACAATCTCTATCTCTGGCCTCCATGTTGGAAAACGTAGATGATCAAGATATTGTTGCCGAAGATTATAATACAATTTGCATTTGAGGGCCATGTGAGCTAGCATTTCCGCCAAGTGTGAGTCACATGGGCAGATCCTATCTCCTTCAGCCGTCCCTGCGAACCTACCCCAGAGGATGTTGGAGGGGTTAGAGTTGAACCTAGCCAGTGTAAAAGCCCTTCTTTCTAGCGGTTTAGATAGAAAGTGTATATAATTAGGATTGAATTCCTGCGCTCAAGGGAGTTGGAAATGAAGGGGGGAACATGCTTTTTCCCACCGCTAGAATTAGTTCTTGATGCTCTATGTCCCATAACCTAGTTTTTAACATGACTTTGGCAGTTGGGAGGTGCCAGGTTCTCCTTATTTGAACACAAACTTTCGCCTCCATCTTTTAACTGAATGCTCTATTTTTCATATACGGTTTGTGCAGCATGCAAGTGCCCCTATCCCATTTATATGTGACAACTGTACACCTCATTGACAAGAGGAGAAGTGAAGTTGTTTAAAAAGTGATGACCCTTTTGTTTAAGAAGTGACGATCCTATTGTTGTGATTTCTGTGACTGGCGTGCTTCAAGACAAAGTGGAAGGGAGTGTACTTTCCCACATGCTCCTGATTAAGTTTTCACTATGGCTCTACGGCTCAAAGGTCTCCAAACCAAATGAGTAAATCTATAGATGCTGTCAATAGTGCAGCTATTTATTTATTTATTTTGCTGCTATACTTAGTGCCTGAAGAGAAAAGGTTAGGTTAGTTAACTTAGCATTGGTTTAGCTAATGGGCTTGTATGAGATACATACAGAGCAAATGGTTTAATCATTACAACAGATGCTTCGGAGCTTGCAGCCATAGATTTAAATCCCAGCAGGGGATTTACGATTAGCCTTGCCATTAGCATAAATTGATCGCTCTGATTGGCTAATCACTTAATTAGGAAAAGGCCTTTGCTATTGAGCCATTTTGGAATAATTTCCATAACTATAGGACAGTGTTCAGGTTCAATCTCCATGTTAGGCTTCCTTTTTGCTTCTCAGGCACTGATGTAAGAATTCATTAAAGATCAGGCATTTTTTGGCAGCAGCTAAAGTCCTTTTATATTCTGAAAATCTCCAAGAAGAACAGACAGTCTTCGTGAAAAATTACCAGTTGCCGGAAACCACAGAAGGGGAGAGAGTTCTTGTGCCTGGGTCCTTGTTGCAGGCTTCCCACAGGCATCTGGTTGGCCACTGTGAGAAGAGGATGCTGGACTAGGTAGGCCATTGACCTGATACAAAAGAATATAAGGTTTTGTGACACCTCCATGTATGCAGTGCGCCATTCACTTTCTGGGGTGTTGGGACTGAGTTGGAGGAATGGATGAGAGACTGAAGCTAGTAGGGTCCATCTGTGAGATGAAAGGGCAGATACTGTATGTGAGAGGTGTGTGCATGCAATATAAATTATTATTATTATTATTATTATTATTATTATTATTATTATTATTATTATTATTATTATTAATTTGTACCCTGCCCTCCCCAGCTGGAGCCAGGCTCAGGGCGGCTAATATCATAAAACTAACACAGTATGCAAAGAACATAAGAACATAAAAACAGGCAATCAATTAATTAAAATACATCTTAAAATTAGTTCAGAGCAAATTAAAATCTGGACAGGTGGCAGTCCACTGGTAAAATTGAGAGTGGTTAATATTTTCCAGGGCCAACTGTTACCACTGGTCTTACAAAGAACCTGTGAGCAGGCTAGCAGGCTTATACAGAAAGAAAACAATCAGACTGAACCCCGACCAAAGGCCTGGTGGAACAGCTCTGTCTTGCAAGCCCTGCAGAAAGATGAGCATTCCACCAGGCCAGGGTCAGGGCCGAAAAGGCCCTGGCTCTGGTCGACGCCAGTCTAATCTCCCTGGGGTCTGGGATCTTCAGGGTGTTATTATTTGCAGACCTTAAGGTCCTTCGTGGGGCATACCAGGAGAGGCGGTCCCGTAGGTACAAGGGTCCTAGGCCGGGTATGGCTTTAAAGGTTAAAACCAGCACCTTAAACCTGATCCTGTACTCCACTGGGAGCCAGTGCAGCTGGTATAGCACAGGATGAATGTGCTTCCTATTTAAATAGGAAGTCTATTATTTTCAACCAATAATTAAACCCCATTCAACCAACTGAAGCTAGATAGATTGAAGGAGTGTCTTACAATTGTAGCATATACAGCACATGGCATCCAAGTTGGAATGGACATGAGGTATTTTCCCTCCCACAAAAAAATAATGTCAGCAGGGTCTGTTTCATCATCCTGGAGGCCCCTATGAAGGAAGATTCTCACTACCTACTAAGCTCTATTAGATGACACAGTGCAGATGCAATGGTGGTAGAGAAGTGCCCCCTCTTCATCTTCATCATCACCCAGGCCAGCCTGAGATGTTTTGCTAATGAATGCAAAATGCCCCCCACCCTCTGCAGATCTGGGACCCTTCACCCACCCTGCCCCCACCATGGTGCCCATGCTGCTGCTAACCCTGTCTCCACAAATGCAGCCTCACCTGCGGTTGTGCCCACTCTGTCACCACAACACAGTGGCAGCAGTGCGGGTCCAGCTGACAAAGTGCCAAGAGCAACAGAACTGTGTTGGTGGCACGGGAAGCCCTGCTGGAGCCGGTGGTAGCACAATGGCAGGGGCAGTGTTGGAGTCAGATCCACAGCCTGAGCCAAATTACTTCACCTTGCCTCAGAAGTCAAAAATTAAAGAATCCAAGAACTCTGGCCAGGCGGGAAATCAATTTTAAAGTCTTCAAAAAGTTTTATTAATTTAGAAGCAAATTCCAGTCGAAATAAATTCCAGGACAAGGCCCTGTTTCTCTAATTCTTCCTCAGCTAGATTTTCATGGTCAAGGTGTACCAATTCACCTTGCCTCATGCACAGGCTGCCCCCGATCATCACTGCAGGTTAGGTCTTCAAATAGGCCTTAGCCTCTGTTCAGTCAGATTCATCCCTCATCTTTCTCTCCTTGCAGCCATAAGATATTATGTCCACCTTTTGTATAGCGTACTGGTTTTGCCCAATGGTCAGCAATTTTTCTACACCTAGTTAAAGCTGTTTCCTTAAGGCAGGCATGGCCAAACTTTTTTAAAAAAAATAAAAATACTTTATTTTAATGTTTCAAATTATAATACATACACATATTTCCGACAAAACGTACACAACCTACAGACATTTTTCAACATCTTAAAAACCAAACAGTTCCCATCATCCCTGACCACTGGTCCTGCTAGCTAAGGATGATGGAGTTGTAGTCCCAAAACAGCTGGAGAGCCAAGTTTGGCCATGCCTGCTCTATGGTTTCTGATGGCTAGAAAACATTTCTCAAGGGCCTTAAAATGATTGGTGGCTACTTTGAGAAAGACACTCATATTTTCTATTTAGGGGGCTCAATGGTTCAAGGAGCTACAGAGTGGACAGCGAAGGAGGCTGAGAGTTGCATCCAATGCTGCCTTATGCAATGCTTCCAGTTGCACAGGAAAACGTCCCCCTCCTCTCCCATGCAGTCACCAGTACATCATCAAAATCAGTTACAAGAGACTGGAGGGATCCCGTGGAGTAGATTTTGGAAGTGCACAGGGAGAGGAGAGAAAGGGGAAGTCCCACTGTGTGAGCAGAACACCACTTGCACTGTGTTAGATAGAACCCAGAGGTTTTGCTGTTAACTTACAAGGAGCCACCGTGCTCTTGGATCCCATTTATATATACAGTCTGGTGTTGGCAAAAGTGCTGCTGTTTTATAGATTGGTACCGTCTGTCTGGACAGATGCTCTGCCATGCTCCACAAGTATATTTTAAAATAAACAGATATCATAACTAGGGATGCTTGATCATTGTGAATTGACACAATCTGCATCTTCCCAAATGTGTGTATTGGAACATAGCTTTGCATTGGATTTCACACTTTTCTGAATGTTGCAACACTGTTTTTGGTTGGAAAAAAGTATAAAATATTTTATTTTATTTTATTGAGTGAGAGAAAGAGAGAATACATTTAAACTCTATATCTTAAGAGAATATATAGCAATGCAAATGCAATATTTTATGCAGAAATTGTCAATACTAGATTAATGGCAGAAGGAGAGAGAGAGAGAAAGAGAGAGAGAGAGAGAGAGAGAGAGAGAGAGAGAGAGAGAGAGAGGATGGAACAAACTTATGGGTGAACAGAAGTAAAAATAACAAGGATCTGAAAAAGAATGAGCCATCCATTCCTAGCCATAATTCTCCATTGTCCCGCAACTAAATAAAGAATTATAGCCTATTGATATCTGGGTGTTGTGACCTGGAACCCAGGTGGATGTTGTGGCCCAGGAAGTATGTCAGAACCCATAGCAAACACACCTATGCTCACACCTTCTGTCACAGAACACATCTCTGGTACACAACTGACCTCAGCCTCTTAAGTGCTGAGTCTGCATAAACACGTTATCACAACCACAACCACAAGGTATCTGTGCCATTGCCCTGTATTGGTAATGTATTGGAAATACAGCCACATCTCTCCTGCCTGCTTATTTTTGCAAGGAATTCAGTGCTGCCTTGAAGTTCTAACAGCTTGCTAATTCTCCCTGCACCCCCTACTTGTGAATAAGAAGGCACATTTTTGTATTTTACTGGCATAGCACCCATTGTGGGCCTCTCTTATCAGCTTCCAAAGCAGAGAAGAGCAAGCTAACCTTGAGCAGAAGAAATACTGGGAGATCTTCAAAGAAGAGAACAGTAAATTCTCCTGACCCAGACAAGTCTTCATGTAGCAGATAGCAGAAAAGCAATATTTTGTACGAAATTTGCTTAAAGATACCTCTTGCCATAGTAATTAGGGCCAGGTTGTTCTGACCAATGAAATTAGTTTTGGGGGTCCACAAGCTGTCCCTGCATTCTGTTATCCCATCATATTACTGAAAAGGATTGTGCACAAGGTGAACACTCATGTATATGTAATAAAAGTGTCTTGAATTTTGTATTCAGGGTCCAGAATTTGGAGAATTCCTCTGCATCATTTATTCTTGCTGCAGCCTGCAATAAATATGATGCCGTTGTCTTTATTTGGCTAAAGAGGAACAGGCTCCCTTTGTAGGGTAACACTATAGCACGGAGGTAGCTAACCTGCAGCCTTCCAGATGTTTCTTGACTACAACTAGTTCACTGACCTGTCAATTTTGGTTTATCTCAGACTATTTTTTTTTTCCAGCCTTAAGTTCAGTTCACCACATTTCCACATCAGCTTACATTTGTTTTCTTTAAAAAGTAATCACAAAAATTAATTCACATTTTAGTGTGCATTTCTCCCACTGTACACATTTTTGCATGCATTTTCCCATAATATAAAACATTTAATGCTTTTTTAAAACTAATCTATGCATACTAATGTACACTTTCCCCTAGCATACACATTGGAATAATAGAATCATAGAATTGTAGAGATGGAAGGAACCCATTTTTGCACATTTATTTTGGTTGGGGAACAGCACCACAAAATTCAGACAACTGCAATTCTTTGGACGGATAGCTGTCTTTCAGTTTCCATGAATTGAGGAGTTTCACATTGAAATGCAAACCAAAATATATTTCTCCCCAATCCCTAACTTTAATTTCCACTTTCCCTGACCACTGGTCATTCTAGCTGGGGCTAATAGAAGATGAAGCCCAACAACATCTGGAGGGCCACAGTACCTGCTCCCCATAGCAGCAGCAGCAGCAGCAGCAGCTGGAGTTTCCTCCTATTTGAGGTACTGTAGTTGATGACACACACACACCACTGTCATGCGGAATGAGAGGCACTGATACAGGAAGTGGAGTTTAGCTTTCCATTTAAAGATAATAGATGGTAACATGTTTCCTTTTCTGCAAAGGTAGGCATAAGACATAAAGGCTATCCTTTGTTGTTGTTTCAAAGGCCAGACCAACAGTTCTGTAAAAGAATCCCAAGGGCCTTGTTGCCACTTCACTTTCTGATGAGGCAGATTAGCTGCCTTGCTTGGTGACATCATAGAGTAACTAGTTGAAAACAGCACTTCAAGAGTTTCTTTCTTTTCTTTTTTTTTAAAAAGCAAGAATTAAGTGAGCCTGTCTCATTTAATTTCATTTAATTTAAGTGATCCTCTGAACTGCATTCCTTTGCTCTAGCATTGAGCTAGGAGCCATGCTGACTGATTAATGCTTGGCTGTTTGAAGTATACTCTTTTCTTATCTGGTCCTGCACAGGCCTCACTACAGCCTGAGGAGACCTGCTGGTAAGTCAGCGCTTGGGGAGATTTTTGTCTGCTCCACCCCGAGGAGGATGGAGAAGAGATAAGCGGCAAGCTGTAAGACAGAAAACAAAATGAAAACCTGTTGCCCCATTTGAAAAAAGAAAAGAATGCCAACCTTTGCTGACAAAAGGAGATGAAATAAAGGCCACCGCATCTCTGTGTTATATACAACTTTTAATTTCAGCTGTGCATTAATAATGATAGCATTTCAGTCAAGGATGATCAGATAGTACCATTGCCTAAGAACTTACCATTGGTCTGAAAATGTCCTTGTTGGTTCCATTTGGTCACAAACATAATGCATAAACACCGTGATAATCATTTCTTTCTTAAAAAGCCAGTGCAGTTATAGTTGGGGAGTTAACAAGTCATGCATTTTGAAGATTTCAAGTGGCAGAGGAGGTTATTAGTCTGGAATTTTTAAACCTTCTGCTCCATTTCACAATGCTGCCTCTCAAGCATCTTTTCATTATAAGAGATACAACTCACATCATCCCTGCCCATTGGCCATGTTGGCTGAGGTGGATGGGAGGTTTGAGTCCAGCAACATCTGGAAGGCCAAAGGTTCCCCATCTCTGATATATACAGTAGTGAGAAGTGGCTCATCTAGGGGTGTAAGGAGGCAATGATTTCTGCCTCATCCTGTTTTCATTACAATCATCATTGTTTCTGTTCCAGCACGGTCTGTCACCCACTAAGTCCTACATTATTTGTCTTGCTATTCGCTGTGGTCGAATTAATTATATAATCATTTCAGGGAAAGGGAACATAAAAAACAATGC